>NC_133464.1:36482500-37131250 GCF_048565385.1 Saimiri boliviensis | reverse complement strand
TAACATTTACCTTCCCAAAGTAGAATATTCGATGTCCTCTATAAACAAGGTGTCCACACCTAAAACGGAGCCCAAAGAACCACAATGGCCCAGTGTAGAGGACTGCTTCTCACACTTCTGGATAACGAGCTGGTTTGTGTGAATGTACGTGTGTTTGTGTGAATGTACGTGTGTTTGTGTGAATGTACGTGTGTTTGTGTTTGTGTGCGAGCACCCAATGCATCACAAATTGTTACTTCGTAAAACCCACTAAAAGAAATTAGTCAGAAAAATGAAACAAAGAAGACATACCAAATACAAACCCAAACTTTTAAGTATGAGTCAACTGAAATAAAATCTTCTGTTTCATAGCTTAAATAACTCTAAACACTTACCCTCAATTTCTGTCCACAGCTTCCTCACAAGCCAGAAAGAGTCGACCAACGGCTCCGGAGGGAAGACCTCCACACTTTAAATAGCTTTGGTTTCAAGGGGCGCTTCTCAAACGTGCTGAGTATCAGGATCACCTGGAGAGCTTGTTAAACACAAATTCTCGAGCTGTGCCCTCAGAGTCTGATTGAGTCCACCTGGACCAGGGATGGAGCGCTGCTGTTCTGACAAGGTCACAGGTGTCGCCAACTTATGAGTGGCAGCGCTGTAGAAGGCTTGATGTACTATACGGCACCACTGCCTAATGCTCTCAGTGTGGACGTCCTATTACACTAAACCATAAAAATCCTGAGAGCTGGGCAAGGATACAATTTTTCGGAAGAAAGGCCAGGCAGCTAAGACTTCAGTTCCTCCGGTGGTTCTTCATCATTTTCAGTGCAAAAGGTAAATGTCATAGCTCACATCACAACGTTATTCAAGATCTGCCTCATTCATCCATTTTTGCCAGTTTTTTTTTTCTATTCTGCACACTTTCCCAATATGGAATTTATACTTTTGGTACAAGGAATGATGGGTAGACAGAATCCTGAAAGCACCAGTGTTCTCATTGTTCCCATGATTTCCCACTTTCATTTCCCATGAGCCTTCTCCTCCCCTCAGCCCAATTCTCCTTCCTTCCTTTTACTCATTTCACAGATATTTTCAAGCTACCTAAAGGATAGAATTTTTTGGAATTTTTATATGAGGTTTAAATGGGCTAATGCATTTTAAGGGCTTAGAATGGAAAACAGCACATGGTAAGCACTTGATGATGATGATGATGGTGATGATGACAGTGATTGTGCTGACAAGGACATTGAGGTTATATGATAATTAGAGGACCTCACACTTTTGTAAGTACTGATTTTTTTTTACATTAAGTTCTGGGATACATGCGCATGGCGTGCAGATTTTTTACATGGGTATACATGTGCCATGGTGGTTTGCTGCACCTATTAACGCATCACCTAGGTTTTAAGCCTTGCATGCATTAGGTATTTGTCCTAATGCTCTCCCTCCTCTTCCCCTCCCCCTCCAACTCCCTGACGGGCCCTGGTGTGTGATGTTCCCCTCCCTGAGTCTATGTGTTCTCATTCTTCAACTCCCACCTGTGAGTGAGAATATGCGGTGTTTGGTTTTCTGTTCCTGTGTTACTTTACTGAGAATGATGGCTTTTAAGTCACCTCAATTAAACTATAAAACTTCATTGTAGGAACTGTGTTTTTTACATCTATATTCCATTTCCTAATGAGTTTTCTAGGATACAGTTTACCGAGACATTGGTAGAAACCCAAAGTGTCATAACATACAACTATGCCTCGCCCTATTCTTTTTCTACCATGCCATATCGTATCTTTTTTTAAAATGCCCATTTCCAGCCTCCCCATCACAGAGTTAAGAAACACAAAGACTCTCTTTCTGTCATTTGAAATAACCCTTGGTCAAAGCAAAGCAATTGTTTGTTAAGTTACTTTTTGGATTATTTCAGATCTTGTAGAAGTGGCTAACATTTATGAGTTGTGTACGTGGAAAATGGCAATGACACTGGGGAGACGTGTTACTTAGGTCTCCCCTCAAAAAAGAACTTGCCTTCAGCTGCAGGAAGTACAGATTCAGGATCTTTCTCAGCTTTCAAAGCAAGGCTATGGTCTTCTCAAGCAGCTCCCAGTCAATGACTAAAAGTGGCAGGGTAGTAGGGGTTGGCTATTTGTGCCTAGTTAGGACTCCTTAAATGGGGAGTCTTTACTATAGAGCTTCCACTGAGTTAGCTGAAATGTTTTCTGATTGCATCACGGTGTGATGCTCTGCCTCCCATCTTGCCTTTCACCGGTGTTACTCCCCGTGTGCGTCTGAGTTATCTCTGTGTCTCTTTCCGAGAAGACCCAAATAACACAGGCACATAGCAAAGCAAAATGATGCTTTACCTTTCTTTACAGGAAATGAAGCATTGAGTCAAACTAGGGTTTAAGTAAAATGAAGCAAAGAAAAAAAAAACGGAAAAAGATAGAAGCAAGACCTGCAAAGCACTTCCCCCATTTATCTGAGATTAGATACAAAGAGGAGTAATTTTGTCTCCCACCTGCTGAGACATTCCATTCTTTACCTCTCAACGCGTTGCTGTCACTACTGCCGCTTGAACTTCTTTGTTTCTATCACCATTTTTCTCCATTGTGTATGCTCCCGATGCTTTCAGACTTCAGGACTAATATCCACAAGTCACTTTTCATTTTGTTTGTTTTCAGAGAGTCATCATAGCTTCCTTGGGTGAGTGAAGGCAGTTTGAGGTGACTTCTCGACTAGTTAACAGCTGAGAGCAGGAGGATAGAGCCAAATTTTCTTTTATACATAGAAAAAAGGGATAGCTATGTCAGCATAGAAAAAGGTTAATTTATTGAAACAGTGACAAACTGTGAAGGATGTTTATACTAAATCAAGGATTCTTAGTTTCTTTGGAGTCTGAAATACCTTTAAATATGATAGAAAAGCTATGGACTCAGTCCCTAGATAAAATAGGAATTTGAATGAGGACCTTAAGTTATTTTGTTCTATCATTCTTTTATTGTAATCAAAGTTTTCCTATTAATAATGAATGCATACTAGGATCGTCTTTTGCTATATTAATGAATTTTTTCATCCATAGTAGTTAAGTTTTATTTGTTGCAATTCCATAAATAAAATGACTTTGCAATTCTGCCTCAGGGAGGAAAAGCTTCAGCAAAATAAATTAATAAATATACTATTAAATAAAATTTTATTTAGCATTTGGTTTTTCAAAACTGATTTACTGAATAAATAATACATTTGGAAGAATACCTGCTTATTCAAATTTTTTTCATCTTACAGCAGATAAAAATTTTTAGTGAAGAGATGGGAAAATGAAAGTGTGTTTTGCTAATAGTGATACTCCACCTTCAAAGATAATAACAAAAAAATAGTTTGTATACTTGAATACAACATATAGAAACAAACAGAAATTTGAGTTAAATATCAGAGATTCAGGGGCACTGAAATCTGCAGATAATGAGACTGTGGTTCTGTTTTGAAAAGCTGTGACTCCTAATGTATGAGTTTGCTTTTGCTGTGTAACAAGCTTAAAAAAGCTTGGAGTAGTTGAAAACAATTACTATTTATGTAATTCATGATTCTGTGGGTTAGAAATTTAGGCTGGGATCAGCTGATTCTTTAGGTCTCAACTCTGCCCTCCCATGCATCTTCATCCAGCAAGAGCAGGGTAGCAAGGTTAAGAGGTTTTGCTGATGGTCACTACCTCCTTCGCATACATGAGAACTTGGCTAGGAAAGTTCACAGTCCTGAAGCATGTAGTCTGTCATTTTCCGGCAAGCTAGCACTGGTGTGTTCACAGAGTAAAGAGAATGAATGGGATGGGAGGGATCTCAAGAGAGATTACAAAAAGTATGGTATGCAAAGTGTCTTGAAATCTGGTATTGAAATGAAAATCTGTTATTTCCACTGTGTCTGTTGGCCAAAACAAGTCACAAAGCCAGTCCAGATTCAAGGGAATGGCAGGGCCTCTACCTTTTGATGAGAGAGGCTACAAAGTCACATTATTAAAGTTATGGCCAGAGCACAGTAAGGGATTGTGACCATTTTTTGCAATCTATATATTTAATAAAATTATTTGGACTAAAATCACTTTAATATCTTTGAATAAAATCTCAACACCATCAACCTCTGTTTTACAGTGCTTCATATCACCATATTCACCTCTAAACAGATAAATAGAAAAAGTTCCCTTTGGAGCCCAGGGAACACTACAGTTTTTGGAAGAAGTAACTACCTGACTATGGGTATCAAGTGCCCTATTAAAGACTGTGTCCTATGAGGTTGATTGTAAACTGACAGCTTATCTAATAGTTCCTCAAGTGCTGGCTGCAATGCCTTCCTTCCCTGATCTCTACAAGGTACCTTCTATCAAAACAAAAATTCTATTGCTTCTCTGGCATTTGCAGGACTTGGGTTTCATACTCATCTGCTTGAATCATACATGCATTCATAGACTCATGGACTTGTGGTTCACGGTGACCCACTGCAGTGGCAGATGGGCCTCTCTGCACAAGTGCAAAGATTAGTGCAGCAATTTTAATACTCTGAGGGAGTCACAGGTACTTTCGAGAAGACAGAGGCTATGAACCCTCTAAAAATTTGCATCACACATTCATGCAAATTTTGTACATAATTTCAGGAGGTCATTAGACCTCCTAATGCCCATCCTTGGAGCTTCTAAGAGCCTATGGACCCATTTGGAGGACCCTGCTCTTGATTATTGAAATAAATGTTCTTATACTATGGCATTAAGCTAGTTCACTCAGAGGTAGCAATCCAACATAAAAGAGCAGCCAAAGGTCATTTGAAGTCAGTCACTAAGTTCTGACTTCTCAAACCATTAATGTTCAGGCATTATTTATTCTGAGACAGACAAGGCTCCAGTCTCTCTTCCCAAATGTGAGAGAACAAAAACAAACTCCTAAGCATGAATCTCACAATCAGTTACAGAATCGCCACCTGTGGTTGTGACAGCAGAATCATCCTTAGGCCACAGCCCCTCTCAACTGAGAAGTTAGAACTTGATGCTTTTCGAGCAGTGACCCTCTTTGAGGCAAGACACTGCTTCTATTAAGAGACTTCATTGATACATTTACAGAATAAATAAATGACGTCATAGATTTACTTCAAAATAATCCAGGGTGGGAGGAGTATATGAATAAGACAAAATTGGTCACAAGCATGTAATTATTGAAGCTGGGTGATGAGAGAATGAATTCTCTCTACTTTGTTACATATTTGAATTTTCTGTAATGGAAAATTAAAGAGAGAAAGAGACTACAATGCTTATTTCAAAAGAAAAGTCAATCCAGGTAAAATAGAGGAGCAGAAATATATAACTGTCTTTTCAATCACTCTAGAATGAAAGGGTTTTCTAAGTCCTTCTTTGCTCTTTTCTACAGGACCACAATATCTCTTTGGTCCTCTTATTTCATTTTGAAAGTCCCTTTGGCCTGGTTTTTTACTTGTTGAAGGAGGTTATGAAAAAATGGTTTTAGAACAGTAAGGCAGATGATACTCTTAGTTAAACCATAGCATATGTCACCATCAGTTCCTTGGACTCTTCCACTCTCTGCTCGAGGGCTACTTGACCAATCAGATGGGGGTCCCAAAGTACATCACTAGGAAGCAATTCATTCTGTGATATCAACTTCTCACATTGCCTGCTGTCCTCCCTTTCTAGGGTGACTCAACCTGAGCAGTAAAGAACACAGATGCCAGTTGATAAACAGTGGCCAGGATGTCACTAACCCAGAGCCTCATTATTCTTAACTTCAAAATGAAGGAAAATCCAAACTGATCTACTCAACGGGATTATTACAACTACAAATTAAACAATTAAACGAGGCAGTGACTATGGCAGCTGTTTGTAAATTCTAAAGGGATTTGTTTCAGATTGTGTTTGATGGAGTTTCCCCAGGGGTCTCTGAGAGCATAGTGCTCCTTCTGGCCCACCCCAGCCTCCTCCAGAGCAGTTATGTTTCAATCTGTTCTTGTACAGGGGTTCTGTGGAGAACGTCAATTGAAAAATTGTTCTGTTGCTAACAAAGATAAGGTTAAAAGTTGGGAGCTACTTCCAACTAAATATTAGTTGTGAGGAAAAAAAAATTCCTGAAATCATGAATCTTGTCAATGGAAAAATACAATTTGATTTGACATATATGTTCTATCTATTTGCTATTTTTTAAATAGTTAATATATTTAAGCAAAAATAGCCTTTTAGGAATGCATCTATTAAAGAAAGCAGGGTAGGTTAGAAAGTCTCAGAAGACGTATGCATGCAATGGAAACAGCAGTATTCTGGAACCAGAATAAGAATCAGATGGCCTGGGTTTGAATCCTGACACCACCTTTTAGTACTGGCATGATTTCAATAAACTGTTTTATGGGTTTGTTCTCAGTTTCTTCAACTGCGACCTATTTAAAATAATGCTTGTCTTGTCGTGAGGGTTAAATAAAAGTTGTAGATGCCTGGCACTCCAAAAAGAGACTCTAAGAAAAAAAAAATCTTTGCTAGGATAACTTTCCTTTCCATCATGAGAAACTATGATACTTCTTTCATTAAAAGAAGAATTATGTAGCCATTCTCATCTTCCATTTTCCTTCACCTGCTAAAAAATTCAGAGCCACTTTAGGCCTCAAACTGTAAGAACTAGGCTGACGCTGATAGTCTGTGAATGTGTGTTCTTCCTTTCTCTGCTATTGAATTTCTAGCTTTATATAAAATTTCCTTGATCTTAATTTTCGATTACCTTTCTAACATGTGAGCTCTCATCCAAGCCACTCTCAATTCTTTGTGGAGAGAAGTAGTAGGGTTGAGAGGATGAAGCAGGGAAGGGAGGAAGAGGAAGGAGAAGGTTTATGGAGAATGGATAAGAGAATGGATCTAGTATTTTTTTCCACAAATGCTCATAGGCAGTTGTAAAAACAAAAACATAATATGCTGTATATAGTTGATCACAGCTTCTGGGGACTGCTGTATTGGAATGTTTAATTAATAACACTTTATATCTGCAGTATTCTATCTCTTTCCCAAGTTGCTGTGTCTATGATGTGAGAATGCCACAGACAACACAGTCCCGTTACGGTCTTTTCTGACAATTTCAAGAAGGCACCAGCAAGAACTCAGAAGTGCACAGTCTCTCCTCTTCTCTCTCTCTCTCTCTCACTTTGTTATTACAGTTTGGGTTATTAAATATAATACACTGGAGCCTTGCTATAACAGCCAATCTTTGCCACCAGCCACATAATTTATTTATGTACCTAGAAATATTCCTGTAAAACATCTGTGAACTATAGATGGATAGATAAATGGTAAGTGATAGCTGAAAGAAAAATAGTCTAGACTTCAGAGGAATCTAATAATTCAAACTTACAACAGACAGCCTGAAGATAGTTAACATACATAGTATTGATTATGTCAAGATTTAGTGCTCTGGAAAAACCTCATAAAAAACAACATTTTGCTATCATAGGGGTTTGAGAGAGAGAGGCAATTAAAATGCAAGAAGCACCAGTGTTGTTCATATGGAATTTTACAAATATTTCCAGGAATAACACCATTGTCTCCTAAGAATAGATGTTTGGTTACCAATCTATCTTCTGAAAAACCAAAGAACACCTTTTGTTCATTAAAATTAAAAAGTGTCCCCTGAGAGCTGTCTGCTCAGGGTTTACCCCTAGTGTTTATGTTACAGCCCAAATGCATCCCCGTTGAATAAGGTATCAGCTGCCGTGCCATGTGACAACTCTAACCCAAACGGTGCTCTGGCATTGCTGTCGACACATTGTTCCTACACAGAAAGGCTGGAGGTTACTGTGGAGCATGATGATTATAAATAGACACTGCACATTCTATCATATTTTCCCTGCTTATTTATCCTTACTCTACTCTGTACCTAGGTGATCTCACTTTTTTCCATATCCCTAAATATTGCTCTTCTACTACAGCTTCCAAAGTTACAGCTTTATCCTTGAACCCCAAACCTAGAATTTCAAGCCTTCCAGAGAACACCATTTGGGTGTCCTGATGGCATGTCAAATTAAATTTTAGAAGACAAATTCCTCCTCCTCCTCCTTCCTGTATGCCATCCCCAACTCCTCCATTAGGTAATTCATGTTTGGAAATGACCCTTCCACCCACTGCCTCTTTGTTTTCAAAGAATCAGCCTGGCTGCCCTGCAGACTTGTGTACGCATGGAAGAGGGTTGATGGGATGGTCAGAACTGACTCAAGATATGAGATCTTATGCTATGGCTCTCAGATAGTTTTTCTTACAACCTCCTCTCTGCTTGAAAAGCCCTCTGCCCATGCCTCTGTCACAGAACTTAGCTCATCAATGTGTAACTAGTTGATTTATGTCTCTCCATTTTTGGTATTTGAACACCTCAAAGGTACAGAAAATGTAATGTAATCCAGATTTTTAGAGTATATTTCTGAATAGGCACCTCTTAATTCATTTGGAAAACAGCCATTAAACAACTACTGTGTGCTACATGTTGAAGATACAATTGTAAAAATGACAGAGCTTGTTCACCCTCAAGCAGCTAGGGACCACAGACCAGGAGGCCAAAATGCTGTTACAGTGTAAGTTCTGATACCATATATAAAAGCACATGGGAAAATGTTTAATCACCAGGTAGACAGAATGGAAAACAAGGCAGGGACTAAGGAGAGAGATGTGAAGTGCTTACAGCACAACATTTAAGGAGGCACAAACTCTTAGTCATGCATGTGTAGCACCCGGGATAAGCACATCCTTAAATCTCGTTTTTAGGCACCTCATCCTAGCCCTGGCACTGATGGGAAACTTATGACCTGCCCATATATACTAAGAATCATTTGTGAAAATATTCCAATGAAGATTGGTAGAGCCTTAGAGACCAGGATCCTCTCTAATGGTAAATTAAATATTTTATAGGATGTGAACAGACTCTCTTTTATTAAAGGGAGTACGTGGGAGATTAAGCATAATTACTTTAGCTAGGTTGGTAAGTAAAACCCCCACAAATAAAAAATAATGAAAATTAGAGTAAAACATGTGCTTACAAAGTTCCAGTAAGGGTACACATTTGAAAGAGAGACGGTATAAAATAGTGGTTAAGGCAATGGCTTATACTGCTCTGTCTTTTACTAGCTACCTTTCTATACCTTAGCAGTTTCCTCACCTGGAAAATGGCAATAATAACTCCCTATTTTATAGATTTGCTGCAAAGACTAATTAATTAAATTTTACAGGATTGTGGCAAAGACTTAATCTATGAAAGAGCTTATAACAGTGCCAGGCACACTGTGAACATCCAATGCATGTTAACTCATCTTATTATTTTTTAATTCCTCTAACTCTTCTTAGGGTGTACTCCTATAGAGTATGATAGCTAGAATTTCAAGACCTCTTGATTTGCTATCTCAGAGCATCTTGAGGAATTAGGTGAGATATTTATACAACTGCCCTCAGGATATCCTGCAAAGACACTTTTCAACTAGCCTGTTTCCAACTTAACCTCTCCTCCATTTTCAATCTTCTATTCTGGAGTTTCTTATAATTAATGACAATGAGAAATTTATTTGTTTTTATTTACATTACCCAGTTTTAAATCCTCTACTGCACAACTGGTATGCATTTATTATGTGTGTGTGTGTGTGTGTATGTATGAGTGTGTTTAGCAATTTGCTCCTCAGTGAAAATGTAAGCTCCCATGAGGTCGCAGCTTTGTTCATGCTGTATTGTCCTCACTCAGTACAATAGCAGGCACTCAAATATATTTAAACAAACGATGGAATGAGTTGATGAATTTTCAACTTCTTTCATTCCTTTCTCTTATTCTCCATTAACTGATATAAACCCTGTCAATTTTATCTCCCGAATATCACTCACAGTTTGTTCTGGCCACACCACCACCACCACTGTACCTCAAGCCATCATCATCTTCCACCTGGATTATGGTGATAGCTTACCTGTGCCCCTTCCTCAAGTCTCCCATTTCTCCAAAACAGCCTTCTTGGTGCAATCTGAGTGCTGTGGTGCTCTTACTAATATGAAAATCAACCACATTCCTCCACTGCTTACAGTATTTCAAAGCGATACAAAAAGGTCATGTGCTGTATTATTTCATTTCTATAATATTCTAAAAAATGCAAAACTAAAAAGAATGAGAACAGATTTAGTCAATGCCAGAGGCAGAGATGGGGGTGGTGAAGAAGGTACAACTGAGAGGGAGTAACTTGAAAGATTTCCTTCATGGCAATGAAACAGCTCTGTATCTTGATTGATTAGTGGTCCCATGGATGTATACATAGAATCAAATTTTATAGAACTACAAACACACACACATGCACACACACGCCATTAGTGAATTTTAAAACTGGTCAAATGAGACCTATAGTCTAGATAATAGCATTGTATCAATGTCAGTTTCTTGGTTTTGATATTGTGCTATAGTTACATGAGATGTCACCATTGGAGGAAGCTGGGTGAAAAGTTTATAGCCCCTAGGCACTATTTTTGCAACATCCTATAATTATTATTATTATTATTTTTAATTAATTAATTTTTTTTATTGCATTTTAGGTTTTGGGGTACATGTGAAGAACATGCAAGATTGTTGCATAGGTACACACATGGCAGTGTGATTTGCTGCCTTCCTCCCCTTCACCTATATCTGGCATTTCTCCCCATGCTATCTCTCCCCAACTCCCCACCCCCAACTGTCCCTCCCTATTTCCCCCCAACAGACCCCAGTGTGTAGTGCTTCCCTCCCTGTGTCCATGTGTTCTCATTGTTCAACACCTGCCTATGAGTGAGAACATGCGGTGTTCGATTTTCTGCTCTTGTTGTGTCAGTTTGCTGAGAATGATGGTTTCCAGGTTCATCCATTATTTTTTTAATTCTTAAAGAAAAGTTTCAAAGAACCATCATATCCCTTAAGGAAAAACAAATATAGCTGCATCATCTTGATTCATAAGATTGAAGAGCCTGACCTCCGATTGCATCTCAAGCTTCCTTGTTTAATTTGTTTGTAAGTGGACCAGTGAATCCTAATTCATTTTATCCTGCTGTTTTATTCATTTGAAGCTCTAAAATAATTTAAAATGACTATATAAAAACAAAAATAAATAATATGCCTTATATTCTTGGTGGTTGCCTCAGTTAGCTATAACTGCATAACAAACCACCAGAAACTCAGAATCTTAAAAGAACAATCTTATCTTATCACTTAAGTCAATGTGTCACCTGGGTTCACTTATGTATCTGTGGTGAGCTGTGGGTCAGTCTTCGGTAGCCAGTGTTCAGCTAGCAATAGGCATTTCTAAAATGGTCTTAGCTGAAGCAACTAAGCCCCTCCACGTGGTGTTTAATCCTCCAGCAGACTATTCACACAGCTGTAGCAACATTCCAAAAGAAGGAAGTGCTCGAAGCTAGACTGGTGTGTGGTCACTTTCACCAAATTCTTTGGCCAAAGTATGTTAAAAAGCCAATCTGTATTCAGGAGATGGAAAAATGGAAGTCATCTCTTGGGAGGAGCCGCAAAATCACATTGCAAAAGATGTGGACACAGTGTGAAAAATCAGGGCAACAACTACTAAAATCCTCTAACAGAAGCCATCAAAACACAAATAACATATTTCCATTATAATACAAAATGCTAAGGTTCTGAATGAAATCACAAACATATTTCTAGCCTGAATTCAATATATTGAAAAACTGCATGATATGAAGCCATGGAAAATTGCCATCGTTTACAGACAAATAAATGTTCTTCATCCCACTAAGCTTCTGCATTTGGCAAGTCTTTAAAAATCTGGTGCTTTCTTCTTTCAGCCCTCTTCTAGATTTAATTTCTTTTTTATTTCTTGTTGCGTTTCAGTCTTAATGAAGCACCTTAGCATTCAACTTGCAGCTGGCTACTCCCAGGGAGAGGCATTGTTTAATATTAATGTTCACCTAAAATGAAGCAACGCCCTGCTGCCTTCACAGCCATTCAAGGAGAAATTCTCACCCACCGAGAGAGGTAGGTAAGGATGAGGTTGCTGCCCTCATTTTGTCCTTAAGGTGCAGCAGACTGAAGAGGGAACTGCCAGATGGAGGTGGAGAATTGGATCCTGCTGCCTGAGTCAATGTGAGCTGCAAAACTCTAATCATCTGAGTGGGCAGGAAGTCACCTAAGCAATTCAGCTAGTGGGTGCCCATGTGAAAGGGAGATAATTATCAATGTCACTTCTAAGACAGGAAGGTCCTACGGAACGAAATAGATTCTACCAGCACGTTGCATGGAACCTACTGAAATGCAGACAGCAATTTGTGAAATGTTACGGGAGCAGTAGAGCAGGCTTAAATCAAATTCAGCAGCAGGCAATTAGTTGATAAAATAACTATTTTCTTGTGCTTTGGTCTCTATGATGTAACATGACTTTAAATTTTGGATGACAAGTCATTTCTGTGTATTAGAATGAAAATGCTACTTTTCGCAAGTAGGGTTTACTCTGTGGATTTCTTTATATCCATGTTACAGGTAAAGCAAGAAAACGAATGAAGTGTGCCTACCAACTTACCCGCCTGACATGATGATTTGGAAAAGGAAACAGTGTGCTCTCCCTAAAAAGTCTCTTCCCAGGATCAAATTCAGCTCTAACAAAAGTAAAGAAAAAGTGGGAATTATTTGAAGTAAAGATTCCTAGGACTAAAGTTTGTCTCTGTTCTTATCTATATTCTTCAATGGTGATTCTTTTTCCTCTTGGCTAAAGATAGGCTTGTGGCAACTAGCGCAGTTTGCATTATCTATACAATCTTCAAAGCTATCAATGCTGCTATTTTAAGCACATGGAAAACGTATGAATGTGAGAAACGGTAGCCATATTTTACCTCGGTACCAGATCTCTTTCGGCAGAGGAAGAATGTGCATTTTTTCATATCTTAATAAGATTTCAATACTCAAATCTTAATAAAACCTCAACTACTACTCTCATATTTCCCAGTGTTAGTACACAGGTATTACACAAAATGCCAAGAACTCAGTAAATGGAGACATCATACAAATAAATGGATTTGGGATTATGGACTGCTTCTCAGTGTTTTGTTAGGCTGACATGTGACAGACACACTGGATTGTTCAGGGAAGGGCAGGATGTGATTTAGGGGCCAGCCTATGTTCTGGCCTATGGACATCTTGTTCCTGACTTATTTAAGTCAGATTAGAGACAAAAATCTCTTATAAATATGCATGGGTGATACAGCTCCTGATAAATAGTCCAACAAGATCTGGGCAGTTTAGGATAATACAATCACACAAAAACAGCTCTACATATCATAGCGAATATCAGAGTTTATAATTTACAAAACATTTTTTTATTAAGGTAGTAAATCTTTATGATAGCCTAGTGAGGTAGAGTATGAGTTTATTGTAGATACCTTAGGTTCCAAAGTTTGAGGGCTCCTCTGCCCCAGGCCCCTCAGTTTGCAAATAAATGGTCAATCCAGGATCCCAAACTTGTTTTATTCCAAACTTAATTTTCTTTCTACTGTTATCATCCTGGTAAAAATAAGAAAAACAAAATTCAGCCCCTCCCTCCCCACCCACAACCCTCTAAAAAAGTGATTGAAAATTTAAAATTATATCAAAATTAAATGGAATTGACCAGGACAGAAAGCAAAGTTAATTGTAACAGAAATGTTTATTTGATTATTTTTAATTGTCACTAACATCCTTTGAGGAAAGGAGGATAAGAAATATATCCCATGTGACAAGTGAGGAAACAGTCCCGCTGGTGAAGCACTGTGACACTTTGCTGACCGTGAGGCCATTCTGCCCTTCTTGCCAATTCAGAACTTGGAGGCATCCTAGCCTGCCTTTTACCATAGAGCGAATCCCAGAGAGTGCTGGGGTGAATTTCTGTGGAAATTAGATAGCAGGACTGTGTTATGTAGGTTGTAATTCTGAAAGTGGTATGTGCTGCCTAATAGAGCCAGTTTTCAACTCTCCACTTCTAAAAATACTTCTCCTAATATAGAAATTTAACCAAAGTCTAAGCCTTCCATTACACAACGAAAGAATCTGGAGCTAATATCTCTCTGGAGTTCATTTACCCATTGACGTTGAGTTCTGGCACTTTCTAGAGCTCTTTGGATATAGGCAGCTCTCCCATGTCTCACAGAGCTGGGTCGAGATCAAGTGAAATAGTCAAGCACCTGACTTTATACACTAAGAGTAGGTGCTCCGTATGTGTTTACTCCCTATCTTTTGATTCCACTCAACTGCTCCTTGCTACACCTTTCTCAAAAATACTCTCTAGCCTGGGACCACTCACTGATACCTAAACCTTTGCCCATGCTGGTCCATACACCTGCAATGTCCTTCTTCCTGCTCCTGCTTAGAAAGGTAAGTCCTGTCTCTCACATTCTCAATGGAGTTTCTAGAAGCTTCTCCCATTATAAGCACAAACCCCCAGCCCCCAGCCTTCCTCCACTATTCACATCCCAAGAGAAGTGCGTTGTGTTGGTTAATCACATATCTGCCTGTAAAGAAGTTCTGAGCTCAATAAGCATTTATTGGATTAAATTTAGGGGAAGTCATCAAGTAGGCTAAGAGTCACCTGAGGAGAGAAAAGAAAAAAAAAGGAATGGTAGAAATAACAAAAACACATATTTGATCTACTTAAACTATTGCCTTGAGCCATGTCTAAATGTTTCTATGACAGAGTAAAATAGCTGCAGCACAATAAGAAATATGGCTTTTATTAAGTATTTGCACATAAATTCATTGACTAGCATGCTTAAAGTTATCTGGGTGGCTCAGGAAATATATTTTTATTTTATTTTGAGAAAAAATAATTTTAGGAGGGCTAGTGTGTTTTATTTTGCTTTGTTTCATCTATTGGATGTTTAGTTTTGCTGTTTTCTTTTTCTAGGCAAAGAATGGCAATCACAAATACTTCTTAGACCAACTATTCTGGATTACATTATCTCTGCTGTTCTCTAAGTATTGTCATAACTACTTGCTATCAGGGACACAGAATTGAGGTAAAGCTCCTGATAAATAGGGTCATGTTTAAATACATGAGCTTTGGAGCTCATACCATCTGGTTCAAAACTTGACACAGTATTTATAAACTGTTTGACCTCGAGCCTCTTTATGCCTCAAGTTTCCCATATGTAAAATGGGATGATAATGGTACCTAATTCATAAGCCCATTGTGAGGATTCAAAGAGTTATTATATATAAAGCATATCAAATAATGTCTTGCATATAATAAGTACTTTATAATTATTCACTGTTATTATTAGAAAAATATAATGGTTTAAATCAGATGTCCTAGATAATGCAGTATATATGGTAACCAAATCAGTTACCCAATGCTAAGTAACAAACCACCCAACACACAGTGACTTAAAGCAACTGTTTTATCTGTATGGTTCTGGGGCTGACTGGACGTAGCTAGGCGGTTCTTGCTAAGGTGTCCCATGTGTTTACTGTCAGACACTGGATGAGGCTGGACTCATCTCAAGGGCTTTCTCACTAACAGGTCATGCAGAAAATCCATGTCAGCGAGGACTTCTGCTGGGGCTGAATATCTATATGTGGCTTTCCATGTGTCCTGAGCCACCTCACAGTATGGTGACCAGATTCCAAAGGCAAGCCTCCTGAGAGAGCTAGAGGAATGCCACCTTGCCTCTTATGAAGTAGTCTCAGAAAGTCAGATGGTGTTACTTCCACCAGACTCTATTGGTCCAGGCAGTCCCATCTTAAGGGGAGGTGACATAAACTCCAGCTGTTGGTAGGGAATGGCAAGGTCACATTGTAAGAAGATTAGCTGGGATGGAAAGCATTGTTCACCCATCTTTTGGGACTACAGCCTGCCACTGTCAACTATGCACATAGTAAGCATTCAGTGAGAACTGTGGAATGGCAAAGACTACAGGGTCTTTGGTAAGAATTTTTACTGTAAGACAAAGAAAACCGCTCAAACTAGTTAAACAAACCAAAAAGTAATTTTTAGAAACTTTTCTGTTTTGACACAGAACACTGGGGAAGTTAAGTCTCTTGAAGGACTGTTTCCAGGGACTGTTGAATTTCTCTTCAAAACGTGTCTGAAGTCCACTGTATCTCACCACTTCCGTAACTATCATTCTCATCCTAGCCGCCATCATCTTTTACCTGGGATGTTGCAATGTCCTAACAACTCTTTCCTTTTCTTCCCTCTGGTCCCTACTGTCTGTTCTCCACATGGCTACTTGGGATCCCTTCCATTTGTAAGGTGGATTTTAATACCTATTTGATCAAAACCTTGCAGAATCCTCTCATTAAATTCAGCTAGACCTCCTAAGACCTTACCTTGGCCCTCAAGGCCCGCTATGATCTTGCCCTTGGTATTTCTTTGCCACCATCACCTGCCACGCTTGTCTTTGTTTCCCCCACCCTCACCTCTTCCTTGAACATCCAAGCATGCTCCCACCTTCAGGCCTTTGCTGTTGCTGTTCACTCTGCCTGGGCCACATTTTTTCCTAGATGTCAGGATGGATCTCTGTAATAGTCCATTCTAAAACTGTTATAAAGAAATGCCTAAGACTGAGTAATTTACCTGTATAAAGAAAAGAGGTTTAATTGGCTCATGGTTCTGTGGCTGTATGGGAAACATGATGCTGGCATCTGCTCAGCTTACGGGAAGCCTCAGGAAACTTACAACCATGGTGGAAGGCAAATCTTCTCCCATGATTCAGTCACCTCCCACCAGGTGCCACCTCCAGCACTGGGGATTACAATTCAAGAAGAGATTTGGTGGGAGCACAGATCCAAACCATATCAGTTTCCCCCTTTTATTCTTTCAGGATTTTATTCAGGTATCTCCTACCAGGGAGATCTTCTCTGACCCATCATTTCCAAAGTAGCATGTATAACAACACGCCCTGGAAGACAGACTTGTTTTATAGCCCCAGTAATGAATTCCAAAAGGAAGGAATCCAACTGGCTCATCAGAGCTTGAGTGTCCATCATGGTTCATCCATTACTTCTAGGTTGGGAGTGTTGGAGTTGTCAGAAGCAAAAGGACAGACCTGCTAAAACTACTTCTTACTCAGGGTACAGTTCTCGAGGACAAGGGACATTGGGAACTGTGAAATTATTCTATCACATGTCTAATGGAGTTGAAAAAGAGGCAGCCATAACTCTGCTACTAACTCCTTGGGTGACCTTAGGCAAGTTCAAAGTCTGGGACTCAGCTTCTTTTCCTGTCAAATGATGATAGAATTATCTGCTACAATTACTTGCAAGGAGATGATGACTAAGATGAAAAAGTAAGTCAGGATAAGGTCTTAGATGTGCTTTAAAATACTTCGGTCCCAACAAGAGATAGATGAAGCAAGTTTGAAAAATCTTGATGACCTGGGTGATAGGTATACGCTATTCATTATACTGTTTTCTGAACTTTTGGGTTTGTTCAAAAACTTGCGTAAGGAAAAATATGAACTACTTCAAAAAGGTAAGGAATAAATAACACAGTAATAAGTAGAATCTATATATTGATGGTCCCATGATGTAGCCTTTATATCTTCTTTTGTTTATTGAGATTATATCATAGTTGCCTTCTTTTAATCTGTTTCTAAAATAACCCAAGTTTGAAAATTACTTGGCACCATTATCACGACAACAATGGTGCTTTTAAAACGTAAATTCCATGGGGTTAGTTTTGAAGATTTTGGTATGATTAGAAACTTCAGCACAACATTCTAAAAATACCTTTAAATAAAATCTTAAGAAATAGGGACACAGTGTATGGGCATTCAGTGGGAAAGGTACAGGCCACGTCTCAGGTCTCATTTCTTTTTTGTGTCACATTCCTTTGGTGGCTGTCACATCACCCATTCTATCATCAAGAGCGGCTCTGAAAAAAAAAATAACTCCTTTGATCCCTCCTCCTCAAAACTAGCATATCCAGGCCTTCACATTCCAGTGGTTTCACAGCTGATCCTCTTAGGACATATAGAAGGTGACAAACGTAACCAAAAGAAATTACAAATGTTACAGTATCTTACTAAATCATGGCCCACACATTGATTGCTGAGATGATTAATAAGATCTCCATTGAATTTCCAACCATAGCTTTCATGCCTGACAATGAAACTTACAAAACCTGTTTTTTCTTCTTTCTCTCCATTTCCAGGACAAAGATTCTGCTCCCAGCAGACCTGGAAGAACCCAGTGCATTAGTCTCAATGTTCTTTGCATCTCTCAAGACCTCCAGATCCACTTAGAGCAACTTCCCTGGGCTTGTGCCCTACAAAGCAACCCCTTTAGGAGACATACCTAATGTAGATAATAGGCAACGGATGCAGCAAACCACAACCATGGCATGTGTATACTTGTGTAACAAACCTGCATGATCTGCACATTTACCCCAGATCTTAAAGCACATTTAAAAGGAAAAGAATTTTCAAAACAGATTATCTAATTAACAAAATCTGTCCTGGACACTTAAGATCTCTATCTAAACCCCTTGATTCTGTCCAATTTATTTAAAGTGCAGAAATTTCCATTTTAATGTTAAAGTGCCTAAAAAGTTTTCTTATTTTCAGTTTTAAACCAGTAGGTATTATCCAAATTTGAGAATTCAGGATATTGTCCATCATAAACATAAGAAATCTTGCACATGAGTGATGCTCAACAAACCATTAGGGCAGACAGGGTTGGCGACAGGATTCTGCTCTGGGATTTCCAGGGCTGACTAACAAATCACCTGAAATAACTGACTGTAAACAGTAGGCCTGGTTGAGGGTCAACAGAAAGTACCTGTTGCACTGCAGAACACTAAAAATATAGGATTCGGGGACAATTCCTCAAAGGACAACATTGTTAAAAGCCAGGATGTGGTCCTCAATCAGGTTTTATAGGCGAACCCCTGGAGTTTTCATGAACCACACTAACCCATTAAACCTTGGAAGTCAATAGGCCACTTGGAACTAGTTTAATTATATAGTAACAGACTGTAAAAGTAAGTGTTCTACTTCGAGCACTTTCCCATTTATTTTAAATGAATTCCTCAGGGAGGGGGGAAACAAAGACCTATACGTGGAATGGAAGTGGGTCATTTGTAAAATCATCTTACAGCTTGAGAGAAATACCAACTCCAATCGTCCCTCCACATATTCAGCTGTAGCTGACATGTACGGAAAAGCAAAGGGCAGAATTCTCTGTCTCTTCACCTGAGTAAATCTACCTTTTTAAAATACGGAGATTAATTACTGTGGCTCTTCTGATGATTTACAATCTTCTGATGATTACAAGAATACTTTGAATTTTTTTCTATTCTACTTTTTCCGTTTTGGCACCAGTTAAGTGGGGATCCCCTGCCTTACCTCTGCTAGAAATGAATAATGCTAGTGGCTACTATAGAAATGCTGAGTGGTAGAGTTTTAAATGGCATACATTAATAATAAGCTTCTATTTGTTAATCTGATTAGAAAACTCTCAAATCCAGAAGCGCTGTTTTTCCCTATTGTTTTACAAGCCTGTACCCAGGTGTTTGGATGAGAGCACGATGTCACATCACTCAAGAGAACTGACTGGCACTGCCATCTGGCTGCTCTTGGATTAGTCATGTCTCACAAAGCAGGTCACAATTTCATTTGTTTTATAACCAGAAATGAATGTCATTAACAGTTGAGCAGAACATGCATATATATAAAATGCCTGTATGTATAATGTAACATAAATGTGTACATATACTTCTGCATTTTATACATATATGTATACATATATACATATATTCATTTTATACATTTATATACACATAGAATTGCTACTAAAAGTGAATATGTATAAGGCCTATGACTTAGCAATTCTGCTCTTAAGTATAAAAACCAAGAGAAATGTGTAGGCTTGTGTACCAAAAGATACGTTCAAGTGCATTCACAGCAGCAGTATTTGTAATAGCCAAATATGCATACATATGTATACATATTTGTATACATATGTATACAAATGTTTCATAAGCCAAATACATACATACATATATATATATATATATATATATATATATATATATATATATAAAATAGCCAAATATGTATATGTGTGTGTGTGTGTGTGTGTGCATATACATAAAATGCAGAAATATAGGTGCAGGTGTAGCCTGTAACGTATCCATCAGAACCCAAGGAAAGCTTTCATTGAGAAAAAGATTTGGAAGATACTTACTTACAACTGGACACACTTAAATTGTTTCTCTTAGAAATAATGTATTCCTAGGGAAAACCTAAAATCCTTTTAAAGAATAGTTTGACCACAGATTTTCACTTCGTTTGCTATCCTTTTTGCTTAAATTAATTGGTTGATATATCCTAATGAGCCTAATAATGTTACCCAAGTAATTGTTAGCAGAATTGATAATGTTATGTCTTTTAAGTATGGAAAGAGGAGGTATTTGAAACCTGTTTAATCCTACAAAATATTTGAAGTTTAAAAAGAACTTATACTACATAATTGGAATGTAAAGAGGTTTCAGATATCCAGACCAACTCCCTTTTTTTACAGATGGGAAAACTAAGAGCTAGGGCTGGTTATTTGGACATTACTTAGTTAGAATTAATTTCCTCCGAGTTGATATGATATGACTTAAAAAGTACTTGGAACTAATTTTCAATCTCTCCCCTCTATTTCATCTCATATTATTAAGAGAAACACATTTTTACTCATTTTATTTCCCTTTCCAAACAAGCTTTTAGTCTTCACAGTAACCCCACACTTGAAGATGGCAAGTTAATACCGTCTTTCATTTTCACAATTCCACTCATTTCCCATTACATCTAGAGTACACCAATTCTCCGATAGTTTCAATACAAACTGTTTCAATAAGAGATTGAGGCATGAAAAAAACCTGCCTCAAGAAAGTGAAAATTCTTACTGAAAAGAACTTTGTTACTTAACTAAAATTGCCCTTCACGTACAAGGACATTAACCAGAATACTGCATTTAAAATTAATATCTGATATGGATTTAGGTGGAGTAATTTATTTTTAAGTATGTGTTTTAAGACGGCTATTCTATCTATTTAAGACAGACCTAGAAGAAGCCTAGGTCTATCTTAAATAGATAGGATAGTTATCTTTAGAATAGTTAAGCTTTAGAAGAATTTCATTCTAATCAATTTTAAAAAAACTAAAATCAAATGTCTTAAAACCAAAGCAGATTTTTACTTTCTTTTAAATCAAAGGAAAGCAATATCACTTTTTCTTCTGCTTAACTGGATAATAGTAAATATTAAAAACACAAATTGTTTTTTTTAATCAGTAGAAAGCCTGCTCATTTCTTCTTTATCTGCTTTCATCTCCTCTTCATTATACTGGAAGTCACGAACAATGAATCTAAATTTGGGGGAAAACAATTGTTTGCGTTGTATACAGCTGACGTAACAAAGTAAATAAACAAAAAATAATAATAAAAACAAACAAACAAAAAAGAAATATGTATTCCTTGTTATTTTTTTAAAAATCCTCTTACTCCCAAAGTCTTTTACTCTCCTTAAAATGTAATTATCTAATGTGTCTCACTTTCATAGAAAAAAAGCAATATATTCTGATCCCCCATCTCAGGAAACAGGAGAAGGGGCTGGTGGTTTCAGGCTTTTTTACTCCACTGAGTTCACAAGAAGGGATAATGAAGACATAATGCACATAAGGCAGGCCTCTGGGAGGCTCTGCAACAACACCAAACTTGCCACTGAAAATCTTTAAAAGTTTGTAGCCAGTTTCAGACACCCAAGATGAAATTTAGCAAAGACTATTTTATTCCCTTCCATCCTATAAAATTTATAAAGTATCAAGATCTAGTATGTGCCAGGCACTCTGCCAGGCTCTGTCACATAAAATACCTCATTTAATCTTCACAACGTATTTTCAGTGGTATTATTAATGTTACAAGATGAGCGAAGAGATTCTTCAAGGTTAGGAGACTTGCCCACAATCACACAGTGACGGTTCCTGCACTCAGCTCCAGGCCACTCTTATGAAAGCCAGTGTTCTTTCCTTTCTCTCGGAGTTGATTGACCGCAGAATAATCTAACAGCATCAAGGTTGATACAGAAAGAATGGCCTAGCCAGGGAGTGGAAAAAAATATTTTCAATAAACATATCTAACAAATAACTCATATGAAGAATATATAAAGAGCTTCTACAAATCAATTAACTCACATGGAGAACATATAAAGAACTTCTACAAATCGATAAGACTAAGATACCCAAGCAAACAGAATAATGGAACAAAGACTTTACAAAAGAGAATATTCAAATGTTTCATAAGCATATTTAAATCATTCATTCATTAGTCATCATGGAAATGCAAATGAAGATGATGATGAAATAATATACACATACCAGAATAGCTAATATAAAGAGGACCAAGAGGGTGGGAGTACACAGCAGTAATTCACTGCTGGTAGAGTGAAAATGGGTATAACATTTATGGAAAACTATTAGGCAGTAGCTACTAAAAGTGAACATGTGTAAGGCCTAGGACACCAATTGTACCCCCAAGTATAAAACTAAGAGAAGTGTGTAGATACATGTACCAAAAAATATGTTCAAGGGCATTCACGGCAGCATTATTTGTAATAGCCAAAATTTAAAAACTATCTAAATGTCCAGAAAGTTTGGTCCATTGAATTAATCAGTGTGAATTACTGAATATTACTTATGCATATATTAACTAAAACATTTCTATAGTTGATTTATCCAGAATAATTAATCTGCCTACAATTTATTCTCAGATTATATAAAATTCACTTCCCTAAAACAGAGGTTTGTTGTGTCTAGGTTTTAATATTTGCGTGTGTAATACATAAGTGTATATGCATATGTTAACTTACACACACTCATATATACGCATGTATTATACATACGTGTATTTGTCTGCATTTGTATGTATAATTGAACATATACATATATACAAATATATTATTCCCACAAATATTAAATTGAACATACACACATATATACACATATGTATTATATACAGAGACATACGTGTGTGTGCATGTGTATGTAATTGAACATAAGCATGTATATGCACACAACTCAGGAAATTAGAAAAAAGTAGAATTTAATTTTGTGCAACAAAATTTTATGTAAGGTTGTGTGCAAAAAATTAATTCAAAATGTCATATTTTACATAATAAAGATCTAAAAAGAAATCACAGTGCTTTTATTTTTAAACCAAGGGGACTACTGATTTGATGTTTTTAAAATAAAGGAGGAGTTGTTCCAGATTAGAATTTTTATAGTTAATATGTAGGCAGTTAATATGTAGGCTAAAAAAAATATCTTTTTAGAAATTCCATTCCTGTCGATTCCACTAAGACGAAGGAAGAAACTGTTTTCTATCATTTCTTTTTGAAAAAAATGAAAATGACAGTTTGATTATTTTCTTCTGTAATCTCTTGAGAAGGTTTGCATAGAACAGGCATCAATTAAACCATGTTAATGTGGCTCAAACCAAAATGCTTGCTATTTAATGGCAAGAGCTGTTTTCATAATTATATGTGTGGACTAGTTTACCTATACCCTCATTACCTCAGAGTTAGTTAATTTTAGCTTGATTGGAGTGTCAGGTAAGGTGGTTGGTTCACAGTTCTGAATACTAAAGAAGTACCAGAACACATCATTATCCAAACATTCCGATGAGCATCAGACATTACGATTTTAATACTACTTTCAAGTAACCAAAAGACTAAGATTTGTGAATAAATTGTAATTCCTAATTGATCTCTCCAGTCTGGGTCTGTGGTATACTGTACCAGAAAGAGTACTAATCTAAAAGTCAGGTTGGGCGAGGTGGCTCACACCTGTAATCCCAGCACTTTGGGAGGCCAAGGCTGTAGGATCGCCTGAGGTCAGGAGTTCAAGACCAGCCTGGCCAAAATGGCAGAACCTCTAACTCCACTAAAATTACAAAAACTAGCCAGGTGTGATGGTTCATGCCTGTAGTCCCAGCTACTCAGCTACTCAGGGGGCTGAGGCAACAGAATCACTCACTTGGGCAGCAGAAGTTGAAGTGATCCCAGATGGCGCCACTGCACTCCAGCCTGGGAGACAGAGTGAGACTCCATCTAAAAAAAAAAAAAAAAAAAAAAAAAAAAATTCAGAAACCTGATTTCAACACTGGCTATAGCCAAGACAATTTATCTGAGCCTCCATTTCCTTACTTAAAAATAAAGGACCTGGAAGGTATTGGGTCTCTGGAAGCAACACAATTATGTTTTGCTTTTCTGACCAGTTCAGCACTGGTCAGACAAGAATAAAGCCTTAGGTACCCTTGATATTTTTTATCTGCATAGGTCTAGCAGTCCAGAGTCCTCTACTTACCTAGCTCAGTGGATTAAACTTTTGTGTTGTCAAACACAGTGATGTCTGCAGCTGCTAAATGATTGCCCCTTGTAGGCTACTATACACCTGGTGACTTCTACTCATCAAGTGGGTTTACACTTAGTGGTGTTTGTTCCCAAACTTAATTATGCAAGTTTTACATATAATTGTAATTATGTTATTGAATTAAATGGTATGTAAACAAATAATATGAACGAATAAGGAAAATAATTGTTAATATGACTAAGTTGAATGCTCTGAGGAAAATTAGTAAAAGCGAGTCTCTAACTAAAGTTGTTCTTTAATTAGATGTGCCAACACAACCATAAAATAGTCTTTAAAATCTGAAAACCTTCTGCACTCAGCCTTGCATTCTATATTTAGGTTCTCACTCCATTTAAAGAAACTCGAGAATCTCAAGGTTTGAGAAGTTGTGCAGTATTCAATGGGCATACACATTCCAAATAATACAATTGTAGAATATATTTTATAATTGAGAAATTGCAGTACTGATAACAGAAATATCTTTCTTTCGATTTATGTGTATGGTTTTTTTTCTCAAGCAGCTACTCGGTAGTTAGAACATACATATTTATTAAGTTTGGGAGCCAAACTACCTAATAAACCAAGCTGCTAGCTATTTCTTTTGGTTAGGAGCATTGTAAAAAAATTACTGGGACAACAAGCATTCTGTGAACTGAGAAAGTTTGGGGACCTCTCCACTTCAGGATGGCAGAGGAACAAGACAGAAGGAACCTGTCTAACACCTGTATTAGCTATTTTGGAATTTTTTTGTTATAGCAGCTAATGTTACCTACAGCACCTAATGTTACTCATACAATGATTTAATTTAACACAATAAATGGAATTTCTATTCGAAGGCAAGCCTGGGAACGAAGCTGTGATTAAAGATGATATACTGCGAATCAGCTCAGGATTAGGAAGCAGACCCTCTCGGGACGTGGCTAAGTCTCAAGCCTGTCTCTCACTAGCTCTGAAACCCATAAAGATCACTTTGCACTACTGAGCATTGATTTACACATCAGCAAAAGAGGACATTCATCTTGCTAGAGTCTCTTCCAGACCCAATGCTCTAAGTATCTAAACATGCATTGAGCCTGTTCTCTGCTTCCCAAGGCTCTCATATGACTTCTTCCTGATCTGGCTCCCATTTCTTCCCTCTCACTTCTTCACCAGAGTCATCTTGCTTTTCCATTCCTTACAGCTGGTACATCTACTGTATTTCTCAAGTTCCTGTCCAACCAACTCTAGGTATAGAATGTGAAGCCACCCCCAGTACTCTACTTTCATGTGATCCAGGAAAGTATACATTTTGAGAGATTCCATACTAACATCATTGGAATTTAAATCAGGGATAACCAAAAGCAATGAAGAGAATTCACAATGTTTTCAAATACTGTATTACAAATTGTAAAACAATGTGCTTTTTTTGTTAATTTGCCATAGATCCCATTCCTTGCTGGTCATTCCTCACTGTGATCCTGGAGAAGGAAAAATGAGAAAAGTAGATGCCACATCTGGAGAAAAGAAGACATAATGGGGGAGAAGCTCTTGGAAGAAAGTCATCTGAAGAAGGAAGTTCATACTTCTGGCCCCCAGAGGAGCATAGAGGGGAGGAGAAAAGTCAAAAGGAGGAAATGTGTTTTGAATTTCTCTCTCTGGGCTAAGGACCAAGGAAAAGAACAGAGCATACGGGATAGGCGAAGGGATCAAACAGAAATAGGAGGAGCTTTGGCTCTACTTTACGAGGCTCTGAAGGGAGACTGCATTATGGATTGACATCAGCCCATGGTGGCTGTAGCAGAGGACCACAGGTGAAGTGGCAAGGGTGGGCAAGAGAGGATCTTAGAGCCTTCCTTGGTGCTTAAGTATCCTGAAAGAGATGCAAAACATCCTCCATATCTCTTGAATAAGGTGGAAATGAGTTTATAGGACTAGCTTTCCAGATGTCCTCCTGGCAAGAAGACCCTGTAACCCCAGGCTGATGGGAGGCATCAAAGCCAAACCTCAGAGCTGACATGGGCTTAGTTAATGGTGGTGAAGCCTCAGCTTTGATACCTAAAGAGCAACAAAGGAGTCCGGCAGTCACAGATGTGAGCACCAGGAAACGATCATCTCAGCAAAGGCCAGAGAAGTCGGAGGGCATTACAAAATAATAGCTCCTTTCCCTACTACCTGAAGTCTTATTGGCCATTCTTTCCCAGTAGGATGCTCCCATGGAAAAATGCAAAGAGAGAAGAAAATCCTTTTAAAATGACCTTTTATTTTAAAAGAATGACAGAAAGAAATATTTAACAAGATTATTTAAATAAATAAATCAGATTTGATGTATTGGATTTGACCAAATACTTTTTCTCCCTTACTCTATTCCTTCCTCCATAAGGAGCATTAGACTAGTTATGAAAAATAAACATGGTGTTTTCTTTGCACATCTGAATATAGCACACAGTATTTTGATTGTTCTACACTGGCACTAATCAACATGTATGCTGTGCCAGATATCATGCTAGGCACTTTGAATAGGGTCTCTTTCTTAATCAATGGAAATCCAATGGCCTGTAATCTCTCCCTTGAAATCAAGCCTTCTCTCTCCCCATCTTCTGGTTCTGCGCTATGTCATACAGGAACCCTTGTCCACGGAAGTTTCATTCTCTAATACAATGTTTTCTCAGCTTCCCTGATGATAAAAAGTCTTCTAATGCTTCTTAAAACTAAGGCTTCCTAGACCACTCAGTGAGAGACCTGGACTCAGCATGCCTGTGATAGGTAGGGCCCAGGTACTTTTAACAAGTACCCCAAGTGACTCATCTCCAGAGAAGTTTAAAAAAACCTTGCTCTATTATCTAATCCATACATTGCAATCTGCCCTTACAGTCATCTACATGTCAGTAAGATAGTGCCACCATTGATCCTGGTGCATACGCCAGGATCTTAGAAATGCTGCATCTTCTCTCACTCCTCCTATATATACAAGGCACTACCCACACCTTTGATCCAGTAATCAGTTTATATCTCAAATAATCAATTTCTTTCCTTCTCTCTTAACACCATCATATTCTAGGCAAAATTTCTACAACTCTTGACAATGTGTATGCTTCTACTCTTCAGTTCTTTGACTGTCTTCCATATTTAGTAGCCAGAGTCACCTTCTTAAAACATAAATCAAATTTTGTCAAGCTCATGTTTCACTTCTGATTAAATCTTTTAAGGGATCAAACATAAGGTAGAACTCAAACTTCTTTCTCACGGTTCACAGATCCTGCATGTCCTGGTCTTGACTATCTCACCAGCTTCCCTCAGGCCCTTTCTTTCACCCACTCACCATTTCATTCACGCTGGTTTTCTCTGAGGTTTGCCAACACAACAGGCTGTTGCTTGACTCATGGCTTTTTGTACAAAATCCTTTTCCTCCTACATATGGCATTCTTCGGATGACTAGTTCCTGTTCATCTTTTGGATCTCATCTTCAATTCCACTTCCTGGGAAAAGACTTCTCTACCACCCTATAAAAAGTATAGACTGTCATCTATCACCCTATAAATAGTAAAATTGTCTTCTCTTTTTAATCTCAGGATATCATTCTTCTTCTTCATAACACAGCACTATTCATAAATATTTATGTTTGTTTAGTCTTACGTGCATTCATTTATTCATTTTTCACTTTCCAACCAAAATGGGAACTCCAGGAATATAAAGCATGCATCATTTGTGCACAATATAGTACATGGCTCTCAGTAAACATCTGTTGAATGAATGCATACATAAATAAAACCTGAATCATTAGACCTTTGAGCTGTCTTTAAGTTTGTAAGAAATGGAATCCCTTTTCAAACTTCTCCCTGGAAATCACAATTTGTAGAATTTTCTCACAGACATGATAGAAAAAAAAAAAGTATAAATATACCAATTCTCCAAAGTAAATAAAATCAGAATAAGGGAGAGGTGAGCAGAACAAAAGAAATCTAGGTAACTTTCTAGAAAAAAGCAATATTCTAGCTCCTTATGAAAACGCGCAAGATAATCCACGTTCTGTTCTTAAATTCTAATTATCACCACACATGAAGATTCTACTCCATAGAATTATTCTACTCCATAGAAATAGACCCATAGAATTATGGGTCTATTTCATAACAACTGCGTTAAAACACACAAACAAAAAATTAGCACGTAGACAGCCAATGCAGTAGCAAAAAGGTTGGTAGACTTTTATCACCATTAGCTAGTCTTTTCCTCTGTTCTTTGGGAGACACATCACAAAGGGAATTGTTTTATGTTCTTTTCTATGTATCAGTAATTTTATGGTAAGTCACTTTATCTAGAATTTTGAAAAGTCATGTCTATTTCCCCCTTAGGTAAAGTATTATAATTGAACATCACTCTCAGGAGTTTGTGACCATCATGGTGTTTATACTCAGACTATCTTTTTACTGTTTCTGAGCCCATATCATAGTTGGCCTTCTTATTTCCATAAGTTTTTTTTCTTTCACTGTTTACATTCACTACTATAAGGCTTTTTATTAATTTTTTCTGGCTTTATCTTTTTCATGCTTTCAAAATTAAATGTTTAGTACTGTTTTATATGTAACTTGAAAGCTCAAGTGAATGACTTTCAAAGAGTTCATGGACTTTTTGAAACACTTGGACCATACAAGGGACAATCTTATTTCACACATGTAAAGAGTGACATTCAAGAGAGAGTAAATTACATTCTTTCTTAGTGTCAAAGAATAATTGGAAAAATCTCTTCATTTCCATTTTTTGATCATGAATTTTCTCTTTATCTGCTAACAAAGAATTCTGAAGTGCTACTATCACCACAAAGGTTGGTTGATGTCTATTTTACTTCCTAATTTCTTCTTTGACATTAACGAATGTGCAGTAGTTCTTCAAAATGCTGTTTATTTATAGTTTATTGTGTGGTGTTAAATCCTTTCTAACCTGACACGTCTAGGACATATATTATTGCTCCAGCTGTATTTACTTTCTAAAATGAGATTTGGGATGACTTACTGATCTTCACAATCCAATGAAATGACTTTGTCTATTGAAATGTTATTCAGCCTAACTGACAAAGGAATTGGGCTTTCACTGACTGAAGAGTGGTCTTTAAATGACTCTAGTATCTAATGGCACTAGTGGTATCCACTGACAATTGACATTCAAAAGAGGATCATTTCAATAGCTTTTACAATTTACACATTTGAGGATATGATTCATTTCACAAAATGTACACTTGAGAAAAATAAAACCACATTAAGGAGTAAATGTTGGTAATTAGCCTTATTCACTAGGTAGATTTTTTCCCCATACTTAGAATCAAAGACCTGCAAGAGAAAATAATCATTTTTATATATGTATAGGTATCAAAGTAGAATATAAATACATTTGGTGACTTTTTTGATAACAGGTATCAAAAATGATATATTTTTCTTACTCTTCACACCAACTATTCCAAAAATGTCATAGTAGAATTCTAAGAAAATATTTCACTACAGGAATGTTTACTCCCATTTAAAACAGTGAAAAATCAGTAATCTCCTTCCTGAGCAAAAAACAGAAATTTAGCCAAATAAACCAATATACATCCATGGGATGGAAAACGATGAAGTCATCAACAAGATGTGGTGGAATATGCAATGATACAGAAAGATCTTAACATACTTATTCAGGAAGTGTGTTATGTTCTAGACCAGTCATCCTCAAACTTTTTACACAGGGGGTCAGTTCGCTGTCCCTCAGACCTTTGGAGGGCTGTTACATACTGTGCTCCTCTCACTGACCACCAATGAAAGAGGTGCCCCTTCCTGAAGTGCGGTGCGGGGCCGGATAAATGGCCTCAGGGGGCCGCATGTGGCCCGCGGGCCGTAGTGTGGGGACGCCTGATAGACATTGTGCTTATTAGAACGTTCTAGACACTGGGTCCTGGATTCTCAAAGATGTTGAAGACAGATATTACTCCTGACCTGGAGATTTAAAAAAATTAAAAAAAAAAAAGAAGAAAAAGGCATCTGTTTAGTAAATTTTAATTTTTATATTATTTTATATAAATACACACGGTTAAACAAAACTATGGGAAGCCATTGTTTGGGACAGAGCTCCTACACTAGGCCCCTACAGATCAGACCACACCAAAATGGAAAACCCATGCTAACTACCACATAATCAAACTGCAACAGGAGATTCCAGTCTACCTGAGCTAGTGTAATAAGAAAGTCCCCTCTACTTTAACTCTTATAAAAAAAAAATAAAAAATTAAAAATTAAAAAGCAGCTGAAGTGACCTAACATTAACCAATTAGCTTTTATTCTATTGCTCTGTTTCCTTGCTTCCACCTTACAGAACCCACGGTTCTGCCATTGCCTGGTCAGAGCTCTAATTCGACTTTGGAAACAGAGATTGCTCTAATTCATGAATCACAAATAGAAGCCAATCAGATTTAAAACTAAATTTGTTGTAATTTTGTCTTCTGACAACACATAAAACACTGGTGAACACATATTTCTCAATGATAAAACTGCAAAACTTTTTCTTCCTTTTGCTACATTTGCTAAAATAATGATGCTTTATTTCTATTAAAGGAAACAATTTTAAATACAATTTTCAGCAAAATGTAACAAGTCTATATATCACAGTCATTGTATCACTTGAGAATGTTGAAACTGTACATGCTAAATAAGTAGATGTGAAGATATCCACAGCATCAAAGGTATAATGTAATTAAAAACAAGAAAAGTGTTCACTTTTCTTCAGCCAGTCATCTACCTCCATTGAGTGTTTGTATGCAAAGCATCAGGGAAAATACTACAGTTTACTTTCTAGCTCGATTATTTTCCCTTTTATAAAATGCTTTGAATGTGAAGCAAAAATTGGGAGACAGTGCATGATCATAACTTAAGCTGAAGGGCATATACAAGCAGTAATTTTAATTATTATTTTCTAATGATGAATACACTTGCTCTCACCCAATAAAATATTTGGCTACAAACCAATGTGACTTCAGGGTAAGTTGATGTTCACTTCACTCCCACATGGATTTTATTAAGATTCATTAAGGTATCTTGTTAACTACACCTTCTCATTTATTGTGAGATTTTTTTTTCTTTCACAAATCCAAAGTGAATTCAAATGAATAAAATAACGTAAATTAAAGAGCGTGGATGTTTAGTAATACCTAAGGGAGATTATATTTATTGTGTGGCACAATGCTGAGTATAATGAAGACAAGACTTTCTCCCTAGTGCTCATTTTGTGTGTTAAATGCTTTAATCATTTTGAGCATAAGGGCTTTCCTTCATTATTATTGCAATGCTGGGAAGGGCTAAGGTTGAGTTTCTTATATAATCAATGATAAGAGCAACCTACATTTAGAAAATGATTTGTATTCAGATGTTTCCAAAGCTCGTTGCATGCAATTTTTGGTTGCCATTGCCTGTTTGTTTATTATAAGCTTCTTCCACCTGACAATTGAAATAAAGGTCACAGTTTTATGAACCCCACTGGCTGGCTATATTACATTTTAAAATATCAGGACTCAGTGTGTAGGTTGGGATGAGGCTGGGAGGTTGGGAAAGTATGCTTAAGCTGTAGTTTAATGTTGTATTTTTTGTTTTTATTTTTCTGTGTTCCAAAAAATATTTATGAAGTTCTTTCCTTCAGTAAAGATTATTGTTTAAACTTTTGAATTCTTCATTTATTTGTTTAAATCCATGCTAACTTTGGGGACATAGTAGTTTTAAAAATCCTGAAGGCATATTAAGTTTGGTTTAAATCCCAACTCTGTGATCTCGAGCAATTTATTTAATCCAGATCTAGATTTTTCATGGCTAACAGAGGATCTGAATACCCACTCAAAATGGTTGTCATTTGGATTGAACAAGATGATGCATGGAAAGTTTCTGGTGTTTAATAAATGATAGCTATTTTTTTAAAAGATCAACAAAATAGACAGACTGCTAGCCATATTAATAAAAAAGAAAAGGGAGAAGAATCAAATAGATGCAATAAAAAAGGAAAAAGAGAATATTACCACTGATTCCACAGAAATACAAACTACCATCAGAGATTACTACAAACAACTCTATGCATATAAACCAGTAAACCTGGAAGAAATGGATAAATTCCTGGACACTTGCACCCTCCCAAACCTAAACCAGGAAGTTGAAACCTTGAACAGACCAATAACAAGGGCTGAAGTTGAGACAGCAATTAATAGCCTACCAACAAAAAAAAGTCCAGGTCCAGACAGGTTCACAGCTGAATTCTACCAGATGTACAAAGAGGAGATGGTACCATTCCTTCTGAAACTCTTCCAAATAATACAAAAAGAGAGAATCCTTCACAAATCATTTAATGAGATCAACATCATGGTACCATTCCTTCTGAAACTCTTCCAAACAATACAAAAAGAGGGAATCCTTCACAAATCATTTAATGAGATCAACATCATCCTGATACCAAAACCCAGCAGAGACTCAACAAAAAAAGAAAACTTCAGTCCAATAACCATGATGAACACCAATGCAAAAATTTTCAATAAAATACTGGCAAACAGATTGCAACAGCACATCAAAAAGCTTATCCATCATGATCAAGTAGGCTTCATCCCGGGGATGCAAGGCTGATTCAACATAAGCAAGTCTATAAACGTAATCCACCACATAAACAGAACCAAAGAAAAAAATCACATGACTATCTCAATAGATGCAGAGAAGGCCTTCAACAAAATTCAACAGTCCTTTATGCTAAAAACTCTCAATAAACTAGGTATTGACGGAATGTATCTCAAAATAATACAAGCTATTTATGACAAACCCACAGCCAATATCATACTGAATGGGCAAAAACTGGAAGCATTCCCTTTGAAATCCAGCACTAGACAAAGATGCCCTCTCTCACCACCCCTATTCAATATAGTATTGGACACTCTAGCCAGAGCAATTAGACAAGAAAAAAAAAAGGTATTCAGTTAGGAAAGGAGGAAGTCAAACTGTCTCTATTTGCAGGCAACATGATTGCATATTTACAAGACCCCGTCATCTCAGCCCAAAGTCTCCTTAAACTGATAAGCAACTTCAGCAAAGTCTCAGGATACAAAATCAATGTGTAGAAATGACAAGCATTTCTACACACCAATAACAGACAAACAGAGAGCCAAATCAAAAGTGAACTCCCATTCACAATTGCTTTAAAGAGAATAAAATACCTAGGAATACAACTAACAAAGAATGTAAAGGATCTCTTCAAGGAGAACTACAAACTACTGCTCAAGGAAATAAGAGAGGATATAAACAGATGGAAAAACATTCCATGCTCATGGTTAGGAAGAATCAATATCGTGAAAATGGCCATACTGCCCAAAGTAATTTATAAATTCAACCCTATCCCCATCAAGCTACATGACCTTCTTCACAGAACAGGAAAAAAAAACATCTTAAACTTCATGTGGAACCAAAAGAGAACCTGCATAGCCAAGATAATCCTAAGCAAAAAGAACAAAGCTAGAGGCATCACGCTACCTGACTTCAAACTATACTACAAGGCCACAGTAATCAAAACAGTATGGTATTGGTACCAAAACAGAGATATAGACCAATGGAACAGAACAGAGGCATCGGAGGCAATGCCACACATCTACAAGCATCTGATCTTTGACAAACCTGACAAAAACAAGCAATGGGGAAAGGATTCCCTATTTAATAAATGATGTTGGGAAAACTGGATAGCCATGTGCAGAAAGCAGAAACTGGACCCCTTCCAGACTCCTTACACTAAAATTAACTCCAGATGGATTAAAGACTTAAACATAAGACCTAACATCATTAAAAACTCTAGAAGAAAATCTAGTCAAAACCATTCAGCATATAGGCATAGGCAGGGAATTCATGACTAAAACACCAAAAACATTGGCAACAAAAGCCAAAATCGACAAATGGGACCTAATTAAGCTCCAGAGCTTCTGCACAGCAAAAGAAACAATAATTAGAGTAAACTGGCAACCAACAGCATGGGAAAAAAAATTTTTGCAATCTACCCATCTGACAAAGGGCTAATATCCAGAATCTACAGATAACTGAAACAGATTTACAAGGAAAACACAAACAAACCAATTCAAAAGTGGGTGAAGGATATGAACAGACACTTTTCAAAAGAAGACCTATATGAGACCAACAAACATGAGATACCACCTCATGCCAGTTAGAATGGTGATCATTAAAAAATCTAGAGACAACAGATGCTGGAGAGGATGTGGAGAAATAGGAACACTTTTACACTATTGGTGGAAGTGTAAACTAGCTCAACCATTGTAGAAAACAGTGTGGTGCTTCCTCAAGGACCTAGAAATAGAAATTCCCTTTGATCCAGCAATCCCATTACTGGGTATACACCCAAAGGATTATAAACTGTTCTATTATAAAGACACATGCACACATGTGTTCGTAGAGGCACTGTTTACAATAGCAAAGACCTGGAACCAACCCAAATGCCTATCGATGATAGACTGGACAAGGAAAATGTGGCACATATACACCATGGAATACTATGCAGCCATAAAAAATGATAAGTTCATGTCCTTTGTAGGGACATGGATGAATCTGGAAACCATCATTTTCAGCAAACTGACACAAGAACAGAAAATCAAACACCACATGTTCTCATAGGTGGGTATTGAACGATGAGAACACAGAGACACAGGGAGGGGAGCATCACACACTGGGGTCTATTGGGGTGGGGCCAAAGGAGGGACAGCAGGGGTTGGGGAGGTCGAGGAGGGATAACATGGGGAGAAATGCCAGATGTAGATGATGGGGGGATGGAGGCAGCAAACCACATGGCCTTGTGTCTACCTATGCAACAATCTTGCATGATCTGCACATGTACCCCAGAACCTAAAGTACAACAAAAAAAAATATAATATAATATAATAAATGATAGTTATTGGCTGCATCACCCATTGCTTTGTGTGAAATCATGCTATCACAGAAATAAACAAAGACAATGACAGATGGTATCAATGTATTTTCAATTATCATTTTATTACATAACTGAATCTGAATTTCACCCTAAAACTTAACAAACTACATTCTCCAGGGAGAAAAAATAAACTGAGTAATACCAGCCTGTGCTTGCTTTGGTGACAATCAATGATGGGGTAACAATTAAGCGACTCTTGGTGATCATTCCTTATGACACTACATGCCAAGCAAAAATGATATGCTAGGCAAGAGAGTTGAGCCAGCCTGCACGATCTCCCTCAGTATGACTCCCACTCTGCCCAGGGATGGGGGATTAGAAAACACAAAACAGAACGCTCTGAGATTTCTTCCAGTGATGAATACATATTGCTTTTTAAATAAGAAACAATAGTTTTTTAAAACTAAGATAATCTGAAAAACAAAACAAAACAAAACAAAACAAAACTAGAGCCTCAGCTATTCAAGCTCTTTTTCAAGCAGAAAATTAACTCTGAATCAAAAATAGCAAAACAATTATAGTAGCTGTCAATTTAATAGAACACTAATATATGTCAGGCATGTTTGTGGTGCTCAATTCCTGACCTAGATTACTTTAACGGACCTTCACTGTAAGTGTGAGTTAGAGACCATAAATTATACCCATGCCATAGATGGAAAACAGAATTTGGGAAGTAGAGTAAGTTACTAAGTCTTGTTACTCCAGAACCCCTGTCTCTTTCATAAAGACCCTCAGCTGTCTCAGCAGAGCCAACGTGTTGAAGATAAAGTATTTTTCAACTTGACAAACTCCCCAGTAGCAGATCCAGAGGAACACAGTGAACTCCATGCTCTTCTCATCGCATCTGTAAGGATAAGGATTCTAACGTAAGGTCCTGCCCAGGACATCTTAGGACCCGCAATCAGTAGCACCTCCAGAAAAAGGAATTCAGTATTTATTACTTATCTGAATATTTTAAGTATTTTACTTGCCTGACGTCCTTTAGTTCTCAAAACACAGCTACAAGACAGGAATTATTATTATTTTCCTCATTGGAGGAAACGAGGATTTAGAAAGATTGAATAAGTTGCCCAAGGTGACATAGCTAATGAGCGACGAGATGGAGCTGGCTGTCAAATCCAACCCCTCATGCCAAAGTCAGTGCTTCAGAACAACACATCCTGCAACTACCTGTATATTGGCGATGCTTAAGTACAAGACCTGTGTTTTTAATGTTTGTATCCCTACCTCCAATAACAGGGCCAGACATAGAGTCAGTATCAATAATTGCAGACACCTAAAAAACACTCACTTTGGGCCAGGCACTCCAAGTACTTTGTACATATATAAAGTGCTGTCAACTTCTTTAATCCTTGTGATAACCCTATAAGGAAGGTACTGTTATTATCTCTCACTTTCAGGTGAAAAAACTGATACATGGGTGAGAAATGGAAGAAGAGACAGAAGGAAAGGAGGGAGGAGAGAGAGAAGGAGGAAAGAAATAATGTTTCAGAATATAGAAGCTGGCCTCTCTGAACAGATTCCTTCTGTGACCCTTCTCATCTGTGAAGCCCAAACATGTGCCATGCAAAATAGATCCCAATGCTTCAGCTCTGCCTGGTGCAGAGACAATTAATGATTTTGTATGATTCAGAGTCCATATCCCACTTGCATCATTAGTCACTGTTCTGATTTAAAATGTCACCAAAACTCGATGGCTTCTCTGGGCTTATAGGCACAGCTGTGCCCTTCTGTTTCTGTGATTTTTGAGGTTGTTTATATGACATGCTGCACAATCACTCTGTAGGTAAAATTTCAACAAAGCTGTCTGAGTGTTGTCTCTAAAAAAGACCAAAGTTGGCAGCTGTAATGACACAAGGGACAGCATTCTGAAGACAAGCAGGCAACAAGCAAAAGAGCAGAGACAACCAGGGAGCAGAATCCTTCCAGGTGGAAGCTTGCGTCCCCGCAGGTCAGGGAGCCTTGAAAAGGAATTAGACAGGTGAGTTGGACTAAAAAGTTTGCCAAGCAGGCTGTGGTTCCCTATTCATAGAGCTGTTGTTCAGGGTTGGATCTACAGTCCCTGGGAGTCAGGAAAAACTGGAAGGCAAAGTGGGAAGTTGGCCCCAAGTACAGACAGGTACCCAGGTTCTCATTCTGGAGTTCAAAATCAAGCCAGAAGTTGTCCATAGTCTCCATTTGATCTTAGTCACTTAAACTAATGAGCTAAGGGGAGCTCCTCAAATTCTCCTGTGAGATTAGTCCCAGAAGCTTGTGTAGGCTGGATTTTTGATGTGCACACTTACTTTGGGTTCATGTATCTTATTTATGTCTACTTGGTTTTCAGTTGATTCTCATGGCTTTTTCAGTTAGCATATGGCATCATTTGCAAATGATAATCATGCTGTCTCCACTTTCCCAATTATTATAACCTCCTTTCCCCATCTTCTTTGCACTGAATAGAGTTTCATGAACAGACAGAGCCACATTCCCTCATTTAAAACTCTTAGGACCAGCTATGTTTAGAATTAAGAAGTTTTCAACTTTTGAATGTGGTAATACTATTTCTCACATAAGGTATAAAGCAGGACTCTTTAATCACATATATTAACATGTTTCTTTAACAAAAGTAAAGTGAATTTTCTAGGGATGAATAAACACTCTAAGCACCTCATACCAGTTTAGTGTAGGTTTTTGCTGCCAAATCAGTTATTTAAAAAAAAAATCTGGTTTTCAGAGCATTGAGATTTCAAAATTGCAGATAGGCAACTGTGAATACAACGAAGTGAGAAATAGTTGCAATAATGGGCATCTTTTTTGAAAAGAGAAAAATAGCTGATACTTGAGACTGTTTACATGTAGAGGAGGGAAATGCTGAAAAAGAATGAAATTGTATGGACAAGAGAAACGGGATAGCTGAAACAGCGTTCCCCAAAAGGGTGGAAACACACAGACCCCACCCCCCAGAGTCCATACCTTCTAGACAAATGAAAGAGGAATCCTAGCTTTTTGTTAAAATGACAAATTATAGGTGTATATATGTATGAAGTACATAGGTTATGATTTTTTATTATAATCTTCAATGGTTAAATCAAGCTAATTAACACAGTCCTCACCTCAAATATTTCACAGTTACATAAGAACATTTGAAATTCTTTTAGTGAAATTTAAATGTACAGTGCTCAATTATTAGCTATAGTCAGCATGCTGTATATTAATCTCAAAAAAAGGAAAAATGTAAAAATAAAACTTACTTCTCCTGTGTACCTGAGGCTTTGTACACTGTGGCCATCATCTCCCCATTTCCCCCACTCCCAGCCTCTGGTAATCACCCTTTTCTACTCTCTGTTTTTGTGAATTCAATTGTTTTACACAAGGTTTTGTCATTATATGTTTGGCTTATTTCACTTTGCATGATGTTTGCCAGTTCCATCCATGTTGTCACACATGACAGAATTCCATCATTTTTAAAGATGGAAGAGTATTTCATTGTGTATATCTCCATTTTCTTCATTCATTCATCCCTTTACAGATACTTAGATTACTTTAATATCTTGGCTATTGTGAATGGTGCTGCAGGGAATATGGGAGTTCAGGCATCTGTTTGACATAACTGATTTCAAACCTTTTGGGTACATACCTAGAAGTAGGATTGCTGGTTCATACAGTAATTCTATTTTTAGTTTTCCAGGGAACCTCCATACTGTTTTCCATAATGATTGTACAAATTTACATTCCCACTACAGTCTTTTCTTACCTCCAAGCCAACATTTGTTTTCTTTTGTATTTTTGATAACCATTCTAATAAACGTGAGGTGATATCTCAGAGTGGTTTCAATCCGTATCTCCCTAATCATTTACTAATGATTAATATTTTTTCATGTATCTGTTAGCCATTTGTATGTCTTCTTTTGAGAAATGTCTATTCAGGTCCCTTGCCCATTTCTCTTTTTTTTATTTCTTTGATTTTAGACCCCAGAGGTATATCTGTAAGTTTTTTACATGGGTATATTGCATGATGCTGAGGTTTGGGCTTCTAATGGGCCCATAGGCCAAGTAGTGAAAATAATACCTGATGGGTAGTTTTTCAACACTTACCCCCATCATTCTCCCCTTTTGGAGTCCCCAGTGTCTATTTTTCCCATCTTTGTGTCTGTGTGTACTCAATGTTCTAGCTCCCACTTATAAATGAGAACATGCAGTATTTGGTTTTCTATTTCAGTGTTAATTCACTTAGGATATTGTCTTGCCCATTTCTTAATCAGCTTATTTGTTTTCTTTCTATAGAGTTGTTTGAGCTCCATATATGTTCGGATATTAGTCTCTTACACTAACTGGGATGTATGAGTTGCAAACATTTTCTCACAATTGGTAGGTTGTCTCTCGACTCTGCTAAGTGTTTTCTTTGATGTAGAGAAGCATTTTATTGTGATGTAATCCCATCTGTCTAGCTTTGCTTTTGTTGCTTACACTTTGGTGGTAGAAGATAAAAAACTATTGCTCAAACCAATGTCATTTAGTTTTTCCTCTGGTTTCTCCTAGTAGATTTACAGTTTCAGGTGTTGAAGTTTTTAACTGATCTTGAATTGATTTTTATATATGTAGTGTGAGATAAGAGTCCAATTTCATTCTTTTGCATATGGATATTTAGTTGTCCCAACACTGTTCATTCAAGAGACTATCCTTTTTCCATTATGTATTCTTTGCCCTTTTGATCAATTTACTGCAGATACTTAGGTCCTTTTCTAAACTTTCTATTATGTCCCATTGGTTGATGTGCCTATTTTCATGCCAGTACCATGCTGTTTTAACCAATTCTTTACATGCTATTCCAAAAAATCTAAGAGAGTGAAATATTTCCAAACTCTTTTCATGGGGCCATAATTACCAAAGGCAGACAAGAATGTCACAACAAAAATAAAACTATAGACCAATATCCTTAATGAACATAGATGTAAAAGTTTTCAGCAAAATACTAGCAAACTGAATTTAACAATACATTAAAAGGTCATTCACCATGATCAAGTGGGATTTGCCCTGGGATGCAAGGATGGTTCAACATTCGTAAATCAATAAATATGATACGCTAACACAATGAAAGACAAAAATTAAATGCTCATACTATTAGATGCAGAAAAAGCATTTGACAAAATATTAAAAGTAAATGGCAAAAACGGCAACTACTTTTGCACCAACCTAATATACTTTTATGATAAAAACTCTCAACAAATTAGTTGTAGAATGAATGTACCTCAAACAATAAAAGCTATATATGACAAATCCGTAGCCAACTTCATACTCAACAGGGAAAAGTTGAAAGCTTTTCCTCTAATATCTGGAACAAGACAAGAATGTTCACTCTCACCACTCCCATTCAAGATAGTGCTACAGGTCCTAGCCAGAGCAATAGGCAGGACACAGAAACTAGAATCATTCACAGTGAAAAGGAACAAGTTAAACTGTCCGTGTTTGCTGATGACATGAGCTTATATATAGGAAACCCTAAAGATTCCACCAAAAGACTGTTAGAACTGATAAATTCAGTAAAGTGGCAGGATACAACATCAACACAAAAAAATCAATCAGTGTTTTTCTAAACTAACAATGAACTTTCTGAAAAGAAATCAAGAGAACAATCCCATTTACAATAGTTGCAAAAAATATTTAGGAACAAATTTAACCAAGGAGGTAAAAGACTTGTACACTAAAAACTGTAAAACGTTTATGAAAAACATTGAAGAAGGCACAAATACATGAAATATTTTATGTTAATGGACTGGAAGAATTAATGTTGTTAACATGTCCATTCTACACAAAGAAATCTACAGATTCAATGCAATCCCTGTAAAAATTTCAATGTCATTTTTCACAGATATCAGATAAAACAATCCCCAGATTCATATAGAACCTAAAAAATAACTTGAATATCTAAGATAATGAGCAAAAGGAACATGAGGTAGAGGCATCGCATTATCTGATTTCAACTATGCTACAAAGAGCCCTATCATTAGATGTATTTGTAAGCTTTTAATTCCTATGACCAGAGAACCCTGAAGTAAACCATACGATAGCACTTTTCACACCTATTTGATTTTCATCCTGGACATAAACTCCACCAGGCCTATATTATAGCTTTATTATATTTGCATCTCTGAAAACTCCTAGCATATGACCTATATTTGTACCTGTTTAATAAATCAACTTGTGTGAAATTCTTTTGCGTATGCAAAAGATACTGAGCAGAGAAAGGAGAGAATATTTTCCAGAGGACGGCAACTTTGTTCATATCATATGCAGCATGGATCAACAATTTCTGTGATAGCATTAGCTCACGGAGACATCTGAAGAGTCAGGGCAGCCTGGGAAGAGTCTATAAAGGATGGCTTATGCCTCAGTTACTCAGCCTAACTGCAGAGAGAGAACAAACTCAATCTCACTCATTTCTAGGGACCACCATGGGGGAGACTGCTCTTGGTGTGAGTGGGCTTTCTCATAAAATAGCACCAGGTCCTCTGAATTCCACATTTAAACACCATTGTAAAATCCCTCCTGTGGAACCTGCTCAGTGGCAATCCCATAACAACACTTAGCCCTTTATTTTTCTTCAGATTTCTCTCTCCAGTTCAACAATATGCTCACTATCACCCCTTTCTCCTTCTCCATTTATTTTGCCTGTCCTCCCTCCTGCTCAGCTTCCACTGCCAGTATCCATGTATCTTCACAGGCAACTTGTCTATCTAGCTTGTGTCTAATTAATCCTCACGTTCAATGTGCCCCAAACCAAACTCATGGCATTATCATAATCCCATTCCTCTTCGTGACTTTCTAATGTTTATAAACTATATCCCTATTTTTCCAGGGACAAAAATAAAAATTATCATGTTTTCCAAAAAATCAGTTTCTAAATACCTCTTCATTTCCATTTATGTTCTTCAAATCTTCTACACAGGCTATTTTAATAGTTAATGCACGATTGCCTTTTCTCCAATTCATCTATCACATCAATAACAATCTTAATCAGTTAGGAATTGCATTCAGCTGTGAGTAATAGACCTCTGAAAAATAGTGGCTGAAAGAAGATTGGTGTTTATTTTTCTCTCTCTTCGGCTCAGGTTCCTTCTAACTTTGTCCTCCACCATATTTAGACAGGGGCTCATCGCCTTAAACTTTAAAGATGTCTCCTGGAATTCAAACCATTATGTTCATTTCTAGGAAGTAAGAAGAAAGATCTAAGAAAAAAAGGGACAAAGAGCCTTCATTTTGGGGAAGTTCCATAGAAAACCCTCAAGTTACTTCTGTTTTTAGTCTCATGCCCCCCTCACTCACAAGGAAAACTAGAAAATACAGTTTTTAGCTATCATTTGCATTTCCCTACAATTAAGATTGAGATAGTAAGAAAGGTGAGAAGAATGTTAAGTAGGCAATAGTAGATGACCAGTCTAGTATTTCTGAAATAAACTTGTGATGGAAACCAAACATTCAAATCTAGCCCCACTGCCTACCAAATTAATTTCAAATGTGTAGCAAAATGTTCAAGTCTTTCTATAATCTAACCCCGACTAAAATTATAAGCCCTTTCTACAACTGTTCCTCAGAGTAGCAGTTCTCAGATTTTAACATGCATATGAGTCACCCGGGGATCTGGTTAAAATGCATAATTTTTTTTTCAGTAGGTTTGGGATGTAGTCTGAGGTTCTGCATCTCTAACCTGTTCCCAGGTGATGCTCATGCTACTGGTCCCTAGAGTAGCAAGTTTCTTGGGGAGTCGTTCTAAAATAGGGCCCATTTTGCCCTTCAGGAGACATTTGATAATGTCTGGGGAACTGTTATCTATTATAACATGGACAGTGGGGGAGTTGGAAGGCGGGTGCTTCTGGCATCTAGTGGGTAGAGGCCCATGATGCTGCTTAATCTCCTACAATGTACAGAATAGCCCCCAACATCAAAGAATTATCCAATTCAAAATATCAGTATGACAGAGGTGGAGAAATCCTGTTCAAGAGGTAGCCTATGCTCCAGAAAAATGGGATTAAGTGTTATTCCAGTATTCCCTGAATTTTCCTATCTTTGCTATGGTACCATTAGTTCTGATCCTCCCTATCTGTGGTCAGCCCTATTGATTGGATTCTCAGTCATGTATCAAAACCCTGATGATGTACCAGCTGCCACGAATGCAGCCTAGATCCCCTTCCCATAGGCTCTGTCCCTCCTCCAAATTGCCCCCTGTGCACTTCTCTTCCCATACACCCTGCCTCCATTTATACTCCAGAAATAGACTGTTAACTGACCAAGGTGGATACCATTACCTCATCACCTTAGTCATCTCCATGGTAGCTAACATAGTGCCTGCACACTATTGGATGGGCTCTCTTTTTTATTTATATAGCATATATAGATATTTAAATTAATTATTGAAAATATATGTATAATAACACATATAAATTCATATTAGGCCTTTTAAAAGTTGTCCTAGTGCAGTTAACTCACTCTGGCTCTCTCTTTCCTAGCCTCTTCCTTATACCAAACTCCAAAGCAGATTATAACACCCTCCAGTCCTCATAAAAGCAAATGTGATTTACACAGACAGATTTTAAATGCAGAAAAAAAGAAAGCTTAAAACCTCTCATTTAGGGCCACTGTCTGGCTTTCATTAAGCCCTCTCTCATTCTTTTCATAGCCGGGGTTCATGGACCAGTGCCGATCTACCTGGTTGGCTGAGATTAAAATGAGTAATAGATTCTCCTTGCCATCAGGACGGCTCCTAATGCATTTTTCATTAAATCGAACTCCCACTTGGGTCCTCTTTCTGAGGTTCAGACAGAGGTAAGAGAGGTAGGTGCTTGCCTGTTTACTAGCATTTAAATAGAGTTGCTCTTTTCTCATAAACCATAACAATTTTGTGCTTAAGATGATTTCTGGGAAGGTAGAAACATTGTGTTTATTTGACCATCTGTTAAGAGAGCGCTGGTTCATTAGAATAGATTTCCAACTGATTATTTCAGAACTGCAATAAAATATGTTAGGCAAAGGTCAGATAACCTACTTTCCATAAAAAAATACATATATATACATACCCATCACCCATTCACATACATATATACATGCATATACTTATACATATGCATATTTACATACCAGCACACACATAATGCAGAAACACATGCATGTTTACATGCATATATACACATCCATAACCCACACACACACGCATAGACACACATGTATACACCCCCATAGCCCACATGCATGCACACACACCCATCACACATATGCCCACACACACCTACACTCACATGTTTACATAACACTCTCACATACACATACACATACATACCAATCACAAATATACCTGTACATACATATGTACACATCCATATGCCGTTATACACACATATGTGCATACACACAGACATCCAGAGTGGGCTGAAAAACGGCCCCCCTAAAGATTGCAGGTCCTAACCCCTGGTACCTGTTACCTTACTTGGAAAAGGGGTCCTTGCTAACATTACTAGTAATCTAATAAGGGAGAAATTATCCTGGATTATCCAGATGGGCCCTAAATGATGTCTCAAGCCAAGTGTCTTCAGAAGAGAGAGACAGGAAGAGATTTCACACATTCATACAGAAGAAACAAGGCCATGTGAAGACAGAGGCTGAGACCGGAGTGACGTGGCCACAACTCAAAGACTGCCCACAGCTCCCAGAAGCTGGAAGAGGCAAGGATTAGATTCTCTCCAGGAGCCTCTATGTGGAGTGCTGCCCTGCCAACACCCTGATTGCAACCCAGTGACACTGATCCCAGGTTTAGGCCTCCAGAGTTGTCAGAGAATAAATTTGTGTTGTTTTAAGCCACCAGGTTTGTGGTAATTTGTTACAGCAGTCCCAGGAAACTTATTCAACATTCATCAATAGATACCCACACATTCATGCACTCACATATTTATACACTCATCCAATCAGGCACACACACATACATACACAGCCATCACTCATTGACACAATCATAAACATGCAGCCGCACTCACACACACAAGATTCCATTTACATACTAGCAGTCAAGTTGGTTATCATCAAAGTATCTTCAATGAAACAAAAATCTTGAATCATACTCTTCTCAAATAATTATATATAAGAAAATAAGATGTGAACATTCTGATAACAACTGGAAGAAAAGAGTATAAGTGAATTTTCTCCATATTAAGTTTTTCACGTAAATAATTATAAGATTAGATTAAAGTCTGATATGTGCCAAGCCACTGTGCCAATTGTTTTCTAGGTATAATCACACCAATCTTATACATGAGAAACTGAGGAACAGTGAGGATACATAACGTGCCCAAGGTCAGAGTGGCAAAGCTGAGCTGTGAACTCAGGCATTGAGTAGGATTCAGGAGGCTACATTTTAACCAACAAAGAAAGCCTTTTGAAAAAGCCTGACACCACTGGGGAGAGCCTCAAAAGCCTTTTAAATTAGCCTTTTAAGCTCTCTACATTTTTCTTTAATAAAAACCTATGTATTTCATTACGCCACATTTCACCAGTGCCACTTCCTACTTTATTTCAGTCATAGCATCTGTGCATATGCTGGACTCAAGGCTAATTGGGTCACCTTCATCTGAAATCAGAGTTCCATCTGGTAAGAGCCTTTTCTTTACCCTGTGGAGCCCCCCTCCCACTGCGTGCCCCCCACACAGTATGAGGCCTTCTGCCACTGGAGGCGAGACATGGCCATGTGCACTGTGCCCGCAAGGCGTGAGCCCACACCCACCAACAGCATCGTGACTTGGCTTTCCAGGTGCCACACTGAGTCTTGAAGCTCTTTCTTGTGACTGTGATTCTGGAAAATACTATTATTATCTTTATGTTCCATATATAGGTCACATATTCTGATGCACCAAATCAAAATCCATGCTATGATAAACATGTTTCCTTTTTCAGGGCCAGAATATTACAAACTGGGGCTTCCTGAACATAAGAAATGATCATTATACCTACATCCCATCTCATAGTGTAGCCATGAATAGCAAACTATTTTCAGGCCAGATATTCTGATTATAGCACAAACTGTTTCACCAGAGGCATGGGGAAGATATAGCGTATTTTAATACAAAAATAGGCCATTCTAAGAGAGTAATTTAAATACTGCTTTATTCATCTGAGTCCTCACTTAGGGATTCCTTATTTTAGGTCACTCTGGACAATCACTTGATTCACTCGGTTTCTGAAGTAGTTCTCTAAGTCCCCAGGTCATCTCTTTTCAGCCATCAGTCCTGGCTAAGCGTCCACTCCATAATCTTGGCATTCACAATATCATTTGTCCAGATTCCCTCTCCCACCTTCTCCCAGGTTGAACTGCCCGCCTCCTTGCCTCGAGCGCCCTGTGAACAGTTTGTTTGTCCTGGTTTCTGTGTCTACACTCCATTCTGTGTGGGTAGGTGGAGAGTTATTTTAAGGCAGCCTTTTACACTCACCAAAATACCGGTACCCTGCCTTTTCCTCACTGTTCTTCTTACAATCGTGTTTCTTCCTTGAGCCCATGAATTTATTTTTTACCAAGAAGACACTTGCTTGTAAGGCGCCTCTCTTCACACCACAGACAGGAGGGCAGGAAGGTGGCTTCTTTCTCTAACTTCCCTGACAAGAGAAGAACTGGCCAGCAAGGTCCAGGAGACTAGAGCCAGGTGGGCACTGAAACAGATGGGACACCTGAGAGGAAGCAGGAGCCCATCACTGGACGAGTCCCAAGCGAGTTGAGTAAAGTCCAGCCTTACCTGTGGCTAAGAGAAAGGGCTGGAGCAGCCTCAGGAGCAGTGAACCAATTTCCTCTGTCTTTTCTGGATATAGAGGAACTAGCCAAGACAACATCCATGCTCAGAGTCTGTAAGTGGCTCTGGCACAGGGCTTCAGAGCAGTGGAGGCAATCAAGGGTTGAATTTTTAAAAATATCATATAAACAAATAAGGACCCTGGCCTTCTCCACCAACATCTTCCTTGGTGTCCCTGCATACATGTTCTCATTTGTTCTGGGAAGGACATTCAAGCATAGGTGACAACCCTTATCAGAGACAGGGTGGGGGTCATAACAGCAAATGGAAATGCCATGTTCACCCGGACCGTGGAGGAGAAAATACAATTGCTGCCTCTCTCAGGAGGACATCAGCCAGGAAGTACCAGTTCCCTGAGACAGAAGCAAAAAGCCTCCCTTATCTTAGGATCCCTGTGAATCCTCCTGACTTTCCCCATTCCTAGAGGGCAGTGCAATGCCTGTGAAATTAAAAGAAGAGAAAATGGAGAAGGGGATGGTGGTGTCCTGAATGGGGAGGAGGTGTGGCTCCCATCTTCACAGACTCACAATAATATCCAAGTGTCATGCTTCCATACATGGACAATGGGAAAATCTTGACATTCTACCGTGGCTACAACCCTCGCATGTACTTCTATACAGTTTTCCCCTTTTCCTAAAGCAGAATAACGTACCACACCTGCATGAAACTTCCCCTGTGGATAAAATGGCACCCAGCGGTCCTGTTGGAACGCTGTCTGCTAGTGCTCAGGCTTAAAGCAGGGTTCTTGTCTCCCCATGCTTTTTGCTTCTCTTGATTTAAAATAGTTATAATGCTGGACTGCAGGTGTTTGATCTCATGACATTTTGAATCTGTAAATACTTCCTCAACTTAAAAAGAAAAAAATCTGCACAATATTTACCTAATGTTTAAAATAAGAATTGAATAAAAATTAAAATAATTTGAGGTGGGAGTCCAGTAGAAAGCTTTCCTTTGTTTTATGTCTATATTCTCGCCTTCCCTCCTTCCTTCCTTCATTCCTACCTTACTTTATTTCTTCCTTAATTGTTTACCAGCTGAACAACAACAATTTGTGGACTGGAGTTGTTCCTCCTGTTTTAGAAGAGTTCTTAAGGTGACCCCTTGGCTCAAATGAAAGACAAATTCTCACCCTTTGTACTCAGAGAAAACTAAACACATGTGCCATGGACTGAGAAACTAAGGTGAACAATTTCGTCTTATGCCAGACGGTCCCCAGGAGGAGAAATGCTTTTTGTAAATGTGAATGTGGACTGTAATGCTGATGAGAGTTAAACAGTGCTGAATAACTGGAAATGTGAGATATGAACCACTGGCCATGAGGATTGTCTTAGCTGGGTCATTGGGGTGAGCCTTACGTGTATCCTTCCATTGCACTGTAATACTTTCTTTCTTTACTTCTCTTCAGTTTCTGTCAAGAATCACCTCTCTTCAGCCTACAGAACTTCTGCTAATATTGTTTGTACTGTAGATATGCTGGTGTCAAATTATTTAATGTTTTATTTGTCTGAAAAAGTCTTTCTTTAGCCTTCCGTTTTGAAGGATATTTTCACAACATATAAAATTCCAGGTTAGCAATTTTGTCCTTTCAGCTCTTTCAAGATGGCCATTCATTGTCTTCTGGATTTTATAGTTTCTGTTGAAAAGGTGGTCATTAGGTTAATTATTGCTGCTTTTTAGGGTAATGTGTCTTTTTTCTCTTGTCTACTTTTAAGATTCGTCTTTGGTCTTCAGCAGTTTAACTAATTTTGCTTTTGTAACAGCTCTTTAAATGAAGATGTTTAAAGCATTTCTTATAAAGGTTTTTATAGTTGTAACATCTGTAATCCTCACCGTTCCCAAGAGCTAAAGAAATGGAAAATTGTAGACTTCAAGTCCAGTTAAACGCCATTAACCTTCAGCCATTAGAACCACAATCCTGAACCTCATCTTTAAAAGATGATCTAAAAACATTATGACTTTGGAGAAATAATCACCTTGAGAAAAATATTAGAGATTTCTGAATCCTGTCCATTATCAAAATCTTCTTGAAGTCTATCCTCAATTGATGCCCTCAAAAAATTTGCAATTCTTGGGTTTTAATCAAATATAAAGACAAGTATATATAGTAGTTGGTTCTCATTATTTACCGATATTGTATTTGGGGATTTATCTACTTGTTAAAATTTATTTATAACCCAAAAATCAGTACTCGTGGCCCTTCCAAGGTCATTTGTAGACATGCACAAATAGCCAAAAAGTTGGATTACCCAGTGAGCAGTACGTTTTCAGCTGAAGTCCAACAACGTGAAACTTGGCCTTCTTGTTTTAATTATCATACTGTAAACAAGTATCACTTTCACAACCTGTTTACTGCCAGATATTTTTCATGTTATGCATTTTTATTGTGACTTTAATGTGTAAAATGGCCCTTGGGTCTAATGCTAAGGTGCTATCTAGTATCCCTATGCTCAAGAAGGATATAATGTGCCTCATGGAAGAAATATGTGTGTTAGACAAGCTTCCTTCAGGGTGAGTTACAGTGCTACTGACAGCGAGTTCAATGTTAATGAATCAGCAATATACATTAAATAAGGTGTCTTTAAACAAAAATACACATAAAACAAGGTTTCATGTCAATTGTTTGACAAAAATGTCATGCCCAGAGACGAACAGAAACCTAATGCTATTTTCTTCTTGGAGCAAAGCTTCAGTATTCACTAATTCATTGTTGATGACAACTCTATAGAACCATAACCACCATAAATATTAAGAATTGCCTATAAATGGACAAGTATTAAAATTAGACATCAAGCAGAATACAGATACTTTCAGATTTAAATCTCTAGCTATGAAGTGCTAATTATATTAAACACATGTAAATTGGATTTAAAGATAGTTTCACTATTAATAATATACTTCGCAAAAACAGACAACTCTTAAGTTTGCTGGAAAAAAAGCACATTAAATCCCACTCTTAATTTGTTTTTGGTAAAAGAGGGACTTTCCTTAATTGAAACATATTTACTCTCAACACAGCAGCAAGCTCTCCAGAAATAGACTTCCATTTCTCTTTCAGTCCTTATTCCCATGTAATGAGGTTATTCACAAGTAATATAAACATCTATGACAGCAGGCCATGAAGTAGGGGTCACTTTCTATGAGATCACATGAGATTCCATTTATTCTGCATTGTCCTGGCTCTACTGAAATAGCATAACGAAGAGGTTCAGACCAGACACACTAGAGCCAAACCTCTGAGCTGCAGGGCAGCTCTGCCACTTACTAGCTGTAAGACATTGAACACCTTCCTTAAGTTCTCTGCTCCTGACACTGTCATCTTTTAAATGATGATGAAAATAATACTATTTCTAAGAATGGAGAAGAGCATTAAATAAGTTATCATTGATAGAATGCATAGAAGAGCGTCTGTACCATTTTTACCATTTATGATGTGCAATCAGTTATTGTTTTATTAGCAGCCCTATGTAAAAGGCAAAGATGGATGAGGTGAGAGTGAGTGGCTGAATGATCATACTTTTATTTAAAAGTATGACTTTAGTGACTTGGAAGGGAGAGCTTGGTTGACCATGCAGGACTCTATCTTCCTCCTGTTCTTGCTCAACATGTATATATAATATGTCATAGATGTAAGACATTGATTACCTATTGATCAAACCAATAAATTATATAAAATTAGAATAAGTTCAGTCCAAAATTGTTATTTTCTCTTTGTAATACATATAATTTACTGCTACCAAAGTTTCTTTTCTAACAGTTGAACCTGATTTTCTAACAGTTGAACCTCCTAAAACCTCTCATGATTCCCATTGCACGTATAAAATTTGAAATTCTTTATTATAGTTTGCCTTCAACCAAAGTTTTCCTGATTCAACCTTCCCCATATCAAGAGAAACAGCTTCAAAAACTAAGAGAGTCAAGATTCTACCATATTTCATACAAGGACACACCTAGAGTATTGGTTTTAGTTCTAGATCGCATTATTACCAAAACGTAGTCACCAATTTAAGTTTAACCGAAAGAAAGCAAAAGAAAAGGATCCAACACCATGTCCTTATGAACAATCCAAGGATCAGCCTTTAAAACATTGACTTCAGTGGGAAAGGAGGGATGAGGGATTCATGTGTCTGTGCCTGTTGTCTAGAAAGGAATGACCAGAATTGTTCCAGATTGCCCCTGTGTGAAAATGGAAGAGACTGAAAACTTCAGTCTCTTACATTTCTATTGGGAAGAGTGAATTTCTATTCAAAAGAAGATAACTTTATCATGACTATGCCTGTCTTAAAATACAACAGGCTACCTCAACAGAAGGTCAATTTTTTTTTAATGTTTTCACCTCTGAATAGTTCTGACGACTAAAGTGGGAACTTGGAGTATATGTAGGAGCAATCATTTAAAACCAAATTCTGAATAATATCCATTACGGAAAATCAAGAATACGCAGTTTTCATGGGCGTAGTCTCCACGTGCTTTCTAAATAGTAAAAAGGAAATTGAAATACATAAAGAATTTTACATATTTTACTTTCACAAACTAAAAATGTTTCTTCTAAGCTTTCCGAATAGCACAAGTGAGCTGTTATGTCTAAATTTAAAACTTAGGAAAACATAGTAATAGTCTTTCATCAAGAATTGAAGCACTATTCACAATAGCAATTACATAGAATCAATCTAACTGTGTTCATCAATGAAGGATTGGATAAAGAAAATGGTGTGTGTGTGTGTGTGTATGTGTGTGTGTGTGTGAGTACACACACCATGGAATACTACTCAGTCACAGAAAAGAATGAAATCATACCTGTTGCAGCAACATGGATGGAACTGGAGGCCATTATCCTACGTGAAATAATTCAGACTCAGAAAGTCAAATACTGAACGTTCTCACTTACAGCTGGGAGCTAAACAGTGGATACGCAGGGACATATGGAGTGGAGTAACAGACATCTGAGACCAGAACAGGTGCATGAGTGGAAAGGTGGAGTGAAGTGAGGGTTGAGAGATTCCTTATTAGGGACAATCTTCACTATTTGCTGGTGGGTAAATGTGTGCAGATGTCACCACTACGCAATGTATCCAAGCAACACAATGCACTTGTGCCCCCTAAATGAAAATGTTTAAAAAAAAAAAAGAAAGAAAAGAAACAGGGTTAAAATTCGGCAATTCCAGGTACTTAACAACCCCCAAAGAATTATTTTCTTGTCAAGCTTGATTTTGCCTCAGATAGCACAAAAAATGATATGAACTTATTTTAACCCATTGCAATATGCTCTAATTTATTATCTCCCCTGAAATTCTCAAATGGAATATGTCAGCCACAATTATTCCTGAATATATTGGCTTTAGTGCCAGAAATTGGTGATCCGTTAACATTTTAGAAAAGGCAAATCCTGTTTGTTATGATTTCTGTGCTTTTGCATTTGCTTAGGAGTGTTTTACTTCCAATTATGTGATCAATTTGAGAATAAATGTGATGTGGTGCTGAGAAGAATGTATATTCTTTTGTTTTGGAGTGGAGACTTCTGTAGATGTCTATTAGGTCCATTTGTTAATTTTCTGTCTCATTGATCTGTCTCATATGGACAGTGGAGTGTTAAAGTCTCCTACTATTATCGTGTGGGAGTCTAAGTCTCTTTGTCAGTCTCTAAGAACTTGCTTTATGAATCTGGGTGCTCCTGTATTGGGCGCATATATATTTAGGACAGTTAGTTCTTCTTATGGCATTGATCCTTTTGCAATTATGTAATGCCCTTCTTTGTTTCTTTTGATCTTTGTTGGTTTAAAGTCTGTTTTATCAGAGACTAGAATTTTCAACCCCCCTCCCTTTTTTTCTTTTCTTTTTTCTTTTTTTTTTTTTTTTTTTTTTTTTTGCTTTCCATTTGCTTGGTAAAACTTCCTCCATCCCTTTATTTTGAGCCTGTGGGTGTCTTTGCACATGAGTTGGGTCTCCTGAATACAGCACACCAATGTGTCCTTACTCTTTATCCAATTTGCCAGTCTGTGTCTTTTAATTGGGGCATTTAGCCCATTTGTAGAGATCTGCTGGAAGGCACACCTGTCTGAACAATCAGGCACTCTACCAGACACAGGACCTCGGTCAGTGTTCCTATACAGCCCCAGTACCCTACTTGTGTCTTCCCCAGGTCCACCTGAGTAGAAAGCCACATCAACCCCAGAGCCCTCTCAAGGCTCTCAGCAAACCTGGGCAAGGGGTATCCTCTAGTGCTGTGATGTCCACAGCAATCTTGGCCTCAGGAAACACAACTCAGTCTGATTAGAATCCCTGGAGGCCCTCTGAAGAAGGAAATGCACAAACACAGACAGACCATGAAGACTCAAATAAATACCGAATCCTTCAATGTGTAGACATTGTCACATGTCCACAAGTCTCAAGAACATTCAGGGGCATGTGACCTCACCAAACGGACAATAAGGCACTAAAGCTGTACCGTGCAATAATGGAGATGTGTGATCGCTCAAAGAATTAAAAACAACTGTTTTAAGAAACCTCAGCAAACTTCAAGAAAACCATTTACTGTGGGGTCTTTTACTGACTTTCCTAGAAATGAAAGTGCCTAGTCCTTGTGTTGTTGCTGCAAGATGCTCATTTTTCTTTCCCAATATCTTTCTCCAAAGTAACTCAGTTACCCATTTTGTTAATATTACTTTTAACATAATGATTTCCCAAATTCTATTATCTCTCTCTCTTTGTCTCCCTCTCTCTTTCTGACTTATAGGATGACACCTTTGGTTTTCTAAATAACATCTCTACTTGGATGTCTTACACATTCCTTTTGTTACCAGATACAAAGGTTTTGTCAGGACCCAGCCCAATGTCTCCTTGAGTATCATGATTATAAACATAAAACTTATTTGCATTGTTATTCTTCTTCACGGTCATATAGTATGTCACATACTTACATTATTTCTTTGCCTTTTCAGTCTTATATACATAATTGTATTTCAAGACAAACTTTCTGCCTGTCAGTGTTTACTCATTTTCAGCACTGTTTTTCTCAGCTAAGAAATTATTGAGAACGGCTTCTTACAGATAATAATTGGCAACATCAAAACTGTCTACCTGCTTACTCACTTTCATTGTAAGCTAACATACCTTTCTCTCTATCCAAAAGTCATTTCCTTCCTTCAGAGTCAGGCTCTCTTTCTCATCAATATAGATGCAAGCACTTAGCATGACTTAAAATTGATCTCTCCCATAGAGGCTTTCCAGATAAACTGCATCTCACTCAAGATCTCATAATAACTTTAGCAATTGTTTGGTGGAGGACACAACCCCAAAATTACTGTGTGTACATTTTTCTGGTGACATGCTTATGAATGTGTTCCCATTAGAAAAATATCTCCAGTTAAGGAATTCCTTTATTTATTTTTCTATTGGCACCATGCACAATGTTCTCATTATTTTATTTTTTGAGAAAGGGTCTCATTTTGTTGCCCAGACTGGAGGGCAGTGGTGTAATCACAGCTAACTGTACCCTTGACCTTCTGGCACAAGCAATACTCTTGCCTCACCTTCCCAAATGTGTGAGGTGTGACTATAAGCACGCACCACCATGCCAGGATAATTTTTAAATATTTCGTAGAGATGACGTCTTCCTAAGTTACCCAGGGTAGTCTTGAACTCCTGGGCTTAAGCAATCCTCCTGCTTCAGGTTCCCAAATTGCTGGGATTACAGGAATGAACCACTGTACCCAGCCCCCTAAAACTACTAAAATAAGATCAGCAGTATCTTTTTTTAAATATAATTATTATACTTTAAGTTCTGGGATACATGTGCAGAACATACAGGTTTGTTACATAGGTATACATGTGCCATGATGGTTTGCTGCATTCATCATCTCACCTATCTGCATTAGGTATTTCTCGTAATGCTATCACTCCCCTAGCCCCCCACCCCCTGACAGGCCCCAGTGTGTGATGTTCCCCTATCTGTGTCCATGTATTCTCATCGTTCAACTCCCACGTATGACCGAGAACATGAAGTGTTTGGTTTTCTCTTCCTCTGTTAGTTTGCTGAGAATGATGATTTCATGCTTTATCCATGTCCCTGAAAAGAACATAAACTCATCCTTTTTTATGGCTGTATAGTATTCCATGGAGCATATGTGCCACATTTTCTTAATCGAGTCTGTCATTGATGGGCATTTGGGTTGGTTCCAAGTCTTTGCTATTGTGAACAGTGTCACAATAAACATACATGTGCATGTGTCTTTATAACAGAATGATTTATAATCCTTTGGATATATACCCAGTAATGGGATTGCTGGGTCAAATGGTATTTCTATTTCTAGATCCTTGAGGAATTGACACACTGTCTTCCACAATGGTTGAACTAATTTACGCTGCCACCAACAGTATAAAATCATTCATTTTTCTCCACGTTCTCTCCAGCATCTGTTTCTCTTGACTTTTTTTTTAAAGAAAGAAAGAAAGAAAAAGAATAATTAAAAAAAAAAGAATAAAGAAGAGGAAGAAAGAGAAAGAGAACGAGTGAGAGAGAATGGGGGTATTGCTTTATTGCCCGGGCTAGAATGCCAACCAATATTTCATTTAAACCTGTAAGTAGGTATGATGTGGTACTGATAAGAATGTATATTTTGTGTATTTAAAGTGGAGAGTTCTATAAATATTAATTAAGTTTACTTGTTCCAGATCAGAGTTCAAGTCCTGGATATCATTGTTAATTTTCTGTCTCATTGATCTGTCTGATATTAATGTTGAAGTCTCCCACTATTATTGTGTGGGAGTCTAAGTCTCTTTATAAATCTTGTATATCTGGGTATTCCTGTATTGGGTGCATATATATTTAGGATCTTTAGCTCTTCTTGTTGCATTAAAAAGTCTCCTGACTTTTTAATGGTCACCATTCTAACTGGTATAAAATGGTAGCTCATTGTGGTTTTGAGTTGCATTTCTCTAATGACCAGTGATTATGAGCTTTTTTTCAAATGTTTGTTGGCTGCATAAATGTCTCCTTTGAGAAGTGTCTGTTCATACCCTTCACTCACTTTTTGATGGGGTTGTTTGCTTTTTTAGTAAATCTGTTTCAGTTCTTTGTAGATTCTGGATATTAGCTCTTTGTTGGATAGACAGGATGCAAAAATGTTCTCCCATTCTGTAGGTTTCCTGTTCATGCTGATGACAGTTTATTTTGCTGTGCAGAAGCTCTTTAGTTTAATTAGATCCCATTTGTCAATTGTGGTTTTTGTTGCCATTGCTTTTGCTGTTTTAGTCATGAAGCCTTTGGCCATGCCTATGTCTTGAATGGTATTGCCAAGATTTTCTTCTAGAGATTTTATGGTTTTGGTTTGATGTTTTAGTCTTTAGCCATCTTGAGTTAATTTTTGTATAAGGTGTAAGGAAGGGATCCAGTTTCAGTTTTCTGCATATGGCTAGCCAGATTTCCCAACACCATTTATTAAATAGGGAACCCTTTCCCTATTGTTTGTTTCTGTCAGGTTTGTCAAAGATCAGATGGTTGTAGATGTGTGGCATTATTTCTGAGGCCTCTGTTCTGTTCCATTGGTCTATATATCTGTTTTGGTACCAGAACCAATGCTGTTTCGATTAATGTAACCTTGTAGCATAGTTTGAAGTCAGGGAGCAAGAAGCCTACAGCTTTGTTCTTTTTGCTTAGGATTGTCTTGGCTATATGGGCTCTTTTTGGTTCCATATGAAACTTAAAGTAGTTCATTCTAATTCTCTGAGGAAAGTCAATGGTAGCTTGATTGGGACAGCACTGAATCTACAAATTACTTCGGACAGTATGGCCATTTTCACAGTATTGATTCTTGCTAACCCTACGTCACAACTGAAATAACTAGAGAAGCAGAAGAAAACAAAGTCAAAAGCTAGCAAAAGACAAGAAAAAACTAAGATCAGGTGGAATTGAAAGAGATAAAGACACAAGAAACCCTTCAAAAAAAAAAAAAAAAAACAGTGAATTCAGGAGCTGGTTTTTTAAAAAGATCAACATAGGCTGCTAGCCAGACTAATAAAGCAGTATCTTCTTTTCAGAGATGAAATAATGTAACACAAACACTTCGCTCAGGAAGAACAAGTGATTACTATATTTTATTCAACCTCCTGAGCCACTTTGGCCCATGTGATACTGATGAAAAGCTCTATTCCTGCATTAATGGGGACATTATCTTAATGAGAAAGTACCATTTATCTGCATCTGTAGTACAAATTACCTTGGGTTTAGAGCCATCATAGTATACAATTATTAAGACAATTTATGTAAACTTGATGAAAATTCAGTGTTTAAATAAACTTGGATGTATTATCTATCGTTTTTAGATGATAGATACAGGACAGGAAGGTAGGTAGGTATATATAGACAGAAAGATAGACAGAGGGGCAGACAATGCTACTGAATTTTAAGAAAAACGAAGTACAACATACGTATACAAAATAACCCTAGAGAAAGGCGTATTGCATTTCTGTCACCATCTAAGCCAAGGAAATATAAATTTAGTTTTGCAAGCTTAAGTGAAGAATAAATGAGGCTTTATCATACAATGTTTGTTGATTTTCTTAAGTATACATTTTGTGCCAGATATTACTTATGCCAAGAGACAGTCCTCCCTGTCTCTAAGGCACACACCGTCTAGCAGGGGATAAAAGAAACTATAATAGAATGTGTCAAGTGCTTTAAGTCATAAGGTCAGAGACTTCATTGCAGGAGGTTAATGGCTGATTGGGAAGAGACAAAGTGAATCTAGACTATTTTTTTTCAATGTGTTTGGTGAAGACTAAAAGGTGTAAAATGAAGTAGTAGAATAGAGAAAGGAATGTTCTTTTTTCCTGTTTTTTAAGTGAGGTAAATAAGACAGTTTCTAGGCTGCCCAAGAAAAGGTAGTGAAAGAAGAATGGAGAAGTTACAGGAGTGGGGAAATGGATGGAAAGTGACACAGTTGTTGGAGGAAGGAATGAACAAAGGAATGATCTAACTGGATGGAGAGGGGAAGGAAAATGCATCTGATTGGTATCTCCTAATATTAGCAAAAACAAAACACAAATCAATACTTCAATACATTATTCTGCTTTACATGGAGGCAGAAGACTTCATTTCTTCCTGCTCTTTGCTTCTTAATTCATATTCACAAAACATCAAACTGCTTGGGTAACAGTCAAGACACAGCCTGCTCCTTCTTGCTTTTGTGTCTTTCCCAGCACTACTTTCCTTGCCTGAATATCCTCCCTTCGACCCTTCAACCATGCATGCATATTTCTCAGGTAACCTTCATAAAAGCAGAAGAAATGAGCACAGGTATCTAATCACCATGCCCTTCCCAAGAGAACCAAACATATAAAATAAAGAAAAACTTCTATCAAGACTTCAGACTACACTCTTCTAGTTGTAAGTGACATAATTTTATTTAAAGAAATTATCTCAAGAAAATAAATAAACAAATGTGTAAGTAAATTACATAAATTAAAAATAAATGCTTATATTAAGCATTTTCATAGTGTGGGACTGTAATGACATCGGCAGCTGAGACAACTCTATCACTTGTTCTACCTTCTCCACAGATGGCAAGTTCTCTCTCCTGCATTATGACCCTTGGTTACCAACTAGCTTTCTCTACGTACTCTTAGATTCTGTTCTCACTTTACTTAACCTGTAAGGCAACACATCAAAACTGATCTGGCTCTGATTCTTCTTTATGAATTTTCAGTCAACTATTGCAAGCCTATTTGGGTCATTTACTTAGATTTTCTTAGTTCAAACTTGCAAAAGAGATAAATTGGCTTGACTCCTTCTGTTTTTCATGCCACCATATAGATTGGTACTCAGTCTATAAATTTATGAGTTAGTTTCAGACACCTCTGGTTCAAACAGTTATGGCATTGGGACCAAAGTCATATGTTAAAAAATACAATCACATGTAGATTGCTAAAAAAAAAAAAAAAAAGATTCAATGCTATTCCCATCAAGCTACCATTAACTTTCTTCACAGAACTAGAAAAAAAACTACTTTAAGTTTCATATGGAACCAAAAAAGAGCCCATATAGCCAAGACAATCCTAAGCAAAAAGAACAAAGCTGTAGGCTTCTTGCTCCCTGACTTCAAACTACGCTACAAGGTTACAGTAATCAAAACAGCATTGGTTCTGGTACCAAAACAGATATATAGACCAATGGAACAGAACAGAGGCCTCAGAAATAATGCCACACATCTACAACCATCTGATCTTTGACAAACCTGACAGAAACAAACAATAGGGAAAGGGTTCCCTATTTAATAAATGATGTTGGGAAATCTGGCTAGCCATATGCAGAAAACTGAAACTGGATCCCTTCCTTACATCTTATACAAAAATTAACTCAAGATGGCTAAAGACTAAAACATCAAATCAAAACCATAAAAACCCTAGAAGAAAATCTTGGCAATACCATACAAGACATAGGCATGGCCAAAGACTTCATGACTAAAACAGCAAAAGCAATGGCAACAAAAGCCACAATTGACAAATGGGATCTAATTAAACTAAAGAGCTTCTGCACAGCAAAATAAACTATCAGAGTGAACAGGCAACCTATAGAATGGGAGAACATTTTTGCAATCTCTCCATCAACAAAGGGCTAATATCTAGAATCTATAAAGAACTTAAACAAATTTACAAGAAAAAACAACCCCATCAAGAAGTAGGTAAAGGATATGAACAGACACACCTTGAATGAATACATTTATGTGTCCAAAAACAAGAAGAAAGCTCATACTCACTGGTCTTAGAGAAATGCAAATCAAAACCACAATGAGATACCATGTCATGCCAGTCAGAATGGTGATCATTCAAAAGTCAGGAGACAACAGATGCTGAAGAGGATGTGGAAAAATAGAAACACTTTTACACTGTTGGTGGCAGTGTAAATTAGTTCAACCATCGTGGAACACAGTGTAGCCATTCCTCAAGTATCTAGAACCAGAAATACCATTTGATCCAGCAATCCTATTACTGGGTGTATAACCTAAAGATTATAAATCATTCTACTATAAGGGCACATGCACATGTATGTTTATTGCAGCACTATTCACAATAGCAAAGACTTGAAACCAACCCAAATGCCTATCAATGATAGACTGGATAAGGAAAATGTGGCACATATACGCCATGGAATACTATGCAGCCATAAAAAAGAATGCCATTTGCAGTGACATAGATGAAGTCGGAAACCATCATTCTCAACGAACTAACACAGGAACAGAAAAACAAATACTTCATGTTCTCAGTCATAAGTGGGAGCTGAACCATTATAATACATGGACACAGAGAGGGGAATATCACACACCAGGGCCTGTCAGGAGGTTGGGGGCAAGGGGAGGGAGAGCGTTAGGACAAACACCTAATTCATGTGGGGCTTAAGACCTAGATGACAGGTTGATGGGTGCAGCAAACCACCATGGCACATGTATACCTATGTAACAAACCTGTACATTCTGCATATGTATCCTGGAACTTAAAGTTTAACAAATTAAAAAAAAAAGAAGAAAGAAAGAAAATCTTTCAAAGTATAAATTTTGAAACCCAATCAAAAATTTCAAAAAACAAAACTAGACTCTACTAAATAATTCTTAAGGCAAAGAAGAAAACAAAACTATCATTCCAGACTATTTAGAAAAATAAAGATAACAGGGAACTTCTGGCTCCCTACAGATAAAGAACTAGCTTGGACTGCTGGATTCCTCTGAAAATGTTTTAATCCTGGAGCAAACAGTAATGAATGGAGAAAGCCTGAATCCAAAGTACTAATCTATGAGGATCTCTTCCAGGAAAATAAAAGAGTAATCTTCTGGAAACTTCCACCTGTAGAAAAAGAAAGAGCACATCTCTGTTTTTTTCCTTAAACTTACCAAAAGGTATACAAGAAAGCACTCAGGTTCACCATACCTCTTTACATATTACAAAAAGGAAAGTTAAAGCCTCAGGGGAAGCTCAGCTCACAGGCAAAAATAGCTAGACAATAAGGAATACATGAACAAATTTTATTTTATAAAGATGCCCACACCTGTATACTTATGCATTCCCACATGCTCGTCTTACAATGTAACTGACATTCCTCCCACCAAGATATGTGGTCTCTGTTCTTTCCTCTTGAATGTATGCAGTGACTACTGCCTACCTCAAACAATAGAGTAGAACAAAAGTGATGCTATGTGACTTCCAAGGCTAAGTCAAGAAAAGAATATAGGCACATGACTATAGACTACAATCCCAGCTACGGGAGGGCACAGTGGGAGGATTACTTAAGGACAGGAGTTCCAGAACAGCCTGGGCAACATAGCAAGAGCCTGTTTCTTAAAAAAAAAAAAAAAAAAAAAAAAAAAAAAAAGAAGAAGAAGAAAAAGAGAAAGAAATACAATTTTTCCAGGTTCTCTCTCTCTGTTTCCATCTCTCTCTCTCTTTCTCTTTCTCTCTCTCTCTCTCTCTCTCTCTCTCTCTCTTCCCCTCAACAAATCCCACCATACACCCTTCCATGGAGTCCAGCTACCATGTTGTGAGGAACCTCAAGCCACATAGAGAGGTCACAGTGGATTTTCTTGTGAACAATCTCAGCTAGGCCTCTAGGTAACACCTGTACCAACCACCAAAAATGTGATTGAATGCGATTCACATCCGAGTCCCCAAGCTTCAAGCCTTCCAGTTCCAGCTGAGGTCTCCAACAAGATGGAGTAGAAGTAAGTCCTCTCCTTGTACAGTGTCTGAATTCCTGACTGACAGAAACCATGAAAGGCCAAAAATAATTACTCTTTCTTAAGCCCACTAAATTTTAAGGCAATTTGTCATTAATTTATTATGTAGCAATGTGTAACTAATACCAAGTGCAACTACTACAACGAAAAGCTTTATTACATAATCTAAGGTTAAGAATAAGAATTAAAATTTCAAACTAATAGGACAGGTTGTGGCCATATGAAATAGGACTACAAAACCAAAAAGAAAAGCCAAGTAGAAATACTGACTGTTGAATAGTCATCCCTTATCCCTTCTTAGACTCAATATAACAGTTTAAAACAGAATGCAATAAATAAATAAATTGCAGAATCTATAAAGTCTAAGAAGGGAGAAGAGATGAAAATTAAGAGATATGAAAATAGAATTTCATGCCAACATATATATAATAGAAATCCCAGAAATAATAAAGAAATAGATGTGAGAAATTCTTGAAGGTAATTATGACTTATTTCCCCAAATTACAGAGTGATTAAAGACCTTAAATTCAAAAATCCATACAATTAAAAATGGAATAGGTAAGAAAAGAAAATTCACTCTATATATGTAATAACAAAATTTAAGAATATCAAAATTATAAATGATGGATAGTTTTTACTTCTTGTGTTCTTCACTGGTTTACTGCACTAGATTTGTGATTAGAAAAATATGTTTGAAAAGGTTAGGGGTCACCTTCCCCAGACTCCATTCCTACTCAGCTCCCTCTGAGGACACATGAAATGTCCCTATTTGGGATTCCCTAATACTCTGTCCACATCTCAGAAATCGTTTTTACCATGCTGTGTCTGTCCCCACCTATTAGTGGTGGTGAATGGTGAGTATTAACCAGAGTGACACATCAAAACCTCGGGGAAGCTGTTTCTATTATGAGTGATGTGTTTCTTACTCTACTTGCCCAGATTGCATAGCAGAGCTACTGAATCTGGATTTTAGAAGTGTATACAATTTTTTAAAAATATTCCATGATTTACTTTGGTTAAAACCACCAAAATAGAGAGATAGTATTCCTCTGTATCCCTAGAACTTAATGGAATCCTAGAAGTGTACACAATTAAAAAACAAAACAAAACACTCCATGATTTACCTTGGTTAAAACCACCAAAATAGAGAGATGGTATTCCTCTGTATTCCTTAGACTTATGCAGTGCCTGCCATATAGAACATGATCAGAAAAATGTTTGTTGAATGAAAGCATGGTATATAGATGCACATTATTTCTAACATGTACAAGCTAATGGCATTTGTGTCTCCAAAAATCACAGCAATTTGTTCTGCAGTCTGATAATTCAACGTCATTTATTAATCCTAACATAGTCGTCTATGTGTTCTAACACTCATACATTATTTAGTTAAGAATCAAGCTTTATTCACTATTGACATGCTGTCAGGACTCTTGGTCCAAACTTTTGCTTTCTAATGCTAGGCATTGGGCAACTTAAACTGCAATGTCTCCTGTAAATAGCTAAAATTACAACTATTTTTATTCTATGGACTGGATTTCTCACTTTTCCCAATAATATGATAGAAGTTTCTGGTTAAAAAGGTCACTAAAGTTAGGATCTCATAAAGTAAAAAGAGATTAAAATTGCTTAATCTATCAAGAAACTAGTAACTTGTTGCTTCATAAAATTTCAAATGAGAGCAGTGAATAATGTCACCACATGTGGAAGATTCTCCAAAACAACTGCTTCCTTTTGACCATGTATTTTGTGAAGAATCTACTTATGAGCCACCATCCACAGTGATGCTTTTACTTTTAAAATGATTAGAAAGATAGGGACAGCTCCTTGTCAGTTTCAACACTTCATATTTGTCTAATGCCTTACAGTTTGCAGAGTACTTCCCCATGTATTACTCCTTGGGACATTACAGCAACCTCATGAGGTTTATATAGCAAATATTACCATATTTTCTGCTTTACAAATAAAGAGCTTCAAATTCTAAACTGATAAGTGTTTGTCTCAGAAACTGCCTGATGAACTGGAATGGAGAGCAGCTCATCTGACTCCCCAGATGGTGCTTTCTCTAGCACTCCACAGTGTTTCCAGAGGATTCTGCTCAAAGTAGCAATGAAACATGGACTTTTACATATCTCATTGTCCTGTACTCTCAAGTTCACTATACACTCCTTTCAACTGAAATTTTTGGGAAGTCACTGATCACGTGAAATGGGGAAAGACAACAGACAAATAACATAATATTAAGAAAAGGGACTATTCATATTCTGTTGCAATGTGCCTTCTATGTATTATATTCAAATGAAGAAGTTTCTTCTTTTCATATGAACTGAATACGTCCCTTCAGAATGTGTATATTGAAATCCAAACCTTCAACATGATGGTAATTTGGAGGCAGGGCCTTTAGTGGGCGCACAGGTCATGAGGGTAGAGCTCTCATGAACAGGATTAAGGCCCATAGAAAAAGATACTCCAGAGCTTGCTCTAGGTTTCTGCTCTCCTTTAAAAATAAGGATACAAGAAGTCAGCCCTCTGCACACCATACACCAGATCTTCTGGCACCTTGATCTTGGACTTCCCAGCCTCTAGAACCATGAGAAATAAACTTCTGTTTCTGAAGCCACCCACTCTGTGGTATTGCATTATAGCAGCCTGAACTAAGACATCATGGTTTTAAAAATACTTTAAATTTAAAAAGCCAAATAACATCTTTAGAAAGCACAGCCAGCTCTACACCATTAGTATTAGCATTTCTAATTAATATTTTTTATACAAAACACTGTGTGTGTGCCAGGAACTTTGATATTTTCTATAAATCCCACTTAATCTTCATATCAATATTATGATTATATATCATTTACATTATTCCAGCTGTCACAAGAGGTAAATGCAGTGCACATGTCTAACCATCATGCTCTGTGTCAACAATAATCATGCAAATATGTTAATCATGGACCGCATGCCAAAACCAGTTTTTCATACAAAGTGTACTGTTCAAGTTTCAGGTAGAGAGAAGAGAGAGGTGGGGTGCACAGCTAATGCATAGTTAGCTTCTATGCCTAGAGGGTGAATGTGGAAATTCATAGAGGAGTTCATGATAGGACTTTGTGTTGTGTAAGTGGAAGAAAAATATTTTCCACTTACCTAATATCACAGGGTGTAACGCAGATTAATGAGTGTCAATGAAACATTGAACCACTTAGATGAGAACAATAGAGCTCTTCCAAAAAGAAAAACTGTAAGTTAAAGATTCATCTATATTCCAAATTCTTTCATAAAATCTATGTAACTAACTAGATATGCAAGAGGGACAGATTAATGATCCTTTAAGAGCTTTCCTACTTCTTGCTTTGAGTTCCTAAATTATATGAATTCGGGCTTAATTTCATTTTTAAGATAAATTCCAGTAGAGGAGGAATGAACAGCTGATTCATTCTGGTTCAGTGGGTTACTTTTTCATTAGATTTTATATTTTTCTGGCAGCCATTAGGAGCGTTCCAGGACAGTGGTGTCAGATAACATATGCCACGCAGATTCAACACCACATCAGTGGGCCAGCAATTCTTACTGTTCCCCACTCTCATACAGATGAGCCCAAAATGTAGCTTCTATCAACCTCAAAATCTCCCACTGACTCATTCTTGGATTTTCTCTATGAAACTACTGAGCAGAACAAGAAATGCCTGGGGCTCAGAAATCTGCACACTCATTTCAAACCAGCTCAAACACCTGGGTCTCCGTAGACTCTAGGCCTATGCACAGAAGAGAAAACTCCTGTGAGAATCAGTAGAATTCCACATTAAACTATTTTCCCCTCCTTTTACATCAACAATGAATCCAGTAACAGTATCTATGGTTTCTACCTTAGCCAGCTGCTTCGACTTTACTTATAGCTCTTTGGCAAATATACTGTGAAGATCCAGATTGAAAATGCCTCTCCCTACCCTAATCTCATGAGCAGTGAGTCTCAGTGGAATTTACATGCAATTTCAATATTGGAAACAAAATTAAAGAAGCAAGGACACATTCATTCAATATTCATTTCTTGAGTACATACCATGGGCGAGGCACTTGGCTCATGTTAAGTATTTTATAGATTTACATCAATAACTTGAAGGTTAAATTGCTTCAGCCACAGGAGATACTTTAAATCATGCACATATAGCTGAGGTGCAGTGAGAGTGAGTCATCATACTTAAAACATTGCCATTCTGGGCCAAGCGCAGTAACTTACACCTGTAATATCAGCACTTTGGGTAGGCGAGGTAAGAGGATTGCTTAAGCTCAGGAGTTCAAGACTGGACTGGGCAACATGGTGAAACCCCCCTCTCTACAACAACAACAAAAATTAGCCAGGCATGGTGGTGCCAGCCTGTAGTAGCCAATAAGAAGGTTGAGGCAGGAGGATAACTTGAGCCCAGGAGTTCAAGGGTGCAGTGAGTCATGATGAAACCACCACATTCCAACCTTAGTGGCAGAGACTTTCTCTCAAAAAAATGAACAAATTTAAAAAATTGCCATTTTGAAAATGACCACCTAACTGTAAATGGTATGGCTGTTACATCATGAAATAGAGGGAGGAAAGCAAAAAGAGGCATGTTCTTTGCTGCCACTGTTTGTTCATTTGAATTCTATCTCATCCGAGGGCAATCATTCACAATTTGATATTTCAAACAAGTTAACAGTTTATAAAGTGATAGATAATCTCTAAATGCTGATACTTTAAATTCCTCATTCCCAGATTTACACAGACTTATTTTTTTCTCAGCATGCTGCCAGATGGTAAATTAACAGAAGCCATGACTCCTAACCATGGAAGAGTTAAGGTAATATATTTTTGTTTGTTGAAACCAGGCTGACTTAAAAGAAGCGAGGACTTCCACAGTTAAACCAGAAAGAGATAAACTTAAAAGTATAGTTATGAATAAATATAGAGATTAAGAAGTGAGCAAGTCTAAGATCTTCATCTATCATACATCTTCCTCCAGCATGAGTGATTTCATTTGCTTTTTAAATAGATAAATACAAAAACGGCATTTTCCCTTGGCAAGAAAGTAACTGTTTTGTATTATTTACCTACAATGCATCTGTGTTTCTAAAAAGAACAGTAAATACATTTCTGGAGCAAGACATGTTTCTGTGATAATGTGAGTAATGCTTCTTAAACACTTTGGAGATTATTAGAATGCTTTCCAGAAGCTGATATTGAACTCAGTCAGTTTAGCAAGAACATGAGATAAAGATAAAGAGACGCTCTCGGCATTTTTCACTAAACTATTTGTAGAGTGCTGCAATTGGATGTCTTTCAGAACAGTAACCACCAGAAGGAGAAGGGCCAGGACTTGTGCCAATCCAGTCTGAAAGATATTCAGGCCAGACTGCCTTCTTCAGGAAGGCCCTTTAAATAAACAACCCAGTTTGAGTGACATCTGCCATCCCAAATACTGGGTTAATTTTCAGACTGCCCTGAGAAACTCGCAATATGGCTGTTGCAGCATCTTCTAGTTGGTGTTTAAACCTTCACTGGGCAACCACTTCACAACAATGACAGAAATAAAATAGCTAATGATTAGGTCTTATATATACCTTCTTTCAAGCCAAGCCAGATCTGAGAGAATCATGGCTTAAAGCAACAGTCTTCTCAGGTTTCTGAGATCACCTAGAACTACGTGGTGGTGGTAGCATATATGTATTCATTTTTCTAAATCATGATTCATTTATTCATTCAACAAATATTTATTGAGCTGCTATGACATGCCTTCACGGAACTAATATTCCTATGTAGGGAGGTGAGGGAAACAGTCCAGTAAGTGACAATTTAATACTCCAATGTGGTAATTTGGTTGATTTAATGTAAGTGCTATAAGTGTTATGAAGAAAATAATAAGAGAGTGGTGCTAATTTGAATGTGGTGGTCAGGGATCTTGCTAAACAAGGGCCATTAAGAGGAGACATGCACAAACGGAAAGAATAGCACATAGTAAGGAACAGTGGGGAGAAGAGAGAATGAGCTTGACATTTTCAAAAAGTAGAAAGCAGGTGTGTTAGCTTAGAATGCCACAACAAAATACCATAAAACAATATGGATTAAATAACAGAAATTTATTTTTCACCATTCTGGAGGCTGGCAAGTTCAAGATCAAGGTACCAACCAGCCTTTTGGTTCCCCCTTGAGGGCTCGCCTTCTGGCTTGCACATGGCTGCCTTCTTGTTGTGTACTCACTTGACAGAAAGAAAGAGAGGAAGTAAGCTTTCTGGTGTCTCTTCTTATAAGGGCACACATCCCATCATGAGCACTCCACCCTGGTAACTTCATTCAAATCTATTTACTTCCCAATGGCCCCATCTCCAAGTGTCATCACATTAAAGGTTAGGGCTTCTACATGTAAATTTTGAGGGTGAAACAATTGAGTTCATAGTAGTGAGGATGTCTAGAACCTGGGGATCTAGGGAGACAGTAGCAGGAGATGAAGCAAAGAAGTAGCAGGAAAACGTATTGGGAAAACTGTATATTCTATGAAAAGAGTTGTGTTGACTTTTGTTTGTTTTCTTTTGAAACAGTGTCTCACTTTGTCACCCAGACTGCAGTTTGCTGCACTGCAACCTCTGCCTGCCAGGTACAAGTGATTCTCATGCCTCAGCTTCCCAAGTAGCTGGGACTACAGACATGTCCGACCACCCCAGCTAATTTTTGTATTTTTAGTAGAGACGGGTTTTTGCCATGTTGGCCAGGCTGGTCTCAACCTCCTGGTCTTAAGTGATCCACTTGCCTCACCTGGCCTCCCTAAGTGTTGGGATTCCAAGTGTGAGCCACTGCACCTGGCAAAATTTTGACTTTTTTCTAGGTGCCATAGAAAGCTGTCATATGTTGAATTTTCTAGGAAGTAGATTCTAAGATAAAGTTCAGTATATATAAGGAGTATTAGGGAATGTCCTTGGGATCAATACCTGTGAAAAGTAGGGAGAGAGGCAAAATTGGGCTAAGTGAAAAGTTGGACCACAAGATCAAACACCTTCAGCTAACCTTACAGGGAGCTATGGCCAATAACAGTGGCCACATGCTGAGCAGATATAGCTAGGCCTTTATACTCCTACCTACATCAGTCAGTGGATGTGGGCCACCTAAAAGGGGAATTATCTTGGCACATGGAGGGCTCTTTGCAACTATGAATTCCTCTGATGGACTGATAGCTACAGACTGTCCTCTGAGCACTCCCAGGAACTGGGCAGCAAAGCTTTCCTTTCTAGAAGATCTGAATGGATAATCATCATCTTGAATTCACATGTGTTGTGAGAGGGACCCATGAGAGATAATTGAATCATGGGGGCAGGTCTTTTCCATGCTGTTTTCATGTAGTAAATAAGTCTCATGAGATTTGATGGTTTTTAAAATGGGAGTTTCTCTCCACAAGCCTCTCTCCCTCTTTGCTTGCTGCCATCCATGTAAGATGTGACTTGCTCCTCCTTGCCTTCCGCCATGATTCTGAAGTCTCCCCAGCCACGTGAAACTTTAAGTCCATTTAACCTCTTTCTTTCATAAATTGCCCAGGGCTTGGGTATGTCTTTATCAGCAGCATGAAAACAGACTAAAAAAGTAAATTTGTACTAGTAGAGTGGGGTATCAGACAAGTTTAGCAGCATTCCAGAATTTCTAAAGGAAGAGTCAACAGTAGATTACATATAATAATTGCAAAGCCAGGTTAAATTCCAGCACCATTTGGTTTTAGTTCTATGACTTCCTTTAAGATATACTGCATCATGATGTTCTTGATAACTGGAAGGACCATACTGTGTATAACAGAGACTGAATTGAAAAGTGATCAGGAGACTTGGCCTTGAATATAAAGAAGGTTTAGAAATGCTTTATTTTGCCTTTTTAAAACAATAGATCATTGATATTGCACAAATTATAAAATAATTTTCACAATCAAAATATATTTTCATATAACCCTATACTCTTCCATGGGTAGTATAGGAGTACCTTATAATAAAGTATTATATAAGAGTGCCTTATAATAAAGTATTCCCAATTCTCCCTCCCATCCCTTAGAACATTGGTGTCATTCATTTCACTTATCCATAAGCTATAGTCACCCAATCTATTGTTGCTGTCATTATTTTAAACAAACGTTATCAGTTAGATCAATTTATAAAAATAAAAGATTCTATTTCACTTTAATTTATTATTTTTCTAACACTCTTTTCTTCTTTATGCAGATAAAGGATTCTGACCTATGTTATTTTCCTTTTTTCTGAAAAACTAATATATCTTGCAAGGCACGTCTATTAGTAAAAATTCCCCCAATTTTGGTCTGATTGAGAATATCTTTATTTTGCTATTACCTTTGCTGAACTCAGAATTCTAGGTTGTCTTTTCCTCTTTCAACACTTTCAATATTTCACTTTAGTCTCTTCTTACTCAAATGATTTCTGAAGAGAAGTCTGAAAAATTCTTATTCTTCTTCCAATCTAGGTAAGATGTTTTCTTTTCCGGCTTTTATCAGATTTCCTTCAGTTTGAAAACGATATGCCTAATATCTTAGGTTTACTTAGGTTTGAATATGACATGCCTAATATCCTAGGTTGTCTTTAGTTTGAATGTTATATGCCTAAATACAGGTTTTTCTGAATTTATCCTGCTTGATGTTCATGATTTGAGCTTTGTTAGCTTGAATTTCATGGATCTGTGGTTTGGTGTCTGTAATTACATTTTGAAAATTCTCAGCCATTACTATTTCAAATATTTCTTCTTTTTACCCTTTCTTCTACTCTGGTAATCCCATTACATGTATGTTACACCTCTTGTAGTTGTCTCACACTTCTTGAATATTCTCTTCCATCATTTTTCTTATTTTTTCTCATTGCATTTTAGTTATGAAAATTTCTATAAGCGTATTTTCAAGCTGATTCTTTTTCCATAAAAATGTCCAGTATACTCATGAGCCCATTAAAGGCATTCTTCATTTCTGTTACAGTGTAGCATTTTCTTTTGAGTATTTCTTAGCGTATTCTTTTCTCAGCTTATGTTACCCATCTGTTCTCACATGTTGTCCATATTTTCCATTACTTCCCAGTATAATTCCAATATCTCCACCATATCTAAATAGAGTTCTGTAGTTTAGTTTGTCTGTTTGAACTGTGTTTTTCTGTTGTTGTTGTTTTTGTTGTTTTTGTTGTTTTATTTTGTTTTGTTTTTGCTTTTTTTTTTTTTTTTTTTTTTTTGAGGCGGAGTTTCGCTCTTGTTACCCAGGCTGGAGTGCAATGGCGCAATCTCGGCTCACCACAACCTCCGCCTCCTGGGTTCAAGCAATTCTCCTGCCTCAGCCTCCTGAGTAGCTGGGATTACAGGCACACGCCACCATGCCCAGCTAATTTTTTGTATTTTTAGTAGAGACGGGGTTTCACCATGTTGACCAGGATGGTCTCGATCTCTTGACCTCGTGATCCACCTGCCTCGGCCTCCCAAATTGCTGGGATTACAGGCTTGAGCCACTGTGCCTGGCCCTGTTTTTGCTGTTTAGTATACTTTGCAATTTTTTTAACAGCTAGACATGATGTATCAGATAGAAGGAACTGAGGTATAAAGCCTTTTAGAGTGAGGTTTTATGTTTATCTGGATAGGAATTAGACTGTGTTTACTTCACTGTAGCTATGGGTATCAGAGGCTAACATTTCTTCTAGTTTCCTTCTTTCTCTCTTCCTTGTTGTCTTTGGGCTTCTCTAGAGACTCTTTCTTTCTTTCTGTTTTTTTTTGTTTGTTTGTTTGTTTGTTTTTGTTTTTTGAGACAGAGTTTCGCTCTTGTTACCCAGGCTGGAGTGCAATGGCGCGATCTCGGCTCACCGCAACCTCCGCTTCCTGGGCTCAGGCAATTCTCCTGCCTCAGCCTCCTGAGTAGCTGGGATTACAGGCACGCGCCACCACGCCCAGCTTGTTTTTTGTATTTTTAGTAGAGACGGGGTTTCACCATGTTGACCAGGATGGTCTCGATCTCTCGACCTCGTGATCCACCCGCCTCGGCCTCCCAAAGTGCTGGGATTACAGGCTTGAGCCACCGCGCCCGGCCGAGCCGAGACTCTTTCTTAAATAGAGTTTGTGCTATGAAATTCCTCTCAGCTGTAGTCCCAGGTTATACAGGAGCCCTACTGAAACGGTAGGGGATAGGAGGAAGGAACTTCCCTACAATCTTATTACTAAATCTTAGTCTTTTAGTGAGATGATGTCCCTAGACTGTGATCTTCACAAGTGCTTTCTAGCTCCTTTTCCCCTTACATGAGAAAAGAAGCCTAGAGGGTGCTGGAGTTAGGTATTTACTTTCCCTCATGGGTTTGTTAGGCTCTGGTAAAACTTACATTGGTTAGATTCTGGTAAAATAGTTCCCTTTGAGGGCACAGAGCACTGTAAGTATGTTTCAAAATAGTTTCTCTTCCCCTGTCTGATATCAGAAGCTTGAGGTAATTTTTCTCTGACCATGACTCTGAGAGCTTCATGAAGCTCCGGGAGGTAAAACTCATAAAAGCATGGGTATTGCACTCCAAAAACTGGGCTCCCAGGGCTTTTTAATCTTTCATACTTCAGCAATTATTCAATTACCTTTTAAATGTTTACATTTAAGTCTCCAGATATAACTTCTGCTCCCAGTAAGCTCTGATCTCTGTATCTGCCAGTCTCTCTAGTTTTTAGAGTGGCAGTTTGTCCTGTGTCAATATTTTCTGATGGATTTAAAACAACTTGTTGATTTACACCTTGTTAGTTTGTTTAGCTTTTTCATTTTCTTTCTTTCTTTCTTTCTTTCCTTTCTTTTTTCTTTTTTTTAAGATGGAATCTCACTCTGTTGCCCAGTCTAGAGTACAATGGTGCAATCACAGCTCACTGCAACCTCTGCTTCCTGGGTTCAAATGATTCTCCTGCCTCTACAGGCATGTGCCATCATGCCCAGCTAATTTTTTGTATTTAGTAGAGATGGGGTTTCGCCATGTTGGTCAGGCTGGTCTTGAACTCCTGACCTCAGGTGATCCAACTGCCTTGACCTCCTAAAGTGCTGGGATTACAGGCATGAACCATGGCTCTGAGCCTGTTCAGCTTCTTCTTGTGAGAATAAAACTAACAACTTCCAAACTGTTTACATGTCAGGCCAAAAACCTTGCCTATTTTTTTAATTGTATGTATGTATAGCAATATATGATGAAACTCTATGTCTAATAAAATTTAAAAAGTATATTTATAGAAAATAGAAAATTAAGTGCTAAAAATTGGGTCTTTTTTTTTAATGGCTAACCTTTTCTTTCTTATTATCTTTTTCTTTCACATTAGTGAATAAAATAATTGTACCACCTAAAAATTAACCCTGTGTCTGATTTGTTTAAATACAATAGGATAATTAAATAGATGTTATTAAAAATATATTGTGTCTACTGAGATAAGACTGGAGGCAGGCAAACCAATCAGAAGCTTGTTTTGATATTTTAGGAATGAAAAGGTAATGGATAGATTCAGTGTGGTTAAGTTTAGTTGAATGAAGCTTTTCTTAATCTGCCAACCATGTTCCTATAAGAGCAACATCTTGAGGAAGAATTTAGAGGGTAGGACCTGCTTGTTTGCAGGCTAGAATGGTCAGCCTGTGGAGCTGTCAAGATGTCCAGAATGAGGCATCCTTGACTCAGAAAGATACTTAAGAGAACTTAGAATTCATTACTGAAGAAAAGTTTAAGACTGAAAGTGTAAGAATGCAAGGTTGGTTCAACATACACAAACCAATAAATGCAATTTACTACATAAACAGAACTAAAGAGAAAAATCACATTATTATCTCAATAGGTGCAGAAAAGGCTTTTAATAAAATTTAACATCCACTCATGTTAAAAATTCAATGAACTAGGTACTGAAGGAAAATATCCCAAATTAATAAGAGTTATATATGACAAATTCACAGCCAACATTGTACTGAATGGGCAAAAGCTGGAAGCATTCCCCTTGAAAATTTTCACAAGACAAGGATGCCCTCTTTACCACTCCTATTCAACATAGTATTGGAAGTTCTGGCCAGAGCAGTTAGAAGCAAATAAAGCACATCCAAATAGGAAGAGAGGAAGCCAAACTATCCCTGTTTGCAGACTATATAATCCTATATCTGGAAAACCCCATAGTATCAGCCCAAAGTCTTCTTAAACTGCTAAATGACTTCAGCAAAGTCTTAGCATACAAAATCAATGTGCAAAAATCACTAGCATTCCTATATACCACCAACAAGCAAGCAGAAAGCCAAATCATGAATCAATTCCCATTTGCAATTGCTATGAAAAAGGAATAAAATATTTAGAAATACAGTTAACAAGGGAAGTGAAGGACCTCTTTATGGAGAACTACAAACCACTGCTCAAATGAATCAGAGATTGCACAAACAAATGGAAAAATACTCCCTGCTCATGGATAGGAGAATCAATATTGTTAAAATGGCCATACTGCTCAAAGCAATTTATAGACTCAATTCTGTTTCTAATATTTTCTTCTCAGAGCTAGAGAGAACTATTTTAAAATTCACATGGAACCAAAAATAGCTAAAGCAATCCCAGGCAAAAAGAACAAAGCTGGCTGCATCACACTAATTGACTTCAAATTACACTACAGTAACCGAAACAGCATAGTACTGGTACAAAAACAGACACATATACCAATGGAACAGAATAGAGAACCCAGAAATAAGACCAAGGCATTAGGAAGATCTCTCTTGTTTCCAAGCACTAGCACTGGAACTCCGATCTTCAACAAACCTGACAAAGACAAGCAATGAGGAAAGAATTCCCTATTCAATAAATGGTGCTGGGATAAGTGGCTAGCCATATGCAAAAGACTGAAATTGGAACCCTTCCTTACAGTATATACAAACAATTAACTCAAGATGAATTAAAGACTTAAATGTAAAACCCCAAACAATAAAAACCCTAGAAGAAAATCTAGGCAGTACCATTCAGGAAAAAGGCAAAGTCAAAGATTTCATGACAAGGATGCTAAAAGTAACTGCAACAAAAGCAAAAATTGATAAATGGGAGCTAATTAAAGAGCTTCTGCACAGCAAAATAAACTATCAACAGAGTAAACAGACAGCTTACAGTTGGGAGAAAATTTTTGCAAGCTATGCATCTGAAAGGGTCTAATATCCAGCATCTATAAGAAACTTAAAAATTTACAAGAAAAAAAAAAACCATTTAAAAGTGGGCAAAGGAGACATGAACAGAAACTTTTCAAAAGAAGACATACATGCAGCCAACAATCATAGGAAAAAACACGCAACATTCCCAATCACTAGAGAAACGCAAACCAAAACCAAAACAAGATACCATCTAACACCATTCAGATGGCTATTATTAAAAAGTCAAAAAATAACACATGATGGCAAGGTTGGGGAGAAAAAGAAATGTTTATACACTGTTGGTTGTAGCATAAATTAGTTCGGCCATTGTAGAAGACAGTGTGTCGATTCCTCAGACCTCAAAGGCAGAAATACCATTCATCCCAGCAATCTCATTACTGGTTACATACCCAAAGGAATAGAAATCATTTTGTTACTAAGACACATGCACTCATATATTTATTGCAGCACTATTCACAATAGAATAATCATGGAATTAATTTAAATGTCCATCAATGATAGACTGAATTTTAAAAATGTGGTGTATATATATACCATGGAATACTATGCAGCCATAAAGAAAAATGAGATCATGTCCTTTGCAGGGACATGGATGGAGCTGGAGGCCACTATCATTAGCAAACTAACAGGAACAGAAAACTAAACACCACATGTTCTCACATATAAGTGGGAGCTAAATGATGACACCACATGGACCCAAGGAGAAGAATGACCCTCCCTGGGGCCTATTGGAGGGTGGAGGGTAGAAGGAAGGAGAAGATCAGGAAAAATAACTAATGGGTACAAGGACCAATAGATGGGTAATGAAATGATCTATACAACAACCCCTTGTGACACAAGTTTCCCTGTGTAACAAACCTGCACATGTATTCCTGAACTTAAAATAAAAGTTAAAAAATTAAAAATAAATAAATAATCAAAAAGAGACAAAGATGCAAACATAAAAGATTTTAGGAGGAAAATCTATAACATTAAATATAAATTTAAACTTAAAATGGAAATATCAATATAAATTCACAATTTTTAAGTTTATATTTTCTAATGTCATGAATAATAAGGCCTAGAAATACCTAGAGCTTAGATCTTAATTTCTAAATACTGATTCCCATTCAAGCAGCTAAGGATTTTTGAGAAAACATTTTTATTTATTTTATGTATTTTGAATAAATATCAATGAGTCTATAGTGACACAAAAAAGAAAATTTTAAAAGAGAGTAAAACATGAGGCTCCTCTTCATAGAAGAAAGAATGTCAACTAAAAATGCAGAAGCAATAGCTTTAGAATTTCATCATAGAAAAAATTGATTGTGAGTATAATTACAGTCAAGAACTGTGAAGTATCTGAGATATTATGCTGCTCAAAGGCTGTTAACCTGTCAATTTCATGGATACTGGAAAAGACACAAAACTCCTAGGTCAGAGTGAAATGACTATTATTCATCACAGCAGGAGACATTAGCTTACTGTTTGCATTTATTTTCCTTTGTTCCCCATGGAGTTCAGATTAATCCAAGTATTAACTATACTACACAGTGGGTTTGATTCTTGGGCTAGGAACAAGGGACTCCTAGCAAACCTCCTCAACTTTTGCCTTGGAAGAAGACATTATCTTTATTATCTTGGACAGAAAATAAATCTGCCTTTTGTTCCAGAAGGGGATATCATCTCAATCTTCCAAGGCAGTTTGCTATACAAATATCTGAAAAGACAGTTCAGAGTAAAACTATCAATTGTCTGCTTGCATAATGTGCAGAAAGAGAAGAGGCATAAGCAGAATAGTCTCCTAACATGCTTTACAATGGAATGACCTAATGCTCAGCCCCTTAACTGAGTGACAGAATTTCACAATATGAATACAGGGACAATTTGATATTATATCCCTCCTGATGTGTTACAATATGAAATATTCTACATCAATGACGAAGTAACATGATTTTTAACCCGAACCTCATCAAGCTTCTAGACTTAATGAGCTACTTTCCAGTTTATTAGTAGTCAATGTGGAGCTAGAGAAGTAAGTTAAAGAACATCATGGAGAACTTATCAGAAAAATTCTGAAAATTCTACAAGTTTTAGATTACTCAAAAAAAAAAAAAAAAAAAAACTAAGACCATTAAAACAACAAAGCACTTGAAAGAATTGCTTCAGACTGAAAGTGATGAAAAAGCACAAGAAACAAACGTATTATATAAAATTAAATTGGGTCCTTGCTTTAGAAAAGAAAATAGCCATGAAAACATTCCTGGGACAAATAGGGAGATTTAGGTATGAACTGTGTATGAGATGACACTATGAGTCTCAATTTTCTACTCTTCTTTATGCTGATCTCTTCCTAGGAATCCTCTATAACCTACCTTACCTTGCTGTGATACTTTCTGAGTTAACTCTTGTCCCTTCTTTAAGACTTGTATCAGTCCTCACATCGTACAAAAGAGCTTTCTCATTTATACCTCCCTTACAGACTGTGTGATTTGCTCCTCTTCTTCAATAGCCCCCACACACATTTATCGTGACGTTTATCACATTTCAATTAACAATGTGCATGTCTTTCCTTGCCTTGAAACTAAATACTATGATGACAGGAACTATGCCCTATTCACCTGTGTATCTTTATTTTCTATTACTTAATAACTACTTGTGAGCTCAATATCTAGATGGATAGATGGATTAACAGAAGATCCTAGGGCCAATACAGAAACTTCATGGGCTCTAGATGAAAACCTAAAAGAAAAGACAGCACTTCCAAGGTTTAGGGACAAAAGGGTACCCAAGAGGAAGAAGATAACCAAAAAGGCATTAATTTAGTGACAAAACCTAGGCTGTTTGAGTGTGATTTTATTCAGCAAGAAAATTGGTACCTTGATGTCTCCTTTCTCTTTATAAACACTTCCCATTGATCTTCCCCATACTGGCTTCAACCAGCATATCTGAACTAATGATTTCTAATTCTCTAATTCTAGCTTTATGCCTTCTCTGAAAATCCAAACCAGAAATGGCATCTGCTTATTGGTAATTATCAAGGTAACTTCCTGCTCTTATTCTAAAATCAGAATTTCTAAAACTGAGTATCCTGTCTCTGCTTCGTAAACTCACATTTCTTTCTCCTTTGGTCTATGCCATTATTAATGGAGCTGCTCAGTCAGGCTAGCACCTTCAGTCATATCTGAGTTCCATTTCCTGAACTCTGTCAAGTCCACCATCAATTCCTCAGGCACCTATTGGCTCCTTATCCATCCTCACACACAAAGTCTAGATTTAGCATCAGGTTATAAGAATGATTATAGAAGAGTGAGACAGGCCGACTTTCAAGATGGCCGCCTAAGAACAGCTCAGGACTTCAGCTCCCAGTGAAAGTGCAGAGGGTGAGTGGACGCCGCATTTCCAGACGAACTCTTATTGCCCACAGACCAGGAGATACCCAGGCAGAGGGGTCACCAGCGTCGCAGTCCCAGCCGGTGCGGCTGTTTTGGCCCCCGCGGGGCTGATTCCGCCCGCGCGGCTGCTGTGACCACTCCCTGTTGCTGCGGTTCTCCGTACAAAAGCCACTGGTCTGGGAGCCCTCTTAGCTGGCGAGCAGAGCCCTGAGACGGCAGAGCTGCCCATTCATCTGAAATAGCGAGTCAGGCCAGGAGATTCCTAGGCAAAAAATCCGCCAGGAGCCGGCGCCGCGGTTCGAGCCGACTCCGTGAGTCGCAGCACGGGAGATCCCGGCGCCTTTTCAACAAGCGACCGGAACGCGGGGTCGTTCAACTTAAAAGAAAAGCCTCGGAGTCAGGGAGCCAGGTGATCAGGCTCGGTTGGTCCCACCCCTCCACCCCCAACAACAACGAAAACAAAAACAGTAATTGGAAACCCTCTGGGTTGAGCCCTTCAAACCAAGCACAGCTGAACCGGGACGGTCCGGCTCCGTGGGGGAGGGGCTTCCGCCATTACTGAGACTCTCCACCGCTACGGAGGCAGGCTGCCGTTGCCCAGGCAACCCGCCGTTGCCGAGGCAACCTGCCACAACAGAGAGAGTCCGCCATAACAGAGGCGGGGCCACCGTTGCCGAGACAGTTCTAACTACGCCCATAGAAAAAGGACTACAGGGAAGAGCTCAGAGCAGCTGGGCGGAGCCCACAGCAGCTCAGCAAAGCCCCTGCGGGCAGGCAGAAGCTAGGCGTGCTGCTAGCTGGGCGGGTCCGACCTGAAAAAAAAAAAAATTAAAAAAGGCAGTAGTGCAACGGAAACTCATAAAGCTCCAACTCCCTGGGACAGAGACAGACAACAGGTGGATAAACCCACAAAAATGGGAAGAAACCAGCGCAAAAAGGAGGAAAACTCCCGAAACCAGAACACCTCTCCTCCTAAAAGTGATCACAACTCCTCACCAGCAAGGGAACCAGACCGGATGGAGAAGGAGGGTGATGAAATGACAGAATCAGACTTCAGAAGATGGGTAGTAAGAAACTACAATGAGCTAAAAGAACATGTTCTAACCCATCGCAAAGAAAATAGGAACCTTGAAAAAAGATTGGACGAACTGCTGATGAGAATGGACAGCATAGAGAGGAGAATAAGTGAATTGATGGAGCTGAAAAACGCAACACGAGAACTTCGTGAAGCATGCACAAGCTTCAACAGCTGAATTGACCAAGCAGAAGAAAGGATATCAGAGGTCGAAGACCAACTCAATGAAATAAAAAGAGAAGGCAAGAACAGAGAAAAAAGCGCAAAAAGGAATGAACAAAATCTTCAAGAAATGTGGGACTATGTGAAAAGACCTAATCTACGTCTGATAGGTGTACCTGAATGTGATGAAGAGAATGAATCCAAGCTGGAAAATACTCTTCAGGATATTATCCAGGAAAACTTCCCCAACCTAGCAAGGCAGACCAATATTCAAATCCAGGAAATACAGAGAACACCACAGAGATATTCCTCAAGAAGAGCAACCCCAAGGCACATAATCGTCAGATTCACCAGGGTTGAAATGAAAGAGAAAATGCTAAGGGCAGCCAGAGAGAAAGGTCGGGTTACCCACAAAGGGAAGCCCATTAGACTCACAGCAGATCTCTCAGCAGAAACCCTACAAGCCAGAAGAGACTGGGGGCCAATATTCAACATCCTTAAAGAAAAGAACTTTCAACCCAGAATCTCCTATCCAGCCAAACTCAGTTTCATAAGTGAAGGAAAAATAAAATCCTTTGTGAACAAGCAAGCACTCAGAGATTTCATCACCACCAAACCTGCTCTACAAGAACTCCTGAAAGAGGCTCTACACATATAAAGGAACAATCAGTACCAGCCACTCCAAAAACACACCAAATGGTAAAAAAGCAGCAACACAATCAAGAATCTGCATCAATTAACCAACAAAACAGCCAGGTAGCATCAAAATGACAGCATCAAATTCACACATAACAATACTATCCCTAAATGTCAATGGACTAAATGCCCCAATCAAAAGACACAGACTGGCAAATTGGATAAAAAGCCAAAACCCATCAGTGTGCTGTATCCAGGAAACCCATCTTACATGCAAGGATACACAAAGGCTCAAAATAAAGGGATGGAGGAAGATCTACCAAGCAAATGGAGAGCAAAAAAAGGCAGGAGTTGCAATTCTCATCTCTGATAAAATAGACTTTAAAGCAACAAAGATCAAAAGAGACAAAGAAGGACATTACATAATGGTAAAAGGATCACTGCAACAAGAAGAGCTAACGATCCTAAATATATATGCACCCAATACAGGAGCACCCAGATACATAAGGCAAGTTCTTAATGACTTACAAAGAGACTTAGACTCCCACACAATAATAGTGGGAGACTTTAACACCCCATTGTCAATATTAGACAGATCAACCAGACAGAAAATCAACAAGGATATCCAGGACCTGAACACAGACCTGGAACGAGCAAACCTAATAGACATTTACAGAACTCTCCACCCCAAATCCACAGAATATACATTCTTCTCAGCACCACATCACACCTACTCTAAAATTGACCACATAATTGGCAATAAATCACTCCTCAGCAAATGCAAAAGAACAGAAATCATAACAAACAGTCTCTCAGACCACAGTGCAATCGAGTTAGAACTCAGAATGCAGAAACTAACTCAGAACCGCACAGCTTCATGGAAACTGAACAACTTGCTCTTGAATGTTGACTGAATAAACAATGAAATGAAGGCAGAAATAAAGATGTTCTTCGAAACCAATGAGAACGAAGACACAACATACCAGAATCTCTGGGACACATTTAAAGCAGTCTCTAGAGGAAAATATATAGCAATGAGTGCCCACATGAGAAGAAAGGAGAGATCTAAAATTGACACCCTATCATCAAAATTGAAAGAGCTAGAGGAGCAAGATCAAAAAAACTCAAAACCTAGCAGAAGACAGGAAATAACTAAGATCAGAGCAGAACTGAAGGAAATAGAGACACAAAAAACTCTTCAAAAAATCAATAAATCCAGGAGCTGGTTTTTTGAAAAGATCAACAAAATAGACAGACCACTAGCCAGATTAATAAAAAAGAAAAGAGAGAATAACCAAATTGATGCAATAAAAAACGATAAAGGGGATATCACCACAGATTCCACAGAAATCCAAACCATCATCAGAGATTATTACAAACAACTCTATGCACATAAACTAGTAAACCTGGAAGAAATGGATAGATTCCTGGACACCTGCAACCTCCCAAGCCTAAACCTGGAAGAAGCCGAAACCCTGAATAGACCAATAACATGGTCTGAAGTCGAGGCAGCAATAAAGAGCCTACCACCCAAAAAAAGCCCAGGTCCAGATGGGTTCACAGCTGAATTCTACCAGACATACAAGGAGGAGCTGATACCATTCCTTCTGAAACTATTCCAGACAATCCAAAAAGAGGGAATCCTTCCCAAATCATTTTACGAGACAAACATCATCCTGATACCAAAACCCGGCAGAGACTCAACAAGAAAAGAAAATTTCAGGCCAATATCCATGATGAACATAGATGCAAAAATCTTCAATAAAATACTGGCAAACCGATTGCAACAGCATATCAAAAAGCTCATCCACCATGATCAAGTAGGATTCATCCCGGGGATGCAAGGCTGGTTCAACATACGCAAGTCCATAAACGTAATTCACCACATAAACAGAACCAAAGACAAAAACCACATGATTATCTCGATTGATGCAGAGAAGGCTTTTGACAAAATTCAACAACCCTTTATGCTAAAAACCCTCAATAAACTAGGTATTGACGGAACGTATCTCAAAACAATAAAAGCTATTTACGACAAACCAACAGCCAATATCATACTGAATGGGCAAAAACTGGAAGCATTCCCTTTGAAATCTGGCACTAGACAAGGATGCCCTCTCTCACCACTCCTATTCAATATAGTACTGGAAGTTCTAGCCAGAGCAATCAGGCAAGAAAAAGAAATAAAGGGTATCCAAATTGGAAAGGAGGAAATCAAATTGTCTCTATTTGCAGATGACATGATTGTATATCTGGAAGACCCCATCATCTCAGCCCAAAATCTCCTGAAACTGATAAACAACTTCAGCAAAGTCTCAGGATACAAAATCAACGTGCAAAAATCACAAGCATTCCTATACACCAGTAATAGACTTCAAGAGAGCCAAATCAAGAACGAACTGCCATTCACAATTGCTACAAAGAGAATAAAGTACCTAGGAATACAACTAACAAGGAACGTAAAGGACCTCTTCAAGGAGAACTACAAGCCACTGCTCAACGAAATAAGAGAGGATACAAACAGATGGAGAAACATTCCATGTTCATGGTTAGGAAGAATCAACATCGTGAAAATGGCCATACTGCCCAAAGTAATTTACAGATTCAATGCTATTCCCATCAAGCTACCAATGACCTTCTTCACAGAACTGGAAAAAAACACCTTAAACTTCATATGGAACCAAAAGAGAGCCCGCATAGCCAAGTCAATTCTAAGCAAAAAGAACAAAGCGGGAGGCATCACACTACCGGACTTCAAACTATACTACAAGGCTACAGTAATCAAAACAGCATGGTACTGGTACCAAAACAGAGATATAGACCAATGGAATAGAACAGAGGCCTCACAGGAAATACAACATACCCACAACCATCTGATCTTCGACAAACCTGACAAACACAAGCAATGGCTAAAGGACTCCCTGTTTAATAAATGGTGTTGGGAAAACTGGCTAGCCATGTGCAGAAAGCAGAAACAGGACCCCTTCCTGACACCTTACACCAAAATTAACTCCAGATGGATTAAAGACTTAAACATCAGACCTAATACCATAAAAACCTTAGAAGAAAATCTAGGCAAAACCATTCAGGACGTAGGTGTAGGCAAGGACTTCATGACCAAAACGCCAAAAGCAATGGCAACAAAAGCCAAAATAGACAAATGGGACCTAATCAAACTCCACAGCTTCTGCACGGCAAAAGAAACAGTCAGTAGAGTGAATCGGCAACCAACAGAATGGGAAAAAATTTTTGCAGCCTACCCATCTGACAAGGGGCTGATATCCAGAATTTACAAAGAACTAAAGCAGATCTACAAGAAAAAAACAAACAAGCCCATTCAAAAATGGGCAAAGGATATGAACAGATACTTTACAAAAGAAGACATACAGGAGGCCAACAAACATATGAAAAAATGCTCATCATCACTGGTCATCAGAGAAATGCAAATCAAAACCACATTGAGATACCATCTCACACCAGTTAGAATGGCGATCATTAAAAAATCAGGAAACAACAGATGCTGGAGAGGATGTGGAGAAATAGGAACACTTTTACACTGTTGGTGGGAATGTAAATTAATTCAACCATTGTGGAAGACAGTGTGGCGATTCCTCAAGGACCTAAAAATAGAAATCCCATTTGACCCAGCAATCCCATTACTGGGTATATATCCAAAGGATTATAAATCATTCTACTACAAGGACACGTGCACACGAATGTTCATTGCAGCACTGTTTACAATAGCAAAGACCTGGAACCAACCCAAATGCCCAACGATGATAGACTGGATAGGGAAAATGTGGTACATATACACCATGGAATATTATGCAGCCATCAAAAACGATGAGTTCACGTCCTTTATAGGGACATGGATGAACCTGGAAACCATCATTCTCAGCAAACTGACACAAGAGCAGAAAATCAAACACCGTATATTCTCGCTCATAGGCGGGTGTTGAACAATGAGAACACATGGACACAGGGAGGGGAGCACTACACACTGGGGTCTGTTGGGGGGAAATGGGGGAGGGGCGGGGGGTGGGGAGGTGGGAAGAGATAGCATGGGGAGAAATGACATACAGGTGAGGGGACGGAAGGCAGCAAAGCACACTGCCATGTGTGTACCTATGCAACAATCTTGCATGTTCATCACATGTACCCCAAAACCTAAAATGCAATAAAAAAAAAAAAAAAAAAAAAAAAAAAAAAAAAAAAGAGTGAGACAGAGGGGCCATTCTATAAAACATAGTTTAAACTTGTTAATTCTCAGTTCCACAATCCATCTAATTAAAGATTAAGATGAAAGAATACAACTTGTATTCACTATCTTCCTTGCTAGCATTGTCTTCCAACAAAATGCTAGTACATTATAATTAGCTTATATTGAGTAGTGAGAACAATCAGAAATCACTTTCATTGCCATCTTGAATGTGGTGGGTTTTGACCAGCTTCTTTACTGCAACCTGTTTTACCAGTAGGCCTGCCAACCTCCTATCTTATCCTGTGACTAAGAATGTCTAGCCTCCTGAGAATTCAGCCCAGTAGGTCTTAGCTTTATTTTACCCAGCCCTTGTTCAAGATGAAGTTGCTCCAGTTTGAATGCCTCTGACATTTTATTCCAGAGTATGAACATTTTCTGTACACTGTACTGCTCCACACTCTCACCCATGTTTCCAATGGAATTATCAAACTCCACCTGGAGTTATATTGATCTTGAGCTGAGGGACGTGGTCTCTTTATCTTTGTATCTGTCATCTGTCTTGGTATAAAGTCGTCAAAGTTAGGATTTAATTAATACTGCATTGAATTCAGTACTGACAGAAATAAATAACTAAAAAAACAGCAAGTAAAAGAGAAAAAGTAGATGAGAAAAAAGAGAGAACTTATAAGCCTAATTTTAAAAAATTTTGGTATACAGAATAATCTTGTACACGATTAGTTATTGAATCAGATATGATCAATTGCTACCTAAATCTCATCTACAAAATAAAACATTGTGCATCTTGTACTTTCATAAACATTTTAATATTTCACGACTCAATACTGCATGCTGGCCATACCCACCTCCAATCTCTTCATTCACTCATTCCTTGTCAAAAGAAGGGACTATGAAATAGAGGTTTTCAAATGTATGAAATGTTAGCATTTGCAAGTTCCAGTAATTCAGGTCTTCAAATAATTTTTTATAGGTCACCACATCATAAGAGACATATCTTAAAACTTTGACATTACACACACTTAGGAATTTCATTCATTTTTTTCCTTCTGTTATTTCAACACTAGTAAAAATTAGCCCTTTCACTCAATGAGCCCTTCCACAATTCCTTCCAGATTGTCCACTTAAAAGATTTTTCTAAGAACCTCGTTTAGTTCCCTTTATATGTCAATTTGACTGGGTCATGGGATGCTCAGTATCTGATTAAACTATCTCTGGGTTTGTCTGTGAGAGTATTTCTGGAAGATATTAGCATTTGCAATGGTGGACTGAGTAAAGCACATGGCCCTCCTCAGTGTGAGTGAATGTTATCTAGTCTGTTGAAGGCCTGCATAAAACAAAAAGGCAGAGGAAAGTTGGATTCTCGCTCCCTCTGCCCGACTGCATAAGCTGGACATCGGTCTGCTACGGTGTTCATCATTCCTGGTTCTCAGGCCTTAAGACTAGAACTGTAATCTATACCAATCATTCTCTGGTTCTCAAGCCTTCAAATTACACCACTAGCTTTCCTGGGTCTCCAGCTTGCAAATGGCAGGTCATGGGACTTCTTAGCCTCCATAATCACTTGAGCCAATTTTTTATTTTATATATGAAATACATATAATATATAAATATATATTGTTATATATTTACATATTATATAAAATATATATATTAAAATATATATTATATATAACTAATATACAATTATAAGTAATATAATGTATATGTAATATATAAAAAAAAATATAAACTCTATGTATATTTGACAAAATTTGCCTGCCTTGCTTTACATTATTTAGTTTTTCTAAGGCAATCTTTATAGATTCTCTCTGACACTGTTACCCATTGGTTATTGATAATTTCCTCCATACCAAATACTTCTGTTGTATTTTACTATCTGTTAAGAATGTCACCATTATCTCCTTTATTTAAATTTAGAACTTCAGTGTCATCTTTGAGAAAATGGTTGTTTGTTTGTTTTTTTAAGTTATCCCATTAAAAACACATTAATATTTACTTATAAAGATTTATGCTTAGAGAAATGCTCTTTAGTAACATTCGAACATTAAAAGAATTTTCAGATCTCATCTATCAGTTGCTTAGTTCTAGCTAGATCAGTAAAATTATATTTAGCAAGTCAATTTTAAGAAGATGGCTGAGCAGATCCAGCCTCCTAAGACAAACACAGCTTACTCCTCTAAGAGAGCAAACACAATTCTCTAGAGTAAACACTCTAGAGACTGTAGTTCTTTGGGTTTCTTTTTTTAACAGTCAATCTTAAGTTTATAAAACATCAATCCTCAAACCTAGGAAAACAAAACTTAGGCTATTATAGGAAAGCCTTGTATCCTTTTCAGTAAACAGATTGACAGGGATTCAACATTAAGATGACAAGATACAGAACAATTAAATTTAGGTTAAAATTTGAGGTAGCATATTTAGCCTCTAACCCCATATGGGTACATGGGGATATTAACTATTGAGTTATTAGTAGAAAAAAAGGGTATGATTTTGAAAATTTCACTACTTGTTCAAATTACTTAGTAGAAACTCGATCAAATGGCTACATTGACCATGGACCTTTCCATCATAGATTTGCTAGCTAACAAAAACCCTACATTCAAGCTAACTGAATTCAAGATGGAAACACAGATGCTTGAAAATGTTTCTGTTGCTTCCTTTTGCACCCAAGTGTCACTTCTCCCACTCATATCCACACAGCTATGAGCTAAATGTTATCCTCTCAAACAATGTAGGATTCAATGGAGGATTTAAATATCCTTTTGTTTTTATCCTTTCTACTTAACTTTTTTTTTAATCACGTAAGAAAGCTCCCAATTCTTTTTTTTTTTTATGCACACACATACATACATACACATTTCCAATAAAAGCTAATTTCAGAGAAGTTACATGTTACATCTTCCTCTCAGAGATTGTTAAGGGAGTTCTCAATATGGAAATGAAAGAATTATACCTAATACCAAAAAACACACTTAAGTACATAGTCCACAGAACCTCTAAAGGACTACACAATAGAAACTACAAAGCAACCAAGTAACCTCACAATAGGATCAACACATCATGTGTCAATATTGACCTTCAATGTAAACTACCTCAGTGGACCCCAGCAAAAGGCACAAAGTGGCAAGTTGGATAAAAAGTCCTATCTGTCTGCTGTCTTTAAGAGACCTGTGTCACATGTAATGACTCAGAGACTGTTATAAACAACTCTATGCAATCAAACTGGAAAATCTAGAGGAAATTGATAAATTTCTGGAAACAAACCCCCAAGATTGAATCAGGAAGAAACTGAAATCCTGAACAGACCGATATTGAATTCCAAAACTGAATCAGTAATCAAAAACCTACCAACCACAGAAAGCCCTAGTCGAGATGGATTCACAGCCAAATTCTACCAGATGTATGAACAAGAGCTTGTATTAATTCTATTCCAAAAAAATTGAGAAGGAGGGATTCCTCCCTAATTCATTCTACAAAGCCAGCATCACCCTCACACCAAAACTGGCAAAGACACAATAAAAAAAGAAAATTACAGACAAATATCCCTGATGAACATAGACATAAGCAGCATCTTCAAAAAAAAATACTAGCAAACTGAATCCAGCAGTACATCAGAAAGTTAATTCACCATGATCAAATAGGCTTCATTCCTGGGATGCAAGTTTGGTTCAACACATGCAAATCAATGAATGTGATTTACCACATAAACAGAATTAAAAACAAAAACCATATTATTATCTCAATTCAGGCACAAAAAACTTACTATAAAATCCAATACCATTCCCCCTGAGAACTGAAACAAGACATGAATGCCCTCTCACCACACTTATTCAACATAATACTGGAATTCTTAGTGATATGATTTGGATCTGTGTCCCTACCCAAGTTTCATGTCGAATTCTAATCCCCAGTGAGATTCTGCACAGCAAAAAGACACTATCAACAGAGAAAACAGATAGTCTACAGAATGGGAGAACATATTCACAAACTATGCATCTGACAAACATCTAATGTGCAGAATCTACAAGTAACTTAATTCAACAAGCAAAACACAACATGATTAAAAAGCGTGCAAAAGACATGAACAGAGACTTCTCAAAAAATACGTTTAATGGTTAACATGCATCTGAAAAAAATGTTTAACATCCCTAATCGTCACAGAAATCTAAATCAAAACCACAATGAGACAACATCTCACACCAGTTACAATGGCTATTATTTAAAAGAAAGAGGAAAAAAAAACACAAAAAGATAGATGCTAGTGAGGCTATAGGGAAAAGGGAATGCTTATACACTCTTGGTGGGAATGTAAATTAGTCCAGCTGCTCTGGAAAGAAGTTTGGAGATTCCTCAAAGAATTTGAAAGATAACTGCCATTTGAAAAAGCAAAATCATTAATGGGTATATATCCAAAAGAAAATAAATTGTTCTATCAAAAAGACACATGCACTCATATGTTCATCACAGCACTATTCACAATAGCAAAGCCATAGAATCAACCTCGACCCATCAACAGTGATGGATATAGAAAATGTGGTACATATATACCATGAAATATTATGCAGTGATTTAAAAAAAGAAAAAAACCATGTCCTTTGCAACAGCACAGATGCAGCTGGAGGCCATTATCCTAAGTAAATTATTGCAGGAACAGAAAACCGAATACCAAATATTCTCACTTATGAGTGCAAGCTAAACATTGGGTACTCATAGACATAAAGATAGCAACTATAGAAACTAGGGGCCACTAGACAGGGGAAGGCTTTAGTAGCTTCTAGTTTCTATTGTTGCTATCTTCATATCCATGAGTACCCAATGTTTAGCTCACAGTCATTAGTGAGAATATTTAGTATTTGGTTTTCTGTTCCTGCAGTAATAGTACTAGAGGAGAACAGATGTTGAAAAACTCACTGTTAAGTACTATGCTCACTACCTGGGTGACAGGATCAATTGTACCCCAAACTTCAGCATCACACAATATACAAAAACCTACACATGTACCTCCTGAATCTCAAATAAAAGCTAAAATTATTTTTAAAAATTTTCCCCTTGGATGCAAATAATGCTCATTAGCATATTAAGAAGTTTGAAAGGTACATTTTGAAGGAAATTGTTCTAATGCCACCTAAACTCCTTAGACAATAGAATTTTTAATTTGTCATAACATCTTTAAGATGGCGATTTCTCAAAGAACTAAAAATAAAACTGCTATTCAATCCAGCAATCCCATTACTGGGCATCTACCCAAAGGAAAAAAATCCACTGTATAAAAAGGAAACCTGCAATCATATATTTATCACAGCACTATTCACAATTGCAAAGATATGAAATCAACCTAAGTACCCATCAGCAGATGACTGGAGTAAGAAGGCATGGTGTGTGTGTATATATATATAATGGAGTACTACTCAGCCATGAAAAGGTAAAACCACATCTTTTGCATCAACATGGAAGGAACTGGAGGCCACTATCTTATGCTAAAAAAAAAAAATAGAAACAGAAAGTCAAATATTGCATATTCTCACTTATAGGTAGGAGCTAAATCATGCATACACAGGGACATAGTGTGGAATAATAGATTTTAGAGACTTGGAAGGGTGGGAGAGTGGGAGGGGGATGAGGAGTGAGAAAGTATTTAATGGATAAAATGTACACTATTCAGGTGATGGTTACACTAAAAGCCCAGACTTCACCACTATGCAATATATTCATGTAACATAACTGCACTTGTACCCCTTAAATATCTATCAATAAAAGAGAAGGAGACAGTTATAGCCCAGGCTGCCTAGAGTATAGGGTGTAACCAGAAAGAAGTAACCAATATGGTTACACTTTGCAGGATGGCCCTAAATATTACACAGAGGAGTTTGCAATTTATTTGGGTAGCAACTAGGAGTCATTTAAGTTTGGCGGTGATATGATGGAAGAAGTGTTCAGAGATGAGTCTGATAATGCAAGGCCTATGCATTGTATTGGAGCAAGGAAAAAGACCACAGAAATCAAGAGCAACTGAGACTAAGAAGAGACTAGATCAGGGGAGCCAGAGGGAAGAATTGAAGTGTGTGATGATTCATTTTACGTGTCAACTTGACTGGGTGAAGGAATGCTCAGATAGCTGGTAAAACATTATTTCTGGTGTATCTGTGAAGATGTCTTCTGAAGATATTAGGATTCCAGTCTTTATACTTACCAAAGAAAATAAACCTCATCAATGCAAATGGGCATCACCCAATCTTTTGAGAGCCTGAATAATACAAAAAGACAGAGTACATTAGTGTGTTCTTACATTGCTATAAAGAAATGCATGAGACTGGGTAATACATCAAGAAAAGAGGTTTAATTGGCTCACAGTTTCACAGGCTTTGCAGGAAGCATGGCTGAGGAAGCCTCAGGAAACTCACCATCACGGCAGAAGGCAAAAGGGAAGCAAGTTTGTCTTACATGGCTGGAGCAGAAAGAAGTTAGGGAGGGAGGTGCCACATACTTTTAAACAGATCTCATGAGAACTCCATCATTAGAATAGCACCAAAGGAATAGTGCTAAGCCATTCATGAGAACTCTGCTCCCATGACCCAATCATCTGCCTCAAGGCCCCGCCTCCAACACTGGGGATTGAAATTTGACATGAGATTTGTGATCCAAGCTATATCTCAGAATGAGCACAAATTTTCTCTCTCTTCTTCAGCAGAGACATCTATTTTCTCCTGCACTCAGACACTGGAGCTCCTGATTTGGGGGCTTTGGGACTCTGGGACTTTTATCAGCTGTCTTCCCCAACCCATACGCCAACCCTGGGTTTCAGCTTCAGATCTCAAGCCTTCCACTTCAGACTAAATTACACCACCAGACTTCCCGGTTCTCAGACTTGCAGATGGCATATCATGAGACTGTGCAGCCTCCACAACCATGCAAGCCAATTCCCATAATAAATCTCTCCTTATGTACCTATGTGTGTGTGTATGGTATATGTGTATATACCCATATATATATATATATATATATATATATATATATATATATATATACACACACATATTTATAGTCTATATATTCATCCTATTGGTTCTATTTTTCTGGAGAAGGCTGACTAATACATAGTGGCATCAATTTCCAGAAGAATATGCCAGTAGAAGGAAAAGAGCCTAGTAACTGATCAGCATAAAAGGGTAGGGTTGACTCAGAGGTTTCAAACCTGAGCTTCCTCTCATGAACAGATAAAAGAGACCCATGTATGGTAAAAGAAAATGAGGTAAAGGAGCTATTAAATTATAAGATGGGGCCCTGCCAAGCATTTTTATCAATGTGTCTTGATGTAACAGTCTTATCCAAATTCCTAAGTACTTCACTGAAAGTGTCTCAAAACAAAGCAAGATAGCTCTATATGGCAGTATTAGAAAGAAGTGTGAGTCAAATCCTGCTATCAGCTATATTCATGCAATGTCCTTTAAACTTTCGTATGCATGACTGTGGAAAAACTATAAGCAGAGTTAATAATTTTGTTCTCACACGACCTGTCTCAAATATATGTATAATGTGATTTTTAAAAATACAATGAGGTAACAGACACCTACCTTCAGCAATAAGTGAAAAAAAAAATTATCCTCAAGAAGTTAATTATAGGTCACCAGATTACAGGTAATTCAGAGAAGCTACAAAATCTAACATCTCTATTTCCACCAGCACATACATTGAAACCACTCTGACAAAGCTGTCGTTCTCCTTTGTGAGACCAAGGCAGGATGGCAGGCTCTAAATAATGCATAAGCCACCAGCATTCCTGTTCATTTCCCTGTTCAAAAAACGGTGAAGTGTCTCTTTTATAGTCCATAAAGAATTGAAATCATATGGTGAATCCTGATAATTGCTTTCAGAAGGAGCTCTTGGCACAAGCTCTAGGGTCTTAACAGTTCGCCCATGTCGGGAACACAGAACTGCCACTGCATATAGATGAGTACAGGGCCCAGAGAGCCACCCAGCTGCAGAGTTTTCCCAAGGTTGGAAGGATCCATGCCAGCTTAAAATCCCATCTCTACTCCTTCCTCACCAATTAGCATTTCTGTCACCCACATCATTCCTTTCTTAGGAAGTCAAGTTAATATTTTACACAAGTCAACAGTGCTGTCAGAGAAACATGAAACTCTTTACTTCTGAATACAGATTTCAGACTAAACAGACTGAAAACAGAATAGAAAAAAATAACCAACATGTACATTAGCACTAGCTCTCCGTTTCTTGCCCCACAGATGCACCCTGACATTTCAGTGTTTCACTGAGGGTAGGTCCAAAGAAGAACTACAGAGAGAGATGAAGTGGTGGGAAGAAACACGCTCTGTCTGAGCATAACATGTCTTCCTTCTTGTCTCTCCTCTCCCTTTCTCTGGGTTCTCCTTAGGTTATAAACTCTCAGCATGAATTCTTCCAAGACCAAACTAACCAAAACATCTCATTCTGGTTCCTGAATTCACAGCAACTCTAACAGCAACATCCTCTTCCGTGAGATTTCGTATATTGTTCCTTTGTTTCACCATTTATTATGTGTATATGATTTATATGCACTCCAGGTAAAAAACATAGAGAATGTAGGCTATCCAATGATTATCACCTATATTCCTTCTAGTGCATAGTACTGAGAACATGGGTTTTTAATATGTACTTATAAAATGCATAAAAATTAACCTCAGAAGACAATTTCTTTGGAGTAATGGGATTAGTGGCATGCACAGGATTTAGCTGAGAGTAACTATGCTAATGAAATCTTATATAAAGAGAAGTAAATATGATTCCTACTAGAGGAAAGAGGAGGAAGCTGGGAATTTGGAACTGAAAATTCAACCTGTTCATGGTGCATTCACCACAAGGGCCAAATGTTTCAACTCCGTCTAAAACCATGGGAATCTCTTAATGCTATTCAGTAGAGATTTACATGGTAGGGACTGTAAAGAGAGGTCAAATCAATTTATCAAAGCATATTATTTTATCCACTGCATGACTTCGTTTGGAAATATGTTTTCTAGTCATTTATTTTTCTAGTCACACAGCATAGCTTAGTATTTTGTCTCCTTACCCTGGGTGGTAGCCTGTTGGTTGGCTGATCATATGCATGCATGTGTGCACACACACACAGAGTAGTAAATGATCCTCAAGCCTACTTTATGTGTATGGAAACAGGCACAAAGGGGCAAAATGCTTTGCCCACAACTTTATCATAACATCAGGAGACATGACATGGGCCTTGTTCTTCTGCGACACAAGCCTTCAGTCAATGTACACTACAAAGAGGCAGTGTGATGAGGCCATGAAGCAGGTTACCAATCTGCTTTTGAGATCCTAGGCACTGCCCAACTTTAGATAAATTACTTAATTCTCTCAGCTTTAGTTTTGACATCTGAAAAGGTGATCCTAACAGCAGACATATTGTGATTAGGGATAACAGTGATTCTCAGTTCAGAAGAATCCCCAGCAGGGCTTGTTAAAGACCACTTGCTGGACCCTATCCTTGGACTTTCTGATTCAGTAGTTCTGGAGTGGAGGCCAAGAATTTCCATTTCCATCAAGTTCTCAGATGATGCTGATGTGAGGGTCTAGGGACCACACTTTGAGAACCTGTGGTCTAATGCAAGTAACATAGAATGGGCATTCAATAAGTACTGGCTATCATTATTGCTAAAGCAGAGACGGCAAGAAATGCCAGATGACGGGGAAGGCACTGATTATCCACAGGAGATATAACTAAGAGCACAAGTCCTGAAAACTCAACACAGATGGATGGTCATCTCAGCCAAAGCAAATTTGTGAGCCTTAAAAAGGAAGTGCTGCTCTTTAGTATTCATGCTAAAAACAAACAAACAAACAAACAAAAAAAAAAACCTTTATTTTACAAATGTCGTTCATAACATTTTTAATGGCTCTTACAATGGGCTGTATGGAAATGCTTTACTTGTCTGTCTACTTCTTCTTCATATGTGACCTCTTCCTCTGAATGTGGTGAAACTTTAATGGCCAAGGAGTTGGACGATTAACATTAATGGGAGTTGCCTGTGTTAATCCCTTGTGCATAATTGGATTTTTATCTGTTAAACTTTTCCAGATTTACTCTTACACATGTAATATAATTTGTATAAGAAAAATTCTGTAAGTGTGTTTTATTTAAAAGTGAACACATGGAAGCTGGAATGTTGGTTCATCCATAGGAGGCATAGAAATATTACTGAATATCTAATAGTTATAATTTTTAAACAATTAATGCACATATGTAGTGGCAATTTGAGAAAAAGAAGTGCCTGGGGACACAAAAAAATCTCTTTTGAAACTGTATGGTCAAAAAGCAATTATTGATCCAGATTAAGTTTGAGAGTTGGGGCCATACCTATGTTTCCTATTTCTATTAATTCTCTCTGTCATCAAAACTTAGGAAAAGCAAAGATAGCACAAATATTCTTATCTATCCACCCTTCATATACGAGACTGACTGATTCTGTTCTCAACTTTCATCTCACCTGTTCCCTCACTTTTATTTCCACTTCCTCAGTTCAGAGCCTCATTTCTTTTCTGTTAGATTATTTCAATAACCACTTAATTCCCCATTGCCCCATTCCAAGACATCTTACACCTAACATTCCATTTTCTTTGCCATGGCAATCCTCTCTTCATAAAGCAATAAATTGCATTGTCTAATGAAGAAACGACAAAATTTGGCCCCAAAATCAAGACGCCCATCATCTGGCCCAACCTCATTTTACTAGTTTATTTTTACCTTCACATCACCTCAGCCATATGGAACAACCAATGACTTGTGGCAAATCTTGGCTTTCTTTCCTCTATGTCCTTGTCTGCACTATCTCTGTCTCTTTAACCAGTAAAAATGTCAGTGCTGTATTATTTATAAAACAATTTCATAAGAATCATGTCAGTAGACCCTCAAAGAGGGTATAAGTAGATATAAGTAGAGGTATACACTAGACATTTTCATTTCCATTAAACAGAAGAGTAAATAGATACTTACAGATATTAGCTGTTGATAGGAACAGCCTAGCAGAGATATAGCTGCAATAACTCTGAAACAAAATTAAACCAAACACACACATACACAAAAGTCATTCCAGCTTGACACAATCTCATCTTATAAATCATAATAAGGAAAGAACTTACAAGATCTCTACATCAAAATTTGTCTGAAAATGTGTCTTGATAGAAAACAATTCAATGATAATTACATTTAAGGCAGGCTTATTTAAGAATGAATCCAATAGCCTGAATATGGATCCTCTATGGAGCTACCAAATACAGCTACTGAAAAGTTTCTGAATAATGGATTATATATTAATTTCACACCTAGGGAGTTTTGCAACCCCAACAAGGAATAAAATCACTGGAAAAAGTTAAAATGCTTATAAATCTAAATAAATATTGACTGTTTCAAACAGTAATAATAGTTTCTCCTGGGGTTTAAAAATATATGTTAAGTTTAATATAAATAAATAGAATCTCCCCTTATTTTCCTTTCCTAATAAGTTTCTATTCCTTGGTTTTAGATCCTCTTATTCCTCAAAAAGAAATCCACAAGTTTGTGATAATGCTAGCTTTTTTCTTACTATCTTACATTGTTGTCAATAAAACATAAATATTTTATCACAATGGAATAGGTGAAAGGTAGGTTTTGACCTATAGAATCTAAAAGATGTAGAATTTCATTGCAGGACCAACTATGTCAAAATTATCTGGTACTTTGTTAAATATAGAGACATAAATCAGAATCTTCAGATATGGAACCAAGAAAATTATTTTTCAAGGACTTCAAATGATTCTCATGTCCTCTAATCTTTAACAAAAGTAGAGATCTTCCACTTATATCAACAATGGAGTAGCTTGCATGAAACCAAACTTTCTGCCATGAACAATCATAAAACATACATAAAATACAAAAGACTAAACATCTATTTAAAGGAATCAGACAACAACCAACGTAGCCTAGACTTGAGGGATTAATCTGCAGGAGCAAAGAGATGTACATTTAGGTAAGCCCCATATTTACTACCATTTCTTTCTTTGATACATTGGCCAATTTCTAGGATGGTACATGAAAAACAAACAATTTGAATCTTAAAATTCAAAGGTTCAAAATTACACTCAGAAAAACTTGGATTCAGAACTCTCAAGCCAATCAGAAATTGAGGAACCAATATGAAGGAGAAAACAAAATCATGTTCAGTTTAGTTTTACCCATTAGAAATTGACTGAATGGAGCAATTCAATCAATTTCTAAAAATATTATATGAGCAATCTAGAAATGAAACTGAGAAACTAAGGGATGGGTTAAACAACCATTGAGACAAAGCAGAAAGGATAATTAGTGAACTTGAAGAAAGATTAGTATAAAATATCCAGTTGAAAGCACAGAGAGAAAAAATACTCAAAAACACTGAGAGATAAATAGAAGAAAAATATTTAAGAAATATACAGGACAAGGTAAAAATATCTAACATAAGGAGAGGAAAATGTGATATAATAATATAAGCAATATTTAAAGTGATAATGGCCGGAAGAAAGATAAATACCACAGAAAAAAAAAGGACACTTATTTCCTAAGAGTAGCCATAAGGCCTAATGCTAACTTTTTATTAGAAATGAAGGAAGCCATGAGACAACAGAAAGAAATATTTAAAAGCAAAGAAAGCACAAATGTTTTTATCTATCCACTCTTCATATCTGTGACTGACTGATTCTATTCTCAACTTTCATCTCAATTTGTTCCTTCATTTTCATTTCCATTTCCTCAGTTTACAGACTCATTTCTTTTCAGTTGAATTATTTCAATAACCACTTAATTCTTCATTGTTCTATTCCAGGATTGGAATACCAATGAAAGACAGTAACTACCAACCCAGAATTCTATACTCACTAAAAGTATTCTTAAATAAAGGAGACTAAAGACAGATATTATTAATTAAGCAAACCCCCAAAAATCAGTGCCAACAGACCTACTTTAAAATATATCCTAAATAAAATCCTTCAGGCAAAAGAAAATGATAATAGAAACATGATAAATAAAAACAAAGAATAAAATCACTGGAAAAAGTTAAAATGCTGATAAATCTAAATAAATATTGACTGTTTCAAACAGCAATAATAGTTTATCCTGGGGTTTAAAAACATATGTAAGTTTAATGTAAATGACAATAGCATAACAATTGTCCAAAGTAAAACTTACTACATACATAATAATTCAAGTATACAAGTTTAATTCTCTAGGATAACAACTAGTTGAGTAGTAAATAAATGTACAACTAACAGACTAATATAGCATGGAAAAATCAAATAACAGCAAAAGAAGATAACAAAGAAGAAAATAGTAACCATAAACATATAGGCAAATAGAAGAAAACAAAAAAATAAATAGGTGGTTTTTAGAAAACAGTTAACAATATGACAGGAAGAAAGTCTCCCATATCAATAAAGTAGCCTTGAATGTAAACAGATTAAATTTTTCATTTAAACATTATGAACCAGCTGAATACATTTTTTAAAAAATATAATGCAACTATATGCTGCCTATAAGAAACTCACTTCACCCATAAAGACACATTGGCTGATAGTAAGGAGACAGGGAAAGATATCCCATGCAAATGGAAACTAAAAACAAGCAGAAGTACCTATGCTGGTATCATATAAAACAGACTTGAAGTCAAAAATAATGAAAAGAGACAAGGAAGGCCATATAATGATAAAGGGATCAATTCAGCAAGAAAAAATTAGCAATTTTAAATACATGTGCACTCAACACTGAAGCACTTAGATATAGGAAGCAAACATTACTAAAGTAAAAGATAGACTTTAATACAATAATAGTGGGAGACTTCAATATCCCATTCTCAACATTAGCCAGATCATCTATATGGAAAATCAACAAATAAACACTAAATTTAAACTAGACTTTGGACCAAATTGACCTAACAGGCATTTACAGAACATTTCATGCAACACTTACAGAATATATATTCTTCTCATCAGGACATGGAACATTCTCCAGAATAGACCATGTTGTGTCACACAGAAGTCTCAACGAGTTTTTTCAAAAATCTAAATCATGAGCCAGGCACAGTGGCTCATGCCAATTTATGTACGTTCAATTTATATATACCAGTTCTGTGTCTTATTAATTTAAATATGAAATACTGGGCTGGGCACAATGTTTCACGTCTGTAATCACAGCACTTTGGGAGGCCAGGGTGGACAGATCACTTGAGGTCAGGAGTTCAAGACCAGACTGGCCAACATGTGAAAGCCCATCTCTACTAAAACTACAAAAATCAGCCTGATATGGTGACACAAGCCTTTAAACCCAGCTACTTGGGAAGCTGAGACAGGAGAATAATTTGAACCCAGGAGGTGGAGGTTGCAGTGGGCCCAGATCATGCCACAGCACTCCAGCCTGGGTGACAGAGCAAGATGTCATTACAAAAGAAAAAAAATCTGAATCATGACTGGGTGCAGTGGCTCATGCCCATAATCCCAGCATTTTGGGAGGCTGAGGTGGATGGGTCACCTAAGGTCAGGAGTTCAAGACCAGCCTGGTTAACATGGAGAAACCTCACCTCTACTAAAAATATAAAAATTAGCCAGGCATGATGGTGAATGCCTGTAGTCCCAGCTACTTGAAAAGCTGAGGCACAAGAATTGCTTGAGCCTGGGAGGAAGAGGTTGCAGTGAGTCAAGATTGTGCAACTACACTCCAGCCTGGTTGATAGAGCAAGACTTCATCTCAAAAAAAAAAAAAAAGAAAAGAAAAAAGAAAAAGAAAAATCTAAGTTATATAAAGCATCTTCTCAGACAATACTGGACTAAAACTAGAAATCAATACCAAGAGGAAGTTCGGAAACTAGATAAATACAAGGAAATTAAACAACATGCTTCTAAATGACCATTATGTCAATAAAGAAACTAAGACAGAACTTTTTTTTTTTAATCTCAAAACAAATGGAAATGGAAACACAGCATGCCAAAACCTATGGGATACAAGAAAAGCAGTCTAAGAGGGAATTTTACAGTAATAAAGGCCTACATCAAAAAAGTAGAAGGATTTCAAATAAACTATCTAATGATTCACCTCAAAGAACTAGAAAAGCAAGAACAAACTAAACCCAAAATTAGTACAAGAAAAGATATAAAGATCAGAGCAGAACTAAATCAAACAGAGACTAACAAAACAATATCGAAGTCAATGAAACAATAAGTTGTTTTTTTCAAAAAGATAAACAAAATTAATAAACCACTAGCTAGACTAACCAAGAAAAAAGAAAGAACCAAATAGATAAAATCAGAAACCAAAAAGGAGATACTACAATGGATACAACAGAAATACAAAAGATTATCAGAGACTATTATGAAAAACTACATGCTAACAAACTGGAAAGCCTAGAGGAAATGTAAAAGTTCCTGGACAACCTACAAAAATTGAATAAAGAAGAAATAGAAAATCTGACCAGATTAATAAAAACAAGATTGAATCAGTAATAAAGAGTCTCCCAACAAAGAAAAGCACAGGTCCAGTGACTCCATTGCTGAATTCCACAAACTTATAAAGCACTTATACCAATTCTCCTCAAATTATACCAAAAATTTTAAGATGAGGGAATTCTCTTTAACTCATTCTATGAGGCCAGCATTACCTTTTCAAAAGGTACACACACAAAAAAGAAAACTACAGGCTAATATCACTGATAAACATTGATGCAAAAATTCTCAACAAAATACTAGCAAACCAAATCCCACAGTACATCAAAAAGATAACACATCATTATCAAGTGGAATTTATCCCAGGGATGTAAGGATGATTCAGTATATGAAAATCAAAGAACATTCTATGTTTTATTAATGGAATGAAGGAGAAAAACCATATAATTATCTCAATAGACAGAGAAAAACATTTATAAAATTCAACATGCCTTCATGATAAAAAAAACTCTCAACAAACTAAGCACAGAAAGAACATACCTCAACATAATAAATGCCATATATGACAAATTTATAGTTAACATCATACTGAATAGGGAAAAAGCTAAAATCTTTCCTCTATGATCTGGAATGAGACAAAGATGCCCATTTTCACCTCTCCTATTCATAATAATACTGGAAATCCTAGCCACAGCAATCAGTAAAGACAAATTTTAAAAAGGCATTCAAATTGGAAAAGAAAAAATCACATTGTTTCTCTGTGCAGACAATATGATCTTATATCCAAAAAAACATCTAAAGACTCCACCAAAAACTCTGATAAATTCAGTATAAATTTATAGGACACAAAATCAACATGCAAAAATCAGTAACGTTCCTATATACTAATAACAAACTAGCTGAGAATAAATCAAGAAAATAATCCCATTAACAATGGCTACAAAAAAATCAAAATACCATGCCAGGCATGGTGGCTCACACCTGTAATCTTAGCATTTTGGGAGGCTGAGATGGGTGGATCATTTGAGGTCAGGAGTTTGAGACCAGCCTGGCCAACATGGTGAAACCCCATCTCTACTAAAAATACAAAAATTAGCCAGGCATGGTAGCCAGCACTATAGAACCAGCTACTTGGGAGGTTGAGATGGGAGAATCACTTGAACCCAGGAGGCAGAGGTCGCAGTGAGCTGAGATCCCACCACTGCATTCCAGCCTAGGCAACAGAGTGAGACACGGTCTCAAAAAGTATATATAAAATAAAATACCTAGGAATAAATTTAACCAAGAGAATAAAAGAGCTTGACAAGTAAAACTATAAAACACTGATGAAAGAAACTGAAGAAGACCTAAACAAATGGAAAGACATCCACACTCATGGAGCAGAAAAATTAATATTAAAATGACCATACTACCTAAAGCAATCTATATACTTAATGTGATCCTTATCAAATTATCAATATCATCCCAGAAAAATAGAAAAAAAAATCTGAAAATTTGTATGAAATCAAAAAAGAGTCCAAACAGTCAAAGCAATCCTGGGCAAAAAGGACAAAGTTGGAAGCAACACATTATCTGACCTAAAGTAAAGCTTATAGTAACCAGAACAGCAGAGTATTGATATAAAAATAGACACATAAATCAATGGAACAAGATAAAGAACCGAGAAATAAATCCACGTACTTATAACCAACTGATTTTAAACAATGGTGCCAGGAACATACATTCCTGAAAAGAAAGGACACTTTCATCAATAAATCTTGTTGGGAAAACTGAATATTCATATGCAGCAGAATGAGGTTGAACCCCTGTCTCTCACCATATACAAAAATAAATTCAAGATAGATTAAAGACTTAAACATAAGATCCAAAACTATAAAACTCTAGAAGAAAGCATAGGGGAAACACTTCAAGACATTATTCTAGACAAATATTTTATGGCCAAGACCTCAAAAGCATAGGCAACAAAAACAAAAATAGACAAATGGAACTATATTAGACTAAAAAGCTTTTTTGTACAGCAAAAGAAACAAAAAACAGAGTGAAAGAACAACTTGTTGACTAAGATAAAATATTTGCAAACTACCCATTAGACAAGAGACTAATATCCAGAATATACAAGAAACTCAGACAATTCAACAATAAATATATATAATGGGATATATAGAGATATATAGATATATAGGTATATAGAGATATATAGATACATATCCCATTAAAATGTGGGCAAAGCACCTGAATAGACGTTTCTCAAAATAATATATACAAATGACTAACAGGTATATGAAAAAAGTGATCAATATCACCAATCATCTGATAAGTGCAAGTCAAAATCATGATATCATTTTACCCCAGTTAAAACAGCTATTACTATAAAGACAAAAAGAAAAATAACAGATGCTAGTAAAGATGCAGAGAAAAGGGAACATTTCTACATTGTTGGTCGAAATGTAAATGACTATAGCCACTATGAAAAATAGTAGAAAGATTTCTCAAAATACTAAAAATAGAACTACAGTATGACCCAGCAATGCCACTACCAGGTATTTATCTATAGGAAAAGAAATTAATATTTCAAAGAGATTCCTGCCCTCCCCATGTTTATTGCAGCACTATTTACAATAGCAAAGATAATAGAGCCAACCTAGCTGCCTATAAATAGACAAGTGCTATATATATGCAATGGAATAATATTTGGCCATAAAAAATAATGACATTCTGTCATTTGCAGCAACATATATGAAACTGGTAGCTATTATGTTAAGTGGAATTAGCTGGTCACAGAAAGAAAAGTATCCTATGTTCTCACCCATATGGGGGAGCTAAAAAAGTGGATCTTATAGAGGCAGAGAGTAGAATCATAGATACCAGAGGCTGGAAAGGGTGCATGAGTCATGTGGAGGGGGTGGGGGTGGCAAAGAGAGGTTGGTTAATGAGTTAAAACATACAGTTAGATAGAATGAATAAGTTCTATGTTCCATGGCAAAGTAGGGTGACCCTGTCATCGAACGTTAGCAGATAGAACAAGATAGTGCATATTTCTAAAAGGCTAGAAGGACTCAAAATATTCCCACACATAGAAATGTTAAATGCTCAGGGTAATGTATACCCTGTATATTTTGACTTGATCATTATTAGACTTTCTATGTATGTAATGAAACTTCACGTGAAAAAAGTATGTGGTTTTAAACCCAGTAACTACATACAATAAAAATAAATACTACAACTAAAAGACAAAAAATATTAGACTGAGCAAAATAACAAAATCCAAATACATGTTGCTGATTAGAAACACTTTAAATATAAGAATATAGAAAAGTTTAAAATAAAGTGATGGAAAAAGATGCCACACAAAGGCTAACCAATAGAAGGCCAGTATTGCTATATTTGTATTAGACAAAATAGACTTTAGTAGGAGAACTGGTATCAATATCAATAAAATATCAATAAACAAATCAATTCAATGGGAAAATATAAAAATTTGTATTATGTTGTGTCCAGTAACATGTTTTCAAAATATACAAAGCTAAAACTGATGGATTTTAAGGAGACATAAACAAATCCACAGTCATTGTTAGAGACTTTTAACACACATCTCTCATTAACCAAAAAAAAGCAGCCAAAAATTAGTAGCAGTAAATAAACTCTGACAATATGATTAACAAATTTGACTTTATATACAAATATATAATATTACACTTGACAACTGAGGAATACACATTCTTTTAAATACAGACAGAACATTTACCAAAAAGTGACCATGCACTGAGTCATGCAGCAATTTTAAACACATTTGAGAGGACTGAATTTATACAGGGTATGTTTTTTAACTACAGTGGTATTAAACTAGAAATCAGTATTTTTAAAAAATGTATCAGTAGAATGTCCATAGATAGTTAGAAAATAAGTGATAGACTTCTAATTAACCCTTGAGTAGAAAAAGAAATCACAGTTTAAATTGTTAAATGCTTTGAACTGAATAAAAGTAAAGTTGTGATATAAAAAAATTATAGCATATAGCTAACCCTGTATTTATAGGAACATGAATAGCCTTAAATGAACATACTAAAAAGGAAGAAAAGTTTTAAGATTAATTGTCTAAATATTTATCTCTAGATTCTGGAAAAGAACAGTATGGTAAATGTGAGGAAAGTAGGAAGAAATTAATAAGGAGTAGAATTTAATGAAATAGAGATCAAATGTATAGTAAGAATAATTCCTACAAATGTGTTTCTTTGAAAAGATAGATAAAATAAATAATCTTTACCAAGCATGATAGAGAAAGAGAGAAGAAGGAGGAGGAGGAATGAAAGAAGAAAGAGAGTGAAGAAAGAGCCTGGTACAGGGGCTCACACCTATAATCCCAGCACTTTGGGAGGCCAAGGCTAGGGATCCTGAGGTCAGGAGGTCGAGACCAGCTTGACCAACATGGTAAAACCCTGTCTCTACTAAAAATACAAAAATTACCTGGTCATGGTAGTGAATGCCTGTAATCACAGCTACTTGGGAGGCTATGGCAGGAGAATGGCTTGAACCTGGGAGAGGGAGGTTGCAGTGAGCCAAGATCGCGCCAGTGCACTCCAGCCTGGGCAACAAGAGAGAAACTCTGTCTCAAAAATAAATAAATAAATAAAGTAAGGAAAGAAAGGAAGGGAAGAAGAGAGGAAAGGAAGTAGGGAAAGAAGGAGAAAGGAAGGGTAGAACAGTGGAGAGGAGAGAAAAAAGGAAATGCAAATTACCACTATCAGAAGTAAAAAAAAAAAAAAAAAAAAAAAAAAGTGGATTAGAGTCCACATGCTAAAGACATTAGAAAGGTATAGAGGATAAACAACTTTAAGACAATAAATTTGAACATTCAAATGCCCAAATTCCTTAAAAGAACAACAAAACTAAAACAGAGCATGTAAGTCTTTAAGAAGCATGAGAATATTTGTTTAAAATATGGCATTGAAATTCAACTTAAATTTCATTATTACAGGTATTCTGATGAATGTTAGTTATTCTAAAGTAATGCAGGATATCAAATTATTTGGTCTCATTTGAATTATAGTCAATCATCATAATTAGTCCAGAGGCATCACAGCGCTATTATTTTCAAATGGTTTTATCGATGTATAATTTATATACAGTTCACTAAAAATGTTTGAAGTATGTGATTTGATACATTTTCATATATATGCATATGCATATATATGTACACACACATATACATACATATACACCTGTTAAACTATCGCAGAAATCTAGATAATAGACATATTCATAATCTACAAAAGTTTGCTCTTGTTGCTTTATAATGTCTTCTTCCTACCCCTCCACACCTCATACTTTATGCCAGGAAACCATATTTTGAAATTTCTCCATGTTGGCGGGGGTATCATTCCTTTTATTGCTGAGTAGTATTTTAGGGACATACTACAATTTGTCTATCCATTTATTTGTTGATAGACATTTTGGCTGTTTCCAAATCGAGATTGTTAGAAATCAAGCTGCCATGTATATCTTGCCCAAGTCATTATTGGGCATAGACTTTCAGTTTGCTAGGGCAAATGTCTAGGAGTAGAATGACAGTTGTATGTTTTGCTTTTTCACTTTGACAAACTTTTTCCAAAGCAGTTGCACTGTTTTAGGTCCTCACTAGTAGTACAGTTAGGTTCCTCAGTATTTACTTCCATCCTACTGAGATAGGCAGGCAGCACTGGAGATATTCACTACAGAAGGAGTCTCATCTCTCCACCAAGCTTCCTGCCCCATGACCAGATTACTTCAAGCTGATAGGGCTTGTTTGTGTGATTCTCCACTTAGCATTGCCTCCTCCACAGAGGAATCTCCCTAAGTCTTCCACCCACAAGTTACGTACCTTCTACCCATTTCTGAAAAGAAGGAAAGTACCTCTTTCCTGGGAAAACTATGCTTTGCTGTTCCTTTATGACTCTAACCAGTAGTATGCTCCCTGCGCTTCTTTCATTAGCTCTACCTGATTTTCACGGTGTTTAGTAGCTCTTCCTCGGGTGATGTGTTTCAGTGTTTCAGATTATTTCTGGTTTTGTCAGAGACAGAACTGTAAGTCTTCCTCCTTGTATTTTTTATTGAATAATTTCTGAGTGGAGAAAGGGAAATACAACTTTACTTTGCCACACTCAAAATGGATGCCCTTTCTTCCTTTTAGTACTCAAATAGCAAAAGATCAAGTTCCGGTGATTTCAGACGGCTTGAAGTACAGCTTTGAATGAAAATTCTTCCCTGTTATTTCTGGATATTTCTGGGACATTTGGGGAAGTACCACTTGTTCCACAAATTTATCCTCTTTAATGTATGTCATCTTGGGCAATTGTCTCACTTTAGATTGCTTCTTCCCTTCCTATAGCTTACCTTTTGCCAACTCATAACTAACCTCTCTGGCTTACTGCCGCTTTCCACAGATATCTTTTTTAATTCTCAAAGACCTGCTGAGCTTGAGTTATAGTAACAGCTAGATATTACAGAAGGCTTGGAGATGACAGACAGGAACACAGAAAACTAACACTTCCAATAAAAGTGTTTGGACCTTAGTGCCCACAAGGTCAACCCTAACCTAAGACCCTGGAAACTTCCTGCAAATAATTCACAGGTCCAGGCCAACCCAAACAAATGAAGGAGAAATCTTCACCCAGAACATCTCTGGTCAAAACTCTCTTCAGCCCCAGAAGAATAGAGAATCTTTCCTTTCTCCAGCCCAAGGCTCACCTTTTCTTTCCTCAAGATTGATAGAGGAAACATTCATTCTATTCAGGGGACACTCCATTCCAGTCCATAAGGATATGAACCGAGCTTACATAATCAGGACAAGAATATTACAATAGTCTGGGATTATGTGTTTTTAGTAGCATGAGAACATATGGAGACAGTCCAAATGGTACTTAACTGACTAAGGCCAGTTCAAGTTCAAGTCACAGCCTGTCTTCCAAATTAACACAGCCTTTCTACTCTAGCCTTATTTCCCAATCCCTAGAAAACAAAGTCTTGCTTGGTCAAGAACATACATATACACATACACATATATCACACATATATCTCCCCCCTCAAAAAAATAATTTTCAAGCATACAGCAGTCAAACTTCAGGTCTGAGTTCAGACTGGGAGAGAATTATCTAATTCTTTAATGGCAGAGTTCTACGCTATCCAAGTACACATTCTTAAATGATGCCCTTAAGATCTCAGCCTAAAATATCTTCATTTGAATTAATTCACCAATTTAGAGCTTCCCAAACTAAAATTAAGTCATTTGTGACTAAAAATGTTTTTCAAAATATTTCCTCCTAGAACAAAGGAATAATATATCCCATCACCATCTCTTCTAAAAAAAAAGCAGAAATTTTTTACAACTCCCCAAATGACAGCTTTCTTTTTTGTTTGTTTGCACATTATTTTAATTAATTTATTTATTTATTTAATTATTTATTATACTTTAAATTCTGGTGTACAAGTGCAGATCGTGCAGGTTTGTAACGTAAGTATACACGTGCCATGCCAGTGGTTTGCTGCATCCATCATCCCGTCATCCACATTTGGTATTTCTCCCCAATCCCCCCACCCACTGCTATTCCTCCCCTAGCCCCCAGCCTCCCAGGCCTCAGTGTGTGATGTTCCTCTCCCCTGTGTCTGTGTGTTCTCATTGTTCAACACCCCCTTATAAGTGAGAACATGTGGTGTTTGGTTTTCTGTTCTTGTGTCAGTTTGCTGAGAATTATGGTTTCTAGTTTCATATATGTCCCTGCAAAGGACATGAACTCATCCTTTTTATGGCTGCATAGTATGCCATGGTGTATATGTGCCACATTTTGACGGCTTTCAACAATTTAAAATAATTAAATATCTTCTCCACTAAACACATATTTATAAAGTATGTACAGCAGTTCTAGAAGTAAGCATCTTGGATTTTTATAGCTTTCTCCAAACCAATGGGTATTTGTCTTTTCTTATATGGCAAAATACTTCATAAGACATGATACCTCGCACTGAACATAGCCCATCAGGGGGCTCTGGTCCATGTCAAACCCAATGTGATCACAAATGCCCTTGACTTGGACACTGTACTCTGTTAATGCAGCCACAGTTATCCTCAGCATTCTTGGTAACCACCTCACATCACTAGCTGATTATAAACAGTTTGGTCAATGACACAGAGATTTTTTTCACATGAATTATTGTCAGGCAAAGCCCCCAATACACCTGGAGCTCTTTTTTAATTTGAGTGTACAACCTGACATTTAGCCCTACAAATTTTGGGGGTTTCGTTTGTTTGTTTTTGAGACAGAGTCTTGCTCTGTCGCCAAGCTGGAGTACAGTGGCATGATCTCAGCTCACTGCAACCTCCACTGCCCAGGTTCAAGTGATGCCCTTGTCTCAGCCTCTTGAGTAGCTGTAACCACAGGCGTGTGCCACCATGCCTGGCTAATTTTTTTGTATTTTAATAGACACAGGGTTTCACCATGTTGGCCAGGATGGTCTTAATCTCCTGACCTTGTGATCCACCTGCCTCAGCCTCCCAAAGTGCTGGGATTACAGGCATGAGCCACGGTGCCCAGCCTATCTTTCTTATTTTTGCTCACCATTTGTCCCTCAAAACCATTTTGAATCTTGTTTGTCTTCTAAAAGCTTAACTGCTTTTCATCAATGCTTATTACTCACAAATATGATAAACTTGCCTTCTATCTTATCAACATTGTGGTAATATTTTGAACAAAATTTTCACAGCTGGGACCCTACAGTGTGTTACTGAAAACGTTAGTCCAGGTTGATCTCAACCAGTTATTTAACACTCTAAGCCAGGAAGGAATTGGTAAACTGCAGGCTGTAGGCAAAATTTGACCCGCCATTTGTTTTTGTAAAGCAGGTTTTATTGGAAACCCAGGCATGCCCATTTATTTACGCCTGTCTGTGGCTGCTTTTCTGCTACAGTAGTAGAGTTGAGTAGTTGCATCAGTGACCATGGGACATAAAACTGACACTATTTGCTTTCTGGAAATGTATAGGAAAAGTTTGCTGTCTGTTGCTCTAAGTGACAGATGGATCAGCCAGGTCTAAATATCACCTAATGGGACTATCACCTTCTTGTTAGTCATATGAAGAAATTTCAAATGTCATTCTGCTGAAATGAAAATATCTCAATCCATAGCATTCTTTTGGCCTTTAGAAGCTCAAAGGATCATCCAAAAAGGAAATGAAATTAGTTTTGTTTAGAATTTCCTATATTGTTCTCATTCCAAAATAAGGCTAGGAATCCATAGTTATAATTTTTTTACCTGCTTTTTGGAAGTTGAGTCTACTCTACTTTCTTGGAATATCTATCATTCTCTATAACATACAGAGATTCCTCAAATAGGAAAGCTGTTTCATTTAGTGATTATAATACCAGAGCAAAGAAACTACCAGGGTATTTGTATATCTAATATTAAGATACCTATAGTGATACTGGTGTTTTATCATTTAAGGTGATTTATTTAATATTATAAATTTTGGATTCTAGATCCAAGATGGCCAATTAGGAGCAGCTCAGGATTACAGCTCCCATTGAAAGTGCAGAGAGTGAGTGGACGCTGCATTTCCAGACAGATTTTTGTTGCCCACAGACCAGGAGATTCCCAGGTGGAGGAGCCCCATGGGTTGCCAGCCGAGGGGCCAGACTGTTAGAAGGAAAACTAAGAAACAGAAATAACTTTATTATCAACAAACTGGATGTCCACCCAGAGACCCAATCTGAAAGTCAGCAACTACAAAGATGGCAGGTGTATAAATCCACAAAGATGGGAAGAAACCAGTGCAAAAAGGCTGAAAATATCTGAAACACGAAACCAGAATACCTCTCCTCCTACAAGGGATCACAACTCCTCATCAGCAAGGGAACAAGGCCTGATGGAGAACGAGTGTGATGAATTGACAGAAACTGGCTTCAGAAGGTGGCTAATAAGAAACGTTGTGAGCTAAAAGAACATGTTCTAACCCAATGCAAAGAAACTAAGAAACTTGAAAAAAGATTTGACAAAATGCTAACGAGAATAGACAACTTGGAGAGGAATATAAATGAATTGATCGAGCTGAAAAACACAACATGAGAACTTCACGAAACATGCACAAGTTTTAACAGTCGAATTGACCAAGCTGAAGACAAGGTATCAGAGGTTGAAGATCAACTCAATAAAATAAAACAAAAAGGCAAGATTAGAGAAAAAAGGGTAAAAAGGAATGAACAAAGTCTCCAAGAAATGTGGGACTGTGTGAAAAGACCTAATCTACGTTTGATAGGTGTACCTGAATGTGACGAAGAGAATGAATCCAAGCTGGAAAATACTCTTCAGGATATTATACAGGAAAACTTCGCCAACCTAGCAAGGCAGGCCAATATTCAAGTCCAGGAAATACAGAGAACACCACAAAGATATTCCTCAAGAAGAGCAACCCCAAGGCACATAATCATCAGATTCACCAGGGTTGAAATGAAGGAGAAAATGCTAAGAGCAGCCAGAGAGAAAGGTCCGGTTACCCACAAAGGGAAGCCCATTAGATTCACAGCAGATCTCTCAGCAGAAACCCTACAAGCCAGAAGAGAGTGGGGGCCAATATTCAACATCCTTAAAGAAAAGAACTTTCAACCCAGAATTTAATATACAGCCAAACTAAGCTTCATATGTGAAGGAAAAATAAAATCCTTTGTGAACAAGCAAGTACTCAGAGATTTCATCACCACCAGGCCTGCTTTACAAGAGTTCCTGAAAGAAGCAGTACACATAGAAAGGAACAATCAGTACCAGCCGCTCTAAAAACATACCAAAAGATAAAGAGCATCAACATAATGAAGAATCTGCATCAACTAATGGGCAAAACAGCCAGCTAGCTTTAAACGGCGTACCAAATTCACACATATCAATATTAACCCTAAATGTAAATGGATTAAATGCCCCAATCAAAAGACACAGACTGGCAAATTGGATAAAAAGTGGCCCCATTCTTAAAAGGCTTCCAGTTTACTAGGGGAGATAGCAAATATGGTCAGGTAATTTTTTAATCAAAACTAGAGAAATTTGTAACTGTAACGTGGAGTGAGAAAATTGGACTTTGAATGCTTTAGGACTAAATGTTATAGTCTTATAAAATTTCTCTATTCCTACTAAAGATTAGCCATGAATTCTGATATGAAAGATGATGACTTTAGCTAAGGCATCCTATTGTCTAACAGAAGTTTCTGCAATAAAGGAAATGTTTGATAATCTGTGCCATCCAATAAGATAGTCACTAACTACATGTGGCTTTTGAGCCTCTGAAACGTGATTAGTGCAACTAAGAAATTAAATGTTTAATTTATATTAAATTAAAATAATCACACAAAAAAGAAAAGCTACTCAGCATCATAGCTCATTAGGGAAGTGCAAAATAAAACCAAATTAAGACACTACCATACACCTTTTAGAACTGCTAAAATAAAACAACTGATAACACAACATGCTGGTGAATGTGTGGGACAACTGCAGTAAAACTCATGTTTCTGGTGGAAATACAAAACGAGACAGTCACTTTAGAAAACAGTTTTCAAAAAAAAAAAAAGAAAATTAAATTTTTATTTTAGATTAGCCTGGCACAGAGGTGCATGCCTGTAGTCTCAGATACTTGGTAGGGTGGCCTGAGGTGGAAGGGTGGCTTGAGGGGAGGAGTTTGAGGCTGCACTGAGCTATGATCACATCACTGCATTCCAGCCTGGGCAATAGAGCAAGACTCCCGTTCTCTCTCCCTCTTTCTTTCTCTCTTTCTTTCTTTTCTTTCTTTCTTTCTTTTCTTTTCTTTTCTTTCCTTCTTTCTTTCTTTGTTTCTCCTTCTTTCTTTAAAAAAAATTTTTGGATAAGCAACTAAACGAAATAGTGCATTATACTGCAAATAAGTATTTCCGAATGTCACAGTACAAAAAAAGTAAATTACTAAAATTTAAATATTAAACATACATTATCATTTTATATATGTATGTATATGTAATTAGTTGCTCCTGGCTCTCATGCTTCTTTCTGCTTAGTCCCCTCTAAACCAGGAGCTGCTGGAGTTTCTGCCTCTTAATGTAGATGTGAATGAGCTTCAGAACCTTTGAGCTCAGTTGTTCTTCCAGAGCCACTAAACTGAGTTGAATCTCTGTATAGATTTGTCAGGACTGCTGCTTCCCAACTGTAACTCTGCTCTGCAAAGTGAAGCCACATTACCAAAACCATTATTCAATGTTCCACCAACCCATGCAGCCTGGCCTTGGTTTCGTCTATGTTTTCCCCAACAGAAATATCCACCCATTTCAGAGGATCTCTCCTACCAACTCCAGGCTTTTCCTTCCCCCTATGTTGGAGTCAGGGACTGGGCTGGGGAAGAGTTGAGGGCCTAGAGTTGTTGCAGGAGCTGAGAGGAGGACAGTGAGCCAGGGAGGGGACAGCAGAGAAAACTGGACGAAGAAGTCAGTGAATGAAGGAAGCTGCTTCCCAGTGATCTGAAAAATAATTCTTTTATTTAGGTATGTACTTAGAAATAACAAGTTACAGTACATAGGAATTTTTATTTAGGTAATTTAAATAGCAAAAAAAAACAGTGTTGAAGAAGCTAAAGATCTTATTGTCTGGCCTTTCTCTTCATTCTGCTTCCTTCTTTCAGGCCTTCACCTCTCACCTAGATAAATACAGAGACCTGAGTTCACCTGCTTCTGCTGCTCTGCCTCACTGTGCACAGGTAGAATTCCAAACTGCTAACATCTGCTCTCAGTGTCACCTTCTCCCACTTCTCCCCAAGGAGCAAACACCATGGCCATAACATCCTGCATATCCTTGAGCTCAGGATGTTTTGTGTCTTTGCATTTATTTCTTCTTTCTGGAAGGAACTTCTCTTACTTTTCCATTAGAACAACTGCTACTGATCCTTCAAGAAAATGATCATTTAAACTCATGAATGAAGTGTTTCCTAAGCTGCTCTTCAAGGCTCCATTAAATGTTCCTATTCTGTTCTCCAAAAATGCTTTGTACAAGGCTCTTTAATAGGACTTTTCATGCAGTGTCATAACTGCTTGTGTCCATATGTTTCACTCCCAGAAACTGAACTCTTTGAGGAAAGGGCCATTCTTTATTCAGTTCTGTATGGCTCACTGCTATCATGGTCCCTCCCATTTGGCCGGGGCTGAGTGGTCCTTAATGAACAGGAAATGGATGAGTGAACTCATTCAGAACAGCCTGGTCCTTTCTTACAATCACTATATCCGTTTTAAACTCCAATTGTGTTTTAATCATATCTATTTGATTCTTTCTGTAGTTGGATGCAGTCAGATCAAATGTAACTTCTATACCTGCAATTTGCAGCTTCTTTAATTTCATAATTTGAAATCCATTTTAAATGGATCTTTTCTTCCTAGTTTACCTCAAGTCAAATAAATGGGAAATTAAGCCAAAGGATGGCTCTGCTTGCTTTCACATCCATCAATGCCTCCCTTCCCACTGGGGCTATTTCTGCTTCACAGCCATTCCCCTGCACACATGACTGAATCCGCCCCAAGGGTCCCTTCTTGATTAGCCATGTGCCCATCATTACATTTGTGACTGTCACTGCCAACTCTCCCTTTTACTCTGTCCTATTTGCTCTTCTTCTTCCTTATGTTTCTTTGTCTGCCTCACAAGACTCTTCTCTCAGCATCGCACAGCAACATAAGGGGAATTAGAAATCAGAAAACCTAGCGTATAACTCCAGCTCCAACAGTAACTAACCAAGCAACTTAGAGTGACAAATAGACCCAGGACTGCTGTTGAAGCAGCTAACCATGTTATAGTAGATGTTTCCTTTGTACTCTGATTTTACTGTCAAAACATTCTATAAGGTATGTGCCAACATATCCATTCAAGATAAAGAAGCTGAAGCGAAAGTGAATTTCTTACAGTCACATGGCATGTTAGCTACAAACTCCAACAAAGCAGAATGGAGTAAACCAGGCAGACTAGGGTTCAAATCCTGACTCTGTCACCCATTAGCTGACCATCTCCAGTAAATTCATCATTTTGAGTAACAGTTTTGTATTTGTTAAAATGTGGATGATACTGTCAACCCCACAGCTCTGTGTATGATAGAAAAGTGAGAGCATTTGTCAAGCAAACAGCATGATGCCTGACATATTGTAAGTGCTCAGTAAATGGTAACTCTTAAATGTGAAGCAGAGATACCAGGATTCAAACCCGGCTATCAAGCCTATGCTCCCAAAACTATGATGTCCTGCCTGTTAGGCAAATTCATTTCTCCATGAAGTGAGGAGTTGAATAAGACAGATTTGAGAACTGCAAAGACCTCACTTGTCTTTCTGTCTTCGCCACTTCCTCAGATGGGTCTGTCACTAAACCTCTAAACTTACAATTTATTCATCTATGAAATGGGCCATGGGTCTTCCTTACCTTGGAGCTTTTGAGGATCTAATTAAATAAGGTGGAATATTTTGAGAAATGCTATGTTTAAAGGAATTTCTCTATAGGGATAACCAATTAGGACTGCCTCACTATCACCACCCACCTCAATTTTTTTTCTAATTCTCATGTTTGAGGTACTAGCCAGCAGATAAGTGAGAGAAGACAGTTTATTACTTGGCAAGGCACTCGAATAACACCATGTAATTTATGTTTCATTTCCAATTCATGAAGCCAGCCCTAACAGAGCATCTGTTCTTATGTTTTGAAAATTAGTGTGTTCTTTTCCTTGCCTAAAGAGTAGATTTCAGTTAAGTAAGGAAAAAATGTCCCCTACAAAAAAAAAAAATTAACTGTAGCATTCCAAAAGTGGATTCCAACATGAATTGTATGTAGCAATCACTGACTGCAGGGTGTATGCACTTGGACATAATTCTGTGCTTCTGAGCAACTGCACACATCGGAAATATTATGGGATGGCTGAATGATTAAACTTCTTATTAGATGTGATTGGTGTTATAATTAAGGGATCCACTGCAGGAGGTTTGCTCAGAGTGGGTCGGGGGTGGGGTGTAAGGCACACGTAAGGCCCTGCATAGCCCGTGTTTCATATGCTGTCCTTTTTTGACCCTGCTGAGCCTCTAGACATAAGCAAAGCTGACCTGTAATTTCTACATTACTCTAGCAACTTCCTATAGTCAGAGAAGCCACAACTACTTTATAAAGAAGTCCTCACTGGAAGCAAACTCAGGAACCTAGAGGGCTGCATTGGAATTATTACGATCATCTAGTTATTTGATTTTGCTGCTTGTCTGTACAGAAATACAGGGAGATGTGGTGCAAAACAGTAAAAACAAGAAATCAATTTAGAATCACGTCAACATTGAAGACTTCCCTTCAGCTCTGTCTTGGTGCAGTCTCCCTCCCTACCAAGCCCAACTCTTTCACCTGGCATTAGAGCACATCCCCTCCCACGGACTTGCCTGCATCAGTGATCTTTTATCGCTCATAGCTCAATCCTTCTGTCTTTACTTTTCCTCCCTCTTCACTAGATTCTCAGTTGCTGTTGACAACTTGAGTCAGTCTCCCATGTCCTTCTTTAAAGAACTACTAATCCTCAAGAGCAGCGGGTTCTTTACTGGTTCTACCTCTTCATCACACGTTCACTGAAGATTCCTGTACTGTCATTTCTATTCCCAATATTTGACTGAAGATGCTCTCCCAAAATGTCAACAAGGGCCTCCTAAAGGTTAGTACTCTCTCTTCTTAGCCCTCAAACTATTGAAATTTGGCACTGTTGCCTACACTTCCTTTTAGAAATATTTCTCCTCTGCTTTGGAACACTGATTTCTGTTGAGTCTCTACTACTCATGACCATTCGTATTTTAGTCTTCTATTTCTCTGCCTGTCCTTTAAGCGTCAATTTTAACTAGGATTCTTTCCGCAATCTTCTTTTATTATGCATCCTTGGCTATAATGATGAATGCAGTTAAACTTTGTTGCAACAATTAAGATAATTGTACAATGCCTGGCATTTACTAAGCATTCCATAAATAGCGGTAGTTATAAAATATCTTTTCATCTTCATTTCCTACCACACGGAGTCATAAAACTTATGTTCCAATACACAGATTTTTATGCTTTCCTACAACAACTTGGTATTTCCTCAGACATTATCTTCATCATGGAATGTCTCGTTCCCTCCCCCAAGGAGGACTTTACACAGCTTTTAAAGACCCATTAAAATAGTACCTTCTTTTTAAAGCTTTCCTCAATGTCCCATTAGAATTTTACTCTGGCCCCCAAAATACCTTGCTACCTCCATTGAAATTAATTGCTTTATCTCTTTAAAATAATAATGTAGCTTGTCAAAAAGCTGGGGTCCCCTATGACTCACTCCACATATGAAGTACATTCAAAGGATGGCCCAGCAATCAAAATATTTAAAATACAATTTTAATTTGTGTTCGCATCTTGACATTTGCAATTGCTTTGCAGTTTATAACCCACAAGAACACTTCTCAACAATTTCTTTTGCCTTTTCCTAATTCTTTCTCCTATCTTCAACTGCTCCAAAATAATTCACATGCTAAAGCTTCCTACACTCTCCCATTTACCCAGTACCCATGATGTTTCCTGCTTAATTTTTTTTAAACTGAATTAGCCTCTTATTTATCTAGTTTTTGCTACAGTCTTCAGACACTCCTGATTCTGCATCTTCCAAAATTTAGAACTTCCTTGGAAAAGATATCTTTTTTTAGATGACACAGGAACTGAATAATGCTAATGTAGGGCAGGGAGAAAACAAATAACACTCACACATGAAGAAATTACAACCATCACCATTTTAATTGTATACGTTTTCTTCTTCTTCATTTAGAATGGGACTTGAAGAAAGATTCTACATCATTTGTTTTCTTTAGTGCCAAAGCACCCATAATTCATGCATTTATTTGTAGAACACATAGTACATATTAGACAGGAACATCTATCAGAAGGAGGAGGAAAAGGTGGAGACAGAAAGGGAGGTGACAAACTCAACAAGGATACTGCTCTCAGAGAGTTTATGATAAGTAATCAAGACCAAAGTGTCTAGACCATTAGAGATGCTGAAGCACACATTCTCTGCTTCATGCCCACCCCACTCTCCAGCTCCTGCTTTGGAACCAGAGGCAGCTAAATCGGCAGCTGTGACTGAGGAAGCAGAGCTGGAAGGGGCAGAGTGAAAGGAAGCTGATTAGCTGTGTGAATATGTCATTCAGGAGAGTTCATGAGCTTTAACACGACAGATATTATTACGAGAGATAACAAGAAAGAGATGTAACCCAAGGGGAGATTAAGAACATAGGCCCACTTGGATCTCATTTTCCTGGGAAAGACACTTCTGAACGTTAAAATTAAAATCCACGGTTCTCTCCATCCATTTCTCAGTCCATTTCTCCCATGCAGTAATTGGACTTCCCTCTCCACCAGTACCTTCTCAAAAACTCTTCTCTTCTTTTTTACCATCCTTTAAAAATCTTCTGAAACCACAGTTCCTTAAGAAATTCTCCCTCCAATTTGAAGGAGTAGAGGCCATTTGTCCTACTATTCAACATCAATACATCATTCCTCATCAAAATATGCAAATACCTTGTCTTTATATATAATATAATTACATAAATTAAATTGTTTTTCACTTAAACCTCAAGAGACTACACAGAGCAAGTTATTTGGTTGACTGAAAATTTATGTCTGAACTTCTTTTTTTGGTAAGTTTTCACAATCCACTTTATTTCACTAAAACTTCTGGATACTATTAGTCTATTGAACACACCATTTATCTGACTTCACTTCCTTCCCTACCCAAGCATAACCACTTGGGCCACTCTTTTTCTAGCTCTTTTAACAGCATCCTTTCATCCAAATTAACCCTAACTTCCTCACCACTGATCCTAACTAGCAATCACTGTTCTCCACTCTCACACCCAAACCATCCAGCACTAACTACTGTTCTCTTCCAATTACCTGATAGTGAATTCAGGGGCAATGGGCATAATCTTGTGTATATTGAGTGATAATGAATTCATAGTGGCTCAAACATCATTTGGTTTTTCAGCACCACTTCTCCATTTTATACATGTCGGTGCCAATTTCCAATCCCCCAAGTAGCTATTTCAAATCTTCATCATTCCCTTCAAAAACCAATCAGTGGCTGGGCGTGGTGGCTCAAGCCTGTAATCCCAGCAATTTGGGAGGCCGAGGCGGGTGGATCACGAGGTCAAGAGATCGAGACCATCCTGGTCAACATGGTGAAACCCCGTCTCTACTAAAAATACAAAAAATTAGCTGGGCATGGTGGCGCGTGCCTGTGATCCCAGCTACTCAGGAGGCTGAGGCAGGAGAATTGCCTGAACCCGGGAGGCGGAGGTTGCGGTGAGCCGAGATCGCGCCATTGCACTCCAGCCTGGGTAACAAGAGCAAAACTCCGTCTCGAAAAAAAAAAAAAAAAAACCAAACCAATCAGTTCACTTCACAGTGAATGATCAGGTTTTATTCTTATTCTAGAGGTTTTCCAGGGGGAAAAAAAAAAGTCCTCAGCTCCTTATCTGTCTTCATAGAATTCTATCCACATTTATCCTCATCCCTTTAGCCCTTCACCAAATCTCAGAGAAAGAAGCATCTTTTCAAAGCTCTCCAGCCTTATTCTCTAAAATTTTCTTACCACCATGTATTTTCCCCTCAGTCTGTAAATATTCAAAAATTATTCAAAAAATAAATTTTGAGCCAATAAAGTCACCCAATCATTAATCAACATTTGCCTCACCCTTCTGCTTTATTCCCCCACCCTTCCAGTCAACTTTTTTGAAAAACAGCTTACTATTATTTCAAAAAAACAGACTATACTTCTTGTTCTCATTCAGTTTCCAGCCCCTTACCATAAAGCTTCATACTAAACACATCATTGAAACTGGGCTGAACATAGTCAATATTTACTAGATAAAAGTAAATAGCATTATGTGACATTTTATACACACACACACACACACACACACACACACACACACACTCCGTACCCTTCTTCTTCAGGAGCAACTATGTTCAAATTTTACTTCTGAAATTGACTTCAAAATTTCTCAGTAATGGGTGTATTCTGCTATCACTACATCAATTTTAGGCAATATTTGTTAAGCTGATATCTCAGAAATTTACACACTGTCTGTATCCCATATTGTTTCACAGTTAAATCACAAATTTTGGTTATTTTCATTTCAGAGTTTGTAATACTATGGGTATGCAAGCTATTACTTCATATTGAGCCAAGTAACAAACTAAAACTGTATTTCCTTTCTTCAACACTTTCTTTTCTGGATTTAAAACATATTCCTAATATTTTCATTTACTTGATTTCTCTGTACCTCAGGCTATATATCCCCACATACCTCTATCATCTGTATAAAAAGCCTCCTCATAAAAATTTCCAGGCCAGGCACAGTGGCCCATACCTGTAATCTCAGCACTTTGGGAGGACAAGGCAGCAAATCACCTGAGGTCAGGAGTTTGGGACCAGTCTGGCCAACATGGCGAAACCCCATCTCCACTAAAAATGCAAAAATTAACTGGGCATGGTGGAACATGCCTGTAGTCCAGCAACTTGGGAGGCTGACACAGGAAAATTGCTTGAACCTGTAAGATAGAGGTTGTAGTGAGCCAAATTGTGCCATTACACTCCAGCCTAGGCAACGGAGCAAGATTCTGTCTCAAAATAAAAATCCTCATCATAAAACTCTACATTTTTCATACTCTTTTATTTTTTTCTAAGACTTTCCTCTGAGTGTCTCAGTGATCTTTCTCCAGTAAATTAGGGAAGCCAGGGGCAGAATATTATTATTTGAATACATACTCCAAAAAACCATGCATTGAAAACTTAATTTCCAACGCAACAGTTTTAAGAGGTGGGACCTTTAGGAAGTCATTAGGACATGAGAACTCCACCCTCATAAATGGATTAATGGCATTATTGTGGGAGTGGATTTTTAATAAAAGGACAGATTTAGCCCTCTTTCGCCTCTCTCTCTTTTGCCCTTTTGTCATGGGATACACAGCAAGAAGGCCCTTGCTAGATGTTGGTCCTTTGATCTTGGACCTTCCAGCCTCCAGAACTGTAAGTCACTAAAATTCCGTTCACTATAAATTACCTAGTCTGTGGTATTCTGTTATAGCAGAACAAAACTGACTAAGAAAACCATATTAAGAGAACTGTTACTTTTTTCATGTCTAGAAAGTCCCTAGAAAACCCATGCTCAGGGCTTATTATTTGATCTGATTCAGAACTTGGTCAGCGCCAGTAGCCTTTTCCATGGAGCCTTTGCCCAACGCAGTCAGCAGCAATTGGCCAGTTATACATTCTGCCCTAAAGGATGTCAAATGTCAATCCTAGTTCAAATTTGTTGTTGTTGTTGAGAGCTATATGCCTGTAAATAGCATTCTTACACTCTTTCCCAAGCACCCTCTCTCTGTTCTCTGCCCTCAGATGCTATGTTTCTATACTGTAATGGTTTTCAACCCTGCTTCAGAGTGTTCCACCTGCTTGAAAATATAGTACTTAGCTCTAATGCCTGCAATATTCAGTCAGGAGGATTATTTCTTTGTGTCTTCCCATAATCTTCAATCTTCCTCATAAATGGTAGTTCAGAGTCACCGGGGCCTTCTAGTGTTTTTTGTTTTGTTTTGTCTTTTTATTAAGAGATACTGAGCAGGGGAGTGGAATGGTCAGATGTGTTGGTAGTTCACTTAAGCAGTAATATGGAGGATGCATTAGAGAAACTGAACCAAAGTCAGGAAGATTCCTTAAATTGCTACTGGGAAAGTTCCAATTAAGTGCAGTTAAGATGATGATGATTCTGCTTTCAAAATTCACCCAAAACAATGGGAAACTGAAAACTTAGACTCTAGTATTAACAAAGGGTATGATTTAAATTACTTTACATAGCATATGAAGCTCTTCGACACATGGTCGCTGTCTGTTGAATTCCTCTTCTCTTTTAGACCAATCCCTTCCTGCATATACTCCAGGCAGACTAATACACAGAAACCTAGAGAATTGCAAATGTTTTCTCAACTACCATGCTTTGGCACATGGATTTCTCTGTAAAATATTATCTCCTTGTGCCCAACTGGAAAACAATTTTGCCTTCAAGTCCATTTGAGATAAGATGTCCTGTCTCATGTGAAGGGAGTTAATCACTCCCTTTTCTCTGCTGTCTCTACCTGATACCTGAAGTCAGCACACTCAGTGCTAATTATTTATGTGAAATTCTCATTCCTTTAAAATTGTATATCATTTGTTTGTTAGATAGTCTTTAAATCCATTCATTCTTTAAAATACTTACTGAGGAACAACTCTGCTCCAAATATGAAATAGAAAGAAAAAGAAAAATACTACGAGCTTCTAAGAAATACAAAGCCAGTACTGTCATCTACCTTCCTATGGTTTTATGTTATGTGTCTGTACATATATACAAATTACTTGGAGATGTTAAATATGTCAGAATCAAAATGGAGTCACTGTGTTTAAAAAAAAAAAGAAAAAAATCTGACAAGTAGAGCCCAAGAAGGCGACAAAGGGAGGTTCTCATACATAAATGACTGATAACAAGAATTGTCACAAAAGACACCAAAACCACAAGCTTGCAGAAAGGCCATCACAACCTTACAAAAACACACTTCTGAGAGGACAATTGCCTGTCCAAATATGGACTATTGCTGTTCCAGTTACCAAGGAGAATGATCTCAAAACAATTATGTGATCTTCCTCATTTTTTCTTCAAACACCCTTGTCTTTGTTTACCTTCCTGAATACACACGTTAAATAGTTTACTATGGCACCTTTATACCCATTGCAATGCTCTATTCCCAAACAAATATCATTTTCTTTTAGAGTCTCTCTCAGTTATTTAGGTGGCTGGAGGCAAGAAAAAGTTCATATATGTTGTTCTAGAATTTTTGGTGCTTAACAGAATTTTGTATTTTGCAGACACTTGATATTTCTGGAGCCTACAAACTGTTCTTTGGTCTTCAGTTTTGTTCTGATATCCACAACCAAATGTTCTTTACAGGAAACTCAGAATCATAGTTTTTAAAATACAGGGCTATACAAAGCATTTCCTGCTACAAGAAACGTAATGGCTGTTCTTTCCCTTTAGGACAAAGTCTGTCTTTCCCCATTAGACTATAATCTCAGCAACAAAAGGGTCCTCATAATCTTTGTAAACCTTGTGGTCAGCAAAGAGCCTGAAATACCAATATTTGGCAAAAGATGCATTGGTTTGATTTAAGTATTGGTTGAAATTAGTGAGTAATACCTGGGATTTAAATATATATTTTATTCAAATATTTTTTAGTTTCTCTTGGATTGGAGCAATTAGACATGATTACATTTTATGTAGCTAATTCATTTATGTATCTGAAATATCTCAAATTTCTCACTTTTTCTGATGAAAAGGAGCCATGTCTTAGTTACGGTATATAGAATCCAACACAGCAACATGTTCAAATGTATAGAAACTGCTTACCACTGTGTTACATTTAGGTTAATTGCCTAGTTTTATAAAATAAAAAAAAAATAGACAGTAACAAAAATGTAGAATTTCCAATGCTATATTTTTTGTTTATCTGCACAGTTTTACAGTTCCTAGGACCCTGATAAATATTTCACGAATAACTGAGGACATACATTTTTCTGTAAAGAGCTTAGAAGTAACTGTCATTCTTCTTTATCAAAGGAAGGTACTGAGACAGAGAGAATGAGTGATATAACCAAGGTCACAAATATAATCATGAGGTGCAGATGATGGTGGCATAAACAGAATCAGATAACATTTCACAGAACACAGTGAGGAAGGCCAGGAATACTAAGCACGGAATACTGACAGGGTGTTAGACAGATAATTCTACAAACTAACATGCCTCATCCTAAACAATAAAATCCCTGACCACAGAAGGCAGAGACCAAACCAGGAATAAGGGAAGCAGAATCTGAAACCTCATGTAAAGTAACACTCCTCCTGCTGAGGTAATAAGAGTCCATTGTATAAACAAAAATCAAAGATCATGCTCCCAACAGAGTTTTTCTGAACAGACAATGCTCATCAGAAATTGACATTTCTATTTTCTCAAGATAATCAATATCTCTCACATAGGTCTAAAATAGTCCATTTAGCCTTATCTTGTACCCACACTCTTCCTCATTTGTGCTTCTGAATACTGAACTATTTTTTTCTGCTGAACCTATGGCCTGGTTGTCAATCTCATCATTCACCAAACAGAAAATTACAGATGTAAAATGGTTTTTAAAAGGGCGTGATCCCACACTTTTGGCTATTTGCATTCCTTTCCTTCCCTATTCCAGTATAGCCAGGCTCATATAGGGCACTTCTTCCCCTGCAATGGATTTAGGTTTCCAAGTCTCCACCCTCTGCTCCTCAAGGACTTAATCAGCTGCATCACCTGGTGGTGACGTCACAGCCTTGAAAGCCCTGGCCTTGAAGGGAATTGCTCCTTTCCAGGCAAATGTATTGTTAAGAGGCTTATGTTGAATTTATGAGAAAAACAAAGCAGCGCTAAAGATCACTGAGTTTTTAAAAGAAGTTCTCTCTGGACTGTATACTAATAAAATTATTCTTTAAATTGCTTCTTATAGAATCATAGAGAGTGAATACAAAGAAGCAACCTCTACAGAGTGCAAGCAAACACAAAAAATGCAGTGGATGTTTCTGCTTCAGCCCTATGAATTCTTTCTTCTAAAGGATGACGTATAGGCAGAAATTGATGGCTTCTCTCTTTCTTTCTAGCCTTTACTTGTTAGCACTGTCAGTGGTCAGTACACAGTACACAAGCCACTGTAAATAAGTGTACTTGTGAATAATCCTTGGGAGTTGAGTAGTCAGGAAGAGAAAATATTACAGATTTCATATTGTGACCAACAGAGAGATTCTAGTAACAAGACTCATGCTACTGTGATCTATCCCATCATGTGTAAGTTCTCTGGCTTGAGCTAAGTGAATCTTATTCTTAAAACTGTTACTTTTATCCCCTCTTATCTCAGCATAGCCATCCCTGTCGATCTACTTTCGAAAGTATTTCTCCACTCAATAACGGGCTCTTTCTGTTTCATTAGATCTACATAGATCAACCTGCACAGCACGTGGGTTGAATTTAATTCTTCAGTCACGTGTGCATTCTAGCAAGCCCTAAAATTTCCCTGTGCGCCTCCAAGGTGGGTCCAGTAACCTTTTAAAGCCATCAGGCCAGTCAATCTTCAGACCTTCTTGTTCTGGCTTTGGAGCAGGAAGTGTTCAGGCTTTTGAAAGGGCTTTTGAGTGAGGAGTGGGGCAGATAAGGAAGAGGCCAGCCCTGTAACAGAACAGGCCTTGGCTAATACATCTTACTTTTTTTTTCTTCCATTCCTTTGAAGGTTCGGATACATTTTCCTCTGAGGAAGCTCACCACAATATCTCTCCTCTCCTACCTACCTGAAATCCCCCGCACATTGTCACCTCGCTTGAAAGTCTCTAAACTAGATTTATGTGGGTAACATTTGCTTTTAAGATGCCAACACTTTCAGGAGGCTCACTTGACGACTTTGTTTCCAAATTCAAACTGAGATCAACCTTCAGAGACAAAACATAAATTGTGATGTGGGAAGAAGAGGGTGAATTTTACAGCAAGTAAGACCTCATCATAGCATATGATAAGATAAGAGTTTCAGGCAGCAAGAAGTCAGCAACAGGGCAATGCAAGCAGCAGCTGGAGAGGGACAAGGCTGATTACATTATACACTGGTATTCGCTCATTTAATCACAAACCAACACTACAAGGAGTTATTTCATTATGTAACTTTTTTTCACAAATAAAAAGAAAATGGGGTTTAGAAAGGTTGTCACTTTTCCATAATCTCTTAGTGATAAATGTTCCATCACGAATTAGGAATTAAGAGTGTCTAGTTCCAGACACTGTGTCCTTCCCTATAAGACTATACTTGGAATTGGCCAGGGGGAAGGGTAGGCATGGCTCTGAACCCAGAGTAGGAGCAGGGGCCACGGAGACTGGACTCTCTCTCTAATTTTCACCTATTGCCATGAGTAGCTAATCCATAATCTCAACTATATTCTCTTCCTTTGCTTTCTAGAACTCCAGAGTAATTAATTTGCAAAAATGCCACTTTTTCATTTTGTAATCTTACTTTAATAGAGTATAATATATTTAGCATAAGGAAAGTAACACAACTTTGAAGATTGTGGGCTCCACTTTCTTTTGGTTCCTTACTTATCTTCTAAAGGTTAAGAGCATAAGCCTGGTATGGTGGCTCACGCCTGCAATCCCAGCACTTTGGGAGGCCGAGGTGGGCAGATCACAAGGTCAGGAGTTCAAGATCAGCCTGGACAACATAGTGAAACCCCATCTTTACTAAAAATATGAAAATTGGCCGGATGTGGTAGCATGCACCTGTAGTCCCAGCTACCTAGGAGGGTGAGGTGGGAGAATTGCTTGAACCCAGAAAGCAGACGTTGCAATGAACTGAGACCACACCATTTCACTCCAGCCTGGGTGATATAGTGAAACTCTATCTCAAAAAAAAAAAAAAAAAAGACATAAACCATAGAATCAGACTACTGAGTTCAAATTCCTATTCCACCATATGTCAGCTGTGTGACCTTGGGCAAACTCTTCAGCCTTTCCAGCCCTCAATTTCCTCATCTTTCAGATGAGGATGATAAAAATGTCTGCTCCTTACAATGAAGATGATGATTGATTCAATGAGATAACACATGTGAGGCACATAGAGTGAGCACTTGATAAATGTCAGGTATAGATTGCTTTACTGAAAAACTATTACTTGCTCTTGGGGTAGTTTTAGACTCTAAAAATTTAGAATTAGGCAAGGCACTGTGGGTTATACCTGTAATCCCAGCACTTTGGGAGGCCAAGGCGGGAGAAACACTTAAGCTCAGGAGTTCAAGACAAGCCTGGAAATTATAGAGATATCTTGTCTCTACGAAAAGGAAAAAAATAAAAAATTAGCTGGGTCTGGTAGTGCATGTCTGTGGTCCCAGCTACTCAGAGGACTGAGGCAGAAGGATTGCTTGAGCCTAGGAGTTTGAGGCTGTGTGTCGCCATCCAAATCTCTTCTGCAGTCCTCATAATCCCCATGTGTCATGGGAGGGACCCAATCAGAAGTAATTGGATCATGGGAGTTTTCCCCCATGCTGCTTTCATGATAATGCATGAGTTCTCGTGAGATCTGATGGCTTTAGAAGTATCTGGCATTTTCTCTGCTGCCACTCATTCTCTCTCTTGCCACCCTGTGAAGAGGTGCCTTCTGCCATGATCACAAGTTTCCTGAGGCCTCCCCAGCTAGGCAGAACTGTGAGTCAATTAAATCTCTTTTCTTCATAAATTACCCAGTCTTGAGTATTTCTTCACAGAAGCATGGGAATGGACTCATACAGAGTCTATGATCATGTCAATAGGCTCCAGCCTGAGTGGCAGAGGAAGACCCTTTCTCTAGAATAACTAAATAAAAATAAAAATTTAGAATTGTGTGCCTTCATATACAAATATTGAACATTTTTAATTTCACAAAACTGGTGTATTTAATATAATAATAAATAAGCCAGAAGTCTACAGACAAAAGGAAATTATGTCTTTTAGCAAATTCTTTTTCTAATCAACAGAATAAGAATTAAATAGTATAAACTGAAATACTTTAGTGTAGGTACCTTTTCAAATATTGAAGTATTCTTAGGATTATCGGGGCCTTTGTTCTAAGAGACTAAGTGTTCAGTCTGGCATAGATTGTCCAAGTTCAGTATATTTAGACTTTAATGACAGCTATATAAATTAATCTTGATTGATCTACAAAGGTATTTCTGCAACTTGTGTCTTCTTAAAATCAATTCCATTCTTTAATATCGTTTCATTATGCTCTGGTACGTAGTTTAATGCTTTGCTTCCAAGTGTAAAATATAAGCTATGAAATAACATGCTTAAAGGAGCATTTTTGATCTGGCAGTCTTCAATTTTGCAGTCAAAAATGTGTTCAACAAGCCAGAGATGTACAATTCCCTAAGCAGGTGAAAAAACGTGATCGTGGAGGCTGAAATGATAGTTTTCATGCCATTTTCAATGAATGTTGTGTGCATCTGTTCTGTATCTGGAAACGTGTTTTTATATTTTTTTCCTGAAGTGTTTCTATAGTTTGGTTTCTTAGCTATCATAAAACATATAAAAGAGAATATGGAAATAAAAGGTCACAGACATATTTATCTGCGTGGAAAGCACTAGGATTCCAAGGCTGGTTATGATCTAGACTAATCTTTATGATTCCTACAAGTGTCTCTTCAAAAACACGGGCCAGGAGTAGAACCCCACATTTGTGTTTCAAGTGAATAAAATCATCTATTTGCAGCTGCCAGATAAATTTTTGCCAGACTCTGAAGTCTCCTTTTAAATAAAGGCAGGGTGATGAGGGTGTTTAATGAGGGGCAGGAAGGGGAAGTCAGAAGCCAACCAGGGCAGGGAGGGTACCCATGCTGCAGGGTGGGCTGGTATAGGGTGTCAGAGCACAAGCTGGGAGAAGAGAGGGTGAGCATGCAGAGGGAGGCCCAGGGTGGAGAATCAGACCCTGAGCAGTGTGAGGAGGGCATCCACCAGAGGCTGCCCAGCACAGGGTGGCAGAGCCTAGGCCATGTGAGGAAGACAGCACATGGGGTGAGGGGTGGCCAGGCATGAGAAGCCAGCACCCAAGCAGGGTGCACAACAACCTGGTAGAAGGAGTCAGAGCCCAGGTGGAATGAGAAAGGCATGTGAGCTGAGGAGAGAGGTGATATGGCCATTGAAAATGTGTTACATACAGGGGAAATGACCACATAAATACATTAGAGATCATGATAATCAAGTTTGTTGTTTGTTCAGTGTAAGAGTAATAAATACGGGCCAGGCGCAGTGGCTCATGCCTGTAATCCCAACACTTTGGGAGGCCGAGGTGGGTGGATCTCTAGGTTAAGAGATCGAGACCATCCTGGTCAACATGGTGAAACCCCGTCTCTACTAAAAATACAAAAATTAGCTGGGCATGGTGGCACAGCCTGTAGTCCCAGCTACTCGGGAGGCTGAGGTAGGAGAATTGCTTGAACCCAGGAGGTGGAGGCTGCAGTGAGCCAAGATTGCACCACTGCACTACAGCCTGAGTAATAAGAGTGAAACTCCATCTCAAAAAAAAAAAAAAAAAAAAAAAAAAAGAGCAATAAATACATATGTGAGAAAACTAGAACAAACCTGTAGAGTTGAATTAATATTGTTAAGATCAGTGTGAGCTTATGATTTTCCACAGCTAGTTAATTAGCTAGCTTGAGAGATAGACAGAAGCATAGCAAAAAACATAAATGCAGTGTGCAAGTATCTGTGTGTTTGCCTATGTGTGTGTGTGCCCACTGCCAGGGCCTGGGGCAGTGATACGCCAATAGCAATGAGTGTCCCGAGTGCCCAGATCTTAGCTTCTAAATGCTATCCTCCACTGAAAGGAACCAGAAGTCCATAGAGAAGTGGCTGATAGCTAGGTTGGGCAGGGAAAGTAAAATGAGTGTGGAACATTTTTTCTAGAAAACAAGGAAGTGTTCAAAGAAAGGTGGTGTACTAGTCTGTTCTCACACTACTAATAAAGACATACCAGAGACTGGGTAATTTATAAAGAAAAAAAGGTTTAATGGACTCATAGTTACACATGGCTGGGGAGGCCTCAGTCACGGCAGAAGGCAAAGAAGGAACAAAGATATGTCTTACATGGCAGTAGGCAAGACAGCTTGTGCAGGGGTACTCCCATTTATAAAACCATCAGAGCTCATGAGACTTCTTCACAACTGCAAGAACAGGATGGGGGAAACCACCCCTATGACTCAGTTATCTCCACCTGGCCCCATCCTTGACACACAGGGATTATTGTAATTCAAGGTGACATTTGGGTGGGGACGCAGCCAAACCGTAGTAGAAGGGGACAGAATAACACAGGAGCCACTGAAAAGTCTAGAATTGTTTTAGCATTGAAGTAAATGATGGTGATGAGTTACAAATCATTAAATAAAATAGGAACCCATGAATGTGTGTGTGTGTGTGTGTGTGTGTGTGTGTGTATACACACACACACACATACACACACACATACATATATATAAATGAAAAGGTTTAATGACAAACGGGATATTTACATAGTTTCAAAATGTTTCATCACAAAATACATATTAATTACAAAGGTGAAGCAAAGTAAGCTCTAAAAGGACAGGCCTGGCAGACACCACCTCAATCAAGTGATCAAAGAAAACAAATTTTGCACCACCTGATAACTGTGTAGATCACATGAGCACGTCAGTGATGCTGTTGTCAAAGGTACATAACTGGAATCAGAGAATAATGAAATGTCTAAGAATCCCAAAAGTGGATGGAAATTCACAAAATAACCAGTCTACAACCTTAAAAACGTCAAGACCCCAAAACGAAAAAAGAAAGAAACTGTTTCTGACAAAAACGGACTAAAGAGACACAACTAAAGAAACTAAAAAGAAACTCAATGTGTGATTCTTAATTGGATTCTTCATCTGCAGAGGACATTATTGACACAACTGGCAAAACTCGAATGGGGTCTAAGCATTAGATTGTTATTGCTCAGTTAGTTAATGTACCCATCTTAGTGTCTTGATTTTTATAATTATATTGTGGTTGTGTAGAATAGTTTTTGTTTATAGGACATACATTTTAAAGCATTGGTAGTGCAGTGATCTATGCTAACAGTGAGGGGAATATAGTTTCCCTCACAACTCTAACTCCCTCCATTACTAAATCCTAAATTCTACTTTCTACCACATTTCTCTTGCATATTGAATTTTCTCAATGTCCAGAAAAATCATATTACAGATTAATTCTGGGAAAAAATTATTTCTAGATGGCATAGTTTTCAGCAATTGTTTGTCATCAAGTTAATAGTTTTCTTCCTTTATGATCTCTTCCCTGAGGAAAGTTTGCTCCTTATAGGGAAAAAGTAAAACTAATATAAAATACAAGTTTTCAACATTTAGATGAGAGCTCTCTTTTGATTTGTTCTCTACACCCATGATCAGCTTCCTTTATTGACCATACAATATGATAATAATAGGACACCACTAGTAGTACTGGTGTTCTGTTAAGCCGCGAGTTAACCTGCAGCACTCCCACATTCAGCTACATATGACTGTGGAGGTTTTCATTGAAAAAAGCTGAGCTTTTGAGTTAGGCATTCCTAGATTTGAATTCTGAGTGTGCTGTCTATCACTGGGTAAAATGCTTAATAATCCCCAATCTCCATTTCCTCCTTTGGAAAAATGAACAAAATGACAGACACTCAAAGTGTTGTGATTATAGTTAAATGAAATAATGTGCTTGTAGAAAAAAAAAAAAAAAACAGGTACATTGAAAGTTGTCACTTAAAATAATCGCCATTACTATTGTCATTTTCTCCCAGGTGCATAAAAAGTTTTTATTTATATAGTTGCACTACTGCTCTTATTCTCTGCCCACTCTTTTCTATTAGACCTGCCTGCTGTGAGTCATCTCTTCTCCAGCGACATACTTATGAATAGTCTCTTTGTGAAAATAGACCATATTAGTACCAATATGAATTCAACTCTGAAGCTTTCCTTAATTCTTCAGGCTCATAACTGAGGACAAACTTGCTCATTACGACACACCCAGTTGGCCTCCTGCCACTGGAGAAGATGACATGGGGAAAATGAGGGGCTTTGGTGGGGGTCACTGGTAGAAGAGGCATAGCCAACCCTTGGCTTCTGGAAGATGACCTCAAGCAGCTGATATGTAGACTGTTTGCACTCACATCTATTAAAATTTGATACTCTGTCCGCATATGTCATTGTAATTGATTCTTTTCAGTAACAAACTTCTTCATGTACATTAAGAAGTAATGACTTTAACAAAGTCTTTAAAAAGCATGAAGAGCCAGTGTGAATGTGGACACTTCAAACTAGTTCTAGATAGATGGAATTTAGATTCCTTTTAACTCTTATGGCCAATACTCTTTGTCACAGAAAGCATGTTAACACACTAGTCTTGCCACCTGTCACAACAGTTTTAGGCAACTCTCTCAATACAGAAAAGGGACAATTTCGTCACTGAGGAAGCAAACTTAGCCTAGTGATTATAAGTGTGGGTGTTGTCTTGACATAGGCCCAGATTCAAATTTCATCTCTGTCTCTTACTATCTGTATGATTGAGTCACCTGAATCCTGACTCCTTCATCACTAAAACAAACATTATGATAACTACCTCAGGGGGTTGTTATGAAGGTTAAATGAGAAAATGCACACCTAATGTACTTAGCACACTCTGACACATGGTTTTCACTGAATGCATTGCAATAGTTCTTCCAGTTGCTCTTGTAATTGTTCACAGAAGACAATTCGATGAGTAGGAAATCAGCCACCTGCCCAACTCTGTAACCCAGAATAACTTCTTATGGTAATTTTTCCACTAGAAAACATTGAAATATTAGATATATCATAAAGATGTCATAAAATTTAATTCATGTGGTATTAACATACCCATAGGTGTCCTAAGTTCCTAAATTACATTTACACTGTTGTTCTAAGAACTCAGTATTATAAGAATGTTTAATAATAATTATTATATAAGACAATAATCTATTATTATTGTCTTTGCTTCTAAGATAAACAGTTTAAGAAATGAAAATGGCCACAGCTATTTTTTTGATAGACTGGACATATTCTCAGGATTTTGAACATATAGATTTGGTACAATTTCCTTTGTATTGAAACCCTAATTCAATTAATAATTGGTCAGTCTGGTAACCAGGAAACTGAAATTATTTTATAAACCCCAAGTCAGGCTTTCAGCCCATGTCCACTGACAACAGTAAATGGCATACCTGTCCCTAAAACCTGCATACAAGCCATAAACTGAAATGTCAGGCAACCCACGGCAAGCAATGATGAGATCAATAGCCCTAACCCTGAGTAATTTCTGTAGCCTTACTGTTTTCAGCATGTTGGAAAAACAAACAAACAAACAAACAAAAATGGCAACAAAATATCTGTCACAGGGCATTATAGGTCAGGCTCTGCTGAAAGGGTGATGATTAATGCTCATTTATCAGTCAAGAGAGGCGAGTGCTTTATTCTGGCATTGCTTCTGAAATACAGTTGACCCTTAACGAGGATTTGAATTGCAAGGATCCATTTGTATGTGGTTTTTATAATGTCTCTGCCACCCCTGAGACAGAAAGATCTCTCTTCTCCCTGTTCCTCCTCAGCCTACTCAACATGCGAAGAGAGATGAAAATGAAGATTTTTATGATAATCCACTTCCACTTAATGAATAGTAAACATATGTTCTCTTCCTTACAATTTTATTAATAACATTTTCTTTTCTCTAGCTTACTTGATTGTAGGAATGTACTCTATCACACATATAACATACAAAATATACATGTTAACCAACTGCTCATGTTTTCAGTAAGGCCTCTGGCCAACAGTAAGCTATTAGTAGTTAAATATTATGTAGTTAAGAGGAGTCAAAATTTATCCTGGGATTTTCAACTACACAGGTGTCAGTGACCTTAATCTTTATATTTTCCAAGAGTTAGCTATACACGGTAAGAGACTCAACAGAAATATAGAACGAATACATGGAATCCAAAAGGATTTTGAATTTCTTCCTGGAAGAAGGGACAAATGATGTTGTTCACCATATTTTAAGCCAGAGAAACTTTTCACAGAATAAAGGTAGTATATTAGTCCATTTGCATTGCTATAAAGAAATACCCGAGACCGGGTAATTTATAAAGAAAATAGGTAAGGGGTTGGCTCACGATTCTGCAGACTGTACAAGAAGTCTGGTGCCAGCATCTGCTCCTGGTGAGTCCTCAGGGAGCTTCAATCACGGCAGGAGCTAAAGGGAAAGGCAGCATATCACACAGTGAGAGAGGAAGCAAGAGAGAGGAGGGGGCCCCTGGCTCCTTTAAACAACCAGCTCTCATGTGAACTCAGAGCAAGAATCACTTTTTACCTTGAGTTGGGCACCAGGCTACTCAAGGAGGATCTGCCCTCATGACCCAGCCACCTCCCACCAGGCACCACTTCCAACACTGACAATTACATTTCCACATAAGCTTTGGAGGGGACAAACATCCAAACCATATCAGGCAGTCATTACCTACAATAGGCCGTGTCTGAAACAAACCATCAAACAAACCATCAAACAAATCTAAATAGCTAGGGACACATGTCTTCCTTAGCATCATAGAAGTCAAAAACCTGAGGCTTAGAAATAACTAGAACTAGTGTCTTCTGAGTTATCTATAAGATGTGGCACCAATATGGAATTTCTGCAGCATCCAGCTATGGCAAGAGACAGACGCAACAGACTTCTCTAGAGTAATCAACCTAATTTAAAAAATAATTCAACATAGATCAGGATGAAATGATGAACAATCTAACTTAACCTGTGGTTTTTATTTTTAATTGTTCTTTTTTATATTTTATTTTTAATCATTCTTTTTTATTCTATTTAATAAAGGCTTACAGAGCATTTCTTTTGCAATACATACTTTTAAGCACTTTACAAATCTTAGTTCATTTCCTCATCAGAGTAACTTCATGAAATGGTTACCACTATTAACCCCATTTTACAGATGAGGATATTGGCAGTGGTGTGCCTACAGTTTCTAAAAGAGCTTCTAAAATTAGTGAAATAAAGATACTCAAGCAAACTCAAGACTTCTTTTAAGATGATATTTTAAAACCCAAGCTAACAGTATTCTTATTAGCATCAAACAGGACCAAGAAGCTAAGTGTAAGAGTATAAAATTCCTCCTTCCTTCCGAAAAAGCACCTATAAAGCTAAGTCCGGCTTATGTTAAGGGTAGATATTTCAACTAAAATATAGGCAAGGTAAATTCAAATGCCAACTGCCTTTAATATTCACTCCCCAGTTCTAGCTTTCTTGCTCTCTTGCTCTCTCTCTCTGTCTTCGTTTTCTTCCTCCCATGTCTCACTTCTCTCTGCCTCCCTCAAAGAAGTAATTATTGGAGGACTCTTCTCCCTCTGATAAACCGCAGGGGCTAAGAAAGAGACTGGTAAAGAAGAGCGCCTCATATGAAAGAACTGACTTCAAAGGCGCAGCACATCAAAGTGTCTTGCCAGGCAGCTGTGAGATCTTGCTGAGCTGAGCTGGCCTGGCCCGCTTCTCCCCTCACTGCCTGGCTCAAACCACCACTCAGGACGACTCAGGAATGGAAGAGATTTTAGAGCTCAAGCTGGCTGCATCCATCTGCACCAGCTGGAGTGAGTGCTAGATACATACCAGGTGTTAACGTCTTTTGTTTTGATTAGATAAATTCTCTCAATAGATAGCGCTGAATAATATCATCACCTAATTCTCCCAGGGTTTCTTTCTCCTTCTTGAAGTATTTGACAGAAGTTTTCGAATTAGGTAACAGAAATGAAATGAGGATTTCTGCCAGTGTAACCTAGTGTGTTGAGTGAATAAGACCTAAGGATGAATCCATCATCTGTAATGTCATCAAAAGGGTATTACTGGAGCTGCAGCAACACAAGTTACAAGAAAGGAAACAAATGAAAGGATCTATCAAGCTACAAAACCAAATGATCCTCAAAATTGGGCAGTGTTGACAATACAACAAATATCCAGATGGAAACTGAGGGGTTCTGATTGTCACACCGATTAGTTCAAACGTATGAGTTTGAGTTATCATATAAATGAACCCTTGAATGCCTTGCTTCGTTGCTTTCATCTGTGTCTTAGATGTACAGTAACTACAATATTGAAGTTGTTTGAGTGTCTCTTCCTCCTTAATATCAGGGACTGTTTCACATTTCCCTTTGCATTTTCTCCACTTCCCAGCCCAAAGCCTGCCCAGAAGAGGAACCAGTCAATATTGCCTGAATGAGTGACGACAAATAACAGAGAAAGTATACATGAAGTCCTTTTTGTGTAACGTTTTAACAGCTTGAAGTTGATATGGAAGGCATTACTTTGGTATGCAGCAGAAACAAACTTCAAAAGTCCATTGTATCAGGCTCTAGACAATTTTTGCTAACAATTTACTTTGCATCTTTCTAAAACATTGAATTATAGGTAGTTAATAACTACTTTCTGCTCAGTCTACCAACTATATGATGCCACAGTACAATCAGAGTAACAGAGAAGAACCTGGGGACAACATATCTTTTCCATCTCTTTAAAGATTGAAACATATGATTGACCCATGGCCAATGTCATGTTTAAGAAACTTAGAAAAATTCAACACTAGACTTAACGGTGCTGTCATCATTGTTTCACCTGCTGCTAAAACCCATATTTTTCTAACCTCCTACTGTTCTGGACTTGCAGGGCTATCTACAATAGAGATTTACTTTCTAACATGTTCAGAAACTGTAATAAACCTTTGCTATTGTCACCTGCAAAGCTCAGCAGTTAGTGAAGGCTGCTGCTTCTCCTTTGCCTCCTGCAGGAAGTGCCTGTGCTTCAGGGCTGGTGCAGGATACAGGCTGGGTAGAACTTGTATGTGTGTTCTACAGGGTCAAACACTTCAATCAATGGCAGGTTATAGATGGCATTTCTCATTTGGGGGGAGAGTGTTATCTTCAGTAAAACTACTCACTTGGTTGGAGCTAATCAACTTACTCAGAGCACCGGGCTTGAAACTAAAGAAAATCATGCTGTGATCAGAAGAAAAAAAGGTTTTTGTGTCTCCTTCACCACCAAAGTATGGTAGAAAATTATGGACTCCCAAATTCTCACCTTTTAATTGCAATATTTGAGCCTGTGTGTGCATGTGTGTGTGTGTGTGTGCACGTGCATACACCTCTGTGTGTTTTTGCTGTCTTACTGCTGTCACTGCCTCCTCCATGATTTTCTCATTGCTAGTCTACCATAGGAAACATTCCAAGATAGTAAAACTTTTAGAGAGCAAAATATTAAAACACTTCCCTTTCCATTGTATTTAAAGAGGGTCAAGACTAGGTGAATAAATATATATACAAAATGTCTCCTACGTCCTTAGATTAATAGTCATTTGCTCTGATAGCTAGAAACACTGGTTCACATCCTTTCCTGCACACTGGAATCACCTGGAGAGGTATGTAATACATTGATGATTGAATCTCAACTCCAGTGTTTCTCATTTAGTTGGTCTAAATCAGCACCGGCTTGCAGTTTGGCTGTAAGCCTTTAAATTAAAAGCTGTTAGGTTTTTAGCCCAGAAATTCTCTTCCCTCCTTCCCTATCTATTAGGAAAAACACAGAAATAGAAACCCACATGAGCTAAGCATGTATAGTCCATGACTAATGAATCAAGTAAAAAAATTTGAAAATACAGTTTCCTACAACATGCTGGACAAAGGGAGATAAATGAGCTATTCTCTCAGAAGAAACTCAAAGAATTTGCCATTTGGTTTTTTTTATTATTATTATTATTATATTTATTTATTTGTTTGTTTTTTTATTTTGAGATGGAGTCTCACTCTCCCAGGTTGGAGTGCAGTGGGGCAATCTCTGCTCATTACAACCTCTGCCTCTTGGGTTCAAGTGATTCTCAGCCTCCCAAGTAGCTGGGACCACAGACGTCCCCCACTTGCCCGGCTAATTATTGTATGTTTAGTAGAGGCAAGGTTTTAACATGTTGGCCAGGCTAGCCTCATACTCCTGACCTCAAGCAATCTGCCAACCTCAGCCTCCCAAAGTACTGGTATCACAGGTGTGAGCCACTGTGCCTGACCCCATTTGGTTTCTAGAGTTAAAAGAACCTCTTGTTAGTTTATCCTTTGGATATTTTCTGTGCCTGTCCACTTAGTCACAAACAGAGGATTCCCTGGAACTTTAAAACACACCGAACTCTTCTGAGCAGGCCTGAATTTTGAACAGATTAAATAGACTTTTACCTACATAGGATGATTTGAAGGAGATGCAGAAAGACAAGCCTCTTTTGTAAATCTCTCCTTTACCTGATTATAAATGTAAATGATTTATATTTCATGTTTTCTATGTACTTTTGATATTGAAGAATCTATATACTAAAAGGGAAGTATTTCTGGTGAAGAAGAGAATAAAGAAACTCACTTAAATCAGAGTTTGGTCAATAATTTCCAGCTTAGATGGTGATTCCAATTGATTGGTAGTGATCGTTAAGAGTACTGCATTGATAGATAATATATCATGACCAAGTTAGACGAATTTCAAGAAGGAAAAGTTGGTTTACGTTGGCTTCAGTAACCAAAACAACATGATATTGGTACCAAAAGAGACATATAGACCAATGGAGCAAAACGGAGACCACAGAAATAACACCACACATCTACAACCATCTGATCTTCCACAAACCTGACAAAAACAAGCAAGGGAGAAAGGATCTCCTATTCAATAAATGGTGCTGGGAAAACTGGCTAGCCATATGCAGAAAACTAAAACTGGACCCCTTCCCTCCACCTTATACAAAAATGAACTCAAGATGTATTAAAGATTTAAATGTAAAACCCAAAACCATAAAAACCCTAGAAGAAAACCTAGGCAATACCATTCAGGACATAGGCATGGGCAAAGACTTTTAAACACCAAAAGCCATGACAACTAAGTCAAAATTGACAAATGGGATCTAATTAAACTAAAGAGCTTCTGCACAGCAAAAGAAACTATCAGTGAAGAGGCAACCTCCAAAATGGAGAAAATTTTTGCAATCTACCCATATGACAAAGGTCTAATATCCAGAATATACAAGGAACTTAAAGAAATTTACAAGAAAAAAAATAAACAACCCCATTAAAAAGTGGGCAAAAGATATGAACAGACACTTCTCAAAATAAGACATTTACACCAACAAATGTATATAAAAAAATCAACATCACTGATCATCAGCGAAATGAAAATCCAAACCACAGTGAGATACCATGTCACACCAGTCAGAATGGTGATTATTAAAAAGTCAGGAAATGATAGATACTGGCAAGGCTGTGAAGAAATAGGAGTGTTTTTACACTGTTGGTGGGAATGTAAATTAGTTCAACCATTCTGGAAGACAGTATTGCAATTCCTCAAGGATCTAGAATCAGAAATACTATTAGACACAGTACTTCCATTGCTGGGTGTATACCCAAAGGAATATAAATTATTCTACAACACACACCAGGGCCTGAAGAAGGAACTTCGAGGATGCATCAATAGGTGTAGCAAACCACTACGGCACACATATACCTATGTAACAAGCCTGCATGTTCTGCACATGTATGCCTTATTTTTTTTTTTTAGAAGAAATAAAGAAAAAAAACTTTAAACTGGAAAAAAAGCTTAGAGATGTCTTAGTTCTTAAATCAGGGATGGATTCACAAGTGTTTCTGTGATCTTGCTTCATAACCATGTATGGTGCATGTGACTGCTACACATGAATCAAATGTTATAAAATCAAAAGGTTAGAAAAAAAAAGTAAGAATAAGGTAAAGAACACAATGTAGTCTTGTAATCTAAGTTTTCTAGTAACATTTTAGTAGAATACCCTTTAATGCAACCATATGTTAGAGTGGAAAGAACACTGATTCCACAGTTTAATATCTGGTTGTGAATGTTGGCCCTGGGAAGCCCAGGTGTGTGCTCAGTGATTTGGGGCATGTTATACACATTCTGTTTCTCCTCTGTAAGTAGGGAATAATTGCACCTATGTTACAAGCACATTGTAATCTTGAATTAGGAGCTACATATAAGAACAGCTAGCACAGAACTGCTTGAGAAGGATGCAACGTCTTCAGTGCATGTTACTCATAATTTTATTGATAATCTTTCACAAATTGACTAATACTTTCTGGCACCAAGCAGTTACCAGTCTCCTTGTGGGAAGCACCTTATTTTTACCACCGGGAGGATATGAGAAGCAAAGGAAGGTGGAAAGCATCATTTAGCATCTTTTATTTGCTAGGCACTGTTCAGTATCAAGTATTTTACAGATATTAAAACATTTAGTCCTCAAAAAAATGCATTAAGGAAGACGTTATCAACTTCATTTTGCAGATGAACCAAAATTGCCCAAGATCATTTAACTGGCCACTGATCTTAACAGACTTAGAATCTACCTAAGTGGGCTTTCTTGTCCATATTCCTTTCACTACAGATCAATCTGTAGAACAATTACAAATACCCTGTCTCCTGATTTAACAGAAGTTATTCTGTGTTATCTCTTCCTCCAGCTTCTATGTAAGTTTTAGAGGCCTGAATAGTTCATGGCCCATTTTAAGAAAACTAAAAGCTTTTGCATTTGTTCTCTAATAAATCCTTAATGAATTCCTTGAATGTATTCCAAGCTTCTTTCATGTTGTGAAACTCGAATTCATTTCTGGGAGCTTTAGAGAGAGTGACTGAAAAATTCTAGCATACTTTTTCATATATAAACCTTTATGTTTTGTATAGACAGCTTAAGAATAATATACAGACAGGGATGTTACCATGAGATGAACCCTCAATATTATCACTAAAACTTAGCAAAGACCTTTAAATTTTAGGGGACATCTCCTTGAGGAAGGAAGGCAGGGAGGTGAGGTGAGGTGGGGCAGGGTGGGGCAAGGTGGGGCAGGGCAAGAGGGAAGGAGGGAGGGAGGAACACATAGGGAAAGGCTGAAAGGAAAACTAGGGAAGATTCCAAGTTGAAACTGAGCCTACTCGACAGTACTGCCCATGGTGGCTTCCTCCATGTGATCCATCACCATTGTCCTTATCCCACTACCAGAGCCTCATTCTGTGTTCTCATCTGCTCATATACTAGCCATTGACTTTCTAAATGTATACACCATTTAAATTTTTCATGTTTCCTTTCTGTTTGTCAATTTTCAAGTTTTTCTCTCTGGAATGGTTGGTGGCTAGTTAACAAATCATGCTGATGAAGAACATAGGCTCTGGCCCAGATGCCATGGCTCACACCTTTAATTCCAGCACTTTGGGAGGCCAAAGTGGGTGGATCACCTGAGGTCAGGAGGTCAAGACCAGACTGGTCAACATGGCAACACCCTATCTCTACTAAAAACACACACACATACACAAATTAGCCAGGCACAGTGGCATATACCTTGTAGTCCCAGCTACTGGGGAGGCTGAGAGAGGAGAATTGCTTAAACCTGGAGGTGGAGGATGCAGTGAACCCAGATCATGCCACTGCACTCCAGCCTGGGCAACAGAGCAAGACTCCATTAAAAAGAAAAAATGAATATAGGCTCTGAAATCAGAACTCAGCCCCTATCCCCATTCTATTTTTTATATGGTCAAGTTATAAAACTTTTCTGAGCCTCAGATTCCTCATCTATTAAACGGATCCTAATAACAGCATTTACCTCATTGGATTGTTATGATAATTAAACGAGATCATGTAATGGCAAAGCCCAGGACCCTGGTACACCGGTCCTAAAAGGACTTAATTAGGTAAGGACCTAATATTTATCGCTACCATATCGCATCAAACTGTAATTTCAAAAATGTATCAATTTTAACATGTTTTATACAGAATAGGACCTTACATGATGATTGATGGCATTAATCATATAAAATGATGGTGATACAAGAGCCAACTAAATGACAAAAATGCCCCAAGAGAATTTTTTTTTTTAATATCATTGGAAGAAAGTTTGCATAGTCCTTGGTATATAATGAGAGCTGTGGGCAAAGCCTGGCCTCTGTGTTTATAATTTCTGGATATCTTACAATTTTCCTTTTCCTTTCTTGCCTCAACTTATAAAATAATTCATCCTACCATAGCAAGGATTCCAAATTAACTCACAGAATATAAGAAGCCTAGGGAAAGAGATAAGAAAAGGTGACATGACAGCACATTCACCTTTTTTTTTTTACTTTGGTAACTTTGTCTTCTCCAAATATGATGTAATTGTATCCATGAGAAAACAGGTATTCTTGGTGAGTTCAGGCACTACAAGAGCATGAAAAAAAAAAAAAAAACAACAACAACAACCCTCATGATAATTTATGGCAGTTTATTTTACATCCATATGGGAAAGTTCATTTGGCTTGAACTTCTTTTCCAGACCCTGATGAGGCTGCTATTGATTTAGTACTCTACTAGAATACAAACCCACAAAACCCATAACATGAGAAAAGCTAATTATGGTAATAAGAATCAAGCATGCATAATTCCATTAAAAACAGTTCGTCACAGCTCTTCCTATATCATGACACTGTTTTGTTTTGTTTTTTTTTTTTTTTTACAACTCTTCTGTTCATTAGGAGAAAATTACCTTTTAGTGTTAACCAGACTATAAATGCACTGTTTATGTTGAAAGTGGAAAATACTAATGTTACATTTCATGTCAAAATGATAATTGCCTTTGGTGTTGCCTTACTGTATTATTTCAAATGGGTGTATAAATGAAAGCAAAGCTGTGCACACGCTGTGTCATTGTCTGAGCTTCCATGGAAGAAGAAGAAGAGCAACCCACTTGCTGGGTTTATGGGTAGACATTAGTCCAGGCTCAAGTAAGTTACCAAAAGTTGTCTCACTGGCTCTTGCTTCCTGCAGATGGACAAGTGTTCAACTATGTGGACAGATATTATTATTTTTTTTAATTTATCCAGGGAACAAGCCATGCACCAAAGTGGAAAATGTTTTGTATGAAAATTCAAAGGGATCCTAGGGCTTCAGGAGTAGAATTAACAGCTGAAATGATCATTCCAACCACTAGCAACTGGAGGAATCTCCAAAGATAGATGCTTCCAGAAAGAAGTCTGATGCCTCAAAAAATAACCTATTCTACTTCTGAATAATCCTATTAGAAAGTTCTCTGTTGGTCTGACCAACTCTCTCCCTCTTACATGTTGGAACAAGTTCTTCCAAACATAGATTAGGAGCAGGTAGACAGAGACTAATGATGAGAAGGCAATGAAAAAGTTAAACAAATTGAAGAAATGCCACAAGAGACGTCAGAAATATTTATGTGCTATAAGAATATAAAAATAATAGAAATTCCATTTGACCCAGCAATCCCATTACTGGTATATACCCAAAGGATTATAAAACATTCTAATATAAAAACACAAGCACATGTATGTTCATAGTGGCACTGTTTACAATAGCAAAGACCTGGAACCAACCCAAATGCCCATTGACGATAGATTCAACAAGGAAAATACACGATGGAATACTATGCAGCCATAAAAAGGATGAGTTCATGTCCTTTGTAGGGACATGGATGAATCTGGAAACCATCATTCTGAGCAAACTGACACAAGAACAGATAATCAAACACCACATGTTCTCACTCATAGGCAGGTGTTGAACAATGAGAACACATGGACACAGGGAGGGGGGCACCACACACTAGGGTCTGTTGACGGGGCCAAGGGAGGGGCAGTGGGCAGGGGTAGGGAGGTGGCGGAGGGGAGGGATAACATGGAGAGAAATGCCAGATGTAGGTGATGGGAGATGGAGGCAGCAAACCACATTGCCATGTGTCTACCTATGCAACAATCCTGCATGATCTGCACATGTACCCCAGAACCTAAAGTACAATTTAAAAAATTGACTACACTATTATGAAAGTTATACAAATTAATATAATACATAAATTAATATACTAAGAAGTAAATAATAAATTAATTAAATTGACACTTTATCAAGCTGACAAATGCTTTTGAAAAGCAATAAAGATCAGAAGGCTGGATGAGGAGTAGGGAGTAGAGAATAGGATGCCTTAATTCACACAATAATAGTGGATAGTAAATTGTTACAGATTTTCTAACGTACACTTCTGCAACAAGTACCAACGGCTTCAAAAATATGTATATCTTTTGATCTCAAAGTTCCATTTCTATGAGTTTACTCTAGGGAAAATATAATGTATGTGGATAAAGCGATATTTACATATAAAATTTGAAATTGGCCTGGCACTGTGGCTCATGCCTGTAATCCCAGGACTTTGGGAGGTCAAAGTGGGTGGATCACCTGAGGTCAGGAGTTCAAGATCAGCCTGGCCAACATGGCGAAAACCCTTCTCTACTAAAAATACAAACATTAGGCAGGTGTGTTGGTGCATGCCTGTCATCCCAGCTACTCGAGAGACTGAGACAGGAGAACTGCTTGAACCCACGAGGCAGAGGTTGCAGTGAACCAAAATCATGCCACTGCACTCTAGCCTGCGCAACAGAGCAAGACTCCATCTCAAAACAAAAAAAAAAAAAGAAAGAAATCATATAAATATTAATATTTTCTGGGACCTTGTTTAATTCAAGGGAGTTAAAGGGTTCAAGAGAGGTGACATTGTTTTATTTGAGGGAGTTTATGAGGTTCTCAGGGTCAATGTTGGTTCATACTGGGTGCCTGAAGCTCTCCTGTTGGCTTCTTCAAAAATTGCTTGGCATTAACCAAAGCTAGTCCAGAAATCCATAGAAGAAGAAAGTAATTAATCTTGCATGACCATTCTGGACCATCCTCTTTCAAACTGAAATCTTCATAAAATTTTCAGTCTTTCAAAAGCAACATCCCTAAAGTAATGTTTACTTCTTATGTACCAGATCTACCATCGGTTAAACCTCTTCATGAAACTCTCTAAAATTAGTGTCCAATAGAACATACAATGAAAACATCTTGCGTATCATTATTGCCTACGTAGTTGAAATCCCCTTTAACATTTTAACGTGGTCTGCACTGAAATTTTAACAGGAGCACACTACTAAAAATAATGTTATTATTTTAAATTGTGTTAGAATCTCTAATTGCTTATACTATGTGTTTTACTTTTTCTTTGTTTATAACTTAATTTTTCCAACATTGATTTAAGAAAAAGTTTGTGATACTGTATGACTTCTTTCCAATCTGCTAACCAGAAAGTAGGTGCTTACAGAATAGAAAGTGAGGGCAAGATGTGTGGGAATATAACCTATTGAATTTAGGTTAACTTAATTGACAGTCTACAGATCCTCTTTATTTTGATAGTTCATGATAAATGCTAGTAATTATAATGTAAGTAATGCAATAATAAAATCTCTAACAGCAAGCACTTACTACTTAAATTCAAAATACCATGCTAGTGAATTTAAAAAGCTGAGTACAGTGGTCCCCTTTTGTCTACAGTTTCACTTTCTACAGTTTTAATTACCTGCGGTAGAGTGAGATATTTTGAGAGAGAGCCAGGGACTACATTCACATAATGTTTATTATAGTATATTATTATCAGTGCTTTATTATTAGTTATTGGTGTTAATCTTTTACTCTTTCTAATTTATAAAGCAAGTTTTATCATAGGTATGTATGTATAGGGGAAAACTCAGTACAGAGAGAGTTTGCTACTGTTTATGGCATCCACCGAGGGTCTGGGAGCATATCCCCCTTGGAAAAGGGGAAACTGCAGTACAAAGAGCACAGTGTTGTTTCATCAAGTCACCTGTATGAATGAAAATGCCCAGATATTACTTTAAAAGTAATGTAAATAAAATAGAGCTAAAAATCAATACAAGCAAAACTGAGGGGACTAGAAAATTGTGCTTCTGTAATAGTGACTAGATTTGTAATAACCTAGGGGAGAAAAAAATAGGCATTTCTTTATAGGAGGCATGGAAGAAATATGACATGAAAGCCAGAGGCTCTGCTGAGCCAGTGAAATTGTCCATTATTTAAACTGCAGGTGGTGACACTCACATAAACTGCTATAGCGAGATGCAGCCAAAGCGAGTGATGTGAGTGGATTTAGTGTGAAATCCACTGTGGGATTCTATACTTCAAAGGCGGCCAGAGGTGTGCTCTGCCTTCAGAACATGTGGTACTGTAAATCCCAGTCTTGAACAAAGACATATTAAAGGCTAAGTATGTTGGATCTGTAATCTCAACCCCATTTACAGGTTATTAACAATATGGCAGAAATGTTGGGCAATTATGATTCTTAACAAGAAAGAGAAGAGAAAGATGGTAAGGGACAGGAAAAGAAAAAGAAGACAAGAAGGTGAGGAGGAACGAAGGTGCCACGGAAGGAGGAGATGAAGAAGGAAAAAGGCAGAAGCAGAAAAAAGTAAAGGCTATGGGAGGAGGAAATATCTAGACGAGTAAAAAAGATAAGAACCAGTGTTGCCAAAATATTGGAACTACATTAACAGAAAATTGCAAACAAGTCTTCCTGTTTTGAGACAAAACTGGAAATTGGTGATGTTGGTTTTCATTATGCTATGACGAGCCAGCGCTTCTGAGACTGTAAACATTTGCTGTAAAGAGCCTGATAGTAAATGATTCCCGCTTTTGCAACTACTCAGCTCTGCTGTGTGGCGTGAAAGCAGCCATAGACAATGTGCAGGCGAACAGGTCTGGCTATGTTCCAATAAAACCTTATTTACAAACAGGCAGGAAGGCAGATTTGGACAACCATCATAGTGTTCCACTCTTACTATATTGTATTTCTGTCTCTAACGCTTCCTACTAACCACTGTCCCATTTCCCAATGCACCACTGCCATCACTATTGAATGTCCCAGTAACTTCATCATCTTTACACTTATGCTCTCCATCTTTAAAACTTACCTCACAATTTCTTCTCACTTTAAAGTTAGGCTTTTTGTATCTTTCAGGTAGCAACTAGCTACCATAATAAGATGTCCCTATGTAAAAGCTCATGAAAGGAAGCAAACTACAGTCCAGAAGTCACTGCGTGTTTCCTCTATTACTACCAGATACATCCTAAGTGAACTGTGTCCTAATCCTATCCAACAACTACCTCATTCTCCATTAAATGAGCATATATTATGAACTTCAACCTATAAACAAAAATAACTTTTAAAACATAGTTTTTGACCTCGGCTGACTCAATATTGTATGGGTAGAGATTACTTACATGCCCTCTGCCCTCCTATCATCTCTCCTCTACATCAAGTCATTACGAAGCCATTGATAACCTCAGTGTCAAGGAAATCAATCTGGAATTGACAGGGTAGAACCAGTAAAGACTAAAGAAAATAAATCTGGGGTCAAAGATTTTATGAGCTAGCAGTATTTCCCCCTATTGTTGTTCTGTTTCTGATGGACTACTAGGCAATGTTGGGCAATAGGCACAAGAGAAGCTCTGTCCCATCAAGAAAGAAGAAAAACAACAACAACAACAACAATTTATCAGCCAAAATACTGTCTTTTTCCTTTCTTGTTTGACTAAGTTTATGCCATTTTGCAAATAACTTCCAGATAGAAATGGCTCATGACTGCCATTCTTTTCTATTTAACTATATTTAAATTTTTATTAAAATATATTAGATTTGGGTGGGCACAGTGGCTCATGCCTGTAGTCCCAACATTTTGGGAGGCTGAGGTAGATGGATCACTTGAGCTCAAGAGTTCAAGACCAGACTTTTTTTTTTTTTTTTTTTTTTTTTTGAAACGGAGTTTTGCTCTTGCTACCCAGGCTGGAGTGCAATGGCACGATCTCGGCTCACCGCAACCTCTGCCTCCTGGGTTCAGGCAATTGTCCTGCCTCAGCCTACTGAGTAGCTGGGATTACAAGCACGCACCACCATGCCCAGCTAATTTTTTGTATTTTTAGTAGAGACGGGGTTTCACCATGTTGACCAGGATGGTCTCGACCTCTTAACCTCGTGATCCACCCGCCTCGGCCTCCCAAAGTGCTGGGATTACAGGCTTGAGCCACCGCGCCTGGCCAAGAGCAGCCTTTTTTCCAACATGGCAAAACCCCATCTCTACAAAACTTAGTCAGGTATAGTGATTCATGCTTATAGTCCCAGCTACTCGGGAGGCTGAGGTGGGAAAATCACTTGAGCCCAGGTCAAAGCTGCAGTGAGCTGTGATCATGCCACTGCACTCCATCCTGAAAAAAAAAAAATCAGATTAAAGACTGCTTATAGCTATGGCAAATTATAGTATGTTTAATTAATCTTCCCACTGGAACCAACTAGAAAAGCTAGATAAAATAGAAAAACATCTGTTTGAAGGCAGCAAATGGCTACCAAGACAGCAAGGGCAGCCAAAGAGGTATAAACTGCAATCTCCTTTCAAGAGAGAGCCTTCAAATGCCACACTCTGGGGAATCCAATGAAGCACTAGGTGCTGAGACCATGTACTCTCCCAGGCTGCTCCAGATCAATGAGGAAGTCTTCTAATAAGCACTCTTTCCCCTGCAGCTACAATTTTTTCTTTTTTTTCTCTCTTTTAAAAAATTTTATTTAGAAGCATACTTGTAGAAGTTAGCATAATTTTACAGATTATTAGAAAAATTCTTTTCTTTCTGCAAAAAGTTGTATTAGGTTAGGAATAATAGCTTAGAAATGTACTACATTACAAAACAGTGGCCTGTAACTATCTGTACATTTACTATGCACCCTAAGGAAAATAATTTGACAGTGTGCTGTACTTACACTGCAGGTAACATATTTTTATTCTATCACACAAAACTGACCAGCGGTAGTGCTTGAATTTACAAATTGCCATTAAACAAATTATTTAAACTCAGATATATATTTAGCATGTTAAAAAGAAAAGAAAAATTTCAACTGAAGTTCTGTGGCTCATAAGTTCAAATGTTTCATGGCATTTTTTCCTTTAAATGATAAATTTTAATATTGTAAAATTAAAATAATTTTACATACATGCAAAAAGATAAAATTTTCTAAATTTTTAGAAAAAATATTCACATTCATTTTGTCATGGGTTTCGTGTGGCTCTTGTAAATATATTAATCACATTAATAAGACACTGGTCCAACTACTTAACAGCCTAGCTGAACCTATCCCAGAATTGCACTGGTCTGAGACTCTTCTCACGCAATCCTCCTTTTTTGTTCCTCCTCTCCACTAATCGGCATCAGATCTGTATCACAGTCTCTCTCTACCTACTCCTGCTCTCTCTCCCCATATCTTTCACAAGGATTTCCCCCAATGAATCTGTTGCAGTTCAAATTCTGTCTTGGAGTCAGCTTCCCCAGAGGGAAGACTGAAAGTGACACAGTTGGTACTGAAAGTAATCAAGGAAAATACAGTAAAACCTCAATATCAAATAAGGTTCTGGGATGGAATTATTCACCAACTGGCTTGAGGAAAACTCCACCTTAAGTGGCATGTGAATCCTTGGCACAGGATAGTAATCCAATTGCTAAACAATTCACCCATAGTAACATGGAAAAAGGTCCTATGGGTGAACAACACCCTTTCCGGTGTGATGATTTTAACATTTGAGAAATATAGGGAAATAAGACATATGAGGGCAATTAAGATGTCTTCTTATTGATCAGTTGCATTGATACCCAGATAATAAGAGACTTGTAGTGTTTAACAGTTAACAAACAGGGTTAAGTTTGAGACTAGAGAGGGCCTTTTGAGAGTTGACAGAGAACTGTTATCTCTTAGAATGACAGAGCAGAAACAGCTGTGAAGCAAACTCAGAATCTGATATTAAAGGTAGAGGTACTTCAGAGATGTTTACGTGCTCAACGGAAGCCTGTTACACTAATATCAGGAAATTGTTTGGAAAACCTAGGGGCCTGACATGTGGTATGGGGACGCCTAGGTGGTTGCTCCCGAGGATTTTGGCTCTGTAGATTTCCAGAAATCCTTAGAGACTGTAGAGCTAGACAGCCCCTCACTTTTTAAGAGATATCGCTTCTCTTCATACAGAAAAACACTGCAGAGACCTCTCCCCTATAAGGCACGGGGAGGCTTCTCAGGACCTGCCCACGCCTCTGCTGGGCATCAGGCCAATAAGCAGAGTTAAATCTCTGTGTAACCTGGTACGGAATAATGCTGGGCCTAATAGGAGAAAAAGGAGAACAAATCCAGAAGGCAGTAGGAATACGTAGTTATCATGTACTAACATGAGCCAGGAGAATATCTTTTTGATTGGATATTAAGGGTACTTGATCAAGTGGGCTAGAACTTGAGATATGTAAGAATTCATTAAATTGTAGGCACTTTCTTGGAATACAGGATATAACACCCTGGTGATGACCCCAGAGGTTGATGCAAATTCTCTGCTACAGTGGCTCTTAGAAATCTGGGGAAAGAAGATGGCACATACCGAGCAAAGTTGAAATGCTGGAGTTACTGTGACAGACATAGAAGGAAGTAAAGAAGCTGAGTAAAGTGAGCCTGGTGGAATGAATACATAATGTGAGGCCAGAAGACCCACAAAAGGATTATGTTCTACGGAAGAGTCCAAGGGACAAACAATTCACCAAGACCATAAAGAATGTGCTGCCAGACAGCCACTAGCAACACTAAGAAGGTCTTAGTGGCTTTCCTCAGCAGGCCAGGGATGACAGTACAGGAGTAGTTACAGAGCGTAGTTTATTATTGTCAGTGAGGATGAAGAGACCTAAAGCCAAAATGCAAAGTGGTAGTGCCTAATTGTGAGAAGCTGAAGGTTGCAAGTACTATAATAACTGGTAAAGTCAGAAGGACAGGTCTTGATAGTCAAGACAGCAACATGGTAAACCAAAATTGCATGCCATAGATAACAATTTTCAAGATCTAAAGGATGCTGGGGTGGTGGTCCCTATTAAATCCCTGTTTAATTCACCCAACTAGCTCCTGTAAAAACTAGATAGATATGGCAGAATGCCTAAGGACTACTGAAAATTTATCTAGTAGAATAGCATAGTATAACATCTAGCATTATATAGTATACAATGTAGAAATCTGGACATCTCAGAGCTTTACATTGATCCATTATGTTAATAACATTATGCTGATCAGACAAAATGAGCAAATGTAGCTAGTCCATTGGAGGTGCTGGCAAGATACACATGCTCCAGAGTGTGGGAGATAAACTCTGTTAGGACTGAGGGATCTACCACTGCAGTAGAGCTTCTAGGAATCCGTTGATCAGGGGCATGCATTCTATCTGTGGTAAGATGAATAACAGAGATCTTGAAGTCTTGAATGAAATATTCACAAATAAATCCAGGAAATACTTCTTGAAAAATATATAAGAAATAAAATTTAAGACATTACATGGCTATATTTATGGAATGTAAAGTTGGTTTAATATTCTAAAATCATTGTAAATTATCATATGGACATGGTAAAAGACAAAAATCATTGAATTATCTAATGAATGCTGAAAAGAATTTTTAAAAGTCAACATCTATATATGATAACAATTCTTAGAAAATTAAAAACAGGATGAAGCTAGCTTTTTTACCATGATAAAAGATATGGTATCTTTCCTCTGAAATTAGGAATGAGACAAAGATTATTTATTTTACATATTACCTCTATTTCAACATTGTAAAAGAAAATCATAGCTGGTAAACTAAGTCAAGAAAAATATAATAAAAGATATAAGAAATGGAAAGAATAAATAAAACTGCTGTTATTTTCAAATGGCATTGCTCTATATGTATGTATTTCAAAAACATTTGCAGATAAACTATTGGAATTAAGAAGTAAATTTTACATAGTCACTTCTATATTCACTGGTAGAAAATAAATATAAAAACGTTTTAAAGTATATAAAAATATAAAAGAAAAAATAAAGTTAAAATTTCAAAGTGGCAATTTGAAAATAGAATATCAAAACTCAAACCACTTTTAATACCAACCAAAACATTAAAGTATCAAGGAGTAAATCTAGCAAAAATATGCATAATCTTGAGATTAAAGTTTATCCAAAAAGTATTAAAAGAAATTAAAGACCTCAATCCATGAAGAGATATAACAAATTCAGTATTGCTCAAATTGATCTATATATACAAGGCAATCCCATTAAAATCTCAACAATCTTTTTCCAAATTCACAAGATAATTTTAAAACTTATATGAAAATACGAATGTTTAAATGTAAGCCAGGGAATCTTTAGAAAGAACTAAGTTTTAGACTTACTATCTAATATACCTATTATGAACTATACTAACATAGTAAAATAAACATAGAGACAAAAGAAGGAGAATTTAAAAATCCAGAAATAGATCCATGCATATACAACTCACCTGATTTAGAACACAGGTAACACCACAGTAAACTAGAGAAATAATGGTCTTTACAATGGTAAAGCAAATAGTGCTGGGTCAATTAGATATCAGTATAGAAATAAAATTAATCTTGACTCTACTCCTTCCACAAATTTTTTAAAAGAAAACCTAAGGAAATATTTTAATGGCTTTGGATAAGCAAAGATTTCCTAAACCAGAAACAGAAACTACTAATGAAAAACTAAAGGAAATAATCGTTATGTTAAGCAGCTTTTAAACTAAGAAGTTAAAGATAATCTACACAATGAAAGGGTGTACTTGCAATGGATCTATCCGACAAAGGACTTGTGGTCAGAAATCCTGAAACCCAACAAGGAAAAGACACTGCAGGAGAAAAACTGGGCAAGAGACTTACCCAGGCACATCAGAAAAGAGGAACTACAAGGCGCCAAAAAAATAAAAGTGCTCAACATCATCAGTCATCAGTAAAATAAACAGTTGTCATCAGTAAAATAATAAGTACATAATACAATTATATAAAAATATAGTAGTGATATGCCACTACATATCCACCATAATAGCTAAAATTAACAAGATTGACCATACTAGGTGTGGGCAAGGACGTAAAGCAATTAGAACTCCTTGCAGAGTCTGAACTCATCCAAATACTAGAAAACTACTTGTCAATATTATTAGAGTTGATTATGCATATACCCTACGTTCAACAGTTCTACTCTTGATATAACTCCTAAAATAAATGCATCAATATGTACTCCAAAAGAAATGTAATAGCAAAAATTAAAACAACTCAAATATCAACAATAGAATACAAAACTCAATTCTGAAAAATCCATATGATAGAATACTATGGAGCAAAATAACAAAAATATAAAAGACTACTGCTAAAAATAACAATATGGATGGATCTCAAAATATATTATTGAGTTTTTTTAAAAGCCAGAAACAAAAACATTGTGTTTTTATATACAAATTTTATGTTTACATAAACATCGAAGACAGACAAAACTTATTTATACAGTGCAAAATCACGATAATGGTTACCACTGGGTAAGTAGGAGTTCCATAAGGAATAATATGGGTGCCTTTGCAATGGTAATGTTCATTTCTTAAAATCTGAGTGAATATTACATATTTGCAGCGTAAAATTCTTCATGCTACATACTTCCAAGTTGTGAAATTTTCTGTATGGATGCTACAGTCGAATAATAAGATAATTTTTATAATAAAAAAATAAAATTCAAAGTACACTCAGGTAAACAAGAAATATCTTTTAGTTGTCTTTTAAAGGCATCAGCCAGTCATAGCTGAGATCTTGATTTAAAGAATTTGCCAAAAATTTACATTTACCAACCTCAAAAATGATGACACTTTCACAGTAGTGTAGCCACATTCCACAGGAGACTAAGTGTGTGTTTGTGTTTGTTTCTTTGTTTTTGAGACAGGGTCTCACTCTGTCACTCAGGCTGGAGGGCGGTAGTGGGATCTTGGTTCACTGCAACCTCCACCTCCTGGCTTCAAGTGATTCTCCCACCTGAGGATCCCAAGTAGTTAGCAGTAGTTTAATCAAACCACTGTGCTTTGCAATGTAACCAACGGCTTGTATAAACATGGCAGAATACTTCCTACCATGTGAACTTTGGGAATGTCTTGCCAGGCAAAATGGCTGCAGTTTTCTATTAGTGAGGAAGTTTTTCCTGAATGGAAATGCATAATTTGGGTTTAATAAGACTTTTCAATATAAGCTGTACATACAAATGTGTATTTTCTCCTTTCCTTGTGTTTACAGCATGAGATAAGCTGTAGACCAATTTTATGTAGCATTTTATATGCAAATAAGAAGTTATTTTTGCATGTTTTCATTTTTATAGGAGACAGGCAAGAGAATTTCGAATAACGCAGTTTTCCTCTCCAGAGAACTGACTTTTCTATTTAGTTAATTCTGCATCCTGTGTGCATCTTTATCTCAACACCTGATGAAGAATATTCAAACACTGGAAGTTTGACAAGTCAATACAATTCTATAAATAATTTTATTGTTTCAAAGTCAACTGTGCTCATTTTGGCTTTTTTGAGCATGAGTTGAAATGGTCATTTGAGGATCTCCATTCCGAAGCAAGAAGCATCTTCTAAATGGCTAAATTCCCAGATTCACAGGCTCTCCACATGGACAGACACGAAAAGGCTCCTATGGTAATGGTGAGTCAGATCCATGATGGAATCCATATCTGTCCTTGCAGGATGGGGATGAAATATTCACTTATCAGCTGGCATTAATGACCACAATAGGAGTTAAGAGGGTTCCGACATGAACAGACCTCAGATCCCAGAACTAGAGCTTTGTATTTGGCAAGATGGATACATTTGGAAGGACCCATAGGGCTGACAGAGCTAATACAGGGAGCATGCTGTTGATCCAATGATACTCCAGCAGGGACAAAATCTGCCTTGGCCACTGGCAAGTTGGAAGAGCCAACAGCCATTAGGCAGAGGCTCAAGTAAGCAGGTGGTTTTTGTCAGTGGAGGGCCTACAAGTGGACAAAGCAGAGTGTGGGGAGGAGGACAAGGCAATGGGTACACAACAGATACAGGTTCAGCCAGGGAGTCTGTATGGGTGTGGTATGGCAGCAGGATGCAAAAATAAAGATTCGGCAAGACTTCTGTCCTGAGAAGGATGAACAGAAGGCAGTACCAAGAATCAATAAAAAATTAACCTCAACACAAAGCTTGTTCACCAAGATTGAGCAAAATCTATGTATTCGTACTTCAGTAAAAGGCCAGAGCAAAACCACCAGCAATGTGTATTATATGCTACTTGCTCAAGGCTTTTCAAATCCCCTCGAAGAACACCAAGTCTGATGGAGGGGAGGGGGCAGGAGGATAATTCTGGGAGTGCTATAACTGGAAGCAACATGGGATGTGTAAAGGGAGGGAGCATAAAGGATTGAAGAGGAACAGTTCTGATTCGCCTCAGTTTTTTCACTCAGAAAGTAGAAAATAATATAAACTCCTAGGGTTGTTGAAAAGGTTGAACATAAAGTGGATAGCAGATAGAACTCCAAGGATATGATGAACCAGCCTTTTCAGCTACTTATGGCAATATTATAATGGCAAAGCATATTCTCTAAACTTGGGAGCTTTCAACAGGTTATGAACACTGTGGCAATAATAATTGCTAACATTCATTGTAGACTTATGGATCAATCAGTGTCTTAAGTTCATTACATATATTATCCCATTGAATCTTCTCATCCTACAAGGGTGAGATTCATTTCATTTCACAGATCTGGCAACCAAAGAACAGAGAAGTTAAGTGACTTGCCCAAGATTACACATTGGTTAATGGCACTGTCAGAATTTGAGCATAGATTCCAGAGCCCACACTGATAGTTTAGTTATACATAATACTATACTTCCTCTATGGGAGAAAAAATAGAGAGAGCCATGGAAGAGCAAGAATTGATTCATCCAATACCGATTTAGAACCTCAGTGGTAGACTGCAGTGAGACATATACAGAACCTAGTAAAAGCCTAGCAGCACATTTTTAATGCAATTATCTTTGGTAGTCATTTCTCTGACTATGCTCCTGGCATAAAGCTCTATCAGCACAGCCATGGCAGGAGCATGGAGTTTATGGCCAGAAACTTTATTGCCCAGTGTGAGTAATGGTGGTGCATGGCCAGCATCGTTTCTGGGTTGAAGTACTCCGTGGTACACAGATATAAGCAGCAGCTGCATCATTTTCCTCGATCTATAAATTTCTGGGTGGCAAAATTCTACATACTAGATTGTCATATAACCCATACACACAAACTTTAAATATCAACTTATATCCCCAGAGATCTGACACATTTAATGTTGTGTCCAAAGGTATTTACGGTAGATGAAAAGACTTTTGATGACAGTTCATCCAAAATAACATAAAAATAGGAGGGGAAAAAAAGCAGCAGCCCGACACCTATGATACATCTACCATGTCCTTAATACATTGTTATATAATTCTTCGTAGTTTTATACAACTAATTCATGCTCATTTTAGATGTAAAAACATGTTAAAGTTACCTAAAATACAACCAACCAGAGATGAACATTATAAATACTTTGTTTAGCTTTCCAAAATGTTATCCTAGTCATTTAGCTTTTAGTAAAAATAAAAATTTTTTTTTTATTTTTATTTTTGGAGACAGAGTCTCACTCCGTCACCAGGTGCCAGGCTGGAGTGCAGTGGCACAACCTCGGCTCACTGCAACCTCCACCTCCTGAGTTCAATCAATTCTCCTGCCTCAGCCTCTTGCGTAGCTGGGACTACAGGCATGTGCCACCACACTCAGATAATTTTTTTGTATTTTTAGTAGAGACGAGGTTTCACCATGTTGGCCCGGATGGTCTCGATCTCTTGACCTCGTGATCTGCCCACCTCGGCCTCCCAAAGTGCTGGGATTACAGGTGTGAGCCAAAAAATAGAAACATATGTATCATATTGTACAGTCTACTGTGTAACTGCATTTCTCACAAATATGAATATCTTGCCATGTCCCATATAGATTTATATTCTTTCATGACTACATGTTTTCATTTTATTTAATGAATGCCAATTATTTTTCAGTCCCCTACTATTGGGAATCTAGGTTATTTTCCTTATTTATTTACAGGCATGTCTTACATCAACATATTAACCAGTTTTTCTTGTTTGTTTTTTTGAGACAGAGTCTCGCTCTGTCACTCAGCCTGGAGTGCAATGGTGCAATCCCAGCTCACTGCAACCTCCATCTCCCGGGTTCAAGTGATTCTCCTGTCTCAGTCTCCCAAGTAGCTGGGATTATAGGCACACACCACCACAACTGGCTAATTTTTGTATTTTTAGTAAAGATGGGGTTTCACCATGTTAGCCAGGTTTGTCTCGAACTCCTGATCTCAGGTGATTCGCCCACCTCAGCCTACCAAAGTGCTCAAACTACAGGTCTGAGCCCCAGTGCCAGACCAATTTCTGATTTTATATTTAAATATTGCTTTAATCAACATCCACATACGTTATTTTTTTCCTAGAGTAAACTCACTGAAATGGAACTTTGAGTTCAAAAGGCATACATAATTTTGAAGCTGTTGGTACTTGCTGCAGTAATGCACATTAGGAAATTTGTAACAATTTACTATCTGCTAGCATTGTATGAATTAAAGTGTTCTATTCCCTACTCCCTATTCCTCATATAGCCTTCTGATGTTTATTACTTTTCAAAAGACTCCTGGGCTGAAGTTGTTCTCCTGCCTCAGCCTCCTGAGTAGCTGTGACTACAGGCTCGTGCCACTATACCTGGCTAATTCTTGTATTTTTAGTAGAGATGGGGTTTTGCCTTATTGGGCAAACTGGTCTTGAACTCCTCACCTCATGATCTGCCCACCTCAGCCTCCCAAAGGGCTGGGATTACAGATATGAGCCTCCACACCTGGCCTAACCTGTATGTTTTATATTGAAATTTTGCTATCTAGTTTTTAGCTGGCCTTTTAATATTATTGTGGTTTTCAATTAAATTTGTTTGTAATTTTTATATTGTAGAATTGCATAAACATTTCAAATGTGTATTTTCCCTTTGGTGCCATGCTGAGGAGGCTTTCCAAAAATACCCTTTCCCCAGAATTATAGAGATATTTGTGGGCATTTTCCCCCCAAATTTTTGTGGCTTTATTCTTTTTCACTTAACATGTTTGTGAAAGAGGAGACTAATATGATCTTGGCAAATCGCATATCAAAAACTGCCAGATAGCTTGATTTCTAAAAGAATACTGAGATGAGTTTGCTTTGCAAAAGAAAAAGGCCTTAGTACTTTATAAAATTACAACATAGATCACAATGGAGTTTCCTGTGTAAAATCAAGGCTTTGGATTATGTTTCTAGAAGTTGATGAAGTTGTACTACATATAGACGTGGAAATATAATCCTTAATGTTGAAGTCCAGGCTGGACTACCTGAGACTAGCTAAGCATATTCATTCCCTGTTTCAGTTCTAAGGACTGGCTTCAAGTTATCCATTCTCTTTCCTGTGTCCAGTGTGTCTCAGAGGACACTATATCTTCCCATCAGCTTATTCTAATTTTGAGTTGACCATTTCCAAAGTTTCATGTGTTTCTTTTTTTTTTTATTTAATTTCCTCAGCAAGGCAATTTACTTCCATAGAAGGGTGTGGCTCATAGATGGAACAATGGTGAGCGCACACTTGGATAAGGGAGGAGAAGGGGTACTTATTCCTAACAGAGGTCACCCCTACTGCTGTGTCATTCTCCTATTGGCTAGGATTAGACCACAAAGTCTAGTCTAATTTCGCTTGGCTATTTTAAAGGGAGCAGGCGGACAAGCCAGATTGGCAAGGTGGGTAGTTTTGCGGGAAGGATGGTTACAGTCATGTCAGAGCAGGTAACCATGGTTTCTTCAGGGGATGTAAGGGATATTTTTGCATCAGAGAGTATACTGGTCAATAAGAGAAAATAAACGCCATGGCTGCTACTCTTAATAATAGCACTACATCTTCCAAACCATGTAATCTGACTACAGACATTTTTTAAAGTAGCAGCTAAGAAATCTGACATGTAAGGTGGAAATTGCAAAGCTTTAACATAATTCTCCATGCCTTTTCTTTAGTTGATTTCATTTCTAAAGCTGTTTTTGACAGCCTACAATACCTCCATGATGAAACATTAGTAACTTTAAAATCTACGCATTATTCCATGGCCACTTTTAAGATATCAGTCAGTGATATCGCCAACTTCCCAGTTCAAGCTGTTTTTCCCCTTAGAAGAATCTGTTCATTACAGTAGTTAACAACTACTCAGTTAGCAAAGAGCCCTAAGACAAGGCAGGGGACAAGTTAATGGTGTAACAAATCAGTCGTTAAGCTAAATGGTCAGTTTGCACAGTACAGTATTATTGCTTTATTGAACCCAGCTTAAAGATTTACAGCAGTTACATTTTATTCCAGGTACAAGATGCACAAATGAAATACAGAGGGATGCAGTTTTGTTTTATACTGCTTTCATTAAGAACCCAATTGCACGGCAAAATCAGTTAGTATATATCTCGTTCCATGTGACAGCCAATTTTCCACTGAGATTGGAAACTCTTGGAGCCTTTTAATCCTTGATCTCACTTCGGGAATACAAGGGGTGGGAGTTATAGCATGTTTTTAAATTGTTTAAAGTAAAGCTTTGGTGTTAACAAGACTCATCCCTGGCTTCTGGACAATGGTACTTCTGTGGATGGATGGTGAATTGCCTTGACTTCAGATCTGCTTTGATGAGGAAATACATCTGAGACATACTTATTGGCCCAACAGAGTAAGTATTTTTTTTTTCCCCAGGGAATTTCTTTTCAGAGAACAGTATGTAGTGCTATAAATATATTTGTCACCAAAATAACCTGTGACATGATCCATTTGACCATCTAAGTAGCAAAGTTGATTTCGTCATGATTCATTTAACCTTTTCTTGGCATATCTGTACTACACATCAAGCACTTTTTAACTTTCATCTAGGGATGTAGCAGGTAACAGTCCTCATAGGGTTTACATTCTTGTGGAGAAGACAGATTTTAAAAACAAATAAATGTATGATATGGGATAATTTTGCAAGTAATACATGCTATGAAGAAAATAAAATATAGTTAAGAAGAATGGTTAGGTAGAAATCGATTGCTAATGTAAGTAGCAGAAACTATTATTTGGAGGACTGCAGAAAATTAATCAATCAAGGGCCTCATAAGTAAAAAGAAAGATAAAAAAGTGTTTCACTGAAAACATATAACTCTTTCACATACTTCCAAATCCTGCTTACTGCTTTGAGTTTCTCTTAGCAAACCTCCTTTCAGTACAGAACAGAAGAAAATAGCAATGATTGAAGTTTAGAGTTTAGGGATAGTGTATGTTTAAGATACTTGCTCAGTAACCAGCACTGTGTATAAAATGTTTTCTATGGTGGTAACAACAATAATGAGAAAGGTCAGAATAGCTGTGGCTTGGAAATAATTGCTTGGTTCAGATCTATAAAAGCTATTAAATCAATCCTACAGAGGATAACACATTTTGTTATGCTATAAGATGATAAGTGTAGAAGTTTGCCAGCTCATACACTAATTCCGGACCTCAGCTTAATATCATTTAGTACACTTATGTCCCACAACTGCAGAACCACAAACTGATTTTCAATTTCTTTAGTAGGACAAAAATATCACAAGAAAAACTGTTAGATGTTGTGTGCTAGTATACGTGTGACTGTGTGTTAAGTGTTTGTGTGTGTGTGATATATTCTGACAACCATATATTTCCAGACTGGTTACTTATCAGAGAGCAACATAGAAGAAATTATGTTCAGAAAGTATCTGTTCAAAAGTACACATATGATTTGAAACATTTTAAAAATGAATTCTTTCAGTATTTATTTCATTTTCATATTACGATTGGCAAGGTAAACTCTTGCTTTGACAATATGAAGACTATTTATGTAAGACTTGTGAGATCATGTGTGGCTCAGATCATATGGCATATTTGCATAAATGTAAATGACAGCCTTTAAGAATCCCTTTGTTTCTGGCTCCAGTGGTACTTTTCCCAAATACAGGCTGACAATGTTTCTACATTAATTAATCTATTTATAAAAACAGGCACAACAAAACAAAACCCATTGTCCTTGCCCTTGTGGAACTCACTGAAAGTTAAAGGAGAGCTTCCAGCCATAATTCTCCTGGCCTTGGCAGAAGAAGAGAGGTGTATCAGTGAAAGTACCAGCAGGGCACAAGTGCCATGCTCTAAAAGGCGACTCAACACAGTGTAATGAATGGGACATCTCACAAAGGTGGAAGCAGATTAAAGGAGACCAGCTGAGGGGCCATGAAGCAACCTGGATTTCGCAGCAATGGGACAATATACACTAGGCTTCCTGGAAAAAAATCTCACCACAAGCTTGGGGGCTTAAAACAACAGAAAGTTTTTCTCTTATTTTCTGAATAACAGAAATCCAAAGTGACCCTTCCAAAGCTAAAATGAAGTTTTTGGCAGGGCTTCTCTCCCTATGAAGGCTCTAGAGAGAATCCATTTCCTTGGCTTTTCCAGCATCTACAACTGGAATTCCTAGACTCAGGATCTCTCCCTCTATCTTCAAAGATAGCAATGTACATCTTCTCTCTCTGACTCTGCTCCTATCACGTGGCTTTTTTCTCTTCCATGCATAGTCAAATGCCTCACTATCTCTCTCTTTTATTGATAGGATACTTGTAATTACAGTCAGGACCCAGCTAGATAATCCAAGATGAACTTTTCCAACTCAAAAACTTTAACTTAATCACACCTGCAAAGACCTTTTTCCATATAAGATAATATTGACCGTTTTCAGGAATTAAGATATAGATATCATTGGGGACCATTATTCAACCTATGGCAAGGAGGGAGCTGAAACCCTCACTGGAGGGTTCTGTAGTGTTCTGTAGTAACAGAATGTAGCTACCATCAAGAGATGCCCAAACCAAAAGAGAGTCTGGGAAACAAGTACCCAAACCTCACTCTTGCTCCACCCTCCAATTTCTGTCAGAGCCTCCCATGAGCCAAACCCAAACTGGGCAAGGAAGACAATTCCATCCATAAACATCAGAGCACAAAGGAGGGTAGAGAAGACCAAAGAGTGAATCTCACGAATCAATGGAGAATATCCAGCAAAGATATGTACCAGGGGAAGCCAACAATAGTTCTGAAGCCATTTGTAGGAATGAGAATTCCAGCAAGAGGCTAGGGAGATATAGACCAGATTACAATCACTAAAAAGTCCCACCCAAGCAGCCTGAATTCAGAGAAGTGAGGTTCCATTCAGATCCCACTATAAGGGCTCATCCTGGACACTAGGAAATTATTCCAGAGGTAAGGAAATAATTCACTGCATACCCAATGGAACTCAACCAGGATTTAACTTTGCAAGGCTCATCCCAAGGTTTTGGAAACTTAAGATTTTACAACTATATATCCGGTATGCAATGTGTTTAGGACCACATGTATTTTGGATTTTAGATTTTTTTTTTGATTTGGGAATGTTTGCCAATACTTATTAATTGGGCACCCCTAATCAAAAATCTGAAATCCCCCAATGAGCATTTCATTTGAGTGTCATGTTAGTGCTCAAATTATTTTGAATTTTGGACCAGTTGGAATTTTGAATTTTTGGATTATACTCAACCTGTAGTTGTTTTCAGTTCACAAAGGAAAGAATGATTCGGTGTTAATTTGGTGGGAAAGACCCAGTGCTTCTTTCCTTGGTTTGGATTAATATTGTCATAAAAGGCAGCATATCATTGACAGTCTTTTCTTTCAATGGAGATATGTAAGCCGAAATTGAAGATAATGGTCCTAAGGAAAGCAAAGATCGATTCCACTGACTTTAAGCCAAGGAATCAGCTTGCCTACATCAAGGGCTGAATTCGTGTCATCTTTTGGCTAAGATCTCGTGGAGAATTCAATCTGTGCTCCCAAAAGCTGTACAACTCAGGATTGTTGACTTTAGTAGTTTTTCAATGGCCACAATATGAAAACCTGGACTAAGGATACCAATCCCTTGAGCAAAGCAAAGCCCAAGGAATAAAAACGTCATGATAAAAATGCACATAATACATTATTAATAATTAGAAGAATTATCACAAAAACTTATTACAGATAGTAAGAATTTAAGAGACTGCCTTACCTCAACTCTGAGTGAAGAATTACAGTTTAAAACTCTACCAGAAAAAAAATGGATATATTTGCCTATCGTGTAATAAAGGACATGTTCTTTATTCAGTGGAGTTCCAGATGATCTTGATCTTGATTTTTATGTTTTCCAAGTTGATTCATAATTTAAATTATTACACAGAGAATCATAACCACAGTGGGACCCTTTTGACCAGAGCCTAGAGAAACGTCACTGTTATACGACCAACAGATTCATATGCCTGCTGTGCAGTAAATCACCAATTACACTGAGACAGCAGGAATGCAGCAGAGAAAGAGTTTAATGATTGCAGGGTGCCAAGCAAGAAGATGGAAAAAGATCCTCAAATCCATCTCCCTGAGAAGTTCTGGGCTGGGGCTTTCTCGTGTATCATGTATAGTGAGGAGCTGGAGAACTGAAGTTGTTGATTGGTTGGTATAAGAGAGATGAAATCCTAAGGACATGGAAACTGCATTCTTTGATGAGTCAGCTTCTTGTAGGGTTCCCCAGACCAGCTGGAGTCAGTAGAATCCTTCAGACAAGTTGATATCAGTCATTTCACTGATATGCAGGATATGAAATAATATCTCAAAGGAAAAATTCAACATTTCATAATGTTCAAATCGTTATCTATAGAGCAGTCAAAGAGAACTATAATCTGGTGACATGGTCTACATAATTCTACAACAATAGGCACATACAACTATGAGGAAGCAAGTCAGAGGGCACACTGACATCATGATTAATGCGAGTCATGCTGCAAGCTTGGTTTATTTTCCTTTCTCCCCCTCACTTCTTCTCTGATTAGTTTTATAAAGTATACAAGGGCAGTTTCACCACTGCCATTGCCAGAACCCCAAGAGAACACAGGGCAGGGACTGGGCATTCAACTGGCCACGCAAAGCCCCTCCTCTCTTTCTTCAACTCTTGCTTATATTGCCTGCCATCCTCTTGTCCAGATGAGAGGACCCAGAACTTGATTACAAATGGCTCAATATCTTAGAGAAGATAAACAACCTCTGAAGATTTGGGGAAAAAATGAGGAAGCTGAGGTGGAAGATATGATGCTACAGACTTCTGGTGAGCCTGAAGCCTCACCAAGTGCCAATGGAACTACCCTATTTATAAAATGAGAAGAAGCAAGCAGCATTAAGAGGTTTCTGATAGACTTTACAAACAAGAGTACAGAAGATTTTGTTGTTAAATTCCTAGATGTCTCACTCCATCACCCTCAGAATTTCCAGTTCTACATTCAGGGTGACACAACTCTTCTTCTAAAAACTGTAGTGCCAACCCAGAGACAGTCAACCCTGGAGCCCCTTTTATTTCTCCCTGAGACCCATGGGTGAATGACCCTTTAATCTAAGCATGAATCTGAATTCAAAGATTTCAACAGCAATATATTCCAATATGCTATCCTTGATCAAATATTTACAACTGATGAAAGAAAAAAATCATCTTTATGTACATATTTCTTGCTAGTCTTCGGATACTGTGGCATTGGATTTCATCTGCCCTTAGAATCTAGAAAACAAAAGAGACCCATACAGAAAATAGAAATAGATGTATCAAACGAGAATGATGATAACATGAGTTTATTCTTCACAAAACTTTGAATCAGACTAATAATGCTTTAATCAGAAGTTTTCCCACAAAACAGGCACAGAAGAGATCAATGGTATCTGGTAGACAAATGCTTCTTGGGACAATTCAACCTTGATTTAACTGCCCCCACATTTTTTGGTTTTAGAGAAATTAGCACAGAGCAGCCATGCCACCATAAAAGGCAGCTGCAATTGATGTGTGTTCTGATAAATTGGAGTCAATGGTAACAATATTGCTAAAATTGAATCATGTTCACATTTCTATAGTCACAGATTTGCCTTTCTAAAACCACTGTAATTGGCATGTGTGCATGTAATGTAGGTAAACAGTTGATTTCATCAGAATCATTGTTGTTCCAATGATTCTGATACAACCTGAAGTATGTCTTTAGGATAGTAAACACAGTATGCCTTGTGTCTCAACCTTATTGACAATTTCTGATATTGTCTCTTCCAAAACACAATATATGTTTGCCCAACATGATGGTAGATTTCATGCCTAGAACTGCATAAAAGATAACAATTTACCTCTTCTTCTGAATAGCTTCAAACCCATGTAAAGGGCACAGATTAGCCTTTTGTGAAGAGTGATAGCTGTTATTTTACAACTAGTATTTCAAAGGCACAAGCATGGATGGCTGATTTTTAGTAACAGAAATTGTTACTGTCTTTTCCTTTTGCTTTCGATTCCCATTGAGAGATCTTCCCAAGGGTTCAAGAAATTTTGGGAGCTTTCTAGCAATAAAATTCCGAAGAATAAACATTTCTTTTGACCTTGTTACATAAATCTGATCTTTATTTTGAGAAAAAATAAAGAATCCCAAAAGAAACACACTGGAGACCAATTTGGAGTTAAATAGAAAACATTGACTTGGGTAAGAATAATTTATAAAAGGTCCACAATTAAATAAACACCAATTAATGGACATTTTTAGGTTTCAGAAAGTTTGTGTTAGTTTTCATAAAACTTTAAATATATAAATTATATATTACAGCACTTTTTGTAGAAAAAAATGATCAAGTGATTTTTCTTGGGGAAAAAATGCCTCAGAAACACACATCTCAATCAAAAGCTATCCTTTCCCTTCCCCACCTTTCCTTCCCCACCTCCTCCCAAGGAGGACATCGGAGCAATGACAGACAGCAAGTGCCTCCACAAGAAGTCATCTTGAAAACTTTTGGCCCAAGCATGGGTCAAAAGATGGCAATCTGAGTTCATGTACTTAACTCCATTCCCTCTACATATTCTCACTCAAACAGCTAAAAATAATACAAAAATCAGCAATCATCACTGGAAGTTAAGCAAGAGTGCCATCCACATGCTAGCAGCTTTAAGGAATTTTCATAAAGTATAATGCAAATTAAACCATACTGCAGCAAAGACCTACCAAACTACAACCACTAGAGATGACGAAAAAGCCCTGTGCAGGAGTAAAGAAAAGACTCTCCCAACATCACTTAATTAGCCTCCTTCATCACCCCCACAGCTCAAAACAGAAAGGGAAGAGGGTTATCATCTCATAGAAGGCAGTTCTAATTGTCACCCTAAAGCCTCAGGAAGTGACTAGTTTCCAGAACCCATACTAGCTGAAGCATCCCTGATTTCCACCTGGCATCAGAAAAATGGTAAATGGAGAAAGCAGAGAATATTAACTGTTCCTAAAATATGTGCATTTGCTGGGCAAGGAAGCCAATTACCTTCAAGTGGGAGAAGGAAGGACTCTCAGCCAGTGAGAACCACAAAGGAATTTTGCCTTGTGTTTCTACCATCAGACAATCAAATTGTTCTGCCTAAATACTAAGTGATTTCATATTTATCCTTAAAACTCCAAAATGTCAATAGGTTTTATCTAACTGAAGGTCAACTTTCATCATTTTGCTTTATACTTAAATCTTCAACATTTTAGATTGTTTCCAAATTTCTTTGAAAATTTTTACTTCATTTTCCCTGTTTTCTCATATCTTAACAGCCTAACACATTCACCTTGCCCACTGCCCAAAAAGCCACTGCACTGAGAATGGCAAGTACTGTAGCAGGGAAAGAGTTCAATGATCACAGGGTCAGCCAAGTGGGAGGACAGCAGATAATTCTCAAATCCACCTCCCCAAAAGCTTGGAGGCTAGGGTTTTCAAAAATAATTTGATGGATGGTGGGGGGGGGGGGGGGGCTAGGGAATGGGTGCTGCTGATTGGTTGGGAATTAAATCATAGGCCTGTTGGAACTGTCTCTGTGCCGACTCCATTTCTGGGTGGAGGCCAGAGAACTGACCAATTGAGTTATGATCTGAGTGGGTCCAGGTGGCATCACTCAGTTCTCCACAATGGAGAAGTCTGACAAATGTCTCAAAAACCAATCTTAGGTTTTACAATAATGATTTTATCCAAAGGACCAACTGCAGAAGCTACAAATTCTGTGGCCTGTGGCTGCTTGACTCCTAAGCAGTCAGCAAGCTAGGAAACAATGGCAGGATATCACTTAACTATGCATAGTTCTTAGCAGAATTGAGGCACCTCCCAAAATTCTATCCTTGTGGCCTTTCATTAATTTTACAGAGGTAGTTTATGTCCTCAAACAAGGAGAAGGTTTTTTCGGGAATGTACTGTTATCATCCTTGCTTTAAAGTTAAACTATAAACTAAATTCCTTCCATAGTTAGCTTGGCCTATGCCCAGGACAGTTAGCTTGTGTGGTTAGAAGCAAGATAGAATCAGCTGTGTTAGATTTCTCCCTCTGTGGTAATATTGCAAAGGCAATTTCAACATTATACATTTATTGGATCTCTTGTCACATGCATATTAGATGTCTATGTCTCTATGTCCATGTCTCTTTTCCTGAATTTCCATATACTCTTTCTGTAAAATTTGTAGAATTTTTTTAGTTTGGTTTAAAGCAATTTGGTTTTCATGGTACACAATGTACAATTCACTCTTGCCTTTTGAAATAGGCAAACACAATAAAAAATCTTTTCTGTTCTTACATTACTCCCTTTCCACATCACTCCAGTTGTTTTAGGAAAGCAACACCCTCCTGAATTTCACTGAAAAAATAAAGTATTGTAAATGGTTTCTTAAATTTTTAAAAAATAAATAATCATTTATCTGAGTTTTACCAGATAGACTCCCATGTTTTAAATGATAAAATCTGCATTTTGCCTGTTGATTTTCTCCTGTTTGATCATTCTGACCAGCAGGAAGCTATGTGAATGAAAACTGGAAATGAGATTTACTAACTTTCACTTTCCATAATACAGATTCATTAGTCTGCTCTTTTAAAGAACAGAATAAAAATAAGTAAACAAAATACTTACCTCAAAAACTTACAAAAGGAAAGGCAGAATAAACTTAAGAAAACTAGAATGATGTTATTAATAAAGATAAAAACTCAACTAAATTAATTAGAAAATAGGAATTCAGTAAAATCAATTCATCAGAGAGTTATTACTTTGAAGCAAACACACAAAAAAAATAGACACAACCTTGATAAGGCTAACTGAGAAAAAGTGGGAAAACAAAATTATGAAGCCAAAATTATATTTTATTTTTATAATATTATTATTTAAATTTTCTCAGTATCTTTGAAAATAAAAAGCCTTCTAGGAATATATGAAGCCCCAAAACTGATTAATTGAACAGGTCGTAATTCAGAATAGTCTAACTACAGAAGACACTGAAAATGTTGTCAAAGGAATACCATCACCCCCACTTCTGTGCTTCTAACCTGGATATTTTAACAGTTTAGTGACCTCATTATTCCTGTAGTATTTACACTGTTCTGGAGCATAGAAAAAGCAAACAAAATAAGAAAGCTCATTCAAGTTATTTTTTAAATTTAACTAAGTAAATCTGCTACCAAGTACCTGCTACCAAAACATGACAAACTAACCATAAAACAGAGAAAACCTATTTATGGATATATATTAAATATTGCCAAATAGAATCTGAGCAAATAGTCAAGTAAGGTAGTTATACTGATTGATAGTTTTATTGTTAGGAGAAAAAGTATACATTCTTGTAAAAACCATACAACTCAGGAAAAGAAAAATCACTTCAATTTTTATTACCATAACATAGCCACAACTAACATTTGAATAAACATCCTTCCATTTCCTCTCTAGATATATTGGTACATGGAGTTATATATATATATATATATATATATATATATATATATATATATAAACAACTTTGTGTAAGGGGAATCATAATATATGTACATAATATATGTAATCTGAGAGTTTTACTCAACAATATGTCATGGACATTCATGTCAATAAATATAGATCTATACTATTTGTAACAGTCACATATTATCCAATTGTATGTCTCTACTGTAATTTACTTAGCCAGTTGATTGGATGTTTGGGTTGCCATTATGGTGCCATTATGAATAGCTCTATGATTTACTCCTTGGACAACAATCTCTTCCCCTTTTGTGATTATTTTCTAAAAGTAGCGTTGCTGGACCATACAGCATACACATGTTATATTTTTTTCTATTATCAGATGGCCTTTTAGAAAAGATATATCTATTTATAGTTGTATCAACTATGCTTGAGTGTGCAACTGCCCCACACTCACAAAAACACAAATTATTATCAGTTGTTCGCTGTTAGATAATAATGTGATTGGAGGGAAGCCTGGGTGTTCAGTAAGTTTATTCACTATTTTTTATGTGTATGGATTCAATAAAGAACACATTGAGTGTCTGTAGGTGCCAGCAGCTGAGCTAGGCACTGAGAATTGGTCATCAACAAGAGAAATGTGGTTGCTGTCCTCAAAAGTGTTTTTTGAAGAAACTAGGAAGTCACTAAATATTAACACATAAATAAATTAACAAAATAATTACATATTGAGACTAGTGATCTGTAGGAAATAAAGATGTTTTGAGAGTAACAGGAGGATAACCTACTTTGGGTAGAAAAGTTAGAAACTGCGTCTTTGAAGAAGCGACATTTAACCTGAGATAAGAAATATGGAGTAAAATGAGTTTCAAGCAGAGGGAACAGGAAGGCAAAAACTGTGAGGCAGGAAAGGCCCTGGTGTATTCAAGGACATAAAGGAAGCTAAAGTAGCCAGAGTATAGAAGATGAACAGAGGTCTGAGAAGTAGGCAGCAATCAGACGTTGCTTAAAGACCACAAGAAGAATTTTGAATTATCTTCTAAGTTCTGCACAAAGACGCTGAATGACTTTAAACAGAATGCAATTAGAATTACCTTCTAAAATCTCTGCCAGCTCTGTGAACATCTGATTGAGTAACTCTTGGCTTAGAAAGCTGCGTCAATACTGATGCTACCCACTGAAATGAAAAATCCCTGGTGAGAATAGGTTTGAAGGTAGATGAATATTTTGGACATGAGAATGTATAGATGTTTATGAGACATCCAAGTGGAGATTCAACATTAACAGCTGTATAATGTAAGTCTGAGGCTCAAGTAACACAATGGGTATATATTTGAGAGTAACCAGCATATAGGTGGTATTTAAATCATGGGATTAGATAGGACCACGTAGAGAAAGACTATACATTGGGAAGAGATTTAAGGAATGCTTTTTAAATTAAAAAAAAAAAAAAAAAAGATGCCCATCAGAACTTAAAGGTATGGTCAAGCATTATAAAACAGCTAATAGGCTGAGAATTTTTTAATAAAAGAGCCAAAGGTATATAATATAATCAGCATTATGAGGGACCTATACCTACTAGCACATATCCAGGGCCACGTTCCCTGCTAAAGAAAGCACAAGTCATGTGATTGCTCATCTTTAAGGTTTCACTAACTTAAACTTTGGATGAATTAATACTGAGTCTTCTAAGGTTGCCTTAGGCCAAGGAGAGAATGAGGTGGCCACCCAAGTTTCATGATGTAAGCTGAGCATCTCTCATGGGGAGGTGAATGTGGAGCAGAAGGGAGCTGTACTGTGCCTGGACAGTGCCAGTGATAGCGACCTTCCCTCCTATTTTCATAGCTCAGGAGCAGCACACAAACATGCAACCTAACCAGGGGTTTGAGAAGGAAGTCATGCTTCCCACTGTGGAACTGAGACCCTCCGGAAGGAAATAATTGATGCAGTAGGCATCGTAGCACAGCACCTGGCCTTCTCATTCCAGGAAGAATTTTACAGAGTGCGTAAAACTGGTAAACAACGATCTTCACAGCGTGGCCCCTTCTGTGTAAAAAAGTTACTATTAATTGGTATTATGTTTCCTCATTGGCATATAATTGGGAAAGGAGAGCTCCAAGGGGATCCCTAATATGAAACGGTCTGTATTATAAAAAGATGTAACTAGGGATGACGGTACATGTACAAGCAACTCTAGACATTTTCGTAATACAGCAAATTACAACATTCCAGCCAAAACAACATTTAGATAATGATCAATTCCTATTACACTGGGTCAGATACAAGCTCAAAAGAATAGAAGATAAATTTATCTTTCAGTGGCCTGCATAAATCCCTTAGTTGGGAGAGGGGGAAGGGATGTGAAATATCACTAAGAAAATCAATATCTTTATTGATTAATCAAGCTACTGTGATTTATTGGGCACTCACTCATTTGTTTGTTACAGTCATTTCATGCATTGCCTCTGGCTGTGATAAATGGTCTGGCCTCCTGTTTGGGAAAGAGGGAGGCTTTTAAGCAGTCCCTCTAAACGTGTGGGCCCTCCAGACACCTGCAAATTTGCTTCCGTGGCAAGTTAAAGCCTACAGACTGCTGTGAAATATGGCCTTGAAAATACCAGATTCACCCAATGTGAGGAGCTCAAAGAGCAGTATGTGTAGACATCAACTCTGGGTGCTTCCAAATGGAAATAGAAAGCTAAAGCAGAAGCATGCTTGATATCCAGGATATAATGATACTGACAGGGTTAGGAGCTACTGTCTCAAAATTGGCATTTTCTGTATATATTGCATGTATTCTCATTAGGATACTAGTAGTATAATTTCTATAACAGCTTAGTTTTCAAAATATTACATGACTTTATTTTTGTCTACCAGGTCCTTTTAAACTGCATTCTGTGAACATTATCCCCCTTTGCCTCTAGATGAAAACTGTTGTGAGAAGTTATTGCTGCTTCTTGAGTAATAAGTAAATTTGGCTTACTTTAAGCTAATGCAACAGCAAATGCAATAAAAAGAATGTCTGGCCCAAGATATTGAAAGGCCATAGTTGACTTAGTATTATATCTTCTCCCTTTCCTGCAAGGGAAGGGAGCATGACACTCCTCTGCAACTTTGCCCGAGAGACTTCTGTCCCTACTTGACATCAAGCTGCTGTTTCACTTCTGGTCAAAGACAAAGCAAAAGTGTGTGAGGATAGATCAGTTATTCCTTGATTGAGTGGCTTTTCACACCCTGGGTCTGCCAGGTGGCGAAAGCTGTAACCCTGGGTGGTACCCTGCATACTGATAACCCTGGGTGGTACCCTGCATAATGAGTGACTTTCTCTCCCCAGGGAGGTTTGCATGGGTTTCAGAGGTTCCCTGCTAGATCTTGCTGTCTTACAATTGCACTGTCACTAGGCCAGATGAATATCCATTCTAAGATGCCACTCCTGAGTAAACTTCAAAATTCTTTCTTTCTCAGCTCATTAGTATACTTTATAAAATACTTTCTAGCTGGGCAGGGTGGCTCGTGCCTGTAATCCCAGCACTTTCGGAGGCCAAGGCAGCCAGATCATTTGAGTTAAAGAATTTAAGACCAGCCTGGGCAATACGGCAAAACTCCATCTCTAAAGAATATAAAAATTAGGCAGGAAAATGCAAAAATTAGCCAGGCATGGTGACATGCACCCGTAGTCCCAACTACTTGGGAGGCTGAGGTTGAAAGACTGCTTGAGCCCTGGAGTGGAGACCGAGGTAGAAATGAGCTGTGATCACACCACTGCATTCTAGCCTGGGTAACAGAGTGAGATACCCATTTCCAAAAAAAAGAAAAACACTTTCTACTGATGTTGCCTCATTGCTCCAAGCAGCCCTTCTAGACAGGGCCCAATGTCTGCTCCCTCTCCCATGTGGAAAGACCCACAGGAAACACTCAGGCCACCCTTCACTTACAAGTGCTGGAGATGCAGTTCAATCCCAATACAAACCTAGGTGACTAACCATCCTAGTTTGCCCAAAACTGTGCCCATTTTAGCACTGAAAGTCCCAGATCCCAGCAACTCCTCAGTCCTAGGCAAACAGCTTTCTTAGCCACACCTCCAGCTTTCACCCGCAATCAGACTCACCCAAGGCTATAATCCACTTGAGCTTTCTCAAGCCTAAGCCTGGCTCTAGTCCTCTGCATCCCAACCACAAGACATGTCTGTCAAAGCTCAGAGAGGATCCTCCTGAAGACCTTCTCATTTGGCTTGGGAATAGAAGGCAGCATCTTACACCCCTTGCCCAAGGGGGCACATCTTACATATATCCAAAGAGGGCCACCATGAGCCCAGAGAACTTCTCAATTTACAGGATTACCCTAGGAGTTGAATTGTTGTGTTGAAAGTATTTTCCAAAACATATTTATTTCTAGTTAAGTCCAAGTAGAAAGTTTTTTCATCTTGTTTTATTTCTATGACACAGATTCAGCCTTTCACACTGAAGAAGACACAGTAATATACACTTCTGTGCCTCATTCTTGATCCCTTCCTGAAATAGTCTTCTGTTGTCTAATGTCGCACTTCCTACTTTCCAGCTATTAGTGGCCATGGACAAGCCCTGAGGACAAAGTGTGGATTACTGAGTCTCCTTCCTCTCATAACACAGAATAACCCAACAGACCCCATGAAGCCATCAAGTTGCCAAACTAACTGAAACAACCAGGGTAGTGGCTGGACCTGGTGCTGGAGATGACACATGGACCCAGAACAGGACAGGGAGACAGACTCCTTATGAAAATAACAATATGGTGCCACCATCCGGAGTTTGATAACAATTTCTTCTCCATAAACCAAACACTTCTGCTCCTTCCCATTTCATATCATTATTCAGCTCAGTTGAAGTTTTGTTTTTTTTTTTTAATGCCTCTTTCAGCCACTTTTTTTGTCATACAGCTGGTAAAATAGCTCTGCTACAATTATAGAGACATAGGGGTTTCTGGAACTAACTTGCAAGCTCCCTTAAATTTCTACACTCAGTCAAAGGCAGAACTATTTCATTCTAAAGACATGGAGCCCTTTGCCATCCAGACCCAGATTCACATGAGAGTTTCCATTTGAAATTTCCCCTGTAGCAACTCAAATCCCCCAAACTGCAGTGTTCTGGATGGCCCCCATGAAATTCTTCAGCTTCTTTTATTCTGGGCTCATAGCCAAATTCCCGCATTTCATGACTTTATGTCTTCCACCCTAAACATCTGTTCCTACTTTAGGATTTCTATCTAATGGGTTTATTGCTCCAATCCTGCCAGTCAGGAACAACTCTTCCTGATTCTTCCCAAGCTGTTTGCCTCTGCAAAGAAAAACCTCCAAATTGTTTTCCAACTACCTACCTCAGCATCCTTATCAAGGGCTCCAGTTGGCCTCTCCAAGACTATCACACCTGCCCTCAGGAGGCCGCTACTCCAGACATTTCATTTGGGCACATAGCTTTTCCTGGGCAGTGTTAAAATAGAGCAACAGAATATCCGCAATTAAAAGACAATTCAATTCTTTGCAGCCAGAGGAAGACAATCTCAGTTTTACATATGAGTTTAAGAATAAAAGGAGGAATAGGCAACAGAGCTGGTGCCAGAGTTTATATGCCCAGTGGGTAGTGTAATGATTCATTTTCCTCCACCCACCATTAGTATAAGCTGATGCCATCATGACCTCAGCCTGTTTCTCGACTTGGCTGGACAGACACTGGATTATCTGCTTTAATGCTAAGTCTTTCAGCAGAGGACATTTTCCTTTTCTTTGCACTTATTTGAGGTGTGCAAAGAAAAGGAAAATGTCCTCTGGTGAAAGGCTTATAGCTAAAGACCCTAAGTTAACTTATAGTTAAAGAACAGAGGGTTACAGAACTTTGGCCCATAGGTGGTACTGCCCATTCATGGCCTCTGAGTAGAAACACCTCCACCAAGATCAAAAGAGAGAGTGTGAGCTGCTGAGCATTGTGCATGCCAGTGTATTTAGTCCACTCTCCCATGCCCACTTCCCCAGGGAAGGCTTCCTTGACTGTCTGCCCCAGACTGTTCTTTCCATATTCCTGTATGTTTCTTCTTGTGTGCTCCTAAAGCAACTCTCCTTGCCTTATTAAAGTATCTATCACACTTCGTTATAATTGCTTGTTTTATTTCAGTCTGCCTGACTCCAGAATGGCTTCTGAGCACAAGAAAAACATGTTTGCCTTGGTTGCTGCTACATTATCCTGTTCTCTGTGTACTTCCTGACAAATGGCACAAGTACAACACTATGAGATGAATGAATGGATGAAAAGAACTGAATTAGCTGATAACCACCGTAGATGTGCAGGGCACTGGAATCAAATTTTTACTCCACTGTGATCATTTGATTTTGAGAGCATATAAGTAAATAATACGCTATTGAATCAATATGATCATCTATCATATGTCAATTCTTTAAACTCACCTGCAAGACAAAAATAAAACATGAATCTATTATGAAAACTACATCCTGAAACCTATATCCAGTTTACAAATGCTCACTCGTCCTATAGAGACCTGAAATTCTAGTAATATGAAGTTACATTTGGATGCACACAGTTCTTTTTGACTAAATTTTTCATTTAATTTTTTAAATATACTCCATCCAGTGAGAATCGTAAATGAGGACTAAGTTGTAACTGCTGAGTCTTTTCTTCATGAGAGTTTTTGTTAAAGATTTTATTACATCTGGAAATTTTCACCTAGCAATATTTTGTTTCCATGAGTTCAGAAAGGCAAAAATTAATACCGACAGCCCCATGAAAAGGTGGCAGCCTCTTGCTCACGTGACCGCATAGAAATCCAAGGCACGCTCACGGCCAGAACTGCTTCATCTACAGCAGGACAAAATGCTCTCAGAGACTGAACATGTTTCAAAAGAGGGAAATGCACTTCATTACTCCTGTTAATGTCTTTCCCCACCTTTCTCTCTCCCCAGTCTTTCTTTCAGGGGAGCCAGGGAAAGTTGATCTCTTATGCATTTGCATGTTTGTTAATTTGAGATCCTGTCTTATATTTAAAAGTGACAAGAGCAGTCAGTATTAATTTGAATTGATCTTATGAAGACATATTTTTCCCCCACTTTTGGCTTTGGAATGGCACGACTTTCCTCTTGTGGATAGATTATGTGTTAAATGACCTACAGCAGATGGTTAAATAACATCAGCTTCACTTGAAGAATTCTACAGGGATTGAAAAACTCACCCTAAAGGCATCTGTTCTTTTGCTTCCTTTAGGTCCGCTTTGGCCAACAGCTGAGAGTCTCCTCAGGACTCTGAAGTCAGTGGCTACTTACATTTCTCCACCAACAAAGTAGTCAGTCTTGATTGAAATTAACACCATTTAAAGATAAAAACATAATATGCTTCTCTTAGGATAAAGTTGTTATATGCATTTGTTTCTGGATTGGATTCACCAATTTATATGCATATAACAACTTTGTCCTAAATGTTCTAAAGTGTTCTCAAATGTCCTGCCCATGACCCTTCTCATCAAAGTCATGGCTTAAGGACATAAGTCAATGAGGTTGTGTGATGTGGAGAACTGCCTCCGGTAACCACAAACACGCTGCCATTGAGATGGCAGGAATTACTTTTGTTATTAACTGTAATAATTATCTGCATTAATAATTTTGTAAAATTAAGAACACTAAATTGTGTTTAGCAGCTGCTTCAAGATTTAGTAGTAAAGGTCTTTTTAAAAATTCAGTTTTACTCCACTCGCATTAGTATTCTAAGAGCCACAGAACAACCAGCTTAGAATCAGTGCAGGTCTAATCAAAATCGCTACTTCAGTAGAATCAACTTTCACAATATCAGACTAATGGGAAATCATATTGTATGTAATAGTTGTAGTAAGTCAAGAGAGGCGTCTTTGCATTGGATAAAACTTATTCATCTGACAGGCTCATGTCTGCATCAGCGAAGATCAACATGGACAGCCAGAATTCCAGAAAACTCTCCTCCCCAACACGTGTAGCTCAGCCACCATTAACTACCTGTGATCATCAGGACAGTCGTATCATGTTAGTCCCCACGAGAAGCCTAGGATACTCAGGCCATCTCTTATCTCCAAGACTCTCATCACCAGTTGGTTCATTTCTACCCTGTGGTCTTCCCAAATCTCTGTATCTTCAGTCTCAGCAATGACTCTGCTTCTGATTTTGCAGAGAATTGAAGCAATTTGAAGAGAGCTCCACAAGCTCCCAGCACCACCTCTATCCATTCTCCTTCACTTGGGTCCAGACGCTCTGCCCTTTTTCCTATTCCTGTGCTCGTTCCATGCTCCTAAAGTAGGCAAAGCCCTTGACAACTTATGTTCTCCATCCCTCTCTCATTTACCTAAGACCATTGCTCTAGTAACTCTTTCTTTTGCATTATCAACGTATCATTCTTATCTTTTTTGACACTAACATACAAAATACTAACATTTTTCCCCCTGTAAAGCAAAGACCATCCTCTCCTGATACCACTTTACCCTCCAGCTGCTGCCCATTTTTCCCTCCCTTTACAGCAAAGCTCCTCCAATTATTTGTCAAACTCACTGTTTTCTCCTTTTGCGCTGAAGCCTGCTGTAATCTGGATTTTGCCTCTACGATTTCACAAAAATTATACTTGCTAATGTCACCTATGTGTTCTACCATATTTTCCAAAGCTTTCAGGATCATTCTTACCAATAAGTAAGCCATTTGTGTGACCTAAGGAACACTGAAAGAATCCATTGTCTATCTTGGTAAGTTTAAAGTTATCTCTTTTAAACCTTCCCTCTTCAAATGATGCAAGATCATCCCATATTTGCGATTTCCTGCAATTTCCTACACAGCTTACCAGGTATATAGGTCAATTAACACCACCCTGAAAAACAGAAAAATGAATTTGCTCCATTCAGTGCCCGTTAGTGCAAATATACAATGAAAGGATTGATGGAGCACATGAGGCAGCCTACATGTTGGCATGTAAACTTCTTTCTGCCATATGGGGCAGTCTTCAAAAAGGCAACATTAATTTATTTTAACAGATTTGTGTCATTGTCTCTCTTAGGAAAAGGGGCCAGAAAAACGTCATTTTTGTTCAAAAATATTCCCCATCCCCAGCCAGACCAACAATTGACTGCAATGCTGAGTATTCATCTTTAAAAAGTTAGAACATTGCTATCCAAGGAAAGTAATCAGTTATGTAGCCAGCACATTGACAGATTACTTAAAGTAATTAATAAGCCATTTCCACTCATTAATACGTTATGGGAGAATGAGATCTAGAGGAAGAAAAAATATATTGAGAGATGAGAAGAACCCAAATGGGTGGAGACCACAAGAAAGAAAGAAGGGGCTGTTGGGGGAGGGGCGGCATGGTGTCGCTTGGCAAGAAGGTTTGGCTGGCCTTGGCATCTGAGGGGTGGACACCACGAAGGAATGTGAATGAGAAATGTTCAAAGAAGCAGTAGAAGAGTATCCCAGGCCCTCCACTTTCTTCACAACTTTGCCCCAAAGTCATTCTGTTTTTAACATGTTTGACTTTCCATATTTGCCTCTCAAGGCTGTTGTCCTATTTTAACACTCCCAAGAAGATTAAGTCTTCATAGACACTACATTCCCCAAAACTTTTGTAATGGCTTTTGTGGAGAAAATAATGAGACAGTGAGTTCAGTTATATTTGTTGACTCAAACAGGCTTTCTATCATCCTTCTCCCATGCAAACATTTCTTGTGTAAGTTTTAAATGTATCCTTACTCTTCTCTTCTGCTCTTTGAGTCTAGCTTCCATTAATTTTGCTTAAACATTGTCTTTGTTTCTTCTTTTGAGGAAAATTCTTTACCTTCACCTTACTCTCTAATTTAACAATTTGCCACTATTCTGTAGATATTTCTTATTTCTCCCAAACTACTTGTACTGCTTAAGCAAGTGGTTCTTATAAAACTAGTGTATTCTTAATTGCTGGTGTACTGACTGCTCTCTCTCAAATAGTAATACAGCTGATTACTGAAAAATTGGGTAAAAGCATTGGGGCCACTCCTGGAATCAGGACAGAGATTATTCTCTAAGAATTTCAGTTTTTACCTTGAGCAGAGTAGAAGACTTAGAGCTGAGATCTTAGAAGGCTAAAGCCAAAGGGAAATTTAGAAATCACTGTCACAGACCAATGACCTCAGCATGCAGATAACAAGATGGATATTCAGAGAGTTTCCAGAGTTTTAAGGCTAACCTCTTGCAAATGTTGTTACTTGGGAATTTTCTTGGGCCAGAGACCCCAAACGCAAATTCTGAGACAATGACTCATGTGCAAATGATAGAGTAAAGAAATAGACCCAAGAGAAGCTGCTGAGGTCAGTAACTAAGGCCTGGCTGATAAAAATGGAGGGATAGGGTGGCGAGGAGCACAGTTTCCCAGCCTCTTCTGGCTCTTATGTGCAGACAAAGCAGCTCCAGGAGCTGACAGTCTGCAGACAGCAGTCTGAAGTTGTGGGCCATTAGAAGCAGAAGCACACAGGAGCTGGAGGCAGCTGCAAACAGCAGGAAAAGGGACCCAAAGGAATCTGGGCAGAGCATCAACAGTATCTACTCTAGGAATTCTGTCTCTAACTCCACAGGTATCATCCTACAGCAATGGGATGGGAGAAGGATATTTTCCTCCCTTAGTACCTTCACAGCACTTTTACAATTACCTTGTAGTATTATATTTTGTAAAAACATACTCAAATTTCACCTTGACCCTATTATTTCCCTGCTGTGGCTCCTTTTTTGGTTAGAGGGTCAAGTCCATACACTTTAGCCTGATATTCAAGGCTGATATGGTTTGGCTGTGTCCCCAACGCAATCTCATCTTGAACTGTAGCTCCCATAATTCCCATGTCATAAGAGGGACCTGGTGGGAGGTAATTGAATCATGGGGGTGGGTATTTCTGGTGCTGTTCTTGCAATAGTGAGGAAGTCTCATGAGATCTGATGGTTTGATCAAGAGCACTTTCCCTGCACATGCTCTCTTGCCTGCTGCCATGTAAGATGTGCCTTTGCTCTTCCTTTGCCTTCCACCATGATTGCAAGGCCTCCCCAGCCATATAGAACTGTGAGTCCATTAAACCTCTTTTTCTTTATAAATCACCCAGTCTCTAGTATTTCTCTATAGCAGTATGAAAATGTACTAATACAAAGGCCTTCAAAAATACTATTTTAAATTCCATTTAAAGCCTACCTTCCACACCGAGAAACGATGTTATATTTCAGGCATTGCTTGGCAGCTGTCTTACATATGACACTTCTCCAACTCCATTACTGTCTCACATCCACTAGCCTCCCAGCACAGCCCAATCAGCAATTCTTCATCCACCTAAACTGATCTTTTAAAATCTCATGAAGCCTATGTATTTTGCACAGTCCTTTCTGACCACATTTGCTTGAATATCACCTTCCTCTGAGTTCCCATTACGAGTTTTGACTATGCATTTTGCAAAACTGTTCTGTGAAATATCTCCTACTAGGTTCTTCAGGTATGTTAATTTTAATTAATGGACTTTACATTTTTAGGGTAGTTTTAGTTTTACAGAAAATTGAACAAATAAAAAGTGTTCCCTCTCTCCTCCCCTCAGTTTCTCTTATGATTAGCTTTTGTACTACCATGGTACAGTTGTTACAGTGGATGAACCAGTATTGGCACATGACTATTAACTGAAGTCCACAGCTTTCATTAAGATTCACTCCCAGTGCTGTCCAGTTCTATGGGTTTTGACAAATGCTTTGTCATGTATGCCCCATTACATTTTCAGGGAGAATGTAACAACTTCCCTGTTCTAGAAATCTGCTGTCCTGGCCAACATGGTGAAACCCCATCTCTACTAAAAATACAAAAATTAGCTGGATGTGGTGGTGCGCACCTGTAGTCTCAGCTACTCAGGAGGCTGAGGCAGGAGAATCGCTTGAACCCAGGAGGCAGAGGTTGCAGAGGCGCCACTGCACTCGAGCCTGGGTGACAGAGGGAGACTCTGTATCAAAAATAAATAAATAATCCCCTGTGCTTCTTCACTTGTTCATCCTCCTCCTTCTCCCCTTGGTCCACTGGCAACCACTGATCTTTTTACTGTCTATAGTTTCGCTTTTTCTAGAATCTCTTATTTAGCTATTTTTAATCTCTCACTACTACTCAAGAGTGCATGCATTTGTGTCTTGTTTTCCCTTATAGTTGTGCAACTTTTCATTACATTCCCATTAGCAATTACTAGGACATCACATGCACTGTAGACCTTACTAAGTGCAGTTAAGTGAACATTGTTTATTTGAATGAACATGACATCTGTTTTCTTTTTTCTTTAGGAAAATTATTAAAATATCAACTTTTTTTAAAAGGTAATCATTTAAGAAATTAAACCTTTTTACTCTGTCTAGTTTAAATTTTTTTTTTTTTTTTTTTTTTTTTTTTTGAGACGGAGTTTCGCTCTTGTTACCCAGGCTGGAGTGCAATGGCGCAATCTCGGCTCACCGCAACCTCCGCCTCCTGGGCTCAGGCAACTCTCCTGCCTCAGCCTCCTGAGTAGCTGGGATTACAGGCACGCGCCACCACGCCCAGCTAGTTTTTTGTATTTTTAGTAGAGACGGGGTTTCACTATGTTGACCAGGATGGTCTCGATCTCTTGACCTCGTGATCCACCCGCCTCGGCCTCCCAAAGTGCTGGGATTACAGGCGTGAGCCACCGCGCCCGGCCAGTTTAAATATTTTTTAATAGATTAGGGATTTCATCTCAATTTGCAATTGGGACTTAACATGCCCGTGATTTCTGGAAACTGTTTTTAACACATGTTGAGGGTTGGGTGGGGGACTGAAGCTTGGCATAAACACTTTGTACAATTCACAGCTATGAGGCTTCACAGTCATCAAGGTTCTTCCCAGCCATCTCAGCATGTGCTGCTTCTCACAGAGCAACAACTATAGTCTATAAACCCAATGGACACCTTTGTTTCCAAATCTATTTCAACTGGCTGGTTTTTTTTCTGAAGACAGAAAAAATGATGTGATTTCTCCATTGATAATTGGTAAGATAGTATTTTCCTCTCATAGAAAAACTCCCACAGAAACACAAATCTATCAGATGTCACACTTTGTTAAAGGAACCCCTTAATTAAGAAATTTGTTTTAGGAAATGGTGAATGCTAACCTTTCCATCTATAGAGACAATTTCACAAGAAGTGGGGAGAGCCAGGATGGTCCAGTGAAAACCAAAAACAAAAGTGAAGAAAAAACACTACTTTATATGAGAAGCATTTCAACACCAGAAACCACGCAGCAACTTCCTTCTCTCTTGCAAGCTTTCTACTATTGTCATCATGTGTTCACAGGACCCTCCTGTTCTAAATATCTTCTGCACCACCCCACATGAATAAGGAGATTCTTATCTCCTCACAACTGACCAGGAATGTGGGCTGCAGCTGGCTTCTTTCAGCCTTCCAAGTGCCTGCTAGCATGAGGGATGCCTACCCAGGAAATCTAAAGAAGCCCTCTGTCTTCAGCCATATCTTCATTTATATATGAGGTCATTGAGCCCCTTCCAGACCATTTTCAGGCTTCTGGCCTCCTTTTGTTATTTATGAACCAATTAATTCACATGGCTAAAAGCAAGACAAGAACCACAAATTAAATGACATTCTACTCACTTTTTATTTCATTTTGTTAAGTTCCTTTAAGAACTGCCTGTGTTTTATATTCCAGAGACTCCTGGTTTTGGCAGAGGCAAAGTTCCAATGAATACACAGACTCTGTTACCAGCCCAGGAACGAGATAGATAAATTTGCTTTCAACTTTATCCCTGGCATCAGTTGTGCCCTAGAGTCTGTTCATACAGTGTCTGGGGAATTTGTGTCATATGGCTGACAATTTTGACTTTCATAATAAGCTGAGATGATTGTTTCCATGCACAGTATTACAACTGTAAGGACAAAATGCAGTTTTCCAAAACTTCATTTTTCTTATTTTCTAACTTACTCTTAAATTAAACCATCATAGTTTATCGATCAAAATTGCTCTGCCAAGTTATGTACAGTTGTAACTATATATTGCTACACTAATGGAACCTCAAACCGTGGCATAGTCTTATTGGAACAAAAGCAACTTTCCTCATTGTGTGAATTTTACCTCAATAATAAGCCTCTGTGCACCAAATTGATTAGATTTCTTGTAAAAGAATAGCTGCCGTTGCAAATCCAAAATAATAGATGGTTGACATGTGACACTAATAGTAGCCAATAAAACAGCTACAGGAAAATTTTCCCGAATGATTTGTAAATTGATTATCTATAACACCCTATGATAAATTGACCCATAATGTCATCTGATGGCTATTTATTTAGGCAGAAATTCAGCCGGGGGAATTCAAGAAACAAAATCCCAGCACTGCAATGATGATGGTAATACATTTCAAGGTCTACTAGAATAGAGATATTAGCCTTTTTAGTAAGTTTTGTCTTTGCCCACATGTCCTAAAACAGGACTTTGACTAATATTAAATAAGGGCAAGAGAGAAACCTATTATGAGTATCAACTTGATGAGTTCTTTAGAAGCATCTCTAACAGCAATCATCTTCCCACCCCACCAAAAAAAAAAAATTAATTTCCTGACTTTCCGAGTTCATTAATAAGACTAGCATTAGCCTAGATTTCCAGGGCAAAAATGAGTTATCTTCAAGTTCTCCTTTCTGGTTAACTTGCAATTCAATTGTCACTAAGACCAGTTTGTCCTTTCTTCTCATTGTCTCTTTCTCATATTTTTTTCTTTACATTTCTACAACCCAAAGACAATCTCAGTTATTATTCTGCATTCTCAATACTGCAGTCCTGCTTCATGTGGCTCCATACCTCTAGTTTACTCCTCCATTCAGCCTTATGAATCCCACACCAATCTTTTGTAAGTTCTGCTTTGAGGGGTCACTGCCCTGTTCACAACACTTCAATGAGTCTCTGAATTAGTCTGTTCTTGCATTGCTGTGAAGAAATATTTGAGATGAGGTGATATACAGAGGTTTAACTGGCTCATGGTTCTGCAGGCTGTACAAGCATGCTGCCAACATCACTCAGCTTCTGGGAAGGCCTCAGGGAGCTTTTATTCATGGCTTTAGACTTTATCATCACATGGTAAACACAGGAGCAAGAGAGAGAGAGGGAGGTGTCACACACTTGTAAACAACCAGATCTCATGAGAACTCACTATCTTGAGGACAGCATCCAGGGGATGGCGGTAAACCATTCATGACAAACTCACCCCAATGATCCAATCACCTCCCACCAAGCCCCATCTCCAACACTGGGGATTACAGCTCAATGTGAGATTTGGGCAGGGACACACATCAAAACCAGATCAGTTTCTGTTGCCAAGAACAGCAATTTTCTAATTGTTTTCTGCTATGAGACATATATGTGTGTATGCCTTTCAAGCTGGAACATAAGTAGGATGTGGAATCTGGCTCCAGCACTCTGCTCTATACATATTATCTCCTTCCTGTGCCTCCAGTCATAATTGGTTCCTCCCTCTTGTGCAATTCTGTTTTATTCTACTCATATGGAACCCTTCACCTGTTGCTGCACATTGACATTTATGTGTTTATTGTGGTAGATTTAGAAGATAACTTCCAATGATTCCCATTTCTTAATATTCATGATGTTGTGTAATCTCTTCTTCTTGAGTGTGGCTAGACCTAAAGACTTGTTTCTAATAAATAGAACACAACAAGCATGATGGGATGTCATTGCATGATTTGACTGTAAAACACTGTGTTGTCCATCTTAATAGAGGACTCTCTTTTCGATTCTCAGCTTACACATTCTGATGAAGTAAGACATCGTGTTAAAGAGACTCACATGGCAAGGAACTGGGGGTTGCCTGAGGCTAGACACCAACAATGAGTTGAAGCCCTAAAATCAACAGCTCTTCAAGAACTGAATTCTGCCAATACCCATGTGAGCTTGGAAGTGGATCGTTTCCCAGTCTAGCCTTCAGATGGGACTGCAGCTTTAGCCAATATTTTTATTAACCTTATAAGAACTCTGAAGTGCAGGAGCCAGCTAAACCATGCCTAGATTTGTGACCCATAGAAACTGTGAGATAACTGTTTTTATGCTCCTAAGGTTTGGTATGTGTTGTACAGAAACAAATAAAATACACATCTCTTACCTCACCTAACTGGCTAGCCACATGCAGGAGAATGAAACTAGACCCTTTCCTCATCATTATATACGAAAAACAACTGAAGATGGATTAAAGACTTGAAAGTAAAACCCAAAACTATTAAAACCCTGGAAGATACCTAGGAAATGCCATTCTAGACCTGGCCTGACAAAGATTTAATAACAGAGATGCCAAAAGCAATTACAATAAAAACAAAATTTGACAAATGGGACCTAATTAACCTAAAGAGCTTCTGCACAGCAAAATAAACTATCAACAGAGTAAAAAGACAACCTACAGAATGGGAGAAAATATTTGTAAACTATGCATCTGACAAAGGTCTAATATCCAGCATCTACAGGAAACTTAAGCAAATTTGCAAGCAAAAAATAAACAACCCCATTAAAAAGTAGACAAAGGACATGTATAGGCACTTTTCAAAAGAAGACATACATACAGTCAACAAATATATAAAAAGTCCAACATCACTGGTCACTGGAGAAATGCAAATCAAAACCATAATGAAATACCATCTCACACCAATCAGAATGGCTATCAAGAAGTAAAAAAATTAATAGACACTGGTGAGGTTGCAGAGAAAAGGGAATACTTATACACTGCTGGTGGGAGTGTAAATTAGTTAAGCCACTGTGGAAAGCAGTGTGGTGATTCCTCAGAGAACTTAAAACAGAACTATCATTCAAATCAATCATCTCTTTAGTGGGTATATACCCAAAGGAATATAAAACATTCTACCATAAAGACACAGGCATGTGTACATGTAATATAGCACTATTCATGATAGCAAAAACATGGAATCAACCTAAATGTCCACCAATGGTAGACGGGATAAAGAAAATGCAGTACATATACACCATGGAATACTATGCAGTCCTAAGAAAGAACAAGATCGTGTCCTTTGCCACAACATGGATGGAGCTGAAGGCCATTATCCTTTGCAAACTAACGCAGGAACAGAAAATAAAATATCACATGTTCTCACTTACAAGTGGGAGCCAAATGATAAGAACATGTGGATAGAAGGGGAAACATCAGACACTGGGTCCTGCTTGAGGGAGGAGGGTAGGAGGAGGTAGAGGATCAGAAAAAATACCTATTGGGGACTATGCTTATTAGCTGGGTAACAAAATTATCTGTACGCCAAATCTCTGTGAAATACAGTTTACCTATATAACAAATCTGCACATGTATCCCTGAATCTAAAATAAAAGTTTAAAATATTTCATAAGGTTGCAATCAATTTTGAAACACATTTTCCTAGGCAGCATGAGTGACAGAAGAATTTCTTTTTCTTTGATTCCAGATGTTCTTAAGTGCCTAGCTTGTACTGGCTAAAACCAAAGAACAGAATGTGTCCCCAGAAGGCTACATTACAGCTGAAGGGCTTTGGGAGAAGAAATACAGTCTGGAATCTGGTAATTATCCAAATTCATTAACTTGTCTAGTTGCCACAGTTAGAAGAGAGAAATTATGGTTGTTAAGAATGTAAGATTTGGAATCAGATCTAGATTCGAATCTCAGCCCCAGGTTTTATTTAGAATATGTAGTTTAATCTCTGTAAGCCAAAATTTCTCCATCTTTAATATGAAGATCATCCAACCGACCTCACAAAAATGTCTGTGAAACACTTCTTACAGCAGTAAACACTCAATAACAGTTAACAGTTATTACTAAGATGTTCTACAAAACATTCCCTAACCACATCCCATAACCTAGTCTCTTCCAACTGTTTTCCAGGGTTTTTGTGCTGCAAGATAAGGTTTAAAGCTAAGTTCCTCCTGTTATACGAAACGGATCCTGATCCAGACCCTAAAAGAGGGTTCTTTGATCTTGCAAGAAAGCATTCAGGGCAAGTCCATAGATTAAAGTGAAAGCAAGTTTATTAAGAAAGTAGAAGAATAAAAGAATGGCTACTCCATAGACAGAGCAGCCCCAAAGGCTTCTGGTTGCCCTTTTTATGGTTATTTCTTGATGATATGCTAAGCAAGGGGTGGGTTATTAATGTCTCCCCTTTTTAGACCATACAGGGTAACTTCCTAGCATTGCCATAGCATCTGTAAACTGTCAGGGAGCTGGTGGGAGTGTTGCAGTGAAGACGAACAGAGGTGACTCGCGTGGCCATCTTGGTTTTGGTGGGTTCGGGCCAGCTTCTTTACTGCAATCCATTTTATCAGCAACGTCTTTATGACCTGTATCTTGTGCCAACCTCCCATCTCATCCTGTGACTTAGAATGCCTTTACCATCTGGGAATGCAGCCCAGCAGGTCTCAGCCTCATTTTATCCAGCACCTGTTCAAGATGGAGTTGCTCTGGTTCACATGCGTCTGACACTGCAATGCACAGGGGTAGGACCAATGCAGGAAGTTGCAGGAGATTATCATCCCCACTTCACACTGGGTTCCAACAGGCCAAATCTGTCTCCAGTAGGCCGGAAAGCAGGGATAGGAAGAAACCGAGACTCCCTGTTCAACACACATCATTATTAAACAGACTACTCACCTCTTTGCCTCTGCATCCGTCCCTAGAGGGCTGAGATCTCCTTTTCTCCTCACGGACTGACACCTGCACATTGGGATTGCCCTTTCAATGGCAGTCTTTGTCTTTCCAAATGTCTTGCACTCACTGGCCTTGGATACAAGCAGCACAAGTGTGTACCTGCCCAGCCTGCCCTGCTAGATCTGGCATAGCTGAAAACACCTTTAAACCTTGGAATGTATTTCCATTCTCTGATTTCTTGAACTAAGTCAGTGAGATCCTCATTGAATACTGAATAAGGTAAAGAAACAAAGGGCTTGAAAAGGCATTTATTTCTTTAGGTTTTTTTTCAGATTTACAATTAGATTTCCATAAGTGATGGATGTGCCCTGGTGAATCACCTTTCCTCCATTTTAAAAGAATCTGAATCCATTCAAGGTCCCTTCTTGACTGCAGATTCCACCAGTTAGACTGTTTCTACTCATCACAGTCATGCAGTTCTTATCTCAAAACCTACTTAGCAGGCTGTAAAGAGCATTCAACTCAAGCTTCAGGCTGTTTGTGTGATATTAATCCCCAGACTGGATACAAGGTGACAATGTTTCCTGATATACTTTTTCTATTTTTGTACTATTGTTCTATTTGTTGTGTCAACAATCATGTCTCAATTATCTTTTAATAAAGCAATATTAGTATGTTTGGATATGAAAGATTCATTGGCATTCATTCTCTAATGTGAAAAGTGATTTCTATTGTAAATACAGAAGTTAAAATCAGCATTTGAATATTCTATTACTTCAATCATTATTTTCCTTGCCTTGTCTATTAGATCAAAAGGCTTAAGCTTTTTTAGGCATCATGCACTGAATTAGTAGAGCAACACATTTTAAAAGACTTATAATAGAAATAGTAATTAATGTGAAAATTCTTTGTGAACATTTTGATAAAGAGCATAATGAAAAATTAAAAGTGAGTGGTATAGGTAGGATATGAGGTTAACTTAGGCAAAATACACACTGATACTTCTAACAGTCTTAACTACATGAGTGAGATTATGCGCCAGCATTTTGAAAACTTGAGGGAGATTAGAAAAGATGGAACTACAACCCAGATTATTGGCATCCCATACATGATATCACGCATGTATGAATAAAACAGATTTTGCAGCAGGACTTGATACAGGCTTCAAATAATTATCTCATAGAGCAGGGACCCCAAGGCCATGGTCCAGTACCTGTACCATGGTCTGTTGGTCTGTTGCTTATTAGGAACGGGGTCACACAGGTGAGTAGCCAGCGAGCATTACCACCTGAGCTCCACCTGCTGTCAGATTAGCGACGTCATGAGATTCTCATAGGAACACAACCCCTATTGTGAATTGCATGTGCAAGGGATCTAGGCTGTGTGCTCCTTATGAGAATCTACTCATAAATATAATGCACTGGAATCATCCCCAAACCATCCCCCACCCCCTTCCATATCCATGAAAAAAAAAACTATCTTCCAGGAAACCAGTCCCTGATGCCAAAAAGGTTGGGGACTGCTGTTATAGAGAGTAGAAGGAAAGTTATCAGAGGCTGGAAAGGGTCCTGGACAGGTGGGGAGAGCTGGGGACAGTTAATGGTTGCAAAAAGTAATTTAAAAGAATGAGTAAGACCTACTATTTGATTGTACAACAGGATGACTATAATCAATTACTTAACTGTACATTTTAACATAAAGAGTATAACTGAATTGTATGTAAAACAAAGGATAAATGCTTGAAAAGATGGATACCCCATTCTCCATGTGATTATTATGCATTGCATGCTTATATCAAAACATTTCTTGTACTCCATAAATATTTTTGTCTACTATGCACCAACAAAACTTGAAAATTTAGCAAAAACAACAAATAACTATATTTTTGGAAGCCAGACTAACATTCTAAGGGTAAGGGCTGATTTTCTCTATGGACAAAAAAAAAAAATCCTGCTGTCACTTTTTCTGGGGAGAAGCTCATCCTTCACAGGATGGGAAAAGAGAATTCAATGGGGCTTGGATTTGAATAAGGGAACTCTGGTATCCTTTCTCTGGGTCTGGGAGTCAGTATGTTTGGGAATACCAAGGTCTAAAGATGCCTAGAGCATTACTTGAGGGTGAAGAGGAAGGTAAACATGGAATGCTGGCTTCTGTCACATGGATCCAGGCAGGGGGCTACCAGAAAGGGGATTTAAACTTGTTTTTCTCTTTTCTTGTCTGTGCAACCACAGGGTGGTGATGGGAGCAGGGGTAGGTTACGGGCTGACCTCTACTATCCACTAGAGGATTTTTAAAAAGAAGTTTTGATTTGCATTTCTTTAACGAACACATTGAGTTACCATCTCATGCCAGTTAGAATGGTCATCATTAAAAAATCAGGAGCAACAGACGCTGCAGAGGCTGTGGGGAAATAGAAATGCTTTTACACTGTTGGTGGGAGTATAAATTAGTTCAACCATTGTGGAAGACAGTGTAGCAATTCCTCAAGGATCTAGAAATAGAAATTCCATTTGACCCAGCAATCCCATTACTGAGTATATACCCAAAGGATTATAAATCATTCTATTATAAAGACATGCATATGTCTGTTTATCGTGGTACTGTTCACAATAGCAAAGACTTGGAACCAATCCAAATGCCCATCAATGAGAGACTGGATAAAGAAAATGTGGCACATATATACCACAGAATACTATGCAGACACAAAAAAGGATGAATTCATGTCCTTTGCAGACACATGGATGAAGCTGGAAACCATCATTCTCAGCAAACTGACATAAGAACAGAAAACCAAACACCCCATGTTCTCACTCATAAGTGGGTATTGAACAATGAGAACACATGGACACAGGGAGGGGAACATCACACACCAGGGCCTGTCAGGGAATGGAGGGATAGAGGAGGGATAGCATTAGGAGAAATACCTAATGTAAATGACAGGGTGATGGATGCAGCAAACCACCATAACACGTGTACACTTATGTAACAAATTTGCACATTCTCTACATGTACCCCAGAACTTAAAGTATAATTTAAAAGAAAAAAGAGGTTTATCTTACACTTTAGAATAATACAGATTGCAAAACAAAACCAAGTCAGCCATTGAACTCCTGATGGGATTAGACTGGGAGCATTCTAAGGAAAGGGCCGTGTCCTCGCCCCAAGACACATACACACAGAGAAAGATGGCGAGAGAACAAAAGCAATTGCAGCAGCCATGGTCCTCCTCGGAGAAGAAGCAGCAGCAATGGGGAAGTAAGACATATATGCTGAAGCCACGTAACTCTAGTCACCCATTGGTGAACTTATATGAGAGCATATAATTTAACTGCTGTTTTGACTAATTTAACCAGGATGATTCAAATTTAGTCAAGCTATGATTTAACTTTCTTTTTCAATTAAAACTGACAAATTGTTTATTTTAACTTATTGCATTAACTGGTTGATTTATGATTCATGTAGACCCAGGCTGCAAAGATCAGAATTGCAAGGGTAGAACCCCCTAAACGTGTTAATGTTCTTCATGCTTTTCAAGCCCCTCACAGTGAAGGGACTTGAGTTTTTCTCCCTGAGCTTTTAACTCTTTCTGCTGCCACACATCTTCTAGCATCGCTTGAGACAAATTTAAAGAAAATTGGTGAAATAACTATTCTTGAATTTCCAAATCAATCGCAAAGAGTTCCAAACCTATACTGAAGGAAACTGTCCTAGTTTGAATTAACGGAAAGATTAGTGTTTCAAATTTTTTAACATTTATTTCCCCATTTTCCCTGTCAACATAAAATGCATTTAAAGGTACCAAAATAAAGATACTCAATTTTATATGTTCCCATTTTATCATCTCAAAATCCTATTAGAAAAGAATCTGTGCTTCCTGTAATACATAAACAAAACTTTATTTTGGTGTCAACGGTCACCTCAATATCTGTTACATTTGTCACCAACTTACCACTTTCCATTTTGTGTTTGGAACAACTTGAAAGTTTTGTAACAGCTTTTCACCAATCAATAATTTTGAGAGCCTGGTATGTAACAAGCACTGTAGTAAAAGACTCTTGCCCTCATGGAGTTCATAGTCTATGAATAGAAAGACAGGTAAGAAGTAAACAAGTAAACAAATAAACAAGGGAGCTAATTTCAGGAGAGGGCCATGCTATGCAAGAACAAAAAGCAGTTTGGTACAGAGGATGGCTGGGCTGAGGAGCTAAGACCAGAATAATGAAGAAGCTGAGCCATCAAAGACTAGGAGGACAGGTAACCACGCAGGGGAAGAGCTGAAGGTGGAACTTGGTGGTCTGCTCAAGGAAGCATGGAAGGAAAGGCAGCAAATGGTTCCTGGAATAGGAAGGTATGGTGGGAGGAAGCTAGGGAAAGAGATTGGAAAATTCCACATGTTTTAGAATCTTCAATCCACAACTCCACTGATGTCAGAATTCTAACAACATTATTGCACTGGTGTGGCACCATCCACTGAATGAAGTTGGCTACTGTTAGGTACTAAATTATGTCCCCCCAAAATTCACATGTTGAAACTTTAACCTCCAATAAGATTATTTGGAGGTCAGATCTTTCAAGAGGTAACTGAGGTTAAATTAGATCATATGGGTGGGCCCTACTCCAGTAGGACTGGCATCCTTACAGGAAGAGGAAGAGACAACAGAGATCTTTCTCTTTGCACACAGAGAAAAGCAAGTGGGGGTGGGGGGGAGCTGTCGTTCTGTAAGCCAGAAAGAGGCATCACCAGAGACCAACTGCTGGTACTTTGGTCCTGAACTTCCAGCCTCCAGAACTGTGAGAAAATTTCTGCTGTTTAAGCCACTCAGTCCATGGTATTATTTGTTACGGCAGCCTCAGCAGACTAACAGTGTCCACATCACAAACAGATTTAGCAAAATAAGGAGACTTCCCCCCATGTTTATCCCAAATCATACTTGATTCAAGGTAGTGCCAAATTATTTCAGTGGCAGAAGAGGCCTTAAAGATTATCTTCTCAACATCACTCATTTTTTACAAATGAGGAAAGTTAAGGTTTAAAATGAAAAGATTAAAAGGACAGATCAAATTCTCCTCCTGCTGTCACCACCCCCACCATGATCCATGCAAGCTGCTGGTTTGTTACCGGCCTCCTTCTGGCCTCTGACCAGGTCAACAAAACAAATAATGAATCCCATGAAAAATTCAACTGTGCAATCACTGCTGCAATAAATATACAACCGACCTAAATTTTAAAGGGCAATAATAGATTGAAAAACATGTGCATGAAATACAACAGATTACAGTTTTTCTTTAACACACAGAAAATATAAATATATAAGACAAACAGCAAAATTTTCCATCATTAAAGGTAAAAAAGATATCACAGATACTTCCAAAAAAGATATGGGAAAATATTTTTTCATGATGAATAACTTAAGACAACTTCAAGAAATAATGTTATGCTGATAACAATTTTAGAACAGGTGTGATTTTGTGGAAATGATATTCTGAACTAAAGCTGGTTACATGGACTTGGAGCAACCCCTTTGTGGAAAACAAAATTCTAACACAGCAGAAGTCTTAAAGTTGGTTTTATTGCCTGAGATAGATTATTATTCCTGAGAGTTTCAGGAGAAGTAAAATGATAAAAGCATACATATGTTTAGTGAATTATTTTTTAAAATAAAAAATAGAAACCTGTCTATATACTTATACTGTAGGAATAGTTAAGAAAAAAAATATTCATCAAAATAATAAAATATTACATGGTCACAAAATGTTATAACTTTAAAGACTTTTTAGAAACTTGGAAACAACACAGCAGCATAATAGTTGAAAACACAAGTACTGAAATAAAATGAACAATCCAGAACTGAATTCTGTCTCTGCCACAAACAAATATTTCGGTGATCTAAATATTCTCAACTATAAAATGAAAATAGCCAGGTCACAGTGAATATTTGAACATTTCCTTTGTGCAAGTAATGTTCTAAATGTATTACAGTCAACCCTCATTATTTGCAGATTTCATATTTGCAATAGAAAATAAAATTTCATTGTAACCTATAGTGGAATTACGAGGTTCAGGGTTTTGCTTCAGCTCTCCTGCAGAAGTGAGCAGAGGTCGGAGATGCTAGGGGCAGTGCAGAGTACTGCCACATCCCAGCTCGGGGCCAGTGGGATTGGGTGTGAATTTCAACAGTGGCACCTGTTAGTGGAGCAGCCTCATGTAGATCAAAGCAAGTCACTGAATTCTGAACCTTGTTTTATTTTTGTAAAACAAAGAGAACAGAATCTACTGGAATAAGCTGCTTTTAAGATTTAAGATATGAGCCAGGCACAGTGGTTCACAGCTGTAATCCCAGCACTTTGGGAGGCCGAGGTGGGTGGATCACTTGAGGTCAAGAGTTTGAGACCAGGCTGGCCAACATGGCAAAAACCCATCTCTACTAAAAATACATTTTTTAAAAATTAGCCGGGTGTGGTGGTGCACACCTGTAATCCCAGCTACTTGGGACACTGAAGTGGGAAAATTGCTTGGACCTATGAGGCAGAAGTTAACAGTGAATCGAGATCATGCCACTGCACTCCAGCTTGGGTGACAGAGTGAGGCTCTGTCTCATAAATTAAAATAAAAGTAGATTTTAGATCTGAAAGGGGTGTGTGTGTGTGTGTGTGTGTGTGTGTGTGTGTGTACAGCAACACTTCAGAATTCACTAACTTAGCGTTCCAGGCAGCTTTATGGAATGTAACCACCACGAGTAATAAGAATTGACTATATGTGACTGTATGGCTTTGACTTCTTTAACTCTCACACAAATCCTCTGACACAATGTTGAGATGAGAACTGGAGGAAACAACTACCTTCCCAAGGGCTGGGCATACGTGAAGGAAGAGACACAGCTACTGGGGCCTGACACCTCAAAGCTTGGGGGAGAACACCTGGAGTTGGTGCTCAGAGGGTCTACCACCCACCACTGCTGCTTCTGAGGATGCATGAGGCTGGTTTGGGGAAATGACAAAAGAAGCTGAAGGCTGGGGTCTTTAACCACAGATGTAGTTAACTGCCAATGCTGGGGCCACATGTCAAAAAGAGAAAAAAAAAAAAACTAAGAAATTATTTTTTTCCTGCTTCTTCTCTTCCAAGTCCAGATTTCTCTTTAATCTTCCTATTGGCAGCTTTGTAAGCAAACTAGCAAAGGAGTATGGGAGATGTCGTTTACAGAGTCCCAGCTCCAGAATCATGGGGAAGAGTGAAAAAGGAGGTGTGGAGCAGAAAGCGGTTGAGTACATTTAATAGCCTGAGTTCCTTGAAAAGCGGAGCCCCAGACAAAACCTTAGGTACTGCCATTTTGTTAGAGCATTCTGGATCAAGAAAGCAGGAATTAGAGAAAAGAAGAATGAGGCAGGAAAAGAAGAAGAGAAAGCAGCAGCATCTTATCAAGCTGCCCACCAATTGGTATCATGTGCAACTGGTTGCTCTGTCTGCCAGATGCCTATGAACTGTGTCTCAGGAGAAATCAGGGAACACACTTGTTGGGGGGCATTGTTTGTTTTGAGACAAGTCTTGCTCTGTCACCCAGGCTGGAGTGCAATGGTGCAATCACGGCTCACTGCAACCTGCACCTCCTGGGTTCAAGCGATTCTCTGCCTCACTCTCCTGAGCAGCTGGGATTACAGGCACCTGACACTGTGCCCAGTTAATTTTTGTATTTTTAGTAGAGCGGGGTTTCATCATGTTGGCCAGGCTGGTCTTGGACTCCTGACCCCAGGTGATCCACCCTCCTAGGCTTCCCAAAGTGCTGGGATTAAAGAGGTGAGCTACCGCGCCTGTCCAGATTACTAGTTCTAGTCACTCATTGGCCAAGGTGTAAACTTCTCGCACATCCACATTGCCCGTGCATTGGGAGCAGAGCGAGACTTGCAGAGTTTTACTCCTCAAGGGCTGCAGAGAAAGCTCAAGACAAGGAGGGAAAGGTAGATGGTGCAGGCATGACAAGAGGCACCACTGGGTTGCACTCCAGTGAAGTCAGTTGCTTCAGACATTCTGAGTAGAATCACACGAATTTCACCTTACACTGGCTGGGGTAAAACAAGTGTCAAAGGCTCAGAAAACAATCAAAACCAGGAGAATCCCAGTTGTTGAATAAGAAGTAACTGATGTAGTAAGTGACAAGGAGTATGGGTGGACACAGGTGGGTGCACTGCGACATTTTGGCATATCTAGTATCAGGTAGGGCAAGGGGATTCACACAATTCACAGTCCAAATGGACATTTATTTTTCAGGACAAATGCTAACCTAGATAGTACTCTGAAATAATTGGTACAAACTAGGGCTGCCCCAGACAAAGTAAGATGTATGATGTCTTTACTTCTAGCTAGGAGAACTCTAGAAAAAGTAAAACTTCTGTTTAGATGAGACATGGGAAAGGACTTTTTATATGAGTGTATCATTTTTCTATAAAAATGTTTAAATTAATTTTAATATGATGTTTAATTTTTAAAATAATCATTACATAAAAATCATGGAAATGATATGCTGTATGTGTAATATTCTGTATGTATTGTTATTCTTGGGCCATAATATTTTAAACAATGTAGAAATCTCTTCTGGCTGTGGATTTAATTCAGGGACTAACTCCTCTCTCCTCTCCTAGTGAGGAGCCTTCCTCTTAGCTCCTATGGGACCATAGTTCGAACTGTTTCTGAATTAGCCAAAGAGAAAACTAGTATCTCCATTCAAGTCACTCCTTCTAAAAACATTTTATTTTTTACCTTCGCTAATTACCATTGAACACAAAGGATCCCAAATAGAGAGCCCCGCAGTAGAAAAGGCATGTGTAATGTTAAAGAAAAATTATTCTGACACTTGTTAAAATGGTAAGGAAGACTTTATCCAAGATGATTGCAATAGGGGAGAGAGATTGGGCTAAATACTAAAAACCGTAAGGGCAAGTAGGAAATTATAGCCAAGGAACAGAGTGAGGGAGCCAGTGGATGGAAAATTACTGAAGTACGATCTCCAGGGTAAGGAAACTTTTGCTAAACCAACTTAACAGGGTTCTCACTGAGGGCACACTGGAAGGATCAGATATCAAGGATGGAGGATTCTCCCTAAACCAACTCAGCAGGATTTCTGCTAAAATGGGACTTGGCAAAGATGAATATGGAAGCACAAGGTCTAGGCCTAGTCAATGTTGGGATGACAGAATTCCTCTTCAAAGACTCAACTTTCTGGCCATAAGTTTTAAATCAATCCTACCTCCATTTGTTTTTTATAAATAGCACGTTTACCCTATATGGAAAAGACTAAGTCTTAGCCAATCAGGATCAGCTTAGATTGTGCAGTCCAATCCCAGCCAATAGGGGAAGGACAGGGAAACAGGAACTGCCTTAGGATTAAAAACTCCTTCCTTCCTTTTTTGAGTGCCCTTGCAATTGTAACAGGCACAAGCAGCACCCTTCTGCAGAAGTAAAGGTGCTCTGCTGAGAAACTGCCTAAGTGTGTGTTTCTTTTGGCTATGTCGAGCACTGGTTTCCAACAATTACAAAGAGGGTTCAGGGGAGCCTAACTAAAGTTTGTTCAAGGAGAAAGTCCTTATTAAAAAGGCATTCAGGCCGGGCGCGGTGGCTCAAGCCTGTAATCCCAGCACTTTGGGAGGCCAAGGCGGGTGGATCACGAGGTCAAGAGATCGAGACCATCCTAGTCAACATGGTGAAACCCCGTCTCTACTAAAAATACAAAAAATTAGCTGGGCATGGTGGCGTGTGCCTGTAATCCCAGCTACTCAGGAGGCTGAGGCAGGAGAATTGCCTGAAACCAGGAGGCAGAGGTTGTGGTGAGCCGAGATCACGCCATTGCACTCCAGCCTAGGTAACAAGAGCGAAACTCCGTCTCAAAAAAAAAAAAAAAAAAAAAAAAAAAAAAAAAAAAAAAGGCATTCAATGTAGAAAAGCAACATGGAAACCTTCTCTCCATGTACTTCAGGGTTAGGTCCTAGCATCAGATTGACTTAATGGGTGAACCCTATATTAATACTTTTCTGTCTTTTCTAAATGTGTTCTTTTAAAGCACACAATTTGCCTTACACATTTTCATTGGCAGGTGTTTCTGATATAATTTTAGAGAACACAAATTCATTTTTTAAGAGAAAGAAGGATGGGCAGTGCCTGAGTGCTAATGGATTTCAGTGGGAAGCCTATTGCCCAGTATTCTGCCTGATTGGTCCTCAGCTGGACAGCACTCAAAGCCCAGATGCCAAGCTGTGGACAACTGTCTCCAGGCAGCACCATCTGCTTCCATGGGAATCTCCCCAGGCATTTGGTTGGCAGCTTTAGGGTGGCCTTGAGGTCGGTCATGTGGGGAGAATGCTGCTGGGAAGGCTGTCTGGCTTTTCTTAACCCTTGGAAGCTCATTTCCTACCGTTTACCAGAGTTAGCATTTAATTAGGTTTCCTTTATTTGAGAACAGTAGAAGTTGAGTTCCCCTTAGCAGAAACTTAGCATAAAATAATTGAGCTCAATTATCTGTCCTGCTATCTGGAGAATTGTGTTTCCTTTTTAGGACAGCCAAACCCAGATCTTCTCAAAGGGTATGTGGAAGACCTCAAGTCTGCACAAAATGCTCCAAGAAAAAGAAAAGGGGGTTGAAAGTCAAATATGTTTTTAAAATGCTACACATCACATCATCTTGTCAGAGATGTACCATGCACGTTAAGTAGCAAATCCCCTGAGAAGTCCTACTGTTAAAACTAATAACTTTAACATGGTTTAACCTGATATTCCCAAAACTTAGGTGAACACAAAATTTCAATTTAATTCAGCCTCATTGCGACCCATAAATTGTGTAACTTGCTCCCAAAAAGGGATTATCAGAATACAGCGAGGCACAATCAATTATCAAAGGGGCTCGGTAGCCTCAGGGCAGCGTGGGCTGCAAAAGAGTGGGAAAATGTCTTCTATTTCTGACATGTTCTGTGGTAGTCAGAATACCATGTGCATTTTATGAGCTGGCCAGAATTTATTTATTATTCTTTTCTTCCATTCAATAAATATTCACCATACTCAAACCAGAAAGACATACATTAAAGAAGTATTTATAACGAAAGACAACGAGCATCATACCAGTCAGGATTTGCTTCTGAGTGTTAGCTTTAAAAGACTGTTATTGGGGGATTCACCTAGTCTGGAGACAGGTAAGTCTCCTCCAAGGAAGTTTCTTCCAGCCCACTGGGGCAGCAAACAAGTTCATCAGAAGATGGGACAGGAGAAGAGAAAGCGTACTAACAGCAAAGACAAGGAACAGATAAGGACAGCTTTTTGAACTCGATAAAAAACTCATAACAGATTCTTTTGTAGTTCATGAGCATGATGATTGGGTGTTCACACGCTTGTGTGAGATGTGCCACCCTTGAATCTTGTTATGACGTCAGCACATTACCCATCTGACTTGAAAAAAAAAACCTCATAACAATCCACCACTGCATTCAAACATAACAAAATCGTATATAATACTACAACAGAGTATCTTAAGAATAGATGTCATTTCAAATAACTCTTTTTTTTTTTTGAGACGGAGTTTCGCTCTTGTTACCCAGGCTGGAGTGCAATGGCGCGATCTCGGCTCACCACAACCTCCGCCTCCTGGGTTCAGGCAGTTCTCCTACCTCAACCTCCTGAGTAGCTGGGATTACAGGCACACACCACCATGCCCAGCTGATTTTTTTGTATGTTTTTAGTAGAGACAGGGTTTCACCATGTTGACCAGGATGGTCTCGATCTCTTGACCTCATGATCCACCCGCCTCAGCCTCCCAAAGTGCTGGGATTACAGGCTCAAATAACTCTTATATCCCCCTAATTACTCACTCATGCCAGACACATAGATATATTATGAATTTTTAACCAAGAATAATACTTTATTTCACATAGGTCTTAGTAATAATCCATATTCATGCAATAAGCATTCAGTAACTATTTAGTGGGAGAATAAAAGAACATTGTATTTTCACATATCAAAGATCATTCACAGTTTCACAGTTTTAAGGTTTTAAAAAGATATCCACAGGATTCTGAAAATGGATAAAGTAAAGGAGCTATTTGTTGAGCCTCATACCTGCCAAGCAATTTGCTAAGATCTAAGAATTCATTTAATTTGCGTACTCCTTGAGGGCAGTGGCAAACTTTTACTCAAATTGCTTCTGTAACTCTAGTACCTGGCACCATGCTGATAGCTAGTAAAAGCAGGATAAATATTTGTCAAATGGAGGAAAAAGTGAATGAATGAATTCTTCCCACCTTATTATTTAATCCTCAAGATAAACCCATGAGGATGACCTAAATACCCTAACATTTTCAAGAAAACATTACCTTGAACTATTCCTAAGATTGCCCATCATTTAAGAGGTTGGTGGTCTATGATCAATTAAGTGCTCCTTAACTTCTTATAAATCACCTCTCTTGCTTATTTTACATTTCCATTCTACATAAATGGTTTATTAAACACATCTACATCACCTTGTCAATTGAAGTTTCAAATTTCTAGGTAACTAATTGAATTCTTGAGAGGGATATGTAGAATTCAAAGTTAAGTGCATGCTACATGCTGCATTCTCAAGTTCATCACCCAAAGATGAACTCTTATTCCAGACCTCAGCTAACTGCTTATCTTTCTTACCTTGAACTTGATTGGTTCAAGGAGTTTCTTTTGGATTCCATCAGCTCAGTGCCCAGATTAGTGTCTCTTCCTCTACAGCTGGCTATGCCTGCCCCGGCCCCTTCCTTGCATGAACTGTACTTATATGTATAAGTACACAAATGCACACAAACACACATAGTAATTACATTACTTTATTTCAGGAAAATCACTTAGATACTTTGATTCTAAGTCACAAAATTGACTATGAGGAATTAAAATGCATACATGACTAAAGGAATAATAAAGCACAAAAAATAAACGCAATCCAGCAATAAGTAATGTAGGTGGACTGCCATACTTCCAGCTAATTCTCCTGATTTTCCTTTATAGGCCCCTTGAGCTTATTTATATACCTATGTATTGCCTTTATATTGCATCCTTAATAAGATTACTTATCCTGCATTTCTGATGACGTGGTCCCTTTAATAACACACCCTCTGTTCTGAGAGCTGCCTGAGAGGGCGACCACTTCAGCCACTAAAAATTTATACTTTTAGCTAAGAAAGGAGGCTTTTATTTTTAAAAGTGAAGTTAGCATCTCAAGCTTCAGGGGTTTTTGAATGCCCCAATTAGAGATGGGTTATTTAGCAGATATATTAAAATTCTTACAAATAATATGCATCAGTTATGTTGAATACTTAATAAATGAAACATGGATTTCCTTTCTCGAAACTCTGTATGTAAGCAATGATGTATGGGGAAAAGAGATTAAATAAATATCTTGTATATCTGTACATACATCAACCACCCTGAAAAAGAGAGTCAGATTGCCTGGTTCAGGTAAAATCTCTTATTTTCTCTGTTTTGTGTGAAAGAGAAATTTGTAATGAGTTCTGAAATGTCTCAAAGTCAGGTAGCAAAATGGCTGGAAAAAAAATCAAAGGATCAGAATAATTTTCATCAAGATGATTTACTCCCTGAAAAACTGACATTCAGTATAGAAGGCAGGCTTTGAAAAGTCTGGGTGGCTTTTTTGTTGCTGCTGTTGTTGTTGTATTTCTACGCCTCTTTACATGACTGCTTAAGATGAGGAAAATTGGCCCTTTCCTCACTGAGGGCAAATGAACAGCAGGGTAGGAGACTCCCTGACTCCCCCTTCAGGGCAGGCAGTAATTCCCCTCTTTGAACAAGATTGAGTCCTGTGAAATCTATACTTCAAGAAGGACCAGGCAAAGATCCAAGGTGTTTGCTGCAAATTCAGCATTCTCTGCCTTTTGTTAAGCAATGCTGGTGGGGTAGAGGCCGCAGTTATCTGCAGCCACCTCCTGTGGAGTGATTGATGTCACAACAGTGAGTATGCCCCAGTGGGCAGGAAGACAGGCACTCACTGGGGAGGGGCCTAAAGTTGTATACCCCTCGGCACAGAGCAGGATGGATTCATGGGTAGAAAAAATTGACAGCTATGGAAAACAGACTGGTTGTTGAGAAAAATCAATAGTGATTTTAAGAAAATTAAACCCTGGCTGAAAAGGGGTAAATAGCTTGTAGCGATGAAGGTGCTAACCTGCTGAAGGGCCTCTTGGGGGTTTTCCAACCCTGAGCTCTCTGATTCTCTGTGGCCACCCCCCAACTCCTTATCAGCCTTCCCTGTATGAACAATTGCTTAAAGAAGGGGAGTGAATGGGGTGGACCAGGCTATCTTTGATTTGTACCTATTGGCTCTGAAATGATTACTCAATGAAAGGCCTGGGTTGTCAGGGCCCTGATACAGCCTCACACAAAGCAGCCCAGAGAACTTTTCATGAAGCAAGAACGACGTGAATACTATGCAGTCACAATCGAGGATGTCTTCCTCCTTATTTGAGGTCATCCACTCACCTGACATATCTCCTTTGGCCCCAAAAGGCCTATTTGCAAAACGTACCTGGGATAAGTGAATAAAAAACAAATTCTAAAGAATATTCAACACTTAATTCCCTCCCCAACTGACATATTGAGGAAGGAGACCCTTAATCCTCTTAAGCTTCTAAGAGCTCTTTCCCTTAGATTTCTACATTGCATTTCAATAGGAGAAGTAAAGGCTGGCAGACCCAGGCCCCACGCTTACTAGCACTCCTGTAGATGCCAGGCATGGTATGGAGGAATCTTTCCGGAAGGCATTGTTTTTGTTTAAATACGATCCAACCCTCACCTAAGTCACATACCCCACGCCTACTTCATGGATCAAGACCCTTGCACATGTAATTTCTAGAATTGTAAGCCCAGAACCCTTTCACTTGTAATTTCTAGAATTGTAAGCCTTTAAAAGGGCAGGGATTTTCTTTGTTGGAGGGCTCGATTGTTAGGCAGCTCCTGGCAGAATAAGTCACCACTTCCTTCCCAGTTCGGTGTTCACGAGGTTTGTTTGAGGCCTTTCCTGCTTCAATATAAAAGTCATTTAATAACATATTAACTTGATTAATGTGATATTTAAGCCCAGCCTCACAAATTAAAGACTTTGTTTTAATGTGAGCATGGAAGATTGCAAGGGGTCTAAATGTTGTTTGGTTAGAAAATCTCTCTCGTTTCCATCTCACTCCACAGTGTGAAGAAATGATGGAACCCCCAAAGGCATGGGAGTTCCGTCACACTCACAGAGACCCTCAGAATGTCTGAGTTTGTTCGTTTTCATGTTCACAGCTTTGCTAGCTCCATTTGTAGGGGGCTCAGATACTCACTGGCGGCAAGGATGCCAATGAAATCTTATGTTTGTTTGGTTTTTTATATCTTCCAAAACACGTCCTTTCATATTATTCAACTGATGAACACAGCAATGTGTCAGGTAGGCAAGGCAGGTATTTTTGGTCACAACATTATTGAGACATTTTTTAAATGCTAAGTGATCTGCTCAAGGTACCCGAGCTAGAAGACAGCAGAACCCATGCAAGAACTCAGACTCTGATACTTACCCTAGTGTGGCTTCTGCTACAGTCTTGCCTCCCACAGTGCATTACAAGAGAAGGCATGAATCATTCTCAGGACATAAAGAGATTAAACCTTGAAATAACCCTCAAGAGAGAGACGCAGATAGACTCAATTCCCCCTCTTGCATGAGATAGTTCAGTGGCCATAACAAAAATATTCTTTTTCAAAAACTAATTAGAATGAAAGCAAAGCACTCATCATGTGGTAAGCTGGATAATGATTTGTCTCCCAAATATGGGCATATCCAAATCCCTGGAACCTGTGAATGTTACCTTACATTGATGCAAGGGGCTTTGCAGGTGTGATTGAGTTAAGACTCTTAAGATGAGGAGATTATCCTATATTATCTAAGTGGGCCCAATGTAAACACAAGGGTCCTTGTAAGAGAGAGACACAAAGAACAGGGAGAGTAGAAAACGCAACATGACCACAGAAGCAGAAGATGGAAAGGAGACGCAGTGACAGAAGCAGAAGTGAGAGAGAGAGTGAAATTGGAAGATGCTACCCTACTGGCTTTGAAGACAGAAGATGGGCACCACGAGAGAAAGAATGTAGGCAACCTCGAAAGGCTGAGAAAGGCAAGAAAATGGATCTTCTTCCGAGCCTTCAGAATAAATGTAGCCCCACCAACATCTTGAATTTTGTTTAGTAAGACTTAGGTCAAGCTTCTGAGTTATAAAACCATAAGATAATAACTTTGTGTTGTAATCCACTAGGCCAGACCACTAAGTTTGTGCTAATTTGTTACAGCAGCAATAGGATGATAATAATACATGTCACATGCCAGCTTTCCTTTTCAATAGCTCCAAGATATGTTTCCATAAAATGGAAAATACCTGTTGTGGTAGCCAGCTTCTGAGGTGGCACCCAATGGCCATGATATCCTGGTGTTCATGCTCTTGTACGGTACCTCCCACATAGAATAGGCTGATTTGTGTAACCAATAGGAGATTGCAAAAGTGACAGGGTATGACTTCTAAGGCCGAGTCAAGAGGGCCACAGCTAACATCTTGACCCATTGAAATTTAAAAACAAAGGCCAAAGGTAATAATTTGGGCTTTTAGAGAAAAATGACAGCTAATATTTGAATGCTTAGCATGCTCCGTATAACATTCTACATGTTGTGTGTGTGTGTGTATGTGTGGTATGTGAGATCTCATTCAATCCTCACCATAACATGAATTATTTCATCTTTCTGTGCCTCATTTTTCCCAATTGAAACATGAATATAATGAAAGCACTAATTTTATATACTTTTTGTGGTAGCTGGCCTCCAAGGTGGCCCCCAATGGCCGCTATATCCTGGTGTCCATGCTCTTGCACAGTACCTCCCACATAGAATAGGCTGACTTGTGTAACCAATAGGAGATTGCAAAAGTGACAGGGTATGACTTCTAAGCCCAGGTCAAAAAAGTACTGTATCTTCCACTTTGCTTTCTTAGATCATCCACTCTCTGGAGGAAGTCAGCTGCCAAAAGCTCTAAGGAGAGGTTCACATAGTAAGAACTGAGACCTCCTGTCAACGACCAGCACTAAGTTTTCTGCCACATATGTGACTGTCTGAGTCACCCTGGAAGCAGATCCTCCAGCCCCACTTGGTCCTTCAGATAACTACAGTCATAACCAACATCTTCACTCCAACCTCATGAGGGATCAGGAAACCAGAATTACTCATCTAGGTGCTCCCAATTTTCTGACCCTCAGAAACTGTGTGTGAGATAATGTCTCTTGTCCCTTTAAGCCACTAAGTTGTGGGATTATTTGTTACACAGCAATAGGTAACTAATACTAATACTTATAAGGATAAAAATGGCTAATTTTTTAACTAATAAAGAGAGTACTTAGAATAATTCATGGCATATAGTCTATATTACTTAAGTGCTTATAAAATTAATTTCCGTATAAAATATGTGAATAACATACAACAAGCTGGATCCTGATAAGTAATTGAGATTACTGAGATGACAAACATGTAATCCCTGCCCTTTAGTAGCCTCACATTGAGGGGGAAGAGGGTAGAAGTAAACATATACTTAATTGATATGTTTTGCACAGCACATGTATGGAAGATTTAATTCACCATTAAAATGTATATACTTCAGTACCTTTATACCAACATAAAATGTTTCAACAATTAGAATGAATGTGCCAAGTGGTTTAATTTTTCTGTGATTGTTTTTCTCCTGCTTCTGTTTACTTGTTCCCTTAAACTATGCACCCAGCAAATTAAGAAAGGGTGGCATTTCCATGTAATCATAACTTGCAATGCATGTTTTCAAGAAGCTTTTAATATTAAAATTACCATTATTAATTTATGCTATTAATTTTTGCATTCGCTATCTCTAGTCCACGTGCTGAAGCTTTTAAGAAAACATCCTGAATCACTGAAAAGGTAAAATAAAAAATATTTTTAAAGAAAGTTAACTTTGTTCTTTACTTTCTTCTTATCCACCACACCAGTCTTTATCAAAATAATATTGGAAAACATGGACAGTCTCTTTTTCTGTGAAACATGAATCAAAAATTATCTGAATGAGTCTAAATGAGATGGAAACACCACATTCATATATCTCTGCTCTTTTTGTGCCAAGATACCCAGCAATTTAGAACACTGATCAGTGCAGTAATGGTTCAGGGGATTACTTTTTTAGCCTCTGCTACTGAGCTTCTCATTAATTTGTTGCCAATTCTGCAGTCGATAGAGCCAAAATCAAAGTATCCCTTTAGCTACTAAAAAAATAGGTATTGAACATTTACTTTAGCATGTAGAAATGGTCTAAGAAAAAGAATGGAGAAAAAGAAGACCCGTGCCTCTACAAGGACAATCTCCCGGTTTCATGGAACACTGAGGATGTCGGAGCTGTCAGCTCTTATAATACTTGCCTGCAGTTAATTTGATTTCTCCATTGAAGTTAAAATGAATTGCATAACTGAGCAGCCAAATACTTTCCATCTTATTAAACCAATGAGTAAGTTATACACTGTGCCCTTCCAGTCATCCTATCTGAGCTCTTCACTCACGGCCCAAAGGTTTTAATTGCATAACCAGCTGTTATTGTCACTTGAGGTCCTGTGTGGAGTAATTAGGGAGAAGACACTAAGTCAACCTAAGAGAACTCTGGTAGGATTACATTCTGCCCACAAATGTGCAAATAACCAGCTGCGTGTGTATGCATAGAGAATGATAGAGATACAGCTTTAGCCTCCAAAATTCCCCAGACACGTTCAATGCTGCACATTTGGAAGTGGGAAGAATTCCTGGACAGAAAATGTTAATTCACTCAAATGGGTACTCCAAAAGGTGACATGATGTAGGCACAAGAATAAACACAAGGACAGGACAGAGTCATGAAGAGCAGGAAGGTGACTCTGATTGGAAGGAAGAGGAGCTGAATCTATAGAAGGCGGTTCCAGCAGGATTGCAATGGTCTTATGTGTAAAGCTAAGGAGAGTGGATCTCAACTTGGTTGCAATGACAAGGCATGAGTGTCTAAATGTGTGTGAGTGTGGGTGTTGGTGTGGGGTGTGTGTGTGTGTGTCCATGGGCAGATCAGATTTGTCACCTGGGAAGATAACATCAGCAGTGGACCTACTAAGAGAGGAGAGAGAGATTGAAATGTACTATGAAAACTAATGCAGTCTTGAACTAAACTGCAAATGTCAAGTAAATAGAAATAAACATCACTTAAACCCATTTTTGAATAATAAAAATAAGATACACCTCACTAAACTAAATAAACTGCAGCAATTAGGAAGTAAGGAAACAAAGGAGAAAGGGAGGAATGTGAGTGAAGGAAAAAGGAGAGAATAGAGAGAGGCATTTCTAAAATTCAAAAACAAGATTTTTGTGAGAATAAGTGATTAAACGGGAAAAATAATGCCTTAATAATAGTTTGAAACTCAGTCTGAGAGAATGGTGACGGTGTCTTAAGGAGATATAGCTGGAAATATGGATACAGGACTTAGGAGAGGTCAAGGTTGAAAATAAAAGATTTGGTAGTCATCAGAATATAGGAAAATACATTTATTAAGCTCTCATTCCCTTCCAGGAACCCTGCTATGTATATATGATATCCTTTAATTTAAGAAAAAAAAAACCTCATTAATAAAAAATTATCTTTTACAAACGAATTCAGGTTCAGGAATATAAGTAACCTGTCCAAAATCATAATGTTAGCAGGTGATTATCATGGGATCCCAGGTCAGTAGCTATTCAGTTTAATCTCTGTTCAATCCTAAGTATTTTAGAAGACCACTTATTCTTTCACATTCAGGATGAATATTTGTTGATTAAAGCAGGCAAGGGTCATGAAAACTGGGTGAATATCAACCTTAAATGTTTCATTTTAACCTGGGATACATACATACCTACACACCAATCTTCAGATGTTGTGTAAACTGAGAGCTCTTTTTTCAGTATAGGTCCACTGATGAAGACATGTACCTCCATAAATCACCCACATAAATCACATCCATTACCCATTGCCATCATTTCTAGGTTACATTTCTAAAAAGAGGAAAGAAAACCTAAATACATTCTATGAGGTAATATGAGTGTAGATAGATTTCCCAATACCTTTTTGTTACATTGCCCACATCTAATTTGACAGAAAGTTTTAGAAACTCCTTTTTTTTTTTTTTTTTTTTTTGAGACAAAGTTTTGTTCCTGTTGCCCAGGCTGGAGTGCAGGGGCACAATTTTGGCTCACTGCAATCTCCGCCTCCAGGGTTCAAGTGATTCTACTGCCTCAACCTTCCAAGTAGCTGGGATTACAGGCATCCATCCTCACACCTGGCTAATTTTTTGTATTTTTAGTACAGATGGGGTTTCACCATGTTGACCAGGCTGGTCTCGAACTCCTGACCTCCGATGATTCATCCACTTTGGCCTCCCAAAGTGCTGGAATTACAGGCATGAGCCACCACGCTTGGCCAGGAACTCACTTTTAATCAAGTCTTTCCAAAACATTCAACTTAATTTTCATAAGAAACACGGCTTTTTCTTTCCACACTCAAAGTCGAACAATGCATTCCATATCTAAATAAATATGCCACTGTCGTAATCACCCCTGGAATTAACTGGTTTGGAAATAAACATAAGTTTCTTGGTAATAAAATTCTACTATTAGAAGCAGAAATGTGCTAAAATACAAAAAATAGTTGCCTGCGGTGTATGAGGAATGCTCACCAGGGCATCAGTCCTTATGTACCAAAAGAGAATGAGAGCATCAGTTAACCTAGTGAGACAGTTAAGCAAAGATACTAAGAGAGCTCCAACTCTAGTCTTATGTCATGGGAATTAATATTTGGAATGACAATCCTAAATTACAAACATTTTTGAGCACATGAATCATGTGTATAAAAAAAAAGGGGGGGGTAAGTCCTGGTTCCTGCCCCTTAGGGAGTTAAAATCTAATCAATTAACTCACAGAAACTTGATCATAGAAGAAATATGCAAAATGCTGTCTGTTGAGTACCTGTGAATACTCCTCATACTCTTGTGATAGATACTATTAAGTAACAGATACTATTGTGATAGATGCTATTAAGACCTTCACTTGTCATTCAAGGAAGATACAGCAGACAGAGGTTGAGTAATTTGCAGAAGATGGCCCATTTGGTAAATGATGAGCAAATTTCAAACTCAGGCTGTCTCTCTCCATAGCCTGCAATATTAACTATTACCATATATCTATAATCTGCCATGTGCCAAAAACTGGGCTGTGCATTTACCTATTTTACCTAATTTTGATCCTCTGATTACTCTTCAAAAGATACGCATTAATAGTCCCATTTTACAGCATATCCCTTGTAACAAAGATATGAAGCAGCGGAGCTAGAATTCAGACACAGATAACTTTGAGTTTCATATTCTTTACTCTATGTCTTACAGTCTCCCATCATTATTTATAGAGAACTATGTACTTGTCTGTAAGGAAAGAGTCCTGAGAATAACAGAGGAAAATAAATTGTATATATCTAACTCAAAGAACCAGTTGAGATGTGTCATAGAATCATGGTATGCCATAAACTCGGATTAATTACCCTTGTTCCAAATAATAGAACATAGTTTCTTCTCCCTCAAAAAAGAATTCAGATAATTTTTCTGATAAGCCTATTATGGAAAAAATTAAAATTTTAGAAAAATGAAATGAAGAAAAAAAAACATCCATAATTCTATCATCAGATATAATCTGTTAATATTTTCTTATATTATCTTCCAGATTTTTGTGTTTGTGTGCATATAGAAATTTCTCCTACGGATAATTTCTTAATGTGAATTGGCAATAAAGTAATTGAATAATTGGGGAACTTGATTACATTATGTGGAGGAGTGTGTTTGTGACTTTCTGCTTAGTTTAGCATCCTTATGGGTGATTAATGTGATGAGAATGTGAAAGAAATTGATACAAAGATGGGAAATGTTTCTTGGCTTTCTTCCGATCCCTTTCTGGCTGCTGCTACTTATTTTCTTTGGCACATTCCTTCTTTTCTGACAACCAAATGTTGGTTTGCCTCAAGGCTCTGAACTGAGAACTCTACTCTTACTCCGTATTTTCTGCAAGGTGATCTCATCCATTCCTGCAGTTTTCCTATTACCTATGATGTGATATTTTCTGCATTTGTATTTCTAGTCCATTCTTCTCTTCTGAGCTTGAGAGCTGATATTTATAAACATCTACTTGGCATCTCTATTTTAATATGTAAAATTTATCTCAAATCAACTGCTGATATACCTCTCACCCCATTCTTTCTCTTATCTGTCTTTACCCACAGAGCTCATTAAGCCAGAGCTTTGAGAGGCACATATGATATGCCTCTTTCACTTACATTCTATGGTCAATCCATCCCAAAATCTACAGGTAATACCTCCAAAAACCATCTCTAATCATTTTACTTTTCTCCAGCTCTACCTTGGTTCAGTAGCCATTTTGTCTCAATCTAGTAAACAATAATTTTATGTCTCAATATTTCTACTCATAAGCCCTGACAGAAATGATCATTCTAAAATGTAAAATGGATCAGCTTATTCCATTGCTTAAACTTCCATTGCATGGTTTCCCATTGCACCTAGACTGAAATCCAAACTCCTTAATACAATCATGTTGTTTTTGCATGATGTAACCCTTCCTAGTTCACCTACCTCATCTCACTCCATGCCTGTTAGTTCAGATGCCTTCTTCCAGTTCCTCAGGTACACTTGTCCTTCTCATAGGTGATGAGCAAAAGCAAAAGTTGAAAAGTGACTTGCAGTCTGGACAAGAAGGCATAGACCCCTCTCTCCCTGTTTCTTCCCACTGGGTACTATAAACCCTGGACACAACGCAAAAGCAACCAAAGGAGAAAGGGGTAAGAAGAAGGCAAACCTGTTGAAATCCCAAGACTGTGAAACTGCCCATATAAACTTTATAAAATTAATCAGGGAAGAAGAAAGAGAGAAAAACAGAAATAAGCCAAGCCTGCAGCACACTCAGCATTAATCATTAGGTCAGCTCACTCTCTGACCCGCTTCCTTGTAGTTGTTTGCCTGTTGCCTTAGAATCACGTAGAACCTACATTAAGGTTCCCTTAACTACTCTACAGAACAACTTCGGCATTATGAAATGCAAAGTTTTTAACTTGAGACATTCTTTCAGGTCCTGTGTACCAGCAAAACTACTGACATCTGCTGGTTGGAAGGACCCCATGAGAAACTAACCAATGAATGCAGTTGCCACATCCTGATGATTTCATTCCCCTTATTCTGACCAGTCGATGACTCCAGTTTTTCAGCTCCTCATCTTCCATGAGTCCCTTAAAAACCCCAGTCCAGAACTCCTCAGGGAGATGGATTTGGGGGTGTCCTCCCAACTCCTCACTCAGTACTCTGAAATCATTAAACTCTCTTTGCCACAAACCCTGCTGTTTCAGTGTATTGATCTCTTACTGTGCAGTAGGAATATGAAACTGTTGGTCCTATAACAACTGGGAATCAACATTGTGGCAGGGTGTTGCCTGCCTCCCCTCTTCCCCAACAGAACTTGAAAGTCACCAAGACCTAGCATTTTCAGAACCCCAACCAACAACTAAACCAGCCTGGGTAGGCTCTTTCCACCCTCTGACTGAATGGGAGCCTTTCCAGCAACATTAGGCAAGCCCAGGGAACAGGCAAAGTGGTATCCACCAGGAGCCTCACTAACGAGTAGCACAGGAGAGAATCCACTCTTTTTTCACTGGGCCTTAGGCTCTTCTCCCTCACTGAGAGATACCAGAGATAGCCAGGAAGTCTGGAAGAGGGACACAGGCGTAGCAAGGGGTTCAGTGAAGGAAGTCCCTAGAACCCCCACAGGCATAGGACTCCCCTCTTCCACTGAGAAACGCCTGGAAGTCCAGGCAGGAGAAACTTCTATCCCCTCAGCCAGCAGCAGCAAGTAGCAGTGGGAGCCGTAGCAGCAAAAGAAAAATCAAGCCAACCAAAATAATATGGCAAAGCCTGTAAAAATTAAGCTGTCATTTTATTAACAAAGTTGAAAAGTAGGCTAGGATTTGAATGTTAAACAGAATGACAGCTTGCTAAAATGAAAGGTTTAATGAGGATCCAGAGACTCCTAACATAATAGATAAAATTTCTAGGATGTAATTGCATTCTTTGGCTCACAGCCCCTTCCTCCATTTTCAAAGCCAGCAGCACAGCTCCAGATCTCTATGTGACTTTCTCGCTTCTGCTTCCATCATCACATCACTTCTATGACTCTCTGCTTTCCTCTTGTACAAATCCTGTGATTACATTGGGCCACCCAGAGCAACTAGGAAAATCAGCCTTCCTCAGGATAATGATCTAATTACATGTGCAAACTCCCTTTTGCCATATAAAAAAATATATATTCATAGTTTTTCTTTTTTGTTGTTATTCCAAAGCTATTTTATTTATACATCAAAAATGTCCATTTGATACCATTCTTCTTCCGTTTTTTATTATACATTAAGTTCTGGGATACATGTGCAGAATGTGCAGGTTTGCTACGTTGGTATACACCTGCCATGGTGATTTGCTGCCTCCATCACCCACATCTACCTGTTAATATTATCCCTTCCCTACTCCCTGACCCACTGACAGGCCCCAGTGTGTGATGTTTCCCTCCCTGTGTCCACATTGGTCAACTCCCACTTATAAGTGAGAACATGCGATATTTGGTTTTCTGTTCTTCTGTCCGTTTGCTGAGAATGATGGTTTCCACCTTCATCCATGTCCCTGCAAAGAACATGAACTCATACTTTTTATGGCTGCATGGTATTCCATAGTGTATATGTGACATATTTTCTTTAACCAGTCTATCATTGGGCACTTGGGTTAGTTCCCAATCTTTGCTATTGTGAACAGTGCTGCAATAAACATATGTGTGCATGTGTCTTTAAGGTAGAATAATTTATAATCCTTTGGGTATATACTCAGGAATGGGAGTGCTGAGTCAAATGGCATTTCTGGTTCTAGATCCTTGAGGAATCGCCACACTGTCTTCTACAATGGTTGAACTAATTTACACTCCCACCAACCATTTATATTTCTCCACATCCCCTCCAGCATCTGTTGTTTGCTAACTTTTTAATGATAGCCATTCTAACTGGGGTGAGATGGTATCCCATTGTGATTTTGATTTGCATTTCTCTAATAACCAGTGATGATGAGCTTCTTTTCATGTTTGTTGGCCACATAAATGTCTTCTTTTGAGAAGTGTCTGCTCATATTCTTCATCCACTTTTTGATGGGAAAGTTTTTTTCTTGTATATGTGTTTAAGTTCCTTGCAGATTCTGCATATTAACCCTCTGTCAGATGGATAGATTGCAAACGTTTTCTCCCATTCTGTAAGTTGCCTCTTCACTCTGATGATAGTTTCTGTTGCTGCGCAGAAGCTCTTTAGTTTAATTAGATCCCATTTGTCAATTTTGGCTTTTGTTACCATTGCTTTTGGTGTTTTAGTCATGAAATCTTTGCCCATGCCTATGACCTGGATGGTATTGCCTAGGTTTTCTTCCAGGGTTTTTGTGGTTTTAGGTTTTATGTTTAAGACTTTAACAGATCTTGAGTTAATTTTTGTATAAGGTGTAAGAAAGGGGTCCAGTTTCTGTTTTCTGCATATGGCTAGGCAGTTTTTCCAACACCATTTATTAAATAGGGAATCCTTTCTCCATTGCTTGCTTTTGTCAGGTTTGTCAAAGATCAGATGTTTGTAGATGTGTGGCACTATTTCTGAGGTCTCTGTTCCGTCCCATTGGTCTATATATCTGTTTTGATACCAGTACCATGCTGTTTTGGTTACTATAGCCTTGTAGTATAGTTTGAAGTCAGGTAGCATGATGACTCCAGCTTTGTTTTTTGTTTGTTTGTTTGTTGCTTTTGTTGTTTTGTTTTGTTTTGCTTAGGATTGTCTTGACTATATGGCTCTTTTTGGTTCTACAAGAAATTTAAAGAAGTTTTTCGTGGAATTCTGTGAAGAAAGTCAATGGTAGCCTGATGGGGATAGCATTCGGTTAGAATATGCTCCTTTAGCTCAAAGAAGTTTGTTATCATCCACCTTCTGAAACCTCCTTCTGTCAAGTTGTCAAACTCATTCTCCATCCAGTTTTTTTTCCCTTGCTGGTGAGGAGTTGTGATCCTTTGGAGGAGAAGAGGCATTCTGGTTTTGGAATTTTCAGACTTTTTGCACTGATTCATCTTTGTGGATTTATCTACCTTTGTTTTTTGATGTTGATGACCTACAAATGGGGTTTCTGTGTGGACATCTTTTCTGTTGATGTTGATGCTATTTCTTTCTGTTTGTTAGTTTTCCTTCTAATAGGCCCCTCTGCTGAAGGCCTGCTGGAGTTTGCTGGAGGTTCACTCCAGACCCTGTTGCCTGGCTATCACTCATAGAGGCTACAGAACAACAAAGATTGCTGCCTGTTTCTTACTCTGGAAGCTTCATTCCAGAGGGGCATCCACCAGATGCCAGCCAGAGCTCCTCTCCTGTATGAGGTGTCTGTCAACCCCTCCTGGAAGGTGTTTCCCAGTCAGGAAGCATGTGGGTCACGGACCCACATAAGGAGGCAGTCTGTCCCATAGAGCTCAAGCGCTGTGCTGTGAGATCTGCTGCTCTCTTCAGAATTGGCAGGCAGGAATGTTTAAGTCTGCTGAAGCTGCATCCACAGCAACCCCATCCCCCAGGTGCTCTGTCCCAGGGAGATGAGTTTTATCGATAAGGCCCTGACTGGGGCTGCTGCCACTCTTTCAGAGATGTCCTGCCCAGAGAGAAGGAATCTAGAGAGGCAGTCTGGCTAAAGTGATTTTGCCAAGCTGTGTTGGGCTCCACATAGTTCAAATTTCCCAGCAGCTTTGTTTACATCATTAGGGTAAAAATGCCTAATCAAGCCTCAGTAATGATGGGCGCCCCTCCCTCTACCAAGCTTGAGCATCCCAGGTCAACTTCAGACTGCTGTGCTGGCATCAAGAATTTCAAGCCAGTGGATCTTAGCTTGCTGTGCTCCATGGGGGTGGGATCCACAGAGTTGGACCACTTGGCTCTCTGTCTTCAGTCCCCTTTCCAGGGGAGTGAACAGTTCTGTCTTGCTGGTGTTACAGGTGCCACTGGGGTATGAAAAAAAAATTCCTACAGCTAGCTCAGTGTCTGCCCAAATGGCCACCCAGTTTTGTGGTTGAAACCCAGAGCCCTGGTGGCACAGGCACCCAAGGGAATCTCCTAGTCTGCAGGTCATGAAGAATGTGGAAAAGCATAGTATCTGTGCCCAAGTGCTCCATTCCTCGGGGTACAGTCCCTTATCATGGCTTCCATTGGCTAGGGGAGGGATTTCCCTGACCACTGGCACTTCCCAGGTAAGGTAATACCCCACCCTGCTTCTGCTTGCCCTCTGTGCGCTATACTCACTGTCTAGCCAGTCCAAATGAGATGAGCCAGGTACCTCAGCTGGAAATGCAGAAATCAGCTGCCTTCTTCATTGATCTTGCTGGGAGCTGCAGACCAAAGCTATTCCTAATTCAGCCATCTTGCCAGACATCCCCTATTCATAGTTTTGAGGATTAGGAAGTGGACATCTTCCAGGGAAGGGAACATACTGCTTTCCATATCAATAGATTGTGATAAGCCATATTTGCATGTCATAATACCTAAAGCAACCACTGTGAAAACGATACAAAGAGTTATATTCAGTAACACTATGAATGAATCAAGACGATATTCTAAAAAGTTATTCAAGTAACCCAGAAGAAAACAAAAAAGAGAAACAAAGGAAGAAGAACAAGAGGGAAAAACAAAAAGTGATAGGGCTGAATGGAGGAGCAGACAAATCAACAATTACAGTAGGGATTTCAACACCCTTTTTAACACTGTCCTCTCAAAAACTGATAGAATTAGCAGACAGAAAACCAGCAAGGACATAGATCCAAATGACATAATCAACCAACAGAATCTTATTTGCATATATAGAACCATTCACCCAATGACAGCAAAATACATATTTTTTTCCAGCACCTATGTAGACAATGCTGAAGCCACCCTCATAGGATTAAAAAGAAGTTTGGACAGAAATATATCTATAATTAAGCATTAATCAGGCTATACTTTAACCTGTTACCAGGAGGGAATCCATACAGGTCTGCAGCAAATGGATTCTTGCCTCCTTAGAGCAAAGAATTTAGCAGAGGAGCACAACTAGTTTTAAAGCAGAGGAAACAGCCAAGGAAAATTTTATAGCAGGAGTGAAGTTTAATGAAAAGTTTTAGAGCAAAAACGAAAGGAAGTAAAGTACTCTTGGAAGAGGGCCAAGTGGGTGACTTGAGAGATCCAAGTGCTTCATCCGACCCTTGACTTGGGGTTTTACACTGTGGCATGGTTCCAAGGTTTGTATTTCTTCTCCCCTGATTCTTCCCTTGAAGCAGGCTGCCCACATGTACAGTAGCCTACCAGCACTGGGGAGGGGCCCCATGCACAATGTGTTTACTGGAGTTTTGTGCATGTTCACTTGAGGTGTTTTTCCCTTACCAGGTAGGTGTTCCTAGAGGAAGGTTATATGGCAGTTGAACTCTGCCATTTTGCCTCTCAGTGCATATGCTTGAGCCCATTCATCCAGCTCCTGGGATTTTGTTAGGAAGCCGCTGATTACCAGCTTCAGGTATTTTCTAATCTGTTCTATTTTGGGAAACTGACTTCCTCTGGAGCTGGCTGCTACCAATTATTAGTTAAGAGAGAGTTTAACATCGGCCTGATCATCACCTGATGGTCACCTGACATTCATGGAATTGGCTGTCTCTGCTGCCCTGCTCATGTCTGCCTAGGTACCTACTGTAACAGACCCACATCCTCGTAACTGAAAGTCAAATAACACTAGATATGGACCATTTGCATCCCCATTGTCCATAAATACAGTATTTCTGATGTTGGAATCACAAGGCTTCAGTTTAAGAATTGCCTAAGCAGATCTTGAATTTCAGAAGACACTAGCCAGTTTAGAGACCACCCCCACCCCCCACAGAGCAATCACATCAGCCTAAGAATACAGTTTCTTTGTCTCCCTGTCCTATGACTTCACCCTTTGACAAGTCAACAATTTTCATACTTTGGCCCACTCCAAAACCCTTAAAAATCCTAGCCCCAAATTCCCCAACTGTGAGATTTCCTCCTTATCTCCTCATTCAATGGTCCTATAATCAAACTTCTTTCTCTGTTGCAACCTGGTGTTGGTATATTGACTTGCCTATTGTAAGTAACCTACTGCAGTTACAGTATCTTGGGTCATAAAACAAACTCGACCCAAAAAGGAATTGAAATTATACAGAGTATGTTCTCTATGATGAAATCAACACAGACAACAATAAAATCACTAAATATATAAAAATTAAATAACACATTTCTAAATAATCTAAGTTCTTTCCTAAAAGAAACAAAATAGACCCAAAATAAGCAGAAAAGAAATAAAGAAAATCTCAGAAATCAATAAAACTGAAAAGACAATAAAACTGATAAGACAATAAAGGAAAGTAATTAAGCAAAAAGTAGTTCTTAAAATGCTTACAAAGTTGATAAAACCATAGTAATATTGAAAAATATATAACTATGTTCATCACGTAAAAACAAAATAAAATGGAAAATGGAAGAGAGAACACAAATCATTAATATCAAGAATGAAATACAAGATATTACATATTCTGCCATCATTAAAAAGATTAGGGAATATCTCAATTTTATGCTTATAAATTTAATATCTTAGAAGAAATTGGCCAATTCATTGAAAACACAAACTACTAAAACTTAATCAAGATGAAATAGATACCAAAAACAAAGACAGAAAAAAGGAAGAAAACTATAAACCAATATAGCTCTTATGAAAATAAATGCAAAAATTCTCAATAAAATAATAGAATCTTGAATCCAAGAATTCATTAAAAACTTATACTTGTGACCAAGAGAGGTTGATTCTGGGTATGCAAGGCTTGTTCACATTTGAAAATCCGTCAGTGTAATCTAGACATGTCAACCACCCAGCAAAACTCATATAGTCATATCAATTGATGCAGGAAAAGCCTTTGACAAAAATCTAACAACAATTCATGACAAAACTTTCAGCAAGTTAGAAACACAAAACATTCTTCAACTTGATAAAGACCATCTATAAAACTTAAAGGTAGCATCACTTAATGGAAAAAAACTGAATGCTTTCTTAATAAGATCGGGAACAAGTCAAGGGTGTCCACTTTTACCACTCTTAACGTAGTATTGAAAGCTCTAGGCAACAAGGCAAGACAAAGAAATGTTTATTCTAAAATGTATGTGAAAAGGCACAGGCTCTAGAAGCACTAAAACAATCAACAATTTGATAAAGAAGAATGAAGCAGGAGGAATTACTTTACCCAACTGTAGCAACCTAAATATAAGCCCTCCAAAATATATGTCCTCATTCTTATCCCTGGAATCTCTGAATATTGTTTTATATTGTCTTAATATGGTGTATTAGTCAGGGTTGTCTAGAGGGACAGTACTAATAGGACATAGGTATATACGAAAGAGATTTCATTAAGGAGAATTGACTCACAGGATGACAAGATAAAGTCCCATGATAGGCTGTCTGCAAGTTGAGGAGCAAGGGTCAGTCCCAGTCTCAAAACCTCAAAAGTAGGAAAGCCAACGGTGCAACCTTCAGCCTGTGGCCAGAGGTTCAAAAGTCCCTGGTAAACCACCGTTGTAAGTCCAAGAGTTCAAAAGCTTGAGAACTTGGAGTCAGATGTTCAAGGGCAGGAAGCACTCAGCACAGGAAAAAGATAAAGCCTGTAAGACGCGGCAAGTCAAGTCCTTCCACGTTCTTCTGCCTGTTTTATTCTAGCTGTATTGACAGCTAATTAGATGGTATCTACCCAAATTGAGGATGCCCCTCCCAATCCACTGACTCAAATGTTAATCTCCTTTGGCAGAACCCTCACAGACACATGCAGGAACAATACTTTGCATCTTCCAATACAATCAAGTTGACACTCAATATTAACCATCACATATGGCAAATGAGTTAATATTGCCTTATATGGAAAAATATGTGATTAAGAATCTTGAAAGAAAGCATTCATCTTGAATTGTATAGGTGAGCCCTAAAATCATACGTATCCTTATAACAGAGGGGCAGAAGGAGTTTGGGGACAGACACAAAGATAAGAAAACATACATAGAGATGGAGGTGGTGTGAAGACAGAGGCAGAAATTGAAGGAATCCAAGGAAGCCAAGAATTGCCAACAGCCACCAGAAGCGTAGGAGGAAAAGGAAGATTCTCCCCAGAGCCTCCAGAGATAATGAAGCCCTGCCTACACCTTGACTTCCAACTTCTGGCCTCTAGAACTATGAGAAAATAAATTTCTGTATTTTAAGTCTCCAAGCTTGTGGTAATTTGTTACAGCAGTCCTGGGAAATTAATACACAATTTTACAACTTATGGTAGAGCTACAGTAATCAAAACAATGTGATATAGGCAGAAGGAGAAAGACATTGATCAATGGAACATAATGGAGAACCCAGAAATAGACCCAGACAAATATATTCAGATGTTTTATTTTAGTTTAGTTTTTTTTTTTTTTGTTTTTTTTTTTTTGAGACAAAGTTTCGCTCTTGTTACCCAGGCCGGAGTGCAATGGCGCAATCTCGGCTCACTGCAACCTCCGCCTCCTGGGTTCAGGCAATTCTCCTGCCTCAGCCTCCTGAGTAGCTGGGATTACAGGCACGTGCCACCATGCCCAGCTAATTTTTTGTATTTTTAGTAGAGACGGCGTTTCACCATGTTGACCAGGATGGTCTCGATCTCTTGACCTCGTGATCCACCCGCCTCAGCCTCCCAAAGTGCTGGGATTACAGGCGTGAGCCACTGCGCCCGGCCCTAGTTTAGTTTTTTTTACAAAAGCACAAAAGCAATTCAATGGAGAAAGGACAGTCTTTTCAAGAAATGGTGCCAGATAAATTGGACATCTATAAACAAACAAACAAACAAAAAAATGAACATTGACCTAAACCTCACAACTTAAACAAAAAATTAACTAAAAATGTCTCACGAGCTTAAATATAAAGCATAAACTAGAAAACTTTTAGAAAAATAAATTTAAAAAAATCTTCAAGATTTAAGATTAAGCAAAGAGTTCATAGACTTGACACCTAAAGCACATTTCATAAAAGGACAAACAAAATAATTTGAATCTCATCAAAATTTAAAACTTGATCTGCTGTGATGTATGTGAAAAGAGAATCTACAAATTCAGATAATATACAAGCAAACTACATATCTAATCAAGGATAGTACCTAGAAAACATAAAGAACTCTCAAAATTCAATAATTTTTTAAAAATTCAGTTAAAAGGGAAGTAAGCAGCATCAATAGACATTTAACTGAAGAGGTATATTGGTAACAAACACACGAAAAAAGTTTCACCATCATCAGCCATCAGGGAAATACAAATTAAAACAATGAGAAGTCACTGTACAATTATCAGAATGGTTAAAATAAAAAACAGACACCAACTGCCAATTGAAGAAGAAACTGGACCACTTATACATTACTGGAGAGAATGTAAAATGGTACACATGCTGTGAAAACCACTTGGTTTCATCAATCTAGATAATTAACTTGGACTTTAAGCCCAAAGAAATGAAAACCTATGTCACATAAAAACCTGTACATAAATGATCATAAAAGCTTTATTTATAATAACCAAAAACTGGAAAGGAGCCAAATGCCCTTAAATAGGTAAATTGTTAAAATAAAATAAAAAATTGTGACACATAGATTCTATGGTATGATGGTTCATATTGAGAGTGAATTTGACTGGATTGCAGGATGCAAAGTATTGTTCCTGGGTGTGTCTGTGAGGGTGTTGTCAAACAAGATTAACATTTGAGTTGGTGGACTAGGAAACACAGACCCGCTCTCAATCTGGGTGGACACCATCTAATCAGCTGCCAGTGCAGCTAGGATAAAAGCAGGCAGAGGAATGTGGAAGGCCTAGACTGGCTGAGTCTTCTGGCCTCCTTCTTTCTCTCATGCTGGATGCTTCCTGCCCTTGAACATCAGACTCCAAGTATTTCAGCTCTTGAATTTTTGGACTTACACCAGTGGTTTGCCAGGGGCTCTCAGGCCTTTAGCCACAGACTGAAGGCTGCACTGTCGGCTTCCCTACTTCTGAGGTTTAGAGACTCAGACTGGCTTCCTTGTTCCTCAGCTTGCAGATGGCCTATTGTGGGACTTTGTGATCACGTGAGTCAGCACTCTCTAATAAACTCCCTTTCACATATACAGCAATCCTGTTAGCCCTGTCCCTCTAGAGGACATGAGATATCACTTAACAATAAAAAAAAAAAAGAACAAACTATTGATATACAGAACAACTTGGATCAATCTCCAGGGCATTATGCTGAGGGGAAAAATATAATCTGTAAAAGTTACATACTGTATGATTCCATTTATAGAACATTTTGAAATGGTAAAATTTTAGAAATGGAGAACAGATTAGTGGTTGGGAAGGGTTAGGGATAGGGTCTAAGTGGGGTTCTGGGGCAAAAGGGATATAGATGTGGTTATTAAAACAAAAGCAATGAGTTGAAAACTCTCAAAAAAATTTTAAAATAAGTAAAAATTGCTATTGTTAAAAAAGAAAAGTAGGCTGGACTGGATGGTTTAACTCTTCAGAGAATATTTTGAAGTGATTTGTTAATCTACATAGATAAATGTTATTAGACTGTGAGAGCCAATCACTGTTTTGCTTTGTAGACACAGTGAATTTCTATCAGTTAAATTCCTTCCAATATATGTGTTTGTTCTCAAATAGAGACAAACTTAAATAAACATTGTGAAGTATATGCTTCTGAAACACTCAGAGCATTTCCAATATTAATATTAATACCGCATATACATTTTACTACATAATTCTTTTTATTTATTTAGAATCTAATCCAATAAAATGTTTTTCATTTTGCTGCTCCTATGCAATTGTTCTGCATACCTGAGAATACTTGGAACTCTTGGGAACCTATTTCTCCTCACACTCGACATGTAATACTTGTTCACATGTTTTTTGGGTTTTGTTCATTGTTTGTTTTCTTTTTAGAGATGGGGTCTTACTCTGTCGCCTGGGCTGGAGTGCAGTGGCAAGAGCATAGCTCACTGCAATACAGGTACCGACCGGTGTCCAGCTGTATCTTTTATATTACTAAATGAACATCAGTTATGTCTGTTTTAAGTTATATTAATCTGAATAAAAATGTATTCCTTTATTGACATCATAACTACAGATTCATTCCTTAATCTGCCCCTGCTGTCACAATTCTATACTAATGTCAGTTTAAAAGTTAATTATTTAACCATACATTCCTCTAAAATTGTAGAATTCTAAGTCTTTTCTTTATTAAGTGAAATTTTTTAGTATAAGGGCAACAAATTCCCATTACAAAAAATGCAGATGAAAAAATTAAAATGCAAATAAATCCATAAATCTTTCTATCTATAGAAACTCACAACTAACATATTTGGTTCTATATTCAAGATTATTGTTTTTATGCCTTTATGTACATCTATCCATAATTATTTTAATAAAAATGATAACATCTTATGTGATACTTGATAATTTATTTCCAAATAACAATATGTTGTAATTTTCTTTCTTTGGGACAGAGTCTCACTTGTCATCCAGGCTGGAGTGCAGTGGCACAATCTCAGATCACTGCAAACTCTGCCTCCCAAGTTAAAGCAATTCTTGTACCTCAGCCACCCAAGTAGCTGGGATTACAAGCACACGCCCAGCTATTTTTGTCTTTTCAGTAGAGACATGGTTTTGCCATGTTGGCCAGGCTGGTCTCCAACTCCTGGCCTCAAGTGATCCGCCCGCCTCAGCCTTCCAAAGTGCTAGGATTGTAGGTATGAGTTACTATGCCCGGCCCATTATAGATATATTTTCATTAAAAGAGAGGAATTTAATATGTACCATCTTATTAACTTATTATATGGTGATCCATTATGTAAATCAACCTTAATTAATTCAATAAATCTCCAATGATTGAATATTTTGGCTTTTTTCAAGAAGTTGCTACAACTAAGAGAACTAGAGCTAAATATTTCACAAACTATTGTTTATTTCCTTGGGATACATTCATGAAAGTGGAATTGCTTAATAACTTAGTGACAAAATACCTAGGAGGAAAATATATAGCAATTTATAATATCAACAATGATTTTTCAAAAAGCCAGAGTGGGGGAATAACTGTACTTACCTTCACACATCTTTACCATCAACAAATTTTATATTTTTTTATGTTTGCCAAATTGCAGGCTAAAAACAGTATATTGTAGGTTTTACCTTTTTAAATTTTTGATGAATTTGAACATTATTTTAACCTCTATATTAGATATTTCAATATTATTCTTATTTGTCTGTCTTTAACCCACTTTTTCTTAATAATTATATCTCATATAAAGATACTAATCTTTTGTCACATGTCTGAATATTTAACTTTTAATTTTACTTATAATATTTGTATATTCATCAGATATACAGATATTTACTACTTTTTGCTGTAAAGTTTATTGGACTTTTCTTTTGATTTCTTCTTCCTCATCTCTAGGATATACACTCTCCCATATAAAATCAGGAATTGGAAGCTACACTGAGACATCATATAGTTACAGTTTACAGTTATGAAAAGTAAGATTCTTGAGAAATTTTACGAATTTCCCATGGCCATACCATTCCTTTCTACTACTGCCGGGACTAAAATGCAGATCTTTTGATTCCTCCAGCTGTTAGAGAATCCAACTGATTTTTAAAATCTCTTTCCTTTCTGAAAGAGCGTGAATGAGATGCTTTGGCTGTCAACAATTGGGGATGGTGGAATCTCCACGCTTATTTCTTACATTGTCTACACAAACCCAGACTGTGTTTTCCAGTCCTCTAGAAGGTGCCTGATTCATAGAGACCTGGACGTGCCATGCAATATCCCTTGGGTAAAAATAGGGTTTTGTTGATGTTGTTGTTGTTGTTTTCAGAGACAGAGTATTGCTCTGTTCCACAGGCTGCAACATAGTGGCACAATCGTAGCTCACTGCAGCCTGGATCTCCTGAGGTCAAGTGATCCTGCTGCCTCAGCCTCTTGAGTATCTGGGACTACAGGCATGCACCACCATGCCTTGTTAACTTTTTTATTTTTTGTAGAAATGGGGTCTTGCTATGTTGCCCAGTTTAGTTTTGCACTTCCAGTCTCATGCAATTTTCCCACCTCGACCTCCCAAAGCACTGGGATTACAGGTGTGAGCCACTGCACCTGGCCAAAATGGGGTCTTTTGGCAGCCACTGATTTGTGCCGATAGCTATGGCTGTGGAGTTTTGTGGATGACCACGACGTCTCCCTCCATTTGGGAGAAAAAGAGACAGCTTTGCTCGTAGATGATTACCAGGTATTTAACTTAATGTCTAATGGATTAAGCAAACACAGTAGAAAAAGCAAGAGATTGGCTAAGAGAAAGAAAGAGATTTTTATTAGCAGAATAGCAGTAGTCCTTGAGGACCCGCAAAACTCTGATATGCTTCCTTTGCCAACACATGCTCATTTGGGTCTGGCAGCTACTTCTCCCAGATTCTGAACTAAACTCCCTTAGGTTTGGCCCACATGGAAATGCTTCCAAGTCTCTGCTTTCCATTAGGCTGATAATATTGAAACGCACTTCTATTCTTGGGATTCCGGGATCAGCAGAGGCCAACCTTCCTCTGTTGCCTTTGCCAACCAGCTGTACAAAGAGTGCCAAGCAAAAAACCTGTAGTGTTTTAAGACCAAGCAACATAGTAAACACCAAATACAGTCTTATTTTTGAACCTACACCTCTCCACCTTGCCAGGCAGTATTGGTGACTGTGATTTATTTAATCGACGTCAGAGCAACTCCTTCAGTGAGACTGAAAGAATTTTGAACAGAAAGGTGGCATTGACAGTTAGTGCTGAATATTTTGCTTACTGAAATTATCTAAGGAGGACGCTATCACCATTTCAGTGCTCTGCTGGGAAGAAGCCTCAAAGGTCAGGGCAGAGACACTTCCCACTTACCAGCATTAGCCACCACTGCCCAATAACTTGACTTTAAAGTGCTCAATTATCCAGCCAGAGAGGGACATCCTCCGAAAGATGATAGAGAAAGAAAGTGTTTTTCACTGTGACCTGGTTAAAAACTGAGGCAGAGTGAAAGGCAGATACAAGGCGTGGAGAAAAGGCTACATTGCAGTGAGTTATTGTAAAGAAAGAAGAGGCCAGATACCAGATCATTTTTTAAATGATAGAATAAATCAGAAACTTTCTTCTTGGGTCACCCTATTTGCTAAATACATTACATGGGGCATTTCTAAACAGTTCAATCTCTAAACCAAACTAAAATTATTTCCCCTCTCCCTCTACCCCCCAAAATTACATTGAAAAAAATTCCTTCTCTGAACCACTGTTGCACATCTAATTATAGCATATACTACTTAGTGCTGTGATCGTAACCATTTTAAGGAGATGAAGATTCTCTTTGCTCAGTAGGGGAGGGACAAAAAGGTCTGTTTTTCAGGAAAATATAGATTGCCAAATGAATGTGACTTGAAATAAAATCAGCTTTAACTCTGCTGGAAAGAGACCCTCTGACCTCTGCTTCCCAGACCTCCACCACCACACCCACAGGCCTTCATTTCATGTTTCACCCTGGTGGGTCCCCAGGATACCACGCTACAGAACTCCCTCCCATTAGCTGCAGGAATCCAGAATATCCATGGCAACCGGTCTCTAACCCCAGGGAGAAAGCAGCAGAACTGAAAGGCTCCATTCTGTTTCTACATCCACAGCTCAGTGAATTGACAGCTTGGTGGTTCTCCCGGTTCCATTAGATTAGGATGCACTTTGCTGCCTTCCTTTGTGTCATCTCTTTACCTGTGTAGGTCTCAGCTGCGGCTAAGGCATTTCTCAGATAAGTATTTCCCCTCTTTCCCACTACCTCTCCTACACCCATCCAGAAGCATAGTCCTTAAACAGTCCTTGTTTTGCAGCATTTTTCTGAAGAAAACAAAACATAGTTTTGCTATTGGTCTTTTTGTATTCCCACAAAAACATTCCGCATTTGGTGTGCACGTTGTACAAATTACCAATGGATATCTGCTTTCAAGCAAAGCAAATCCTTTGTACAACACGCTCTTATAAAAAACTGGCAAAGACATTTTTTAAAGCAGACAATTTTATCATGAAATTAAGTTGTAGCATCAAAAAACTATAATCACATTTAAGTGATTGTGCCACAGATATGTAAACGGGGTAACAGATTGCATGGCACTCTCGCTGTTTGCCAAAGGAGCCTGAATAACTAATTGGCACTCCCATGCCCTGTGGAATGGGAGTCCCCAGTGGATATGGGAAGAACTTGACAGGAGCAGACCATTTGGTCTGCAGAATCAAAACAAGGCAGGAATGTTACATACAGTATGCAATATACAGTCATATGTTGTATCGATAGCAGCCTAATAATAGGATTGCAAAAGGAAGTCAATCTGTTGGTCAGTATTTCTTAACTCTTTTGGCTAAAGTGGACCCCTTATAAAGAATGAGAGCCACAGATTTTCCTCACAGGAGAATGTACATATGTGTGAAATAGGAAGTTAACTATGATACTCCCTGTAGCTCAGAGTTTTGGCAGAAGCTTAAAAGAAAGAGAATACAATGAGCATCAAGAATCCCTCACATCCAAAATGGAGCAGTCACTCCTTAAAATAATAACTGCAAGTACATATATCTCTGGAGGGTATGCTAGGATTTCCAAAGGGAAAAAATTGGCAAAATGTTTTCAAGAAGTTAATTTCTGTATTCTCAACTTAATTGCATATTTCTTCTTAAAACTATTCTATGAAAGGGATCATGCTTTCCATTTCACAGGAGCCTTTCTCCCTTGTTTTACAAGAAAGGCAAATGTCTCATTCATCCCTAACTCAACCCTGACATATTGCTTTGGTCGTGAACAACTCCTAGATCCCAAACCAAGTGACCATTCACATCCCTATCTGTTAAGCTGCTTTTCCTTAAAGCTCCAGGTTTGAGTCTCAACATGTTTTGTATGATTTCAATAGTAAAAAGGTAAGAAGTTCTATATTTACTAATAACAGATTAACATATCTTTAAGTAAAAGGGATATCAGTTAATAATAGAGCATTATGGTTGGGTGCGATGGCTCACTCCTATAATCGCAGCACTTGGGAGGCCAAGGCAGGTGGATTACGAAGTCAAGAGATCGAGACCATCCCAGCCAACATGGTGAAAACCCATCACTACTAAAAACACAAAAATTAGCCAGGCATGGTGGTGCATGCCTGTAGTCCCAGCTACTCGGGAGGCTGAGGCAGTACAATTGCTTGAACCTGAGAGGCAAAGATTGCTGTGAGCCAAGATCACACCACTGCATTCCAGCCTGGGTGACAGAGCAAGACTCCATCTCAAAAGAAAAAGAGCATTATATTTTCTTGAACATTTGTTCAGACTATTAAAATATTTTTTAACTTTTATCAAATGATTAATGAATACTTCAAGTATCTATTTAATTTTTACTGCTTATTGTCTGTCGTTCATTAACCTCTTCCCTCCTCTGTTACTCCTTAATGCCATATACTTGTTTTATTTGGATTCGCTTAATGGGAAGGTATTATACATTTCACTGCAAATAATGTAATTAAGGCTTGTAATAAATCGACTGTAGCTCCACACTTATTTATAGCCTAACACTTTCTTTTCCAGTTGCTATTGATTTGCGCTGTAACCTAACCCATCCTCAAAATTAAAAGAGAGAGAGAGAGAAAGAAAAGAAAGAGGATGAAGAAAGAGGAGAAGGAAGAAGAGCCTCATCACTTTCTCTAAAAAGCACATTTCTGATAAAAGTTTTCTCCCAAGAGAGCCCTGGAGGAGCAACACAGAGGACCATGGAGCAGTGGTCCTGGGATCGCTGCGGATAGCAGAACCCAGAGGGCAGTGCAGGCTAGGGGTTAGGAATGAGGGCAGCGGCAAGGTGATGAGCAGATGTCACTAGAGCAGTTAAGCCCAAAGTCAAGCAAAATGCAATTTTGCAACTCCCAGCCATGGGAACATCTCTAAAAATGCACAGAGGGCTCAGTGAGAAAGTAAACTTGTTACACTTATCTCTTGCAGCCAGAGAGCATCAACCTGCAAGATCAAATGAACCTAAGGAAAAATCTCTTTTTTTCTTACCTCTTTCCTCCATTATAGGGGCTTCAAAAACATCCAGCTAGAGAATGCAAAACAGAGAAGAAACTATTTCTTCCTCCCACTGGAGGATTCTAGGCAGGCACAACTGGGTTGAAGAGAAGCAGACTGGATTGGAGATTAGTGTGACATGATTACTAAATGGACTGTTTTTTTTTTTAAATTACATAACCACAAAAATCTTTAATCCTGCCCCAGATTTCCCCCAGTTACTGGAGAATAACAAAAAGAAAAAGTTGATTTGGATGGGACAATGGTAAGAGAGAATAGAGTTGCTTTCAGCTTCCCTGCTACTGAATTTAGCACATTCAATAAGCCAGTTAGATATCCATGCTTTCACCAACAGGTAAGGCTTACACATACCTCTGCATCCACACTCCCTCCAGAGGAAGGCAGTGACAAGGAAAGAAGGCTCCTTGAGAGATAAGAAATCAAATAAAAGGAAGATTGATTTCACATAATATTTATCTGCAAGAGACATTAAAACTAGAAAATGATGAATTAATTTAATTTGCTTAATATTTTAATAGGATTCATTTATGTTTTTCCCTGCCACCCCTTCCTTCGGGGAAGAGGGTTGCGCACAATTGTAGCTGTTATTAAAAATAAGAAAAGCTACACTTTGACACATCTAGGATGCACTGCAAAATGTAGAACATGATTGGAGAATTAGAAGCAGAGATTATCGAGGGATTGAGAAGGGAATTGACATGACACAAACCAACATTCAAAGAATTGCCCAAGGAAAGGAGCCCGCAAGAGACAGCGAGGAAAAGCAGCCAGAGAGAGTGGGGGAACCAGGGCTGCAAAGTCAAGGATACAAGGAAAGAATTAATAGGAGGGAGGGGGTCTATGTTTTCAAATACTGGCAAAAGCTGGGTACTGTGTAAGTGAAATATGCACTTTGGTTTTAGCAACAAGAAAATCATCAGTGGCCTTGGCACAAGCAGTTTGACTGAAGTGGTGGAGGCAGGAACCAAATTGAAGAAATAGATTTTTTTTTTAAGTCTCGCCATAGAGACAACTCTTTCAAAAAGTCTAGCAATATAGAGGATGTGGTAGACTGCATTTTAATTATTCGCGTCCCTTGCTATAGGATAATTATACATCCCCACCCAGTACTTTGTAACTTGCAATGCTTCTCCAAAGGAGATGAGTACTTCTCCCTCTTGTTGACGCTGAGGTTAGCCATGTAGATGGCTTTGTACCTAGAATGTGAGTGGTGTGAAGGAAGTCACTGGAATAGGAAATTTAGTCAAGTAAGATTTTATTCTTTTGTTTGTTTTCTTTCAGACAGGGTGTCTTTCTGTCACCCAGGCTGGAGTGCAGTGGCTCAATCATAGGTCACTGCAGTCTCAACTTCCCAGGCTGAAGCAGTCCTCCCCTGCCTCAGCCTCTGGAGTAACTGGGACCACAGGCACATGTCACCATGCCCAGCTAACTGTTTAAATTATTTTTCGTAGAGACAGGGATCTCACCACGTTGCCCAGGCTGGTTCCAAACTCTTAAACTCAAGCAGTTGTCCCACTTCAGCCTCAAAAATGTTGGGATTACAGGCATGAGCCACAGCGCCTGGCCAGATTTTATTCCTAAGATGGGGAAGGTAAGGGATGTTTAAATGCTTACAAAAAAGAATCAGTATGAAGGGGAAGCTTTAAGACACAGAAGAGATGGCATGATTGATGAAACAAGAATCCTGAAAAAGACAGGTAGAGACTCCCAAAATAAATAAAGAGGACTTGCCCATTACATGAAGATTACCTATTCCGTTAACAAGAAGGAAGGCAAGAAGGATAGATGTGAAGAAAGTTAAGTTTGTCAGTTAAGTGCTGGCAGAGAGTTAAAAAGGCATCTAATTTCTCTCTGAAATGCGAAGTGATGTCATTTGATAAAGGCCAAGGGAGGGTAGCCAAGTTGGGAGGAGAGAAGGGGAAGTAACATTTTTGGAGCATCATTTTAAAAAAAAAATGATACAAAACCAGAAAGGGCAAAGCATAGAAGAATCAGTGAGCAGTATTAAAGGCCAAATTGAGGTTGGCGACCATACAATTTTGTGGTGAAAATATTCATGGTTATGTGATTTTCCCAAATGTGGGACTAGAAAAAGCAAGCTTGGACCCCTACAGTCACATGGGAGGGAGGTGACTCAGGAGGGGCTGAGGATATTGGCAAGAAAGGATTGAAGGTACTTTATCACCAGTGTCAGATTTAACCGGCTGCACTTCAGCTTTCCTATTATACTATAGCAGCAGCCTCTGTGTCCATTATTCACTAACTCTTTTATTCTTCATAGCAACCTTGGGATTATTATTTTATAATTACTCTCTATAGATAAGGAAATTGAAACTGAGAGATATTATGTAATTTGACCAAGATCACCCTGCTCACAAGTGACAAAGTTGTAATTAAAATTCGCATTGTATGATCCCATGTTCAATAGAATTTTCCCACCACGTCACTGTTGCTTCTCATTACCCTTGTTCTTTTTTTCTAAGCCTCTGTGAAACCCTTTGGTTTTTTATTAAAATTGCCTATTATCAAGAGTTCCAAGTAGGAAGTCCAAATAGCTGATAAAAACTTAAAGTGTCCAGCTAGGACTTCTCATTTCTTCCCTAAGCTGTATGGAGTGAATAAAATAAAGACCACTAGCCATGCAGAATCTTACAACAGGAGCCTCGTTGATATCCCATCCCCTTCTCTTTGTCTCATCCTTCTTTCTTACCCCTGTAAGTGTTCTTGTTGAAGAAACAGAGAATACAATGAACTGAGCCCTGAGAAGACAGCTTTGAGCTGCCTGCCACTGAGACCCCTTAAAAAAAAGAATAGGGTCAGGTCACAGTGTCGGGACCACCCCACTCCATGACAGCAGCCCAGGCTGCTGATGGAGTGCACTGCAATTTCAGAGGCACTACTCCTATATTCCACGTGAATGGTGCCCCCTAGAAGTACCTAGCAGGGCTACAGCCCTACCAACCTCTCTTGGCATGAGTTGTCATGTTGCTAATGCTCAACTATTGACATCGTAGACAGGAGACTTCCCACATTTGTTCATTTGAAAATATTCTGACCCTCAACCTCTGGAATCTCTATGTTCTTTTTTCTTCTTCCTCCACACATTTTTCCTCTCATAACATTTACTTGGCATGAAGTCCCTTAACCACTATCCCACGCTGCCAGCCATGGAGTTTTGGACATACTTCTCTTAATTAGGCTAATCTACGATGGGGAAGAAACTGCTGATTGCCTTTTAATATTCAGTCCTTACTTCTTTCTTAATAACAAGGTTGGCACACCACCCCATTAGTAACTAAATGGTATTTTTTTAAGCTGAGCATATCATCACTCAGGACAAAATATTAGATTCCCCAGTTTCCCTTGTAGATAGATGTGGTCACATAACTAAGCTCTGGCCAGTGAGATAAAAGCAGAAGTGTTTTAGGCAACTACTAAGAAGTATACTTAAAGGATACTGATGCAGAGAGTCCTATTTTTTCATCCTTCCTGAAATGTAAAGGCAACATCTAGATTTCCCACAGCCATCTTAGACTCTGAGGTAAACTAAAAAATGGAAGCCATGTTCTAAGTATGGTGGTGGCTCAAGGAGGCTGTGTCTACCAGTTACCACATTCTCGTCCCATGTCAACATTCTAGCCCTCAAACTTAAATGTCTCCAGGTTCCTCTCAGGCCACCTGATTTGTAAAATGTTGTGTTCGTAAGCCACTCTTCTAGGTATAAATTTGAAGCAGCTCCCTGTTGTCTAAGTTTAAACACCTTTATCTGCCATTAAAGGGCCTTGGTTTGATACTCACCTCTCAAAATGTTCCTCCCCCTATTCTTTTAACTATAGCCTAGGATTTGGTCAAATTGATCTATTTGCCTCCACACTATTTCTACCTCTGTGACTGAGGTCATGATTTTTCTCCTGCCTAGAAAGGACTTGATCTGTTTCTTTATCTGTAAATAGCAAACCGTTTTCATACACCAAGTATAACTTCTGTATCCAACCTATTCTTTTCTCCCTGAGATTTCCTCATTATATAGTAAAGTATCTTTGCCCTTCAAATAAGTAATAGAAACACAGCCTCCGGTGCACACTAGATACTAAACAATGCTTGGGGAAGGAATGAAAATGAGTCAGGAATAAAAGAAACTAGAAAAACAAACTACATTGAAGAAGAAAAGAAGGAAGATGTAACTGAAGCCACTTGTTGCTCCCAGCAACTATTCTTCCTCTGTTCCATAATTGTAGAATTTTTAGCTGGGTATGTGGCTAGACTCAGTAAAGACTAGTTTCCTCAATGCTAGCTATAGCCATGCGATTAAGCTGTGGCTTGTATGTAAAGAAAAGTTTTATGAGGCAGCTTCCTGAAACTTCCCCCCAAGAAACAACCAGGTTATGTCTTTTACTAATCCTTCTTCATTCTTGACTATCCCTCTGCACAGAAGGTGATGTCACCATCTTGAACTACAACTCAGGGTTGACAGAGAGGTAAACTGGTAAGAAACTGGGTCTCACCAGTAAGAGGATTCTCTGACGCAAAGCCACTGTATCCACCCTAGATCACTTTCCACCACCTTTGGCATGAAAGGAAAATAAACTTCTACTTGTTTGAGAGTCACAGTTAAACCTAAACCCTAAGTAATAGCAAAGTCAAGAACAAAAGGATAATGGCAGAAGCAGGTGAGAGAAAATAGGCAGCAAGGCAGACATGATTCCTACCTTCAAGGGACATAGACTCTATAGGAATAAAAACTTCACAATCCAGAACTATCTGTTGTATGGGAACACTATGAGGTCAAAAAGAGAGTGGCCACCAAAACGGCATTTGCTCCTTGTCTCAAAACTAGTGATGGAGAAGCTCTAGTAGAGAAGAGCTTTTTTGGTTTTTCCCTAATTTTTTTTTTTTTAATTTGAGACGAGGTCTTGCTCTGCCGTCCAGGCTAGAATATAGTGGCCCAACCATGGCTCACTGTAGCTTCAAGTTCCTAGGTAAGCCTCACACCTCAGCCTCCTGAGTAACTGGTACTATAGGCATGTACCACCATAGCCAGCTCATTTATATATATATGTACATATGTATATATATGTAAAGATGGGGTTTCACCATATATATATACACACACACACACACACATATATATACATATATACATATACATGTATAAATACATATATACATATACATATATACATATATAAATGTATATATATATATCTTTACATATATATGTGTATATATATATATCTTCACATATATATATCTTTACATATATATGTGTGTGTATATACATATCTTTACATGTGTATATATATGTAAAGATGGGGTTTCACCATGTTTTCCAGGCTGGTCTCAAACTTCTGGGCTTAAGCCAACCACCTGCCTTGGCCTCCAAAGAGTTGGGATTACAGGCATGAGCCACTCCACCTGGATGAGGGAAGCTCTTAAATTCTGCTTTTATCTCTCTAAAGTCTGCCCTAAGGGCAAGCTTGGCCTGGCACATCACCATAGACATTTATCCCAACACTGGACTCATGGTAACATTAGCTTAGAGCATATGCTTCTGGAGCCTCCACTCTTCCATCTCCTCCCCATCTACAATACCAACTGTCTTCTCCCAGTGATATTGGTCTTTTAGTGCCTGCATATAAAACCTTAACACAAGTATTTGGTAAAATGTCACCAAGGGTAACCATGTGGAATCTAAGGAATACAGTCTTTCGTCTCTTTAAGCCCACCAGACTGGACATAGATTTGGCCACAGCCTTTGACCCTTCCCCCAAACAGCAAAGAAACTGATACCCCTAGGGGGATATGAGCTCATAAGACAAAATAACTAGACATTTGAGGAGCATGACTACTGTAAAAACAATCAGAGGGGAATATCTAAAGCGACATTATTGAAAATGACAAAGAGCTTAAAATAAGCATGTATATTAGTTTGTTCTTGCACTGCTATAAAGAAATACCTGAGATTGGGTAATTTATAAAGCTAAGAGGTTTAATTGGCTCACAGTTCCACAGGCTATCCATGAAGTATATTGGCTTCTGCTTCTGAGGAGGCCTTGGGAAGCTTCAAATCATGGTGAGAGGCAAAGGGGAAGCAAGGTGTTTCAGATGGTGAGAGCAGGGGTGGGAGGTGCTACACATTTTAAAATAACTAGACCTCATGAGAACTCACTATCTGGAGAACATCACCAAGGGGATGGTGTTAAATCATTCTTGAGTTTCAACTACCTCCCACCAGGCCCTACCTTCAAGAGTGGAGACCACAATTCACATGTGATTTGGAGGGACAGAGATCTAAACCATACCATTCTGGTCTTGGCCCCCCCATATCTCATATACTTCTCACATTGCAAGATACATTTATCTCCTCTCAACAGTCCTCCAAAGTCTTATGTCAGTATTTACTCAAAAATCAAAACTCTTATCTGAGACAGGGCTAGTCCCTTCTGCCTATGAGCCTATAAAATCAAAAGTAAGTTAGTTACTTCCAAGATACGATAGGGGTATAGGCATTGGGTAAATAGTCCCATTCCAAAAGGGAGAAATCAGCCAAAAGCAAGACTCATGCAAGTCTGAAACACAGCAAGGCAGTCATTAAACTTTAATGCTCCAAGATAATCTCCTTCAACTCCATATCCCACATCCAGGACACACTGATGCAAGTAGTGGGCTCCCAAGGCCTTGGGCAATGCTGCCTCTGTAGCTTTGCGGAGTTCAACCCCTAAGGCTGCTCTCAATGGCTGGCATTGAGTGTCCATTGTGTTTCCAGGGAGAGGGTGCAAGCTGTCGGTGGATTTACCATTCTGGGGTCTGGAGGATAGTAGCCCTTTCTCACAGCTCCACTAGGCAGTGCCCCAGTGGGAAGTCTGCGTGGGGGGCTCCAATCCCACATTTCCCCTCTTCAGTGCCCGATTACAGGTTCTCCATGAAGGCACCTCCGGGCAACAGTCTTCTTACTAGACATGCAGGCTTTTTTATACAACCTCTGAAATTCAGGCAGAGGTTCTCAAGCCTTAGCTCTTACACTCTGTGTACCCACAGGCTTAACACCACATAGAAGCTGCCAAAGCTTATGGCTTACACCCTCTGAAGCAGTGGCCTGAGTTAGAACTGTGCCCCTTTCAGCCATGGCTGGAGCTAGAGTGACTAGGATGTGAGGAGCAGTGTCCTGAGGCTGTGCAGGGCCACAGGAGCTGAGCCTAGTCCATGAACCCATTCTGCCCTTCTAGGCTTCGGGGTCTGTGATAGGAGGGGCTGCTGCAAAGATCTCTGAGATGCCTTCAAGGCCTTTTCTCCATTGTCTTGGCTATTAGCACTTTGTTTCTTTTCACTTATGCAAATTTATTCAGGCTTCTTTAATTCCTCCCTTGAAAATGGGCTTTTCTTTTCTACCACATAGCCAGGTTGCAAATTCTCTAAACTTTTATGCTCTGCTTCCCCTTTAAATTAAAGTTCCAACTTTAGGTCATTTCTTTACTCTCACATATGAGCATAGGATCTTAGAAGCAACCCAGCTATTTCTTGAACACTTTGCTGCTTAGAAATTTCTTCCACCGTATAACCTAAATCATCACTCTCAAGTTCAAAGTTCCACAGATCCCTAAAGCAAGGGCACAATGCATCCAAGTTCTTTGCTAAGGCATCACAAAAGTAGCCTTTTCTCCAGTTCCCAGTAAGTTCCTCATTTCCATCTGAGACCCGCTTAGCCTAACCTTCACTGTCCATATCACCACCAGCATTTTGTTCATAACCATTCAACCAATCTGTAGGAGGTTCCAAGCTTTCCTCATCTTCTTCTCTTCTTCTGAGCCCTTCACACTCTTTCATCCTCTGCCCATTTCCCAATTCCAAAGTTGCTTCCTTATTTTCAGGTATCTTTATAGCAATGCCCCACTCCTCAGTAGTAATTTTCTGTATTAGTCTGTTTTTGCACTGCTACAAATAAATACCTGAGACTGGGTAATCTATAAAGTGAAGATGTTTAATTGGTTCACAGTTCTGCAGGGTGTCCAGGAAGCATGGTGGCTTCTGCTTCTGAGGAGGCATCAGGAAGCTTGCAATCATAGCAGAAGGGAAAGTAGAAGGAAGATGTCTTACATGGTGGCAGCAGGAGAAAGGGACAGTGAAGGGGGAGGTGGTACACACTTTTTAATAACCAGACCTCCTAAGAACTCACTCACTATCACATGAGCAGCACCAAGGGGACGGTGCTACATCATTCATGAGAAATCCACCCCAATGATCTAACTACTTCCTAACAGGCCCCACCTCCAACACTGAGGACTACAATTTGACATGAGATTTTGTGGGACACAGATCCCAATCGTATCAGCATGACATTAAATATCTTTCAGCAGATAAGAAAAGTTATTAGTAACATGAAACATAAACAGGAAGTTATAAGGAAAAGAACTGATGGTAAATATTAAGTATAAAAATATGGTAGTTGAGATTTTAAAATAGATCAACAGGATAAACAGTAGGAGGAAAGAGAGTACACATTTGTTAGCTGGAACATTAAATTGAGAAACTAAGATGGCAGTTGGAAAAGATAAGGAGATTTAAAAATAAAAAGAATATATAGATATCAGCATAAATATTGCTAAGTTTTAAAAATTCAGTAGGGGTAAATAAATATGAGTCCTAAGTAAGGGCAATGACCAAAGTATTAAAACAGAATGTGTACATCTGCAGTCAGGAAAAGAAAATTTGATATTTCTATAGAAAAGCAATGACTGAAATAACAAGAGGAAAAAGTAAGTGAGTGAATGGAAAACACAAAATAATATGACCAATTATAATAAATATTAATATTTAAGTTACTAAATGTTAGTGGGTTATATTCACCAACCAAAAGATAGAGACCCACAGATTGAACTAGAGAACGATCCAACTGTATGTCATCTATAAGAATCAGATTTAAATGCAACAACAGTCAGATTAAAAACTAAAAAGAAAAGATTCAAATGGACATAAGAAAATGTGAACCAAAAGAAAGCTGGATTTACCATCTTAATATCTGACAAAATGTTTATACAATGGTACACAGAAAGTATGATACACAGAACAGGGACTCCAATCAGATTTATGGGACTACCAAGTCTATTTTCAGATTCTATTTATGCATAGGCTCCTTAACTACATACCTCCAAAAGTGGATGAATATTAGAAAAGAATATAGCTCTCCCATGAACTTCACATTAATTCTACACATTCTAGCAAAATCTCAAGGTATAGTCAGACATTCGGACATTTACAGAGAAGCAGGTTGTCAACAGAAACTCCTATTAATTATTGGATTATATTGCCCAAAAATCCATCTTGGTAATTCCTCAGAAACTTCTATTGGGCAGTTTTTATTTGCAATGAAAATAATTGCAATGTCATAAATTCAAATTTTCAACTCTACAGCAGGATCAAGGAGCAAAAGATGACAAAGCTGTTCAAAGTGAGTGGTGCAAGTGCTTCTGGTAATTATCCAGAGGAAGATAGAAACAGTAAAATGCACAGGGAGAAAGAAAATGGATATATGAGGCAAATCCTTATTTAAGTCACAAAACTGCCTCCCACCCACCATGTCCATGAAGGTTTTAACATATGGCCACTTTGACCATTAATTGCTATGATACTATGGCAAAACCAGTGAATTTCTATGCCTTCATGAATTGAACCATTTGTTCTTTGAATTCAATACCAAAATCTTGGACTAGAGTTTGAATTTGTCAGATCCAGTCACTAAACTTTTGAGAAGAGAAGCACTTAAAATGTTATAGTTGGCCAGACGCGGTGGCTCAAGCCTGTAATCCCAGCACTTTGGGAGGCCAAGGTGGGTGGATCACGAGGTCAAGAGATCGAGACCATCCTGGTCAACATGGTGAAATTCCGTCTCCACTAAAAATACAAAAAATTAGCTGGGCATGGTGGTACGTGCCTGTAATCCCAGCTACTCAGGAGGCTGAGGCAGGAGCCTGAACCCAGGAGGCGGAGGTTGCAGTGAGCCGAGATCGCGCCATTGCACTCCAGCCTGGGTAACAAGAGCGAAACTCCATCTCAAAAGAAAAAAAAAAAAAATGTTACAGTTAAGAGTTTTTTCCAAGGCCGGGCACGGTGGCTCAAGCCTGTAATCCCAGCACTTTGGGAGGCCGAGGCGGGTGGATCACGAGGTCAAGAGATCGAGACCATCCTGGTCAACATGGTGAAACCCCGTCTCTACTAAAAATACAAAAAATTAGCTGGGCATGGTGGCGCGTGCCTGTAATCCCAGCTACTAAGGAGGCTGAGGCAGGAGAATTGCCTGAACCCAGGAGGCGGAGGTTGCGGTGAGCCGAGATCGCACCATTGCACTCCAGCCTGGGTAACAAGAGCGAAACTCCGTCTCAAAAAAAAAAAAAAAAAAGAGTTTTTTCCTACCTAATTACAGCATTTTAAATTTCATCTTTATCAAGGATATCACTTTGAGGAGGTAAATGAAAGATAATTTATAAGTTAATTTTAAAGGTAGAAAGAAAAACATTACACCTGAATCTATAAATCTTCAAAAGCAATTGTCTTTGTATTTAGCACTCTCTGATGCATGGTGCCAGGTCCTTACTTAATATTACCATTTTGATTGTTATCTCCTTATATTTATGTATAGCCCTAGCCTAAACCTTTCCTTTGAGCTCAAGACTCAAACATAGGAGGCAGAGACAGGAGGGTTGCTTGAGCCCAGGAATTTGAGGTCAACCTGGACAACATAGTGGTAACTCATCTCTACAAAAAAGCTTTAAAAATTAACCAGATGTGCTGTTGCACACCTGTGGTTCCAGCTACTTGGGAGGCTAAGTGGGAGGATCATTTCAGCACAGGAGCATAAGGCTGCAGTGAGCTGTGATCACACCACTGTACTCCAGCCTGGGCAACAAAATGAGACCCTACTGAAAAAAAAAAATAATAATAATCTACACAGATATATCTCACATGCTATACACAAACTCAACTTTGCAAAACCAAACTTGGCATCTCCCATAAACTTGGCCCTGTTCTAGTGATCACTCTATAACCAAGTGGCACTCTTGTCCAAGTCACAAACCTTGAACTTTCTTTGCACTGCACACTTTACCTTACACATTACTGTGGTTTAATGTTTGTCCCATCCAAAAGTCAGAAGTGGCCCATCAACCCTAGACTTCTCTGCATCCAGAACTGTAAGAAATAGTTGTTTTCTTTATAAATTACCCCATCTCAGGTATTCAGTTATAGCAACAGAAAATGAAATAAGACACCCATATCTGAGACATGTCAATGTTATTCTTCAAACAGCTCTCAAGTCCATATGTTTCACTCCATTGCCTTTCACACCACCTCAGGTCATGCTGGCCCATTTCAACAGCCTCAAGACTGGTCTTCCACATCTATCCTGGTCCAGCCTGTGAACTTTTCTCCATGTTGCCGCCAGAATGATCATTTAAAATTTAAATCTGATTATATTATCATCCTGCTTAAAACTCTTCAATTGCTTCCAGGTGCTTTTTCTTTTTAAAAAAGTAAATAGTATTATGTATATTTGGGTTTTACAACATGTTATGGGATACATATAAAAAGTAAAATGGTTACTGTATTGAAGCAGATTAACATATCCATCACATCACATAGTTACTTTCTTTTGTCACAAGGGAAGCTAAAATCTGCTTACTTATTTGCCACAACTTGGATGGACCTAGAAGACATTAGGCTAAGTGAAATAAGCCAAGCCCCAAAAGAAAAATATTGCAGGTTCTCTTAAAGTAGAGGTACAATTATGAATAGGGCCTTCCAGGACCTACATGATCTGATTGCTACCCCCTTCTCCAGTTTCAGCCAGCGGGACTTTTTCAGTCCTCAGATGTACCTGTTTCTTCTCACCTCAGGGCCTTAATGCATAATGTTTCCTCTTTCCAAAATGCTCTTCCTACCATCCATATTCTTCCAGCCCTTCACGTAGTTTATCATCACTAATTCTTAGTTATCACTTCACCTGGGAAGCCTTCCCTGACTCTATGTTTGAAAGTGACTTAACTGTACAGGTGTACCTCAGAGATATTGTAGGTTTGGTCCCAGACCACTGCAATAAAGGAAACATTACAATATAGCAAGTCACACACATTTTTTGGATTCCCAATGTATCTAAAACTCATCTATACAATATATTATAGTCTATTAAGTATACCATAGCGTTATACCTAAAAAATATATACATACCTTAATTTTAAAACACTTTATGGTTAATAAATGCTAACAACTATCTGAGCCTTCAGTGAGACATAATCATTTTTGCTGGTGGTGGGTCTTGCCCTAACGTTGATGGCTGCTGAGCGATTAGGGTGGTGATTGCTGAAGGCTGGGATGGCTATGGCAGTTTTTTAAAAAATGGGACAACAATGAAGTTTGCCGCCATCACTTGACCCTACCATCCATGAAAGACTTCTCTGTAGCATGCAATGTCATTTGACAGTGTCTTACCCACAGGAGATGCTCTTTCAACATTGAAATCAATCTTCCCAAACCTTGCCAATACTTTATCAACAGTTATGGAATACTCTAAATCTTTTGTTGTCAGTTCAACCATGTTCACCACACATATTACTTCATTTTCACACAACTGATAAAAACATACCTGAGATTGGGTAATTGATAAAGAAAAAGAAGTTTAACGGACTCTTAGTTCCATGTGACTGGGGAGGCCTCACAATCACAGCAGAAGGTGAAAGGAATGTATTACATGGTGGCAGACAAGAGTTAAAACTTGTCTAGGAAAACTACCCCTTATAAAACCATCAGATATCCTGAGACTTATTCACTATCATGAGAACAGTACAGGAAAGACCCACCCTCGTGATTCAGTTACCACCCACAGCATCCCTCCAATGACACAGGGTAATTGTGGGAGCTACAATTCAAGATGAGATTTGGGTAGGGACACAGCCAAACCATTTCACCACAGCTTCACCAGGAGTAAATTTCACCTCAAGAAACCACTTATTTTGCTCATCCATAAGAAGCAACTCCTCATCCATTAAAGTTTGATCATGAGATTGCAGTAATTCACTCACATCTTCAGGTTCCACTCCTAATTTTAGTTCTCTTGCTATTTCCAACACATGTGCAATTATTTCCTCCACTGAAGACTTGAACCCCTCCAAGTCATTCATTAGGGTTGGAATCAACTTCCTCTAACCTCCTGTTAATATTGATATCTTATCTTCCTCAATAAATCAAAAATTGTTCTTAATGGCATCTAGAATGGTGAGCTTTTTACATGTTTTTAATTTTCTTTGCCCAGATCCATCAGAGGAATCACTATGTATGGCAGCTGTAGGCTTACAAAATGTATTTCTTAAATAATACTTGACCCCTTGATCCATGGGCTACAGAATGCATTTTCTGTTAGCAGGTATGCAAACAACATTAATCTCCTTGTAAATCTCCATCAGAGCCATTGGGTGACCAAGTACATTGTCAGTGAGCAGTAATATTTTGAAAGGAATGTTTTTTTTCTGAGCAGCAGGTCTCAACAGTGGGCTTAAAATATTCAGTAAACCATGTTATAAACAGATATGCTGTCATCCAGGCCTTGTTGTTTCATTTATAGAGCAGAAGCAGAGTAGATTTAGCATAATTGTTAAAAGCTCTACAATTTTCAGAATGGTAAATGAGCATTAGCTTCAACTTAAAGTCACCAGCTACATTAGTTCCCTACCAAGAGTCAGACCGTGCTTCGAAGCTGTGCATTGACTTCTCTTCTCTGACTAGGAAAGTCCTAGATGGCATCTTCTTCCATTAGAAGGCTGTTTCATCTACATGGAATCTGTCATTTCCCATAGCCACCTTCCTCAATTATCTCATCTAAATCTTCTGGATAACTTGATACAACCTCAATATCAGCACTTTCAGTGTCATCTCACACTTTCATGTTATGAAAACAGCTTATTTCCTTAAACCTAATGAACCACCATCTGCTAGCTTCTAACTTTTCTTCTACAGCTTCCTCAACCCTCTCAGCCCTCACACAATCAAAGAGAGTTAAAACCTTGCTCCAGCTTAGGCTTGGCTTAAGGGAATACAGTGGCTGGTTTGATTTTCCATCCAGATCATTCAAACGTTCACCATAGCAGCAATAAGGCTGTTTGAGTTTCTTATCATCCATTTGTTCACTGTAGTTAGCACTTATCATTTCCTTCAAGAACTTTTCCTCCACATTCACAGGTTGGCTGTTTGGCACAGGAGGCCTAGCTTTTGGCCTCTCCTGGCTTTGGACATGCCTTTCTCAATAAGCTTAATCATTCCTAGCTTGTAATTTAAAGTGAGAAACATGCTACTGTTTATTTCACTTCAACAGTCAGAGGCCATGATAGTTCTTAATTGATCTAATTTCAATTTTGTTGTGTCTCAGGAAATAAGGAGGTCAAAGGAAAGGCAGAGAGATAAGGGAATAGCCAGTTGGTAGAGTGGTCAGATCACACATAATATTTACCACTTAAGTCTGCAGTTTTACATGGGCATGGTTCATGATATCCCAGAAACAATTAAAATAGGAACATCAGTGATCACTGATCACAGATCATCGTAATAAATATAATAATAATAAAAGCATGAAATAACTTCAGACTGCCAAAATGTAACGCACAAACACCGAGTGAATACGTGTTGTTGGAAATTGGTGCCAGATGACTTGCTCAAGCCAGGGTTGTCACAAGCCTTCAATTTTTTTAAAAAATGTAATTTCTACAAAGCACATAAAGCTGATAAAATGAGACGTTCCTGTATAATATCCTTTTGTAGAATCACACTCCTTTCCTTCAGAGCAAATATGTTAATGTGTAGTTATACAATTATTAGGATAGTTAGTTAATTAACTTCTGTTTCCTATGCCATACTATAAGCTACATGAATAAAGGGAAGATGTCTATTTTTATTTCCATTATACCCTCAGTTCTGGCACTGTATCCAGCACATAATACATGCCCAAGGTATTTATTGAATTTGTGACTACTTATCTGTCATTCATTGAGATGTTTTCACAAATGACATATAAAAAAAAAAGGATATAACATACACCTACCATTTTATCCAGCTATTCAACTGCTAGGCTGAGTTTCACTACTGTTGCCCAGGCTGGAGTGCAATGGTGTGATCTTGGCTCACTGCAACCTCTGCCTCCCAGGTTCAAGCGATTCTCCTGTCTCCCAAAAGCCTCCCAAATAGCTGGGATTACAAGCACCCACCACTACACCCAGCTAATTTTTGTATTGTTAGTAGAGATAGGGTTTCACCACTTTGGTCAAGCTGGTCTTGAACTCCTGACCTCAGGTGATCCACCCACCTCAGCCTCCCAAAGTGCTGGAATTACAGCCATAAGCCACTGCATCCGGCCACTGCTAGGTACTTTGCATAGCAATTTTACTTACAATAGCCAAAAACTACTGAAAACAGCCCATTGCACTGCAGCAGGTGAATAGATAAAATATGAAGTATCCATATAATAAATCAATACTCAGCAATAATTATGCTCCAAAATATATTTCATATTCAAAAGACAATTTTAAAAGGAATAAACTCTTGATACATGTAGCAACACAGTAAACCTCAAAATCTTTAGATGAGTGAAAGAAACCAGCCTCAAAAGAAGTATCTGCTGTATAATTTCATTTGTGTGAAGTTCTAGAAAATCCAAACTAAATTATAATGTTAGAAAGCAGGCCAGTGATTGTCAGGGAACAATGATCTGTGAGAAATTACCACAAGGAACAAAATAAAATTGTGGGGGTGATGGAAATGTTTATTATCTTGATTGTGGTCACCATTTTATATATGTGCACATATGTCAAAAAACATCAATCTTACCCTTTAAACGTAGGCAATTTGTCAATGATACCTTAATAAAATTGGAAGCTTATAATTCAGTAGGAATTATTAAGATCTGAATGTAAGCATAATATATATTTAAAATGTCAGAAAATATATATAAAAAGGATACAAATTCCAGGATTTTGCTATTACATCATTATTTAGTCATTTAACAAATACATCTTATTTTTAATAGAAATCAGTAAATAAACAGACACGTGTCAAAAGAAGACACTTATGTGGCCAACAAGCATATGTAAAAAGCTCAACATTATTGATTATTAGAAAAATGCAAATCAAAACCAGGAGATCCCATCTTACACCAGCCAGAATGGCAATTATTAAAATATCAAGAAATAACAGATGCTGGAGAGGCTGCAGAGAGATAGGAATATTTTTATACTGTTGGTGGGAATGCAAATTAATTCAACCATTGTAGAAGACAGTATGGTGATTCCTCAAGGATCTAGAACCAGAAATAACCATTTGACCCAGCAATCCCATTACTGGTTATCTACCCAGAGGAATATAAAGCATTCTATTATAAAGATACAAGCACATGTATGTTCATTGCAGCACTATTCACAATAGCAAAGACAGGTAATCAACCTGAAGGCCCACCAATGATAGACTGGAGAGAGAATATGTGGCACATATACACCATGGAATACTATGCAGCCATAAAAAGAAATGAGATCATGGCCTTTGCAGACACATGGATGGAGCTAGAAGCCATTGTCCTCAATAAACTAATGCAGGGACAGAAAACCAAGCACTAAATGTTCTCACTCATAAATGAGAGCTGAACAGTGAGAACACATGGACAGAGGGAGGGGAACAACACACACTGGGGCCAGCTGTTGAGGGGTGGGGAGGAGGAAGAACATCAGGAAAAACGGCTAATGCATGCTGGGCTTAACACCTAGGTGACACATTGACAGCTGCAGCAAACCGCCATGCCACACGGTTACCTATGTAACAAACCTGCACATCCTGCACATGCACCCCGAAACTTAAAATAAAAATAATCAGGCAAATAAAACAACTTTTAACTAAAAGTAACCTTTAAAAGTAATCTTCCCTCTCATACACTTAAAGGTAAATGAAAGATAACAAATAAAATTTATTTATTTCCTGAGGTTGCTAAAGAATATAATGACTTGAGTCCCGGAGTCTTTGAGGATATATTTTCTATAACGACCTTGGAAAGTGGTGTGACCAGAATTTAAAATCAATCAATCAAAAGGAGCATAGTGTTTGAGGCAGTATTTCCAGAAATAACAACAGCAAACAACTCCTCCACTCTCTACCTTCCTTGCTCTTTGTGATTCAAGTCTAGCAATCTGTGTTTAAGTAAAAGCTTTGAGCATTTTTGCTACAGGCAAAATTTTATATTCTCTTAGTTCTGTGATATGGAGGAGTCAGCTATTTCATTTTTTTTTGCAGACTAAATAGAATATTAATGGTTCTAATGATTTTTAAATACTATCAGCAAGGTTGTTTAAAATGACTCTGTCATAGCAACAATCAATAAGATAATGAATGTGAAAATACTTTGTACATGGCAAACAGCTACCCTAGCATACGTGAGGAGTTGAACATTTTTTCAAATCATTTTTCAGATGAAAGTCATTTGAAAGAATAGATGGTAAACAATCATAACTTATTCAAATAAAGAAAGTATTAAAAACATAAGGCAGACCAGCATAGGTCACTCAAGAAAATGGAAGTCCAGTCGGTTGTTTTAACACAGGGAGAAATAATTTTACAAATAGTAAAACAAACCAATTAGAAAGTATGCCACTTTTTTAAGCATCCAGAGAAAAATGTTCCTTAATTATCTTCAGCTCTGGGAATCTTAAATCTAGAACTGTGTTTGCCAAAATATTTTCATTGAACTACTCTAGGTCAACAAAATGTTTCACTGCCAAATAAGTCTAGAGCAGATTGAGTCAAACAAGGTTAAAAGGTTATCAGAGAAATTTTCATAAGCTCTAATAATAATATGAAAGAGAAGATAATATGAGAGAGGAATATATTATGCAGTCTTTCCTAAACTTACTTGACTACAGAATTATTTTTGTCTTGAAGCCTCTCATGGGCCTAACATGGTTCATCTTTATCTAGAAACACCATGAATTAATCAGTATAGGTGATTTAATAATTCAAGAGCCTAAGGAAGAGCAGAGTACATGAGCCTAGACAAAAAATTGCATATATACAACTCTGACTGCATTGGTTTGAGTAAATGAGAAGATCATTGATTACCAAAACATTGCATAAAACCACAAGGAGATGAGTTACAGAAAACTATGGGAGAAGCTCATGTCTACATGGAAAACGAAATTGTGGGAATAAAATGCACGTTTTCCAAGTAACTTCTATTTAGTGAAACCCAATTTGTGTGAAAAACCGGAGCTCCAATTAAAATAAATTCCAAAACCCAGAATATGATGAGACTTCAAGAACCCAGTGTTAGCTACAGGTACATGTTCATCAAACTGGCATTCATGAAGGCCTGGCCCTGCCAGAGATCTCCATGAACTCCTCCTGCTCAGTCCCTGAGTACCTTGCACAAGAGTGGCTGGTTCTACCACCCATCAGCCACGTCCCTCCTCATTCCTCATCCCTCTTCAATGGCCTAGGAAGTCTCAGTCACTTTCTGAACATCAAGCTGGAACATGGAGTCTCTGGGAAGGGATTCTCAGGCTCAAGGTTTCTGTGTACGGTTGAGCCATGCATGCACTGCACAAAGGCCAATGGAGCAAGAAGGGCTTAAAGCAATCTGCATTATGGTTGTCAAGGGGTGTTCTCTGGCACTGGGCTGCTTTGGTATGGAAAAAGAGAGCCTTTGACTTTTGCAAAAAGACACTGGTCAGCTGGCCAAGCACACACCTGCCAGCCTTCCTCCATGCAGAGGGGTGCTTTTTTCCCTAATTCTTCCACTCAGAGAGAGAATTTTTCTCTTAATTCCCACAAAGGCAAAGGACTGGCTTGTTGCACTTTGCTTGGCCCCTCTGCCTTCACCGGTTACTCAGTTATCTCTACTTTACTGCCTAAAGGGGCCTTTGTGGTTCTGGTGACATGAATAAAGAGCTTCTCTACAGGACAAGACACAGATACCTAAACCTGAACCTGTTTGCCTAGAAATGCTTCGCCCCTCTCCTCCCCTTCCCCAGGGCAGAAACAGCAGAAGGACTTCAGAAAGGGAACTAGAACTGCTGAGAAGTAGAGACATATCGGGTGTATTTCAAAAATAAAACCCCTGTTGCAGAACCTGTTGGCCTAACCCAGTCTCTAGAGGGAACATTGCTGGGCCAAGTGTGCACCGTCTCAGTCCGCTCCACGTAACAGGTGCAGAAGGGCAGGGCTGGCTGCGGGCAGTGGGAGGGCGGTGTCTCTTAGAGAAAGCGAGCATGCCTGAACAAGCACACAAGACATCTACTACTATTTTTCTCTAGGCTTGAGGATGATGATAATTTTTATATATATTAAGCAGTCCGGCTTCTTTAACTTTCCACTTGTATTTTATATCCCAATTTCTTGAACTCTAGCTTTCATACACACACATTTTTCAAGTTTAAAGTCTCCTTTTAGGTGTGAAACTGAGAGCTTTATAAGCACTTTGGGAAAGGTCTGAATCTTGAACTGCGCAAAGGAGAATAACCTGGTGACGCTTCACGGCTTATGCCTGCTTTCAGTACCTAGCAGCGGGTACATCTTGTAAAACATTTTCACACTGATACTCGCTAGGCCATCCAGTAGGAATCTATAAAGGGAAAAATCAGCAAATCCTTCCACCAGGAGGGCAGCTCTTCGAAGCAGTAGTTCCCTCCAACTGCTTCCCAAATTCCTCTAGCAATTCTTATTCCTGTTTGAACCCAAATAATGACCTGGCCACAATCGTGAGCCTCAGAATAACATTTAGAGAGGGGAAAACAAAGATTCTGTTAGAGACTGACAAAGCGATAAGCTTTACTTACTCTTTGCCAGGACAATGACGGCGCTGTGGCTCTATACGTCCCTGTTCTATGACATCTCTCTGTCTAACTTGTGGAGACAGGACATACGGTCTTGCCCTGTGGAAAGTGAAAGGTAGGTAGGGAAAGAAAGAAAGAAAAGAAACTCTCATGCCCTCAGCAGGAATCCCCATATACATCCAGGCCAGCATAGAACTGCTCAACCCAAAACTATGGTTTGGAAACAGACGATGTAGGAAAGTGAGACATCAAAAGAAGTGACTGTGGAGCTTCTGACAACACAAATGCAATCAGAGACAGCTCAGGCAGCTCCTCTGAAATTGCAGCTCCCATGCCTTCAGAGAGCACTCCTGATGCTTATCCCTTCCATGGTAAGGGATAATTAGTTTAACACTCATTTCTGATGCCCTCTGCGGGTCAGGACATTTTTCATACCTCTCCAGGATGTTCAGGGACGCTTTCACTGCAGGAGAACAAAGCACAAACCACGACCCTCACAGGACCAGAACCGCTGACCGCTTTCTCCTGGAATCCTCAGCAGACTTCTCCCTACCAGCACTGTGCAAACCACTTGCAGCTGGGTTTTTTCCTGCTTGTGAAACAACATTGTCTTCCCAGCAGAGCGGGACCTATTTGATGAATGGTGGCAGAGGGCTAAGGTGGAAATGGATTTTGATTGCTTTGATTGCAAGAATCCAGACGTTTAAAAATGACCCTAGATGGCTTAACCCCTTCTTATCTGCGCTACAGTAAATAATATAAAAATACCTATATATGTATACCCAAGATACAAAACAGAAGATGAAATAGCTATTTTTCTCTGTGTTTGAAGCACTGTGATATTTACAGTCACACTTTAAAAATTATCTTATTACATAAATAACACATTAATATATTTCAGCATAAGATTCAAACATAGAAGTACAAAGAGTAAAAAGCAAAAGTTGGCTTTTTACCCTTCACGCACTGCCATTTTTCTCCCCAAGGGTAACCAAATTTACAGCTTACTGTACATGCTTCTCATCATTTTTCTATATACTTAAATAAGAAATTTCTCCTAAACATAGTTCCTGCCTGTTGCTTTTCTCCCTTAACAGTACGTCTTTGGCGTGTCTCCATGTCACTACATACAGGTCTCTCATTCTCTTTAATAGCTGCAGAATTGCTGTGTTTTAATATGGTAGAAAATTATCACTGTGTTCTCATGCATGGCTAAAAAAAAAAAAAAAAAAAAAAAAAAAAAAAAAAAATTTGAAAAGGAAGTGTACTATTTGCCTGGTTCTGCAGTAACTTCTTGAAAAATTAAAAGTGGTAGCTTGCAAACGCATGCTTAAAGTGCTAGTCACTGAAAAAAAAAAAATGCTTAACAAAATGAGCCACCTTGCTCACTGCTCCCGATAGCAGCCTGGATGGTCCCTGCCTGGTAATCCAGCAAGTTTTGGAGGAAGTTCTTTGAGTAACAACTCTCTGCAATAGTTCCTTAAAACCGGCCAAGTTCAGATAGTTTCCAATCTTGACGATGCTTTACAAATAACCTGTGTTATCCTGTAACCCTGCAAGTCTTTAACAAAAAGAGAAGATTATTGAAAAAGCTGAAAACAAGAAATAAAAGAATAGCCACAGAGCTGTTACGTTGATTTTGCAGACAGTGTTTACACCTTCCCATAAATCCTGGAATGGCTGGGCACACCTTCATGAAATTAGGGGCTCTTGATTGGGTTACTCTCACCTTTTTAAAACACTGGTCTCTGTTTTCCCAGTGAAAGATTAATCTCTTGCTCTTCACAAATTAAAGGTTCTCTTTGGTAACCAAGTTTCAGTTATTGAACGATACACATCATGAAATGTTTTCTAGAACCTTCTTTTTCTTTTTAAGAACGTAAAATGAGCCTCAAGTATGGAGGGGGTTGTGAGGGAAACAAAACTAACAGCAGTCTGTTATCCTCAGGAGCCTATAGTTTTAAGTATTTTTAGTTTTTCCCCAGGAGCAAAGAACATGGTCATTTCATGTCGGCTTGTTATGCATTAGCACGACTCTGACCAGTGTCATCAAAGGTTATTGACAGTACCAATAATATAGATGTCGCAAAATTTTGCATTGTTGTAATGCCTGAAATCAGTCAACCTTTAACTATTCTCTTTCCTTTCCATTGCTCCTTCAAACTCAGATAACCTTCAGTTCCTGAGTCTCCAGAGCCTCCCATAAAGGGGTAATGGGATCCATCAGAAAGTCCAGTAATCTACAGCTCCTGGATTAGAACACATCAAAAGCCAGAACAGGTCATTTTACCAACAAAAGAGCATCCTTCCCTCAAAGAAATGTCAAAACTCAAGCAGACTTTGCACTTTGAGGCGGCCTTATTTATAGACCCTTCCGGTTTCATCTCTCTTGCAAAGCGCTGTGGTCCCCAGGATGGTGGCAACAGAGCTTCGCAGCTGAGATTATGTCTGAATGCAGCTCAGGCTCTCCTCCACATTCCATTTGTTCAAGTAACTTTTCCAGGGCTATGCAGTCAGGCCAATTATCTTAGAAACAAGCAATTATAACCACATTCACAGCTCCCTAAAAGGGTGAGTGCATTCTAGTAACAATTTCTCATGAAAGAAAAACAGTAATTGAAGGATTGGCAAGGCTATTGCAACAGACCAAGACCTCTGGGAAGACATTTAATAGCATGCGGGTGTATACACACACACACACACACACACACACACACACACTCCACTTGCTTTCTCACCAGAGGAATTTTTCCTTTCCATCCAAATCTACCAAATATTTTCTGGAGGAAAAAATAGAGAGAGACCATAGAAAGCAAAACAGGTGAAGGTATAACTGGCATTCTGGGTTCTGGTCATACATTATTCCTTCATATCTATACGTTCATCTCTTGCTTCTCTATTGCTGAATGTTAAGTCACAGTGTAAAATATTCGCAAAGTATCATTCCTGAGATAATACATGTGGAAGTGCTTTAGAAAAGGTAAATCAGGTTGATCACTTGAGGTCAGGAGTTCAAGACCAGTCTGGCCAACATGGTGAAACCCCATCTCTACTAAAAATACAAAATTAGCTGGGCATGTTGGTGCATGTCTGTAATCCCAGCTACTTGGGAGGCTGAGGCACAAGAACCTCATGAAACCGGGAGGCCGAGGTTGCAGTGAGCAGAAGATTGCACCACTGCCCTCCAGCCTGGGTGACACAGCGAGATTTTGTCTCCAAAAAAAGAAAGAAAGAAAGAAAAGGTAAATCATTCCATCAACCTAAAGTAAATGTAGTTATTTTTGGAGCCTAATTCACATCTTTATCGATAGAACATACTACCAGCTCAAACTACTCATGGCACTCTGAGGCAACCAAACTATCGTACATTCACTATTAGATATACAGTCCTCCAGATTTCAGTCTTAATCAACTACAGCACACACTAACACATATTGCAGCCTTCATACATAAATTCAAATGCTTATATACACTGCTGTAGCTCTAATTGTCCAAGGGCTATTTTTCTAAAACAAGGGGATACGTTCCTTAAGGGTAAAGATTTAATGTAACATTTGTATTCCCCACAACAGAGTATAAGGCGTCGCACACCAGCAGCAATCAGTAACTAGTTGTTGAATTGATTAACTATCAGACATTCATGATAGTTTTTCAGATATTGGTCCTCTGAAATGACAAGTAAACATATACTTTGAGTGGACTGGTGAAAACATTATCTAAAAGATGGACTTTTGCCCAAAGGAAAAGAATCATGCATGTATGTTTGCATTTGTTTTTATGTCTTTCTTTAGGCAAAAGTACATGTGTGTGTGTGTGAAATGCACACGCACGTACCGTACATACACAAACACGCACGCGCATTGCGCATGTATCTGGGCAGCAAGGCCGCTCGTTCCATTTGGCTCTGGAAAACGAGAAGGACAAGCCATTTCGGAAGAGAAAAGGGACATCTAACCTCGCCGCTTTGTTTTGTTTTTCACGCATCCAGACCAGAGTATTAGGACAGAGGGGAGACAAAAGGTAATTGAGCTGGGATTCGGGGAAGCGTTTTGTAAGTGAATAAAAGGCCACAGTGATGAGTTCAGAGGCAGGGGGTTTTCCAAACACATCTCCAGAGAATCTGGGGTGAACCTCAATAGAAAGCCTTTCTTTCTTAAAATGCATAAAACGCTAGATTTCCCATTTGCCTCTCCACTGCGCGGGGGACTCCAGTCTGGACCGCAGAGCCCAGCCCCGCGTGCGCGGCTTCCTGGACGGCTGAGCGGGGGCGGAGCGCCACCTACTGGTTGTCTGTGCGACCGGCGCCCGGCGGGGTTCCCGGAGCAGAGCTTTTGAGCAAAACGCTGCATCATTTAGTCAAGAGGGCGCAGTCCAGGGAGAAACGGCAACGTGCAGACACTTTCCCACCCCTTCCCTTCCCTAGCTCTCCTCCTCCAATTATCCTTGGGAAGAAAATGCAGTGGGAAAGACATGGAAACACTCCCTGAGAAACGCAGGGAGTTGGGGGCTGGATTTTGGCTGGGCAGGGGAGAGACTCGGGTTTGTCTCTGTCTCTGCACCCCAGGATTTAGAAAAGGCTTGCACCCTTGCTGCGTGCCTTCTCCTCCACCCGCTGAGCTCACTCGCCAGCGAGGCTGCTGGATAACCGAGGGCTCAGGGGGCGACCTGGGGAAGTGGGACAGGGCTGCAGGCAGGTCTGGCCCGAGGTGCGTGGCGAGGCCCTGTGCAACCCTTCCCAGAGGAGGTGCTGTCACCCCAAGAGGAGGAAAAACCTCACCTTCCTCTGTGTCCAGCTGTCCACTGGCCTAAAAGATGGCTTCCTTCTGGGGCAGCCTCTGTGTCTCCCAGGACTACTGGGAGGCTGATCATCCCCCACAGAAGTACCTGTCTTTGGAGGGCCTACTTTCTAACAACAGCTCCTCAGCCTTCTCTAGATCAGGGAGTAGTTTGATCATCAAACCATCTTCACTGATTTCTGCAAGAGAATGAGCACCCTACCACAGGCAGATACCCCTCTGGGCAGTAGCTCACTACTAGAATCGGCATCATGAAGTCTCCACGTCTAAGAGTTCAAAGAACCACAGGATTCCCTATTTCAAAGGACTGGTATATGCAAAGCCAAAATTCACTCCAGGGCCCAGGACGAAGAGTACAACAAATCACTTCTGTAAGGCTTCTGATAAGTGACTTTGTCGGAATGAGAAGCCATTTACTTACAGAAAGCACAGCGACATCAGGTTAGTGAGCGTGGCACCAGCAAGGTAGTTTACACCACATGTTCTGTCTGCTCCTTCCCAAAACTCCTTCCTCAGGAGGTCTGAACTCTGCGGCGTCACCCGCCTTGTCTTCAGCAGAATCCCTACCAATAAATCTTAGCGGCTGGCAATTCTTTGGCTCTACAGACTTGGGGAAGACATCTGAAAGAGATGAGAATCTTTTTAGAGAGAACACATGTTTTCTCTAAAACACATGTTTTCGAAGAAGATGATGACTTTTTCTGAAAATAAGGCACGGGATGCTGCATTAGATGAGTCCCAGGTTATCTCCATTTGGCTAAATGCTCTTAAAATTAAGATAATACCAAGACGCAAACCAAAGCAGCACGCTGCTAATGGATTTTACGACCTTACAAAACTTAGCAGGAAGGGTCTATAATTGTATGGGTTTGGGTTTTCAGTTACTTACAACCCCGAGACAATCTCTATAAAAGAATAAAACTGGTCAACATGGTGAAACCCCGTCTCTACTAAAAATACAAAAAAAACTAGCTGGGCATGGTGGCACGTGCCTGTAATCCCAGCTACTTAGGAGGCTGAGGCAGGAGAATTGCCTGAGCCCAGGAGGCGGAGGTTGCGGTGAGCCGAGATCGCGCCATTGCACTCCAGCCTGGGCAACAAGAGCGAAACTCCGTCTCAAAAAAAAAAAAAAAAAAAAAAAAAAAAAAAAAAAAAGAATAAAACAGGGATATATAATAGTGGTTAAGACATAAATTTCTAGTATATCTATGGCATTAGGAACCCAAAAAAACACCTATTCTTTACATAACACAATGCCCCCTCCTTCTTTCAAAACGTCTGCAATATGTAGGACCCTTTTTTTTCTAAGAAACTAAATCTTAACAATCTCTAATAGATTCACTACATGAAGCAGCATCTATATATTGGCGTGTGTGGGGTGTTGTTGATAAAACGGGGAGGTGGGGACCCGTGGGAAAGCAGGAGATGTGTCCAGATGTATTTGGTTCCGCATGTTCTGTTGCAGTTCTGTGTTGGCCATGACTCTCTTGTTAAAGCATCAACTCCTCCTGGAGAGAAAGATTTTGTTTTTCTTTCTACACCATGGTTCAGTTACCTAACACAGTGCTTTTGTATTAGTTCATTCTCATACTGTTATAAAGAAACACCTGAGACTGGGTAGTTTATAAAGAAAAGAGGTTTCATCGGCTGACAGCTCTTCAGGCTACACAGGAAGCATGATGCTGACATCTGCTCATCTTCTGGGGAGGCCTCAGGAAACTTAACAATCATGGCAGAAGGCAAAGGAGAAGCCAGCAATTAACATGGCCAGAGCAGAAGGGAGAGAGGAGGGAGGTGCCACACACTTTTAAACAGCCAGATCTCATGAGAAGTTACTCACTTTGCAGTGCCAAGGGGAGATGGTGCTAAACCAGTCATGAGAACTCCACCCCCATGATCCAGTCACCTCCCACCAGGCCCCACCTCCAACATTGGGGATTATAGCTGAACGTGAGATTTGAACGGGGACACAGATCCAAACCATATCGGCTTTACAAAGAGCACATATGGAGCAATACCTCATTCCTGCCAGCTCAGCCTGCCCCAATTCTGAGCACATCTGTGCTTTAAGGGGAAGCATGAAAACTACTCGGCCTGCCCCATCAGGCACTTTCATGGTCAAATCAGACTCTAAAGCAGGTATCTCAAGAGCAAGACTGAGACAGAAGCATTCTCTTGGTTGCCATATGGGACCGGGATCCCCAGTGATGACAGAAGTCTTTCCTGTCTGCCACCGTCTCTACCCCCAAGTTGGCTTTCCCATAGACCAGCTCCTGTAATGTGCCCGTGTCTAGATGCTGGCTGGTAATTCCAGCCCGTATCTTCATCACTCCTGAGCACAGTTTCATCTTGTGCTCCTTCTGAATTGCTGAGCTTGCCTCTCAAATGAGGGCCAGGATCTGCTTGCCCAGCCTGCTAGACCATGAATGTCCCTGTCTCTCTGACTCAAGTTCCTCACCACCTTATCTCACCTTGAACTCTGTGAGTGTACCCGATTTGCCGGTATTGACTGTTATTGATGGTTTGCACATCTTTGTATGCCCGAGTACCTGGCCTAGGGAAGAAGTACATGTACAGCAAATGTAGGTGGAAAACAAATAAATCAATAAATGGATAATACTCATGCTGCTATTGACATCACTTATTGGGCAGGGTCTGCAGCTCTCCAGAACTAATTTGTCCCTGATAGGTACATTGCATAACTCGTCTCAGCATCCCCTGTCCCCTGCCTTCCCTTGTAGATACAAATCTACAGATAAGTTAATATCCCAGACTTCTTCCCCAGAGCCTGCCCCATTCCAGTGGGCAGGTATTGAACCAAGTTTTGGGCCTTTCAGAAGTACCATCCAATCACGAGAAGACAGCTATAACCCAATGCATTCCCAAGTTGTGGCTGATATGATGAGAGACAAGTTCAGATCCTGCATCCACTCTAAAGCCACCATTTTATTTGACTAACACGTACAGAGTACTTGCTTTGTGCAAGGCACTGATTTAATCCTTATAATAACACTATGGTTATTATCTCCTTTGGCCCACAAAAAAACTGAGACACAGTGGCTTCATCCTATCCAAAGGCCCACAGTGGCAGGGCTGGACATTGACCTTTGGCAGGCAGGCTCCAGAGCCCGTGTTCTTATTCTCCAGCCCACACTAACTCATTCTCCAGGCTGTGAACACCCGTGAGCCTCTTCTAGTCACCCTATCAGGAAAGAAGACAGGGATAATTTGGCACAAGCTCAAACTTGTAACAGATATAAAACTACAAAACTAATGCCACCTAATCTGTTCATTGATTCTGTGCCCCAACAAAACACAAGTTATTTCAGAGATCGGACGAGGCCGCAGCAATCCTTCAGCTGGATTTAAGAGAGACGGCGGAATCTAGAGTGACTCTTCTATGATTAGTGCTTTTTAGTTGGGTAAATGGTAAGACCTTTAACAAAGGTTAGGAATCTGATCTAAGAGCAGGGGATGGCTTACTTTTGCATGGGCTGATAAACACAAAGATGATTAAGATACGCTCTACCCAAGGTTTATATACAATGTAAATAATAGCATCTTTTAAAAATTGCTAAAAGTTTTGAAACTATTTTAGGCCCATAGAAATTTTTATTTACCTAAAATTTGATTATGTTCTACTCACAGGATCACCCAAGTATATCATTGAATGCACAAAATTGTACACACTTCTGTGATTTCACATTTTCAAACTTACACATGGACGTGATTACCCTTCTAAGAGCTGGGGCCATGCTTCTAGCCAGAATTGTCTGGGAGGTAAAGGCCCATCTGTGCTCCAGATTCCCGTTCATCTCCCCAGGAGGCTTTCAGGAGACCAAGGTGTGTCAAGGGAACGCCCGCCAGGCAGGCCCCAGGTGTGGAAAGCATGTACAGATGTGGTCTCACCCAGGAGTAGGGCCAGCTGGGTCCTGCTCAGAGGGACTCAGGATTGAGACCAAACATTTGATTTAAAGCAGGACATTCCTGGAGTAAGGGAATCACATGCTCTAATATTGGAAACACGCATGGGATTCTTTGCTAAGACTTCAGTTGGCTGTAAGTGAAAGTATAGAAACATGGGAGGAACAATTCAGCCCATTTCTTTCTAAACAAAGACATTTCAGGCCAGTGACAAGAAACTACAGATGTACTTACATGGACGGTAACATACATTCACAAGTAGCCAGTTTTCCAGTGACTCACACTGAATTTTCTGCAATCATCCTTCCTCTTGCTTTCCTGATTCCAGCCTCACAGACAGCCCAGGTGAAATCCACACCTATACTTCCACAAAACACCTACAACCACTGACTATGTTGTCAGCAGGAACCATCACAGCATTTAGTATAATTTAAGTGCAGCCAATCAAAAGGGTCTCCCTTAATGAGTACATGGGAAGCTAGGGGTGCTAGCAAATAAAAATGCAGGGCTCCCAGTTAAACTTGAATTTCAAATAAATAGTGATTTTTTTTTTTAGTAGAAATGTGTCCCGTGCAATATATGGACAAACAAGTACTAAAAATATTTTTATTAATCTAATATTAAATTTTAACTGTGCATCCTGTATTGTACCTAGCAACTGTATGTGTGGCTCCAAATAGTTTGTATTTTGGTAGCAGAACTTTAAAAAAATCCTCTGCAATATGCAAGTTCCCACAGGAAAAGCAAAAAAACAAGCTGCTGCTAAGTATAATTTTATAAAGTTCATAAAATTAACCTTTATTCAAACCCTGTTAGCATCTTCTCATCTTCCCCCTGCCTTTTTTTTTTTTCTTGAGACACCTCCTCACTTCATCACCCAGTCTGGAGTGCAGTGGCATGATCTCAGCTTTCTGTAATCTCTGCCTCCCAGGTTCAAGCAATTCTCAAACCCTCGTTCCTCAGCCTCCCAAGTAGCTGAAATTACAGGAATGCACCACTATGCCTGGCTAATTTTTGTATTTTTAGTAGAGAAGGGGTTTTGCCATGTTGGCCAGGCTTGTCTCGAACTCCCGACTTTAAGTGATCTGCCAGCCTCAGCTTCCCAAAGTGCTGGGATTACAGGAGTGAGCCACTGCACCCAGCCCATTTTCCTAATCTAATCATCAAAATCCACCCAACATGCAATTCTGGGAACCAGCCTAGATGGCAAACTTGCCCTTAGCCCCTATACTTACTGGGCCACAAAACTACCTCCCAACTAGCTGTTATGGACTAAACTGTGTCTTCCTAACATTCATATGTTGGAGCCCCAACCCTCAGAGTGACTATTTGGAAATAGAGCCTTTAATGTGGTCATTGAGGTTAGTCATAAGCACAGGGCCTTAATCAGTACAGCAGATGCCCTTATAAGAAGAGGAAGAGTCATCAAAGATGTACACTCGGAGACAACAGCAGGTGAGAACACAGTGAAGGGGTAGCCATCTGCAAGCCAAGCAGAGAGGCCTCAGGAGAAACCAAACCTGCTGACCTCTTCATCTTAGACTTTCAGCCTCCAGAACTGTGAGAAAACAGGTTTCTGTTGCTCAAGCTTTCCCGGTTTGTGGTATTTTGTTAGGGCAGCCCAAGCAGATGAATATACTAGTTTTCATATTTGTCCCTCTCCTCTGGCAACACTCAGAAATATTTCACAATATTTCACAGCTGGAAATATTGCTATAGTCTTCTATAGGGCTCTCCAACTCTATTAGACCCTGTTAGAGTGCGCTATGAAACACAGATCTACCTAAAACCCAAATCTAATAAAGTTATTCTGCTGAAAGCTTTTTAACAAATCCTTGCTTAGACTTCTTGGCTGTCTTTAGGCAGCGTCACTGCTGTCCCAGCCAGCGTCAGCTCACACAGGCTCAGGAGAGCCACCCACACTCATCTCAACCCCACTTACAGTGGCACCATCTTGGAAGCTTGTAACTGGCCAAGGTGGGAGTATTTACACTATGGACTCTGCAAAGCCAGATCAAGGCTTTTTTTTTTTTTTTTAATTAGAGAGTCCATCGTTAAACATTTAGCAGCCCACTATTACCTCTATCAGCATACATTCCGCTCCAAGAAACAAACAAAAACAGCAACCAATGACAGATATGCCAGCGATCCTCAAAATGTGCCCCCAGACCAGTGACACAGCCGCGTGGGAAGGGCTCCCTGGCAAACCTCCATCCAGCCTGCACACTTGGAGGAATGCACGCAGTGGGAGGAGCCTCAGAAGTTCAGGAGGTTGTAGCAGGGAGGAGCTGGCCCCTCCTCTTCCTGGGTAGAACCTGGGATTCAAACTGCGAGGCAGAAAGCCTGTGGGCAGGAAGTGTACTCTCTCACTTTGCTAAGAGTCTCTGTTTTCCTTCTTGTTCTTTTTTGCCCAATAAATCCCATTTTTTTCACTCTTCAAATTGTCTATGAGCCTAAATTTCTGTGGCCATGTGACAAGGACCCTGTCTTTAGCTGAACCAAGGAAAAGTCCCACAATACCAGCAGCAACAGCAGCAGCCTGAAGTTTGTTAAAAATATGAATTCTCAAGGTCTTTCCCCTAGATGTACTGCACTGAAAACTCACCCAGCAATCTGGGTTTAAACAAGGCAATTCAGCCGACTCTGATAACCCACTTAAGTGTGAGAACTATTGACGTGAACCTGTGCTCTCAAATGTTAATGTTCTACATTAACTGGGGATCTTGTTAAAATACAGATTCTGACCCTGCACGTCTGGAGCAAGGCCTGAGACTGCATTTTTAACAGGCTCTCTGGTGATGCCAACACTGCTGATTCACCAACCACAGTTTCGAGTAGCAGGGACTTAAACCACAAGACATCTGAAATTTATCTGCCAAGGACTCTAGAAGAAGGGAGTTCAGGACTCAGGTAATGGCTTAGTGATGTGATCCTGTACCCTATCTTTCCATCCAGTCCAGTGGTGTGTTCATACATTTTAATAGGTGACTAGACGTATGGAGAAAGACTACTGATCTGTAACTGTTACCAGTTTCCACAGTGTAAATACTCCCCCATCATAGTTAATTTCAATCTACTGATGTGACGCCAACTGGCTTACAAAAGTTTTGAAAATTTCTCCATCAGATATTGCAAGCTGGTATGAACTGGCTGCAGTACCCCCACTGGATATGGGGCTGTGATCCCAGGGTAGAGGGAAAGTTAACAGTGGTGAGGTTGACAGTTTTAATAGCATGGGAGTCTCCAGCTTTGCTGATTCATAGCAGGTCAGCAAATGGATGGACAAAAAACTTTATTACTAGTTTAAATCATTCTAGGCAGATGAGGACTCTTTCATGTATGAACATTTTTGCTTACTATATAAAGGTAAGAGGTGCCAATAAAAAAAAAAATACCCTGTGGAAGGTGGTCCATGAATTAATTCGCAGAACAAATGCATATTGAGTATCTATGATGTTGCAGGCACAATGCTGTAGTAAACAAGACAGCTAGAATCCCTTTCTTTAACGTGCTTGCCGTCTCCACATAGAGCAGATGCTCCAATTAAACATGGAAGTATTCAGCGTGAGGGTACAACTGTAACCGAGTGGCAGGAGCAAGGCTGTGGGGGTGTTCCAAAGACGCTCACCGTTCCTGGATCACATGTGTTTTCCCAGGTCCTTGGGCCTCAGTCACCCAAGAATGGGAGGAGGACCCTGGCAGCACAGTGAGCTCATTCAAGTAAATATCTGACCCAAAGAGCTTTGCAGAAAAGCAACTTATTAGGCAGAGAGAGAGAGAAAGAGAAATAGAGAGAGAGCTCCCATGCCGTCAAGGGAGGGAATCCAGAGATGGAGTCTGTACAGGTAAAAAGAGAGAGAGAAGGCTCCCAGGCTACCATGGGATCCCAGAGAGGGAAATCCCTATTGGTAAAGGAGTAGAGGGAATTTAACCCTGGAGTTACTCCCACACCATTCAAGTTCTCGTCCAGTGAGAGGAGCTTTTCCAAACTTCCTCTGGAGTGATTGATCTGCAACTCTAGTATAGGATTGGTTGCCTGGCCTGCAGTCAAAGCCCCCTCCCTTGTAGCTTATGGTGGGCTTTCTAAACAAAGGACGCTCACCTGCACTGTCTACCTTTCTTATTAATGGGAAAGATAGACAAAGAACTCTAGGTTTCCGGATGGAGAGGTGGATGGAGGCATGGTGCTGGGAAGTTCTTGCCTTTGAAACCACGCCCCTTGTGGACCGAGGAAGAGAAGTTAACATAGTCCCTCACAACCATAATGTGAAAAAGATGCCAAATATACAAAACACAAGAATATGTGCTCCAGGAGGGCAGGAATTTTTCTCCGTTTTGCTCACAGCCTTATTCCCAGTGCCTACCATTGCCTGACATCCAATTCTTAATTGTTACCTGTTGAAAAGAATGAAGGTAAATGAAGGTAAGCCACTCTTCTGTGCAGCATCACGGCCCAGTATTCAGACCAGGAGAGGGACCAGGGAACTATAAATGACGCACTGGAATGAACAGGCAAGGACTCATTAAAGTCAGGTTCCTATATAAAGCCACAGAATCAAGAAATGGTGTCTGCTGCCCTATGAGGTTCCGTGATTAGTTCAGGAAGAAATCCCATCAAATTTACAGTGAGGCCTAAATAAGACAGATGTTAAGAGGCAAGAAATACCCAGATCCTGGCAGAAGGCTCTGAGTCCTCATGTTTCTTGGCACATTCCCTAATTCACAAGAAATTAGCCAGCAGTGAGAGAAAGCCATTTGGCCCTCCGAGTGGAGTTCTTCCAGGGTTGTGATTTTCTTCTGTGAGTGGATTCCTTCCCTTTTCATGTTTAACCTCACACTTTACATTCTAACACCACTTTGTGCAATTTAAATGAAGTAAAAGGAACAAGAAGAGGTTTCAGTTTTGAATCCTAATAATGAAGGATGAGCTCTGAAAAGCACAGGTGAGGCAATTTAAGGTAGAAACACACACACAGCCCAAGAGGAAACTCGTGAGCTCATAGAAGACTCCGTTGGCAGGAAATTCTACTCCACTTGAGATCATAGGAAAAAAAGAATTTCTTTAAATTAGTAGCATTTCAAGGAGTCCTATTTCTAAATCTTCGTTCAACTTTTATGAAACTGGTTAAGGCTAACATTCAAAACTACTGCAGACTGAATTGTGTCCCCCCAACTTAAATTCATATGGTGAAGTCCTAACTGTAATGGGAGAGTTTTAAGAATTGAGGCCTTTGGGAGGTAACAAGGGTTAGGTGAGGTTATAAGGGTGGGGCCCTCATGTTCAAAGTAATCCCCTCATAAGAAGAGGAAGAGATCTCTCTCTCCCCTCCCCCCCCACAAGGTGCACGCAACAAGGAAAGGTCAGGTGAGGATACAGCAAGAAGGTGGCTGTCAGCAGGTTCAGAAAGAGATCCCTCACCATAACTGGACCATGCTAGAACCCTGATCTCAAGCTTCCAGCACCCTGGAACTATGAGAAAATAAATTTCTGTTATTTAATCTACCTAACATATAATATTTTGTTGTAGCAGCCAGAGCAGGCAAATACAAAAGCTGTTTGAGTTGAATATAAGGCAAAAAAGTCTTTAAGCTACTTTGTAGAAGTGGGAGTTTGGGGCTCTTTCCTGCACCAGGCATCAGAAACCACTGGCACAAGCAGTAGCTGGCTGCAAAAAGGGCTGAAGGGGCCACCATCTCCTGTTCCCTGTTAGAGCTGAAGACAAATGAGAGAGTCAGGAACACTCCACTCTTCTCTACACCATGCCAGCCTGGGGGAATTTGACATGATCAAATCACAGTATAAATTACATTTTCTAAATTCTGCCCCCATCCTCTGTTAAAGGAACTTCAACCTTCTCCAAAGGTCCTGTCTGACCCCTGAATAACTATATCTAGTTATAGTTATACTACAACTAGAAGTAGTATAACTACTTCTATACTACTAGAAGTTTAAGTTATATACTATACTGCTAGAAGTTTAAGTTATATACTATAACTAGAAGTATAACTACTTCTAGTTATGATATAACTATTTCTAGTTCCTCAGTGTATTAGTCTGTTCTCATGCAGCTAATAAAGACATACTGAGACTGGACAATTTATAAAGAAAAAGAGGTTTAATGGACCCACAGTTCCATGTGGCTGGGGAGGCCTCACAATCATGGCAGAAGGCAAAGAGGAGCAAGTTACATTTTACATGGTGGCAAGGAAGAGAGAGAATGATAACCAAGCAAAAGGGGTTTCCCCTTATAAAACCGTAAGATGTCACGAGACTTATTCACTACCACGAGAACAGTATGGGGGAAACTGACCCCATGAATCAATTATCTCCCACCAGGTCTCTCCCACACCCATGGGAATTGTGGGAGCTACCGTTCAAGATGAGATTTGAGTGGGGACACCGCCAAAGCATATCACTCAGGGATAATTTAAATACAGATTTCTCCCTTCTCTAGAATTCCTTGTGGTGAAATGCTAGGGAGATGTCTGCCCTGAGAAGCCAGGGCACCTTGAATACATCCTGTGTCTTCCAGAGCCTCCCCACCCACCTGGCTGCTTTTGAACGAGCTACTCTGGCACTGGCTGTGGCTGTGCCGCCATCCTGCAACTACTTGGAAATGGGAGATGAGCTTTCTCCACCTTATGGCTGAGCCACAGCAACAGGCCACAAGGCCTTCTCAGTGCGCGTAATCCTGCATCAGGTTTGTGTGTCTTGATTCTTGAAGCCCTAAACGTAGGCGCTTTCTCTGAAGGCTGCTTGTTCTTTCCAGTGCATAGAGAACTGGGGTTCCCCTCACCTGTTCTCCATATAAGGTCTACTGTACTTGAGATGGGTGAATACAGAGTCAAGCCAACTTCCTTTCTACCAAGAGAATCCAGAAAGCAAGACTTAGAAAGGGGGATATGGACTGAAACCACAGAAGAGGAGTTGTTTATAAAACAAATACGTTCAAAAAAGAAAGAAAAAAAGCACTTCCAAAATGCCAAAGTAGGAACCTGTGAAAGTTTACCCCTTCGTAAAAGCAATAAGAATACCCGTAAAATTGGTCAAAATCAACTTTTTCAGAGCTTTGAAAATTAACCAAAGTCTTATAATAATAAGCATTTTTTAAAAGAAAAAAAAAAGCCTGGTTCTTTTTAAGAACAGCAAGCTTTGTGGCACTGTAACTTGCCCTGTTTCTATCACACTGCCCCAGCTCTGTGGTAGCTTTGAAAACCATCAACCACACAACCATGGTAGTTGTGAAGACCATCAGCCTAGCAGTCGCTAGAGGGGACAAAATGGGTTTAGAGCTCCCTAGATGCCCCATTTTCCAATGAACTGTCATTATCTGAGCTGTCTGCAAGGTCCTTGGAAAGTGCCATTCATAGCACTTGTCTTTATCTGACCTGACTCAGAGCTCACTCAGTAGGAGAAGCCCTATAACCAGAGTGTTTTTCAAAATAAATCAGAGGCACTTGTTTAAAACTGCAGCTTCCCAAGGCAGTGATAGCAGTTGCTGCAAATCAGAAACTGGCCAAACATTTTTTTTTTCAATATGGCAAGTAAGATCTCCATTGTCGGCTTCACAACATTCAGGCATGTTCCTGGGGACCCAGGAAGCCACATGCACATGGAAGTTGGTGTGCAAACCAGAAAGAATTGAGAAAGCCTTAACCTCTCATGTCTGGCTGAGCCTGAAGCTCTGTCCAAACCAGAAATGAAGGCTATTGCAGAACTGTAAACTGCTGAGCATTGACAGCTTGCCTGGAACTAGTTTCCTATTGCTACTGTAAAAAATTACAATAAACTTAGGAGTCTGAGACAAGACAAATATATTTTCTTCTATTTCTGCAGGTCAGAAATCTGGAATGAGCCTTGTAGATGAATACTATGAAAATCTGTTTACCAGCTAATTAGATAACCTAGGTGAAAATGATGAAAACTACCAAAACTCATTCAAGAAAAAGTAAAAATAATAACTGTAACAAGTAAATATTGTGTTAGTAATTTTTAAATTTCCAAAAAGAAAAGCCTAGAAACATGGCTTCCCTGGCAAATTCTACCAAATAATTTAAAGAAGCATGCCAGCCCTTAATGAGCCCCCCCACCACACACACACACACACACACACACACACACACACATACACACACACAGAGGAGGTAAAATCTCCCAACTCATTCCATGAGGTTAGTGTTATACTAACATCCAAACCAGAGAAAGTTGTCATAAGAAAAAAAAAATCTACAGTCCAATATCCCTTATAAATAGACACACAAAATCCTCAACTACTCACAAATTAAATCCAGAAACATATTAAAAGTGTTATACAGCATAACCATGACCCGAAATTTATTTTGGAATACAAGTGTCTTGGTCTACTTTATGCTGCTATAGCAGAATACCACAGATTGTGTAATTTTGAATGAAGAGAAATGATTAAGTTCATGTTTCTGGAGGCTGGGAAGTCCAAGATGCAGGGGCCATATATTTGCAAAATTTTATTTTACAAACTGTGAAATACTAAGTCATACAAATGTTTTACATGATAACACCAGCCTTAGGATGCATTGAGGGGGTACATCAAAATGGCTGCAGGGTATTCCCAATAGCTCAGTGGACCAAACTCCCCTTTTCTTCACCACTCCTCATGCCAGCACTTTCCTGTAACCACTAAGCAGGGCCGACAGAACTCCCAGATGCACATACCAGCTGCTAAAAGCTCCCAGAGCAGTTTGAGCTGGTGGGAGCACCTCTTTCTCCACTACAGTTTCTGCTGTCTCCACTACAGGCTGCTGCTGCCCCTGCTGTCCTCGTATTCACAAACACCTTTATAATCCTTGTCCAGCCTCTACAGGATTGTTCTACTGTTTCTGCAAGGAAAGGCTCAAGACACATCTCTGGTAGAGCTACCACACTCTCCCCTATAGCCCTTGCATTGCTTTGTGGCTCTCTTTTTTCCCCTGGGTACTTGGCAAAGGGCTTTCTGAGAGAGTCTGAGACAAGACAAATGTATTAGCTTCTATTTCTGCAGGTCAGAAGTCTGGAATGAGTCTTGTAGATGAATACCATGAAAATCTGTATACCAGCTAATTAGATAACCTAGGTGAAAATGATGAAAACTACCAAAACTCACTCAAGAAGAAGTTAAAAAAAAAAAAAAAACCTACATAAAACTGTAACAAACCTAAATAAAACTGCCTGGGTCTTGGATATAAGTCAAGGCATGCATGAACGGGGGATAGGGCAGCCCTGGGGGTAGGAGAGGCCACGATGTCACCATACAAGCCTCTCTCCCTTCTAGATATCCCTGCCCCCACTCCTCTTTCCATCAGCCACATTCCCCCATAAGAATCCAATGACAAGTTCGAGTCTTAGTTCTTTCTTTTCCTTTTGGGCCTGCGTAGTTTTCTTTAATGATGACTAATCTCTCAAGCAGCAGGGTGCGTGTTCTAGCAAAAAGAAACATCACAAACAAAGGTGTGAAGAAAAAGCATGCACAATTTGCCCAGCAGACGGGAAGGAGACTTGTGTAAGGGAGGGTCGAAAGGAAAAGCCAGGAAAGTCCATGGTGTTCAGATTGGACAGAAACTTAAAGGCCAGTCCAAGGAGTTTTTTATTTTATTTTATTTTTATTTATTTTAGAGACAGAGTCTCACTCTGTAGCCCAGGCTGGAGTACAGTTGTGTGATCTTGGCTCACTGCAACCTCCATCTCCCGGGTTCAAGTGATTCTCCAGTCTCAGCCTCCCAAGTAGCTGGGACTACAGGCACACACCAACATGCCCGGCTAATTTTTGTATTTTTAGTAGAAACAGGGTTTCGCCATGTTGGCCAGGCTGGTCTCAAACTCTTGACCTCAGGTGATCTGCTTGCCTTGGTCTCCCAAAATGCTGGGATTGCAGGCATCAAGGAATTTCGAATTTGCACCACAGACGAGTAGTTTCCATCCTGGTGCCTGTTAAAATTAATCTCATGGGCCTAACGGTGGAGGAAAAGAAAATGCGGGTTGGAGAGGGGGTGTTCATAGCCAAATGAGAACGGGCACCACCACACCGGACATCACCTGGACAACATCCAAGGCTTTCAGGATTCCTTTAGTGAAAACTACCATCCCCAGAGCTAATTTATTTTACTTTGTTTACCTTAGTGTTTTCAAATTTTAAAAACCTTTCTTTTGGTCAAAGGGAATTAGTACATTTTTTGGAACCTACTTTGGGAAATGGTGCTTTAAGTTAGGCCGTAGTAACTGGAGATGTTTGAAAGAGGAAATTGACCTACCTAAACCAATACAATTGGAAAAATAATGTGAAGTTCAGAAAGCATTGAAAAGAAGGGAAAGAAAAATCAATAAAGAGGTTTTGGCCAGAGTTGAGATAAAGCTGTCCAGATCCAGACCACAGGGCTGCAGTGAGAATGGAAACGAAGACAGAAAAGAAAAGAAATTGTTGCTGGAGTTGGCAGAAATTGTTTACTGACGATTTAGAAAGATGCCTAGGGAGAGAAAGGAGATAAGGTTTAGCACCTGCTTTCTGATTAAAAGAGTAATTTCGTGGCTGAGAGAGCTATCAGAAAAAGAAAGGTGGCAAATCTGATTTCAGATATGGGAATTTTATTTTCATCGTATCAAGGAAGTTATTTCTCTTGTTCTACTGTGTCTTTCCAATGCTTGGCCCATGGTAAGTTCGCAATTAATGTGATTGTGTAACTGAAAAGTACTCCAATCAGAAATTTCAGCAAACTATGTAAGAAAAAACACACATAGGTACTTCTGTGCCCCGGGATAATACTGAGTCTGTGAATAAGGCTGCAGAATTGAGTCATTTTTGTTCTGTTCATCATCTCTTTGTAAATCTACATGTGGAACAGGAATGAGGGGTCCAGAAACTCAGAAAAAGAAATGTTGAAGAATGGAGCTATCCCTTTCCAACACTAAACAAGCTGCATCTTAGGAAAGACAAATGTAGAAATAGAACCGTCAAAGGAGCTAAAAATAGTCATCGTTAGGGCACGAGATGGGATTGAAAAACCAAAAACAGTGATTGCAATGAAGTCAAAGGGAAAAAAAAGGAAGATTAAATCAAAAGTCCTCAATGTAGACGGGATTTTAAGTACATTTTTATGTTCTTAAAACTTAACATTTTTCTGTGAAAAACATACCCTTCACCCCAAGAAAGAGGAGGAGGAAAACTGAGCTGTAAGATTTGCATGCTTCAGGCTTGCGGAAATCTATTGTCTGCCAGCATCAGACATGGTATTTACTTCAGGCCATATTCAGCCATGTACAGTATTTCAAAACTGCCACCTAGTAATTTAAAATGACAAGAAAAATAATATAATGGATGCATGCCTGATTTCTCCTTCTCTCCATCCCACAGTAAAGGTGAGGGGTCTGAAGGCTTTTGATTATTCTCTCAGCAGAAGTAACGAAAACTTTGAAAAGAGCGATGTTGGATTGGATCTCCACTTGGATGTTTCATTTCATGCCCTGAAGCTCATCAATTCATTCCCCAGGAAGGAAAGAAGGAAGCACACACTGAGGACACTGGCACAGGGCAGGAGGAGGGGCTGGGGGTGCACGGTCTGCATTTTCGTGTCTCCCAAAATGCATATGTTAAAACCTGTTCAACAAGGTGATGGTATCTAGGAGGGAAGAGATTAGGTCAGGAGTGTGGAGTCCTCATGCATGGGATTAGTGCCCTTATAAAAGAGGCCCAAGGGAAGTTGTTTACTCTTCCACTTGTGAGGACACAGAGAGAAGGCATCATCTGTGAGCCAGGAAACAGGCCTTCAGACACTAAATCTGCTGCCACCTTGATCTTGGACTTCCCAGCCTCCAGAACTGTGAGAAATAAATTTCTGTTATTTATGAGCTACCCAGTTTGTAGTGCTTTGGTATAGGAGCCAGAATGAAGTCATACAGGTGGTGTTTCTGTTTTCCCCTGTGTGGACTTCTTGCCCTTTCAGAGATGTGTGCATAGAACCTTGCAGAGCACTGTACCTAAGTCTGACCTAGTCAGGAATCTACAACTTTGGGAAATGCCTATGACAGAATCTCTTATGCTAGGGCCACAATCTACATTTTCCCCCCAAATTTATCTCTCATCTGTTCTTCCCTGAACACTATTTTTCCAAGCACCGGGGTGGACTCTCCATTTACTAATGGACTCATTCTCATTTATATTCCTCTGTCTGTGCCCTTTCTATTCCCTCTACCTGGAATTCCCTTCCCTCTGCCCAACTCTGACACTTCCTTAAGAGGCATTCACCTCTTCAGGGAACCCTTACTACTCCACTGCAAGGTGAACCCACAGCCATGGAACGTGCCAACAGAGAGGTGAAAACGAGGTTGATAACTATTAAAGATGCTATTCGGTCTTTATGTTTAAATCTTTAATTCCTCTGGAGTTAATTTCTGTATAAGGTGTAAGGGAGGGAATATAAAGACAATACAGCATATATACACCATGGAATACTATGCAGCCGTAAAAAAGGATGAGTTCATGTCCTTTACAGGGACATGGATAAAGCTGGAAACCATCATTCCCAGCAAACTGACACAAGAACAGAAAACATGTTCTTACTCATAAGTGGGTGTTGAACAATGCGAACACATGGACACAGGGAGGGGAACATCACACACTGGGGCCTGTCAGGGGGTGAGGGGGTAGGGGAGGGATAGCAGAGGGTTGGGGTGGATAGGGGAGGGATACCATTAGGAGAAGTTCCTAATGTAGATGACGGGTTGATGGGTACAGCCAACCACCATGGCACGTGTATACCTATGTAACAAACCTTCATGTTCTGCACATGTACCCCAGAACTTAAAGTATAATAATTTTTCAAAACTAAATAAATATGCCCTGTACATCCTTAATTTAAAAATATCCATCTATGCAGCGATACTCCGCAGCTACTAATATCACAAAACCAGAGACAGCTAGTCATTTGAGACTCTTGGTGGAAATACAAAGCACCATCTATGAAGTGTTCAGGCCAAAGAATAAAGATCAAACCTGAGTCTAATCAAGTTTCTCAGCTGAATGCCTGTTTATAGCAAACATAGGCAACAATGGCACAAAGATGTTATTAACAAAATTCAGGGTGTGAGAAACTTGACAATATGAATGATCACATTTTGCCAATAATGCAATTGCACGGAAAATAAAAAGATATGTGGCAGACATGGAAGAAGATACGGAGGAAGCTTTAGCTTAAAATAAGTGTAAAAGACATCACGGTCAGTTGCAATGTATAGGTCTTATTTAGATCCTCATTTAAATTAACTGTTTAAAAATACATGAAACACCAGGAATCTGATCTGTTAATACTAAATAATTATTATTCATTTTAAGGTATCAGTATTGGTGTTATGGTGATGTCTGAAAAAGAAGTCTTGGGGCCTCATAGTACTCCCTACACCCCTGAACTCACTCCAGCCCCAAAAATGAGATCCTATAGCTTAGGGTTGTCAGTGTGGATCCCAAGGAAAAAAAAAAGCAATAAAATTTGTGAACTCTAAGATCACAAGGGACCATCCCAATGTAAGACAGCAAATATTTGGAAGCAGAAATGGACAAGTTGCTAAAAGATAATTTTCAAAAGATTAAAAACATGACTCGGGCCAATATAAAATTAACATGTGTCAAATATTGTATTCAACCCATTCATTAGTGAGGAAATCAGTAAGATGTTAAAACCCATTACATACATATCAAATAAAAATGCTGAAATAAATATGCTAATAAATATGAAACTGAATCATATTTTAAAGGACAACAAAAAGTATTTGGGTCATGTTTTCTATAGGTGGAAATCAACAGTATTGCTGGTGGTCAAAATTCATTTGCATTGCTACAAACAAGAATCATTTGCTTAACTGACAGTAACAAGTTAACATCTTCCCTAATGAGATATGAAGTAGACTAGTCCACAGAAAGGCAATCGTTCAGAAATTACACACTGCTAAAGAATCATGTGATTCCCAGAAGGTTCCCTGGACCATGGTTTTTCAACCTTGGCACCATTGACATTTGAAGCCAGAAAATTCTTTGTTTTAGGGGCTGACCTATCCATTGCAGGATGGTTAGCAGCATCCCTGGCCTCTACCTACTAGAGGCCACTGTGACTATCAGCAATGTCTCCAGGTATTGCCAAATCACTCCCAATTGAAACCATTGTGTTAGACAGTGCCCAGCACTCCATTGAAAGGCCACCAGGATTTTCTGCTACCCACTTCCAACTCCTAGACAATTTACAAATAAGCCGGAACCACTTTCCCCACATCTTTTTACTTCCCCTTGAGTCTAGGAAAAGAAATCTTCTGAGTTGGGTAGAAATCGTTTTTTACAGAAACCCGGAGGTATTCTGAACCCCTACCCACATGAGTTAAGAACTGTGAGTTATAATAGGAGGAAGAATAATGGGACCGCCCTTAAATAAAGGAATCCAAGAGAAGAAAGAACCCGAGCCATGATTTTCAAGTACGGTTCAGAGATACAGCAAACCTCTGAAAGAAGTTGCCCATCCGGGTGTAGAGAGTAGAAAGAGTGGAGGACTTCTCTGGGCGTAGGGAAGGTGGAAACAACCCCTTGCACTTTATAAGACCTAAGAGTTCAAAACCTAAGTCGGATGTGGTTTTTGATAAAGGAGACTGAGCCAGAAGGTCAAGACTGAGGCTGACACAAGGGCAGTGTCCCCCAGAAGGATGCAGTGTGGACCCTCTACTGGGGGCCAGCGTGGACAAGCTGCACGCCAGAAGACTGCAGGCCCGGGGGAGCTGAGGGAAGCCCAGCCGGGACCCACAGGTCTCAGTGTGCATTCGAGGAAGCACCCATATTACCGGTGTCGAGGGCCCAAAGGAGCAGTTCCTTCCTAGCACAGGACAGAGTCAGCACAGAGGAGAAGACAGCTCTGACCCCGATGCCACCACCACAGCTGTCCTTTTCCCACCAAACAGTGAATCTGCAAGTCCACGGGAAAAGGTGAGAGCAGAATGTCCTGACTGGGACCGGCCTAAGTCTGAAGTGACTGAAAATAATCACCGAATGTGACTGAAATTCCCAGAGGTTATTGAATGGAGTTGTATGTCACATTCAAAATGGGAGTTCAGAGCCCCGAAATAAAACGTTATGGACAATAAGGTTATATTTTTGCACACTCCAATTTTGACTATAAAATCTGTACCAGTACAAGGATAGGAAAGGTAGTACTGCACAAACTCAGAACCTGAGATTTGCTTACAGATAGACATGGAGTTTGCTGTGGAAAAAATAAAGGACTGAACTGAAGAGAATGAAAAATAAATAACCAGTGGAAAAATCTGGACTCTGTGAATTGAACCATCCCCCAGAACCATGAGAGACAGTGGCCAATGCTCATTACATGGTTGTAAACAACCAGAAAATGCCTGCAGCATAAAATCTAAATAACAGCTGGTTATTTTCAAAGCCTAATTTCTTTTTCATGCATTTTAGCCACCACAAACAAATGATTGATATTCAGAAGATAGAAATACCCAAAAAACAGATATTCCAAGATTTCAGTCTACTGATTGAGTTTCCATCAGTAGAAGTATAAATCATGTATTAACCAAACAACTGCACCTTGAGCATCATTTTTAAAATTTAATTTAATTTTAAGTTCTGGGATACATGTGCAAGACATGCAGGTTTGTTACATAAGTAAATGTGTGCCATGGTGGTTTGCTGCACCTATCAACCCATCACCTAGGTATTAAGCCCTACATGCATTAGCTATAATCTTGATCCTCTCCTTCCCCGTGACTCCCCTGACAGGCCCCAGTGTGTGTGTTCCCCTCCCTGTGTCCACGTGCCCTCATTGTTCAGCTCCCACTTATAAGTGAGAAGATGTGGCGTGCCAGATGCTGGTCTGATCACTTGGGCTACAGCAGTAACAGGTACATTAAATTATTCTGTTGATGCTTATGTTCTAGGGGGATACAGAGAATCCTCCAAAACAAATAAATATCTAATATAACTGGTAAAGAAATACAGAGCAAGTAAAGAGACAGAGAGTAACATATGTTAGGAGGCGTCCCTGATAAAGCCACCTTTAAGCAGAGTCATGAATGAAGTGAATGAGTCATTGGTTATCAGTGAAAGCGTGTCCCAGAAAGAAGGAGTTATGGGTTCAAAAAAATAACCCGAAGGATTCAAGTGTTTGAAGAACAGCAAGGAAGCCACAGGAGAAGCAGTCAGTGAGCAAAAGCGGAGGATGATAGGAGGTAAGGACAGGTAGGTAGCTGGAGTGAGATTACATAGGGCCTTATAGGCCATGGCAACACTTTCGGACCAGATTCTGATAAGGTGGGAATGTTGCCAAGAGAGGTGGAGGAGAGGCTTAGAATGATCTGACTTACTGCTGTGTCAAAAATAGACGACAGAAGTTACAAATGGCGACAGGAAGACTTAAGAGGTTTTGCAATCATTGCCAACGAGGTCCTGTTGGACTGATGTCCTAACAATGGATCAGTGAGAAGCTGTCATATTTAGAATACATTCGAAATGTAATGTCAACAGGATGTGCTGATGGACTAAATATACGGTGTGAAGGAAAGACAAGAGTTGAAAATAACTCACAAATTTTTGGACTAGAGTTATCATTTATTGCAGACTAAGTAAAAAGGCAGTTTGGCAGGAGAATAAAAAATGTGGAAATGTTAAGTAGATATTGGATATTTGAGTGCAGAATTCAGGAAAGAGATTAGGGCTGAACATATGACATATATGGGAGTCATCATCCATAGCATGTAAAGCTGTGTTCTTTCTGAGTGTCACAAGCGTACGTCTGTCTGAAGGACTTATAAATTTATGAAGAAATGTTGTCAATTGACAGCCTGAAAAATCAAACTCATAGAATAGATATTTTTTAATCTGATTTATGTGTCAAAAAATTTTCAACAGGCTAAGAAAAAAATGGTTTCTATCATGACAAATAGTGCTTCAGCTAGATAAGGTTAAAAAACCAGATTTCTTGAAATTTTAAAGTAAGAGACTGACATTTCCCTCTTATTTTGTTCAACCACTGTATGATAGATATTTAAAATATTTGTGCTTAGTTTTCTGAAGTAGGCTCTATGACAAGTGTCGCAGATACAGTTGTTAAAATAATTCACTAAGTATGTGCAAACTATTAATCATTGCCAGTTAATAGAATTGTTAAAACAAATAGAAGGCAATAGATTAAAAGATCATGTGTTCCTTGTGAATGCTGTTTATTTGGGTTGTGGAAGCATTTTGCAAAAGTTTATTGGATCGTTAAATCCCATTAAAATAATTACTTGTGAGGCCATTAGATGAGGTAGCTCCAGTGTAAACAGTCATATTCTTAAAAAAAGAAAAAGAAATTTAAGTGTAACCAATCAGAAACTGCCAACTAATTTCCAACTAGGACTGTCCATTGGAATGATAAAATAGGCTACTGTGCTACTTTAACCAATCAAATAATTTCTTTTATTTGTGTCCATGATTGCCCTATGGCAGCTTTCCCTCAGCCACCTCCAACAGAGCCCCTGGATCCCTTCCAGTTCACAGCTGCCCGATGCACAAATTGCTGTTGTTCAGATAAACTTTTTAATATTTTAACGTGCCTCAGTTTACCCATTAATACTCTTATTCAAGATTTTCTTGAAATAAAGGGAATACTTGCCAAATATTCAAAAATCAAAGACGAAAGAGGCAATATGATGTATGATTTCTCACAGATCTCTCATTGCATGTAAATGAGCTAAATTTGAACTACTGAGAAAAGGAAAAGTTCATTTGTGACTTAGGTAGACAAGTACAAACAGTTATATTAAAATCCAAATTTTTCATAATACATGTAAATAATGATTTTACTCATTTTTCTAGCATGAAACAGTATACACAAGATTTTAACTGCAACTGATAATGTTATATAAACTGCTGTAGAATCACAAGAAAAAATTTTGGTGACATTGATTAATCTAAAGTTGCTTTTCAATTTACGTATACTCCCTTCGAATTCAATGTTAACACTACCTTGACCCAAGAGCTAGTGAATTTACTTAATTTATACAGGTCTAGTTTGCAGTTCACACTTGGCTTCAAAGTCAAATTAATTCTTCTCAAAACATGTTTTTATCAATGTGAATGTGAATATGAGAGGAAAATTATTTTTTATACTCAGTTTAGTTATTGAAATCTTTTAAGTATGTTTGGAAAATCTTGGATGTGTGAGTCTACTTTTCAACTAGAAATGTTATGAAATCTGGATACAGATCAAGTATTGACAATAAATATTCTGCATTTAGAATTCACGTTGAGATGCGTATAAATATATGTCAGATTTCAGACTTAGTAAGAATGAAGAATGCAAAATATCTCAACAATACTTTTATGTTGATTACATGTTGAAATTAAAATATTTTGGCTATATTGGGTTATATTTGAAATGTAGTCTTGCTCTGTTGCCCAGGCTGGAGTGCAGTGGCACCATCTCGGCTCACTACAACCTCTGCCCCTGGGTTCAAGTGATTCTCCTGCCTTAGCCTCCCTAGTACCTAGGATTACAGGCATGTACCATCACACCCAGCTAATTTTTTGTATTTTTAGCAGAAACAGGGTTTCACCATGTTGGCCAGGCTAGTCTCGAATTCCTGGCCTCAGGTGATCCACCCACCTCAGCTTCTTAAAGTGCTGAGATTATAAGCGTGAGCCACTGCACCTGGCTGAAAATATATTATTAAAATGAAAATATATTATTAAAATTGACTTTATGTGTTCCTTTTCACTCTTGTTAATATAACTACTAGAACATTTAAAATCATATTAGTTGGCCTGAAATTTGGATGGCAGTGAATGAGTTCATACATTGGAGGCTAGGGGCAGCCAGAAGGTTCTTGTGTATCCAACCAGATGTGAAATGTTTAAAAAAGAACACCTCTAAGCACAAGTGTATTTTTTTTTAATCCAATAGACTTTCACTTTCGGTTAAGACCTTAAGCAGGAAGGAGTTCTTCCCACCCAGAAACATCAAATGTTTAATGCACTTAAACATGACTTAGAATCTAGATATTTGTATATTTTGAACAAGTACATGAGGGAAGTCCAACATTCCACATGTTGTAACACAAACCCTGAAGCAGCCAGTCCAGTACAGACTGTGACGAATCTATAAAACACGACCTGCAAAGTCAGGAAGGAAAGGGACTGGGCCAGGCTAGAAGCCTGGCAATTCTGCTAGGTATACTGGCTAAGTAGTTCCAGCACTCACTGAGAAAGAAAGAATTGGAAGTTAACATTAAAACTCATTGCATATTTTATTTTGTTATTATCTGTAAAGCAAAAAAAGTAGAGAGGTCTCATTTAATAATATGAGTTAATAGATTCTTGACAAAATTTTAATGTTTCTTATAAGAATCTAATTTAAACAACCTATCTAGGGACATTTTTAGAAAGATACAGGGACTGAGTTGAGTCTCACTATTAAGAATAGATGCTAGTACCACAATAAGAAAAAAAAAAAGAATGATGTCTCTTCAATAATTCTGTCTGTCTGGATGTGTTACAACTTGTCCACATACCTTCACAAATCAGAAAAGAACTAAACAGGATTATACCAACATTCGCACTCCATGTACCTATTCGGAAGAATAACACAAGAAAGAGATTACTCAGAAGATATATTTAAATACTTAATTTCCTCAATAGAGTCGCAAGAGAAATGGCCTGAGAATTAGGTCTCTGGGCTTAAGTCTATCAGTGATGGGGACCACTTCACTTTCTGGAATTTATTTTCTCATTTTCTTAAACATGTGACTATGAAATTTATGGTTCTCAGCCAGAGAATCCTATCAGAATCCCCTGAGACGTGTGTGTCTATATATATATATATATATATATATATATATATATATATATATTCCCAGCTCTGGGAGATTCTTACCTACCATGCCTGGGAGAAGATGGGGTTGATCCAGAAGAGGAGGTCGGTTGTCATGTGGCATTTGAACCTGCACCCCCATCCTCCGCCACAGTTCCCAGCCAGCTTAGAACCACTGGACTAGATAAATCACCAGGGTTCTTTCCAACGAAAACAATCTCTGACTCTATGACTCATTGAATCATGAAATAATCTAATAGATAGGACATAATACAAGGGATGTCTTGCCCCTGAATTCCTTGACATTTGACCGCAAATAGCCTATAGAGGATAATGAAGTTTCTATGATTGAGCACTCCCACCTCCCTGCAAAGAAACCTTTGCACCCTCCCTTTAACTTACTCAAAGCAGTTTTCAACGTGAACCAGAAGCAAATCAGAACACTAACCTCGCAGACAGGAATGGGCCACGCATTTGCAGAATAAGAATATGGAAAGTACAAAAAGCTGTTTTTACTATGAAATTTGTAAAAGCAATTCACTTCCAATCTGGAATCTTCTTCCTAATGAAATCGTTTTTCTCATCCTCCCAGCTGTGCAGGGAGCGCGAGTTATTGCAGTTCCCACCGTTTAAACTGTGCAGATCCACAAAGTCAGAGGAGTAAATGAGCTGCTCCCTCACCATTTTGAACTGATAAAGGCGATTTCATATTTCAGTCAAACAAGAGCACATTCCGCTGATGTTGTCCTTCTCAAATGTTTGGGTATCTTTTTTTTTTTTTTTTTTTAGGCAGGGTCTTGCTCTGTCACACAGGCTAGAGTGTAATGGTATGATCTCAGCTCAATGCAGCCTCAACTTCCTGGACTCAAGTAATCCTCCCATCTCAGCCTCCTGAATAGCTGGAACTACACATACGACCATGCCCAGCTAATTCTGTTTTTGTTTATTTATTTATTGTACAGACAAGATCTCTCTATGTTGCCCAGACCGGTCTCAAACTCCTGGACTCAAAACATATGAATATGCAGCCCTGAAAGCTAAAAACAAGCTCTGTGCCCCAAAAAAGTTTATATTGTTGATTTTTCTACAACTAAGTGGAACAGGGTTTAACTGAGAACAATTTTCAAACACACGTGTTAGAGAAGATAAGGACTACAGACGTGAACCACCGTGCCCTGCTGGCCATCACTTAGCATATATGACAGAGTAACTGACAAAGACAATTCAGCCAATAAGTAATTTAAAGTATTCCTCTAGTCTACTTTGCATATAAAGAACACAGTGTTGCTCTGGGATTATTCTGTTTTGATGATCTATTTTGAGATTAAAGCACCATTAAAACTGTGTTTACAAATGTTAACATATATGAAGGAGATTGCCGGAGAGATTTTGCCAGGCTTCCTGAAAAATGCCAATGGAGGAGCTATCCATCTTAGAAAATTTTAGGTTAACAGTAACATGGTATGTAAACACAAATGAAGGCAACGCTTTCGTTGTCTTTCTACAATAAAAGTTTTAGAATTATTTTTCTATTTTATATGCGTTATAAAAAATAAATTACACAATGGAGGGTAAAATAGAATTTAAACTTATATGTATGCAGAGTACCATAAACACAACTAAGTAAAAAAATTCACAGCAAATGTCTTTAGACTGATGCATCATTTGGCACCAGCACTCTCATTTTAGAAAGTAAACAACTAGGGCAGGTATCTAGAAAGTCTTATAAACTCATCTATAATTGGCTTGAAGTAACACAAGACAAAACCCGTAGACAATGTCATGTTTTATTTGCAAAGGTAAATTCCAGCTCTCTCGTGTCAGGGTGATATTTTTTACTCTAAAGCTATGAACTTACTTACTTTGCATTTCTTTATTTTATTAACTCTTAGTATTTTATTTTTCAAATAGCATGTGTCTAACGAGAAAAATCAAGTTACACTTTACAATATTTTCGTCCAGAAATGGTTACTATTAACACTTTCTGTGGACTTGATAACAAGAAAATGTGTGTGAAGAAGAAATTTTAAAATGAACATTTAATCCAAGAATTCTCGAATCTGTAGATGGACATAACAAGGCATCTTGGAGCAGATTTTTTTTTTTTCTGGAAAGAGTCAGGTAACTGACTCCTCTTTGCTACACAAAAGTAAGACTAGCAGGTACTATTACCTGTGGGAAAGCTAGAACCTCAGGGACCCTGACGAAGTCTCCCTGTATTTCTTGATAAGCAGAGATAGCATTTGCGGAGAAGGTGGACAAATTTGCAGAAGAATCTAGAGGCCTCCTGGGGAAAAAAAAAATGAGCCTGGCCGGGCGCGGTGGCTCACTCCTATAATCCCAGTACTTTGGGAGGCCGAGGCGGGTGGATCACGAGGTCAAGAAATCGAGACCATCCTGGTCAACGTGGTGAAACCCAGTCTCTACTAAAAATACAAAAATTAGCTGGGCATGGTGGCACGCGCCTGTAGTCCCAGTTACATGGGAGGCTGAGGCAGGAGAATTGCTTGAACCCAGGAGGCGGAGGTTGCGGTGAGCCGAGACTGTGCCATTTGCACTCCAGCCTGGGTAACAAGAGCGAAACTCCGTCTAAAAAAAAAAAAAAAAGTGAGCCTGATCATTTTCCTTTTTGAAGTTCAACATTATTAGACTATTTAGGATGGTCTTGACAGATGGCAGGAAAGGACACCAAGTACCCAAAGTAGAGCTCTCCAGAAGGGTAGAAGTCTGGGGTACTTTATTCTTTCAAAGTAAAGGCCTGAAATCTGGGGAAAGGAGTTGGCCCAGTACAGAATGTGGCTGAGTCTAGAAGATCCTCAAGACTTAACCTGTTACGTGAATCCAATTAGACAAACACAAAAGAGGTAACCTGGGGATTCTGAGCATGAAGCTTGGAGCCACTTTGTGGTCTGTAGAGATCTGAAGCAGCCAACAGTGTGCTGTCTCTCTGCAGTAGGGGACGGGGATGCGTGAGATGGTACAACTAGAACAGTGAAGGAACTCAATGAAGGAATGAAGGAACTCAATGCCTAGAGAAGGAACTCAATGAAGATCCAAGGGAAAACAGCAGGCAGGAGAAGATAATGATTCAATCAAAGCAAGAACTGCTAAAAACAGGACCCACCCTTGAACTGATCAGACAATGAATAACCCTGGGATTCTTGAGCAATTCAGTACTTAAGAAAGGTACGGGACCCTCTTCTAAAATAGAACTTTGGAATTCCAAAAGATTTGAGAAATAAGAGAGATATGAATGTATTTGTAAGCCAAGTTAGTAAAGTAATATGTTTGAATATATATGCATTTTAAAACAACATCATATGAAACATAAGTTCTTATACATTGTTGATTTTCACTTACGTTTATTATATGTTGGCTCAAATACATGTTCATTCATTTAATAAACACACTTACCGAACACCTATTATTTACCAGCACAAGGGGTACTAAGTGGAGCAATGCACTACTTAGTCCTCAAGGGTTTCAAAGTTGAATAGGAGAAAACAATAAATTACAACCCAACTAGGTAAGTGCTACCATTGAGAAATGAACAAAGCGTTATGGAAGCCAGATTAATATTGCATAGAAGAGGCTTCAGTGCCTATTTCTCTGACTACTCTTCAACTTCATTCGTATTTCTTTTCTGCTTTGACCATAAGCAGGGAAACGACAGAAGGAGAGAAGGCCAAGTAGCATGTTTGTCAATGTCAAATGGTCAAGTCACATGAACACCTGTAACATCTCTGAATTTGGTACTTAGAAACTCATTGGAGAATCATTCAAACAGTACTTAAAAAAAAAAAATACTGCAATCTCATTAAGTTAGGACTCAAAGTGAAGGTGGCTTTTGGTAGAATTTAATAAGGAAATTTTGCTAATCTTTCATTAGAGTGTTCTAAAACCAGTAATTGTTATTCCAACTCTGGGTCTATGTTACCTTTACTCTAAATTCAGAGCACAGATAATAACCTACTCTTTGTTTCTGAAAACACCTTTTCTCCCCAGAATAAAGAAAAAACTACCTTTGCCCCTTCGAAAGGTCATTATTCCCCATGTGGGGAGGTGGCTAGACAACGCGTCCAACCTAGGTTTTCCTCCGCCCTAGTTTAAAGATTTTTTATAGGAAAAAAAGGGTTCTGTTCATGCAGGAAGGGGGTTAGAAAAACTCATCCTTGAAAAAGGCAAAAAGAATACTTTATTGTTTTTTCTGTTTTTGAGACGGGACGTTACTATGTTGCCCAGGCTGGATTCAAACTTGTGGGCTCAAGCAGTCCTTCCACCTCAGCCTCCCAAGTAGCTAGAATTACAGGCACACACCACCACGACCAGCTGGGGTTCTTTCTAATTCATTCTGTAGGGCTCCTCTCTGTCAGCCAGTCCCTCTACGCTGTGGCTTCTGGCTTCCCAGAATCAACATGGTGTTTGCGTACTGAGGATGAGGAAGAGAGAAGATGATTCCAAATTCTCCCAGTTCCATCCTCACTGAGTGATATTCCTTCAGCTTCTCTCCATGATTTTCTATCTCTTCTCCAATGATAAATTTGAAAATGGGAAACGGGGCTTCAGGAATTGGAGCACAGGCAGGTGATCTTTTTTTTTAAAGTAACTTGATAGATACATTCACTCATCTAAATTTACCTGTTGTAATGGCAGCTGCACACTCAATTTCCCTTTAAAAATTCACAAATGTGTGTGGAGCAATAATTGTAGGTCCACTGGTGGATGATCTGTTTATACAGAGTGCAGGAGTCGCCATCTAAAACCTATAAACTGTCACAGTCTGTCATCATTGCAAAGATGTGGCCATTATTTAAATTAGACTGTGAATGATTTTTTTGCCTCTGTGATGGCTTTTCAGATGGTGATATGTCAGAAGCAAGCCGCAATAAACTGGCAGTAAGCATTCACAACACATTAGTCCTGCCTATAATTTGATGCTTTCAGGAAAGCATACCAATGATATATAAAAGATTGTGTCTCTGTTTATGCCTGTCAGAAAAAAAAAATCCAAGGAAATATATTTGACATAATTACCTAAATATGAGCTGGGCATTATGGATTCTGCAGGTAGACAAAAATTAATATGCCTCACTTATTGCCAACTAGGATAGATCCTTGTTAAGAAGTCTCTCTTGAATATCAGTGAAAATAATCCCTCATCTTGATTTAGTATTCAATATTCCATAAAGCCTTCAAATAATATAATCTCATTTAATTTTCATAGCTATTATTACTATGTATTAACATTATTATCATGAGTATGTAATATCATCATTATTCTCATTTTACCTATGAGAAAGCTGTGGCTCAGAAAATTTTTGGTGACTCACTCAAGGTTGCAATGGAGTTTTAGTAAATGATAGAACAACCTAAACCCAGGTCTTCTACCTTCAGAGCGCCTCCCCCTGCTACAACCTGCCGTGGAGTCTTTTGTGGCTTTATCCTCTCGATTGCATAATGAATCATTTTCAAGCGTGTCCAAAAAATAAGCAGTCAAGTTCAAAAGACCGAATTTCACTGCAGTGATTATCATGTTTCTCAAGCTATACATTAGAATCACCTGGGGAACATTAAAAATTCAGATTCTCAAGCCACACCCCACATAATATTAATACACAGCCCAAATCATCAGATTAACTGGTGTCCATAATTTTTTTTAACTTTGAAGATATTACAACGTGTGGCCAAAGACACCATTTTTCTAAATTGATGGGCATTAGAGTTCCCTGAGAAGCTTATCTGATGACAAACAGCCCCTCCTACCCCAGAAGACTTGATTCATTAGATAGGACAGAATTCAGTTGCCTGAACTTTTAAAAAGCTCTCCCATTGATTCTGATGCACAAAGTCTGAGAACCTTTGCTTTAGGTAGTAAGATCAACTTTAGAGTTAGATGAATCTGGATCTGACAGTTCTGCCTTTACCAGCTGTGTGACCCTAAACAAGTTACTGCACCTCTCTAAGCTTCAGTTTCCTCATCTATAAAGAGGACGTCATAGTAGTCCTTCTTTTTCACAGTTGTCTTAACAATTAAATGAAACAGTGCAGTGGTTCTCAAAGTGTGGTCCATGGACCAGCAGCATCAGCATTACCTAGGATATTGTCGGAAACACAAAAACTATCAGGCTCCAGCCACATCCGAAACTCAGAGGGTAAGGTCTAGCGGTACTTAGCAAGATGCCATTCAACGTGATTGTTATGCATACTAAAATGTAATCAGTGATATAATGCATGTAAAGTGTTTAGACCAGTGCCCGGTATACAGAAAGTGCTCAAAAAATGTTAGATATAGTTTGTGATTATCCACATCATTTTCATCATCTTCATCTGTATAAATAGCTTGGAATGCATGGTAAAACACATCAACTCAAAAATCACAACTGGAAATAAAATTACAAAAGAACAGGCTCAATGTCAAGATTACTGCTAAAATTATCAACACAAACGGTCTTTGTCCTCATGAACCATTCAACATTCCTGGTAAATTGCAACCATCTGACTATATCATTTCCCTCTTCAAACACCCGTCCATAGTTTTAATTGCTCACAGCTCGAAGTCTAAAGTCTGGCGTTAACTTCTTCACCAGACAGGTGTGTATAGCTCCCTCCCTTCCTGTATACATCCCCGGCTTTTTTCCAGTTCTTTGAATGACTCATGCTCCTGTCTACCTCCTGATTGATGAGAATTGCCCTACTAAGAACTGTTATCTCTCAGAAAAGAAAAGGACGCAAAAATTAGGAATTAATGCAGTAGTTAGGTAAAATAACCTACCGAGTTCCTCCTGTGTCACAGACAAGCACTGGGGCTTTGTAGATGAGTGAAACAGAATCTCATCCCCAGCTGAACAGAGTCTAATGAGGGAAAAGCAGACATTAAACAAATGCTCACAAATTAAATGGCTGCATGTGTGCAAAGTTTCACAAAGGACAAGCACAAGGTGCTAAGGAAGACTGCGATGGAGTGCACGACCTGGTGTGTCGGGCAGCAGATGATGTGAGCTGAGGGAAGGCTCCTGAGAAAATGATGTTTAACCTAAGGTTGAAGATGTGTAGAAACTACACAAGAGGAAAGAGCATAAGGCAGAGAGATTATGAGCATCCCAGGTAGAGAGAATGAAGCGCAGAGGTCCACAGGTGGGAAAGAGAATGGTGCTTCACAGGTGGTTTATCTGGGACAAGTCAGAGATGATAAACACCTGTCCACTCAGCTGCTATCACCAACATCAGGATGAAGGGTGGATTCTTAAACCAACATTAGCTTGATTCTCTGTGTTTGTTCAAGAACCCAAGAAAGTGTTAGGTCACGTTGCTGAAACTTTGAGAAACTGAGTGAATTGGTCATAAGCAAAATCTAAAGTCCTTGGAGTATTTTGGAGTCCATTTGGAATTCAGATCTCATCCCAAATCATCAAAACGGAGTCCAAATGGCTGGTGAAGAAATGTGACGACAAGTTAGAAGAGATTATTTTTGCCTTAAGCAAAGAAAGATGAAAAGCAATTTTATATTGGTCCTCTGTATTTGAAAGACTTTTCTATATAAGAAGATGATCTGTTTTCCTTCATCTCCATGGAGAACAGGGGAAAAAGAAATGACTTTAAACAGCAGTATTAAAAAACACAGATTAAATATAAAGTAATTTCTTGACAATAAAGAGAATTAAGTTTTGGGGATGTTACAAGGGTAGACTTAAGTAGTTTTCCTAAGGCATTTCCATAAATAAGGCAGATCTGCCTGTTCTGGAGATATTTTACCTGGAAGCAGAATGGTGAGCCGCCGCGTTTCTTCGAGGAGTTGGCTGACCTCTGAGGTCCGTTCCAAAGAAGGCAACGATCAATGCAAATAAATTGAAACAACAGTGCCATCTAGTGGAAAGCTCAGTCATAACACTCAATATACCAGTCTCAGTGAATCCCTATATACTTTAAACATGAAAACTAACCTTTTAAAAACTAGATGTAAATTTGTTTCAAGATTTTATTTTCCCATTTATGCCTCAACCACATACACTAAAGCAACCCCCAAATCGTCAAGCTGATTAATATCTGAATCCTCCAGAGGGAACTAAGAGATTATAAGTACTTTGATAGTCGTAGTTTAAAGGATAAACCCAACAGAATCAGAACGTTTTAATTAACTTCTTAACGGCCACACTCCCGATGTATGTCTTGGGCTTTCCAGATTTGACGCCAAGTCTAAATGCAGAAATGCAAAGTGACTGCTGGTTAGAAGTCATGGAAAGCTAAAATGACTGGCAGGCCTTTTTGGCTGCCCTCTTGCTTGTCCTTCTAGGTGACCCTCTCTCAAACATAATCTTACTGGAGACATCCCATTGTCCCAGGTGAAGACATCCTATTGTTTAGATGGATCCAAATGTCGAGCTTTGTCAGTATAGTCAGAAATTCGTATATTCATAAGCAGCACTTCATGCCGGTAAAACTTACACGGGTCAGACAGGATTCTTACGGGAATTCAGTGAGATAACATATATGACTTACGTGTGGAAACTAAGTGCCAGTTACTTGAGATCCAAGTCTACTCTTTATTCTCCACTCTGTGAAAATGTCTTTTTCCTTTGTAGTAGGCATAATGATAAAATTGGAACTTTGTCAGGTGAAGGTGTTGGAGGGACCCCGCAAAAAAAAAAAAAAAAAAAAAAAGGAGTTCTGCTTCCGGGTTATGTGATAGCCCTCTGGGTAGGCTGTTTCAACCTGGGCAGCTTCTGCAGCACCCAGCTCCTACAGCGAAGGCAGCTTCTCCAGCACAGGACTCCATCGCTAGCTGGCCAGAAGTTCAAGGCAGCTCCCATGCATGGCTTTGCTCCACACTCTTTTAGAGAGCTTCTCAGTTATATGCCTCAGGCCTGGCACTTTCCCAAATATGGCCTCCCGGGCATGCTTTTTGAGGGCTTCACAGCCTCAGCAAACCTCTCCACTATTCAGGGAGCCACAGCCATGCCCTCAAGGTCTGGATTGAGGCTTGAGGGCTGGGAGATCGGATTTTTCAGATGTGTTCCTTTCTTGGATTCTCTCTTTCAGCTCTTAGTGGCTGCCCTGTATCTGTCCTTCCTGCAGTCTATATAGTTATTTTCACTCCTTACTGGGCAATCCCCAGGCCTCCAGTTCCCTACTACAGTTATACATTTCTATATTAAATATTCCCTGTTCAAGTTACTGTGGGGTTTATGTCTCCTGATTGGACCCTGATTGATACACCATACAATAAATGGTAGCTAGGGACACATCCAAGTTTTACAGGATCTGAGTTTTACAGAATTTGGGGGAGTTCCCTTCAAAATGAATATATGAAATTATTAATACAGGATTACATACAGAATCTTGGAAGAACCTCATGCAAATGACAGAGCCTGAAATAATTGGCTTTACGGTAAATCCACCACTGATGACAGCTCCTGTTTTGATTAGAAGAAGATGTGAAAGACATGTGTCTCATATCAGTTTACCTTCCTCCTTGATATCATGGTTTTGGGAAACAGAAGTCATCCTCAGAGAGATAGAGTGTTTAGAGAAATCACATACCAAGGAATATCAACGCCCCTGGATAATAGTCGCTGTTCTTGTGCCTTTCACATGCCTTCCCTATACCCCATCCCGCCCACACACACATCCTTTGGCTCCCTGTTGAGTCTCTTCTGACTCTGTAAGACTCCTTTAAAAGGTACTTTGCTTTTCCACTACTTTCCTGCCTGCCTGCCTGGGTACAACTAATTGCTTCCTTATGTATGTGCAAATAAAGCTTCAAACATACAGTATTTTATTATGGATTCACCAAACTGAAATGTAGATATTTATCCGTGTGTCTCCCTCCTAGTGCAGTGCACAAATCAAATATTCAGTTAATGCTGTATGAATTTAATTGAATTGAATGATGCAAATTTCAGACATGCTTCAAATTCGTCAGTGCCCTTCAAATCACACTTTGTGGGTGATTGATTATCCCATCTATTCAAAGCTCTGACAATGAAACTATTAATACAAAATAAGGTACTTTCTCCCAAGATGAGTTCCATAGACACTAATCCTAGATTGCACAATGCATGTTTTAATCTAATCAAATAGATTCCCCCAAATAAAAAGGGATAATACACCTCTTAGTGAAAAAGAAAATAGATATCAAACAACCAAACACATCTATGAAATGTTTAAAAATGGCTTTCACTTGAATGATATTAACATAGAAGTTGCACCCACAATGAGTCACTTTCCATCTGTTATTTTCCCAATAAAAGGAAGCCCAGGCTGGGCCCGGTGGTTCACACCTTTAATCCCAGCACTTTAGGAGTCTGAGGCAGGCAGATCACCTAAGGTCAAGAGGTCAAGACCAGCCTGGCCAACATGATGAAAGCCCATCTCTATTAAGAACACTAAGACATTTCCTTTCCTTTAGTTGCCTAGGGCCCTCAGACTGGTCCAATGAAATGTCTTAGTGTTCTCCGCTCCTCGTCTCTTTCTCTAGCCTTATAGTCTTGCTCTGACTAGTAACGATAACTATTGCAGGAAAGGAAGCAGATGGATAACATTTGGTCTAATGGGCTGATGGAAGAGAAATGGAATCATGGAAGCATTCTGAGTATATCCATTCATGATGGACCATAATTCATATTTATCTGTCACGATCTCAGATGTTTGTGTGTCACTGAAAGAAATCTGTGTAACTTGATTAAATCCTAATCTATTTAGGGAGAGGTTTCTAGGGCTTTGGGGTGGGAATGGCACTTGGGGATATAGATTAGGAGTTCCTATCCAGGGATTTCCTTAGCCTTTAATGGAAATCTCTTAGAAAAGGAATTAACATTTTCCTAATTCATTGTGCCCAGGCACCAAGGAGAAAATAAATTGCTAAATGCTATAAATTGGTTTAGATATGAGAATCCAGTAAGATATCAGAAGAATCTGCCGTCACTCTGTGATTGTATTTAAGGTTATCTTCAACATAACTTTTGAACAGTATAAGTTAACAGAGATCAGAAGAATTCTAGCTTTTCTCTGTATTCTCCTCCTCTCTCCTCATTCATCCCCCAAACTTCTGATTCCCTTAATCTTTCCGCATTCTTCCCTTTTTGACTCTTCTTTAAATTGCTTATCTCAGGAGAACCAATATGAAAATAACTCTTAACTTGAACAAATGCAAACAAAAAAACACACCGCAAGACTCTGCAAAATCTGGAGATAATGAAATGTAGATAAACCTGGGACTAGCTCACTGCTTCAAGGAAGGCTGCAGTAGCCTGGCAAAGTCACTGAAATAACCAGTTTTGCAGTCAGACCATGCAGCATTTGAGCCCCAGCTTCCTCACTTACTAGCTGTGTCCTTTAACCTTTCTCGTTTGTAAAATGTTAATAAAATTGTACTTTGTTTCATAGAATTATTGCAAAAATTAAATGAGATAATGTATGTTTAAAATGCTTTAATCTAATAAGTTATATGCAATAGATCCTTTTGTTAGTTATTATTTTATTATTACTTTACTCTTTCAACTTTAATATAAATTAGAACAGATGAATTTATACCATTTTTAAGAAGTCAGATAGGCATAACAGAAAGCTTTATCAGGAGATGTTCTTGATTAATCTCACCTGGGAACATTTTTTATTTTTCACATTTCACTTCAATTATGGTAAGTTTTTAATAACTGTTAATAGAATGAATAAAAATTTTTTCTGCAATTTACCTCACCATTGAATTTGTATGCTATTTATGATTTTCTATATAAATAAATCATGCATTTCCCACTCGAGGGGAACACAGATGCTGTATAGCACAATGTCAATAGAAAAAGACATTTTATTAGACATGGGCTTTTCTGAGTTTACCAACTTTTATTCATTCATAGAATGACAATCAGCATCATCCATGTGACAGAAATTTAGTATTATAGTTTCATGAAGGCAACATTTTAGAGATAAGCATTCATAGAAATGTATTTGATGATCCAAAGCCGTTCTTTACCTTTTCAGATTATATGTTTTTTACCAAAAAATAGAATTTTAAGACAAAAGTTATTCTGTAGTTAGATTTCTTCAAAAGAACATATCATTCTTCTATTTCACCACTCCAACAATGAAAAGCAAGACTAAAATTAAAATGTAGCAACTATATGCCAACACTCAGAAGGAAGAGGGGAAAATGACTCATTCACCTGTCTTTTTGTTTTTAATTTCATTGTATTATTATTTTTTTCAACACAGGGTCTTGCTGTGTCACCCAGGCTGGAATGAAGTGGTGCCATCAAGATCATTGCAGCCTCCGCCTCCTGGGTTCAAGGAATCCTCCTGCCTCATCCTCCCAAGCAGCTGGAACCACAGGCACATACCACCACAGCCAGCTAATTTTTTATTTTTGGTAGTGAAGGAGTCTCACCATGTTGCCCAGGCTGGTCTCAAACTCCTGGCCTCAAGCAATCCTCCAACCACAGCCTCCCAGAATGTTGGGATTACAGGTGTGAGCCACTGTGCCTGGCCTGTTCACCTATTTTTCTAAAACAAGACTAACCATACAGTTTCATGTTGACTTGTATTGCTCAGCGGGAAACAAAAACCTGGTCAAATATATTTATTTGACTGATTCCTTGTACTGGCATTTTTTAAAGTGAATTATGTTTTTAAAAAACAAAAATGAATTGTGATATGAAGATGAATTATGAATTATCACAGTTAGACTGAAAGCCAAACCAGAATTTTCTATGTGTCTTACGTGATTTATCTAGCTTTGGAAAATTAACTGTTGCAGAAATCATACAGCTAAATGAAGCTTTAGTGGTCTTAAGTCTATCATTTTATAGATAAGAAAACTCAGGTGCAGCAGGGCACAGTGGCTCATGCCTATAGTCCCAGAACTTTGGGAAGCTGAGGCAAGTTGATCATTTGAGGTCAGGAGTTCAAGACCAGCCTGGCCAATATGATAAAAACCCCATCTCTACTAAAAACACAAAAATTAGTTGGGTGTGGTGGCACACACCTGTAATCCCAGCTACTGGGGAAGCTGAGGCAGAAAAATGATTTGAACCTGGGAGGTGGACGTGGAGGTTGCAGTGAGCCAAGATCTTATCACTGCACTCCAGCCTGGGTGACAGAGCGAGACTTCATCTCAAAAAAAAAAAAAAAAAAAGAAAAGAAAAAAGAAAAAAACCTCAGATGCTAAAACGTTTGATAACTTGCCCAGGTCACCAAGAAGTAAGTGCAGGAGCAGGAACTTGCTCTGGGGCTACATGGTGACACAGTCTGTGCTCCTAACACTGAGGGCTACATGGTCTCCTGGCCCTGTCCACTTTCCTCCCAAAGAGCTGCAGCAGGCTAAAGCTTCCCAAAAGCCCTCCAGAAAAAAAATTCTATATAAAGTGGCTTAATCCATTGTCTCCCAAACTTACTTGTCATTGAACCTGTTCACCTATTAGCACCTATAAGTGTTCTCCATGAAAACATTTTGAGAAAGTCCCAGGTAATACAATTATCCTCACTGCAGAGCCATGTGAACTAGGTCTGCCAACAATTCACGTGGTACTCAATCCAAACGTGCAATGGGTAGACCAGTTCTTTCTTGTAACTTTCCATGTACACAAATCAGCTTGGGCTGTTGACAAACCAGCTCAACAAAATGCCCATAAAAGAATGAGCATTTGCTCATGCCAGCTGACTTTACCCGCCACGGGAAAAGTTAACCTGTGCAGTAAAATGGTGCATGGCTGTCATCCCCTCACACAACAGTGTGTGGCTGGCTCTCATCCCTTGTGCAAAACAAAATTAACACAGCCTCACAGAGAGTGCCATTTACTTTTTATTTATTTATTTATTTTGAGACAGAGTTTTGTTCTTGTTGCCCAGCCTGTAATGCAATGGCACAACCTCAGCTCAATGCAACTTCCATCTTCTGGGTTCAAGTGATTCTCTTGCCTCCACCTCCCAAGTCGCTGGGTACTTTCTTTATATAAGTACCCAATTTACTATACAAAGGCTTAGTTAAAAGCATGTGCCAACAAGCCCAGCTTTTTTTTTTTTTATAAGTAGAAATGGGGTTTCACTATGTTGGTTAGGCTGGCCTCGAACTCCTGACTTCTTGAACTCCTAACCACGGGTGATCCACCCACCTTGGCCTTCCACAGTGTTGGGATTATAGGCATGAACCACCACACCCAGCCAGAAGGTGGTGTCTTACTTACAATAGTGTCTTTAAGGCCGGGAACTCTGCTTTCTTTCTTTGTTTTTGCTTTTTTTTTTTTTTTTTGAGACAGGGTCTCACTCTCTTGCCCAGACTGGAGTGCAGTCACTGAAACCTCCACCTCCCAGGCTCAAGCAATTCTTCTGCCTCAGCTTCCCAAGCAGCTGGGATCACAGGCACGTGCCAATATGCCTGGCTAATTGTTGTATTTTTAATAAGGACAGGGTTTTACCATGTTGGCCAGGCTGGTCTGGACTCCCTGACCTCAGATGATCTTCACACTTTGACCTCCCAAAGTGCTGGGATTACAAGCGTGAGCCACCGCACCCAGCAGGGACTGTACTCTTAACAAATCTTGCCCACGTCCTCAGGTCTCAGGTAGAACAAAGAGATGAAGAAATGCAATTGTAAGCAAGTATATTTTTCATATTTCTATGATAATTTCTTGTATCTGCACTCATATTAATATTTTATCTGGTAATCCTTTTATAGAAATAATACGTGAAGTGTATTTTGATTATTGGAGTGAGTGTGACAGTTTATCCAAGGCCATACTTAACTGATAAATTCAGCTTCGAGGGAAATGAAAAGAAAACCAAGCGTATTAATTCACTCAAGTCATTGGTACCTCCCTTCCTGCCTTGCCCTGTGATTTTAAATATAAGTACTATTAAAGGACTAATGAATGCTCTAATTATGTGCGCTTTAATAGACTTATTAAAGAGTGAATGGTGATTTCTCTCTATAAGTACCCAATTACTATACAAAGGTTTAATTAGGGAGAGAAGGAGAGGGGACTGGTATAGAGTAACTGTTCACCAGACAAAACAGAATGTAAATGTATAAAGAAAAATAAATAGGCCTACGTTGGTAAAAGTCAACACAGACAATGCCCTCATTTCATTCTGAGATGTCACACTTTGGAGACATCCCTGAAGAGTATAAGGTATATTTTAACTGAAATAATCCTTTCTAAATAATATCGTAGTCTATTGAGAACCACATCTGTGGATTTGCAAATTAAATCAGTTTGAGAAAGGAAAGAACCCCAGACCATATAACCTTTTACTTTGCAAAAGAGAACTTGAATATTAGCAATATTTGAATAGCTCTTAGAAAAATTACCTCCCATGTTTGCAAAAGCAGCACCATTATTAAGAAAACCAATTTGCCCAACATCAGACCTGTCCTTTCTAGGATTTTTTTCCGAGTAACAATAGTATCAAGAAATCACTCAAAAACGTCATTTGCCCTGGTAAGTTTTGTCCCAGTTTGGGCCCTTGAAGGCTCAGCAGTTCGATTTTATCAGCACACAAACCACAGATTCATTCTTCCTGGGTGGACTCACAAAAACCGAGCTCCTGAGACCAATGCATTTGTACACCCATGTTCACAGCAGCATTTTTCATAATAGCCAAAAGGTGGAAGCAACTCAGGTGTCCCCTTAAGAGAAATGAAAAGACAAAAAGCAGTGCATATGCACACAATGGAATCATTCTGCCTTAAAAAGGAACGAAGTGCTCATACATGCTACAACCTAGATGACCCTTGAGGACATTATGCTAGGTAAGACAAATCAGTCACGAAAGGACAAATACTGTTCCACTTCAGTGAGGTGCCCATGTAGTCACATTCATAGACAAAGTAGAATGGTGGTTACCAGGGGCTGGGGGAAGGGGTGACTGGAGGCTTCATGTGCAGTGTGTACAGGGTTTCCGTTTTGCAAGCTAAAAAGAATTCTGGGGATGGATGATAGTGATGGTTACACAACAATGTGAATGTAATTAACACCATTGAATGCTACACTTAAAAATGATTAAGATGGTAAATTTTATGTTGTATATTTTTATCATAATTCCCAAAACTGGAAATCCCTGTTTTAAGTTTATATTAAATAACACAACTGTTTCAGGGACTTGAATATATGCAGCTTTATAATTAGACTAGCTTTTCTCTATGGCATCAAGAAAAGCTAAGTCATCAATGGAAGTTTACTCTGAGGGCCTAGACTTCCAAAGAGGAGAGTACAATGAGCGGGAGGCTTAGGACATTTCTCTATCACAGATCACATCCATCTCACATCGGAGACAGACTTGTCAGAGGAGCCAGAAAGCTTGGATCCTGAAGGTCAGGACTCTCCGTATTCAATTTCACAATAAACGGCAGCTTTGTCAGGGATCTGGGCTAAGGTTCCCTCCACCTGGATCTGCCCAAGCTGCCTGGTTTTCTTTCTTCTCTATTTCTAAGGCTAATCAACCCTTTTCTAATTAACCTAATCTTTCTTTAGCTGTGCAAATATATTCAATTAGATCACAGTCGAAGCTTTCAGATCCAGGAGGTATTCGGTCTAAAGCAGCTTTTGTAGATGACAGCAAAATTATTGACATTACTTCGAAGAATATCACATTTCTCTTACTTGTGAGCTTTTAGAGAATACCTCATTGTAGTGTACAGGTATTAATATTTATAGACCTCGCGCACATGATAGGAAGTAAAATATTTAGTTCAAGCCCAGTCAATGTTTTCTACATTGTATTATTGGTACCTAGGAAGGTCAACACTGCCTCGATCCCTAGGATCCACCAATTATGATAGGAAATCATGGAAATTGCTGAGAGAGCTGAGATAGACATAACTTTGGGAAAAAAAGGACTAGAGAAAGAAAACAGAAATTAAGTAATAAGATAAGCAAAGTAAGAAGATAAGAAAACAAAAGAGAAAACAATAGTATGTACCATTGTTCCCCTTATCAGCAGTTTTTCTTTCCAGCACTTCCGTTATCTGAGGTCAACTGAGTTCTGAAAATATTAAATGAAGAATTCCACAAGTTATCTGAGGTCAACTGAGGTCTGAAAATATTAAAGAAACAATCCCACATATAACTAATTCATGTCTTAAATCACATACTGTTCTGAGTCGTGTGATGAAATCTCACACTTCCCATTCTGTCCCACCTAGGACATGAATTGACACTTTGTCCAGCATATCCACGCTGTCTACGCTCCTTGCGTTACTGGATGATAGTGACCCTGTTCTTGGCATCTTGAGCAAAGACTTGGACAAAATGCACAAACAAAGCAAGGAAAGAATGAAGCAAAATTCGGGAATTTATTGAAAATGAAAGTACACTCCATAGGGTGGGAGCGGGCCACAGCATAGGGGCTGGAGGGCCCCACCACAGAATTTTCCAGGTTTCAGATCTCTTCTAGATGTTTCCACTGGTTACTTGGTGTACCCCCTATGTAAATGAACAGGATGCAGTAAAGTTACAAAGTCATTTACTCGGTGTATGCCCTATGTAAATGGAGAGGATACTCCCTATCGTAGCTGATGTGTTTCCATTTGATTTAGTTGTAGGAAGTCAGTGTGAATCGGCTTTATGGTCCCTGCCTCCTGCCTCATTTGCCTGTGAGTCACATCGTAGCTCTCTTGGTCACAAGATCACCTGTCAAGCCATCTCTGTGCTTCTGCTCAAGCAACCCTTATTTTACTTAATAATGGCCCCTAAGCTGGAGAACAGTGATACTGGCAATTCAAATATTCCAAAGAGAAGCTGTCAAGGGCTACCTATAAGCCAAATGGTGAATGTTTTCAGCTTAAGGAAGAAAAACAAAAATCATATGCTGAGGTTATGAAGACGGCTAAGTTTATTGCCTATCACAGTAAGGGAGACTGCCAACTCTGCAGAGCTTTGGTTGCGTCTCATAGGGGAAGTTTTGTTTAGGGAAGTTATTTCAATGCAGTGCTTGATTAAGACAGGGTGAAAATCATGATATAATAACAGTATGATTGGTGGAAAGAGCAAGTGTGAATTTTGAGATTAGGAGGTTCAAAGAATCTTGGGATGTAAACTGTCTATTGAAAAGTTCATGGGTCTCATGGGATGTTACTCTAATGAGCCATGACACACTTTGCCTGGATAGGAGTGTTTTGGAATCATAAAATTATGTCAATGTAGACAACGGAATAATAAGATCATGTTACTATAGACCACAGTGTGAGATACATGGTACAGTTCTCAGTATAATACATATATGATAGAATATGTGATCTATTTTATCAGCTGCTACATTACACAACTTTAGGGAGCACCATCCACATTAGTCTATGTAAATGATGTTCCTGGATTATTCAGCACAACTGCCCTATTATATTCATAGCTTGTATCATAACCTATTTAATGTGACGTATAAGGTATGCCATAATATACTGCATAGGATATAACTTATACATAGTACGTGCATGTAACATATTTTCAATCAAGGGCAAAGCACTAGAGCACTTTTACAACTTACAAAGTGTTATTCTGCATGCTCTTGTTTTTTCACAAAAAATGTGCATTTATCAGATGAGAACTGACACAGAGAATTTCAGAGAGAGAGATTTTTGTGGTCCTACAATCTAGCAAAGTGTCTGACCCACCCACACTAGGCCGTCAAGAAACAGAAAGTGCCAGGCATAACTACACCTCTCTCTCCAAAGGTCATTACGTGTTTTTCTGGCAGGGTAAAGATGAAGTTAGCTTTTTATTTTTTGGTATGCACAATGTCATCGGGGATGCTGAGTTATGTGTGAAGTTCACCACACCTTGCCCCGCCTCCCCTGTACCTTCTCCCAGGTAGCTAGTGATGTGACGCTACTCCTTAAGCTGTAGGCAGGGGTGTGATGGGTTCCTCCCATTACAGAGACCCAAGGGTATCCTGCATGAGTGAACCCTAAGGAGTGTGGAAGAAAGGATCCGCTTGTGCAAAGCAAAAGAATGGCCGGTTCATGGAACTGGATGGATTTTTGCCACTCAATTTCAGCACAGAACAAGATGGGGCCAGAGGCAGGAGATTAAACGGGACAGGTTATTAGCGACATGCTCAGGAAAAACTGAATGTGTCATTTTAGGAGCTGAATTTTATCCTGGCAGGAAGAAAAAGGTTTTGAAGGGTTTTAAGCTGAGGATAAACTTGATAAGATTTATGTTTCAGGAAGTTCCCTTTGCCAAGGGGAAGAGCGCTAACGCAAGGAGCAATGCAGGTTAGAAATGATAGCCCATATTTGGGCATGCTCCCTTTGGCATAACTCCCACTGCTACACTACCTTGAAACAGAATGTATCAAAGGACATCTGGTTCCACAACATGGAGCACCAAGATATTGACATTGTACTGAATGTCACGAGGAGACTGAAGAGATAATAGCATACTGCTCCAAAACTCTTCACTTACCTTTTTTATTGCTTGCTTCCTATGCTTCCAGTAAATTCCTTTTCAATCCTAGATCCTTCCCGGCTCCTCCACTGAGCCACTCAGCCCCATCCTCTGCTTGCGTTTCTCACGCCACAAAACAAAATCCAATTAGTTCAGTATCTGTGGCTCAGGAATTCGCCCTTAGAAGTGGGTGATGGTCTCAGTTTAATTCACCGGAGCAAGAACAAGAATAAACTAAGGCAGCTGCTGCGGGGATGGGGGAAAGAGGGGACAAACATTTTGCAGACAAAACTGCAAGTTTCAGTGACCATATATCAGAAAGAGAAGAAGTAAAAGGCCATCTTCCTTCCCAAAGCACACTGCTCTAGATCAGGCTTGTACTGTTCTGTTTTTTGTTTGACCCTTTTTTTAATTGCAATCACCTAAGTATAGATTCCTACTCTCCAGTTTCTCTCCAAATGTATAAAATGAATTGGAGCAAACCGGATGTCCCTCTCCAGGTTACCAGTCACTAATGGTGTCATTGTCTGCTAGGCAGAACTCAGAGCCACCTCACAGGGCCTCTGATGGTCTACAAAGACTTTCATGATAGAGTCCTTGTTTGTCAGGGACTCATCTCCCACTACACCTCCACGCAGCTATAGTAACAATACTTCAAAATTAAGAAAAAAGTTATGATTTATAAACAGTAAGTCATCACTTAACATCATAGTAAGGTTCTTGGAAACTGACTTTCAGTGACGCAATGTACAAGGAAACAGAAGCTAATTGATGTACAGATGTACACAAAAGGTGTGTTCCCACTGTATGTTTCTGATCACAAAAACATCACCTAACCTCTAAATAAAGTTCCCAAACACTTCTAATATCAATCGCTGAAATACATGTGAATTATATGCAACCATTAAGAAAGATTCATAAAGGCAAGTAAGATCATCAGTTGCCCCCTTTGGTGAACCTGAGAATGACAGCATTTGTTGTTGTGATGGGGAGAATCAAGGAACAAACGTTTGCAAAAGCAAAAATTGTCAGGAGCACCTCCTCCAACCATGAAGTTGAAAAAACCATCACAAACATGGAGGGCTCGCTGAGCGCTTTCATACTGCATTGGTTAGTGTCACACATGGATTGTAAGCTCTATCATTTTTCATTTTACAATCAGTTGTTTTCATTCATTCATTCATTTTCCAACCAGTTTATTCCAGCTCTGGGGCTTGGTTGGCTGGAGCCCATCCCAGCATCTCAGGGTTCCCAAGCAGGAACCAATCCCCACTAGCTTGCCATCCCATCACAGGGCCACTCCTACCCACAATCACTCACACTAGGACAATTGGACATGCCAGCTCACCTAATGCACATCCTTGAGATGTGGGAGGAAGCTACATGGAACCTACACATATATATACACACATGTGTATATATATACATGGAATACTACTGAGCCATAAAAAGGAATGAAATACTGCTATTTATAGTATTCTTTATATATATGTGTGTGTACATATATATGGAATATACACATATACATATGCATTTGTATATATATGTGCATGTATATATAAACATGGAATAGTATATCATATATATATATACATACACACACATATATATATACACACACATACACACACACACATATAAACACACACACACATATATATACACACACATAGATCTACCATTTGATCTAGAAATCCCTCTACTGGGTATCTACCTAGAGGAAAAGAAATCATAATACAAAAAGATACTTGCATATGCATGTTTATAGCAGCACAATTTGCAATTGCAAAAGTATGGAACCAGCCCAAATGCCCACCAATGAGTGAAAATGTAACACACACACACACACACACACACACACACACACACGTATATACAGTTATGCATGTGCATGTATATTTATATATATATATATATGTATGTATGTATATGTGTGTGTATATACGTATGTATATACATGTAAGTCAACATATGGCTTCTTTTCCTCTAGGTAGATATCCAGTAATGGGTTTGCTGGATCAAATAGTGAATCTACTTTTATTTTTTTAAGGAATCTGCACACTATTTCCATAGAGGTTGTCCTACTTTACATTCCCACCAGCAGTGTAAAACTATTCCCTTTTCGGCCGGGCGCGGTGGCTCAAGCCTGTAATCCCAGCACTTTGGGAGGCTGAGGCGGGTGGATCACGAGGTCAGGAGATCGAGACCATCCTAGTCAACATGGTGAAACCCCGTCTCTACAAAAAATACAAAAAATTAGCTGGGCATGGTGGCACGTGCCTGTAATCCCAGCTACTCAGGAGGCTGAGGCAGGAGAATTGCTTGAACCCAGGAGGCGGAGGTTGCGGTGAGCCGAGATCGCGCCATTGCACTCCAGCCTGGGTAACAAGAGCGAAACTCCGTCTCAAAAAAAAAAAAAAAAAAAAAAAAAAAAAAAAAAAAAAATTTAAAAAAAAAAAATAAAAAAAATAAAAAAAAACTATTCCCTTTTCATTACATCCATGCCGTCATCTATTATTTTTTGAGTTTTTGATTATGGCCATTCTTGCAGGAATAAGGTGGTATCACATTGTGGCTTTGATTTGCATTTTCCTGATGATTAGTGATGTTGGGCATTTTTTTTTCATATGTTTGTTGGCCATTTGTGTATTCTTTTGAGAATTGTCTATTCAGTGACAATTCTTTTGAGAATTGTCTATTCATGTCCTTAACCTACTTTTTGATGGGATTTTTTTTTCTTACTGATTTGAGTTCCTTGTAGATTTTGGATATTTGTCCTTTGTCAGATGTATAGATTGGGAACATTTTCTCTCACTTTTTGGATTGTCCGTTTACTCTGCTGAATATTTCTTTTGCTGTGCAGAATTTTTTTAGATTAGTTAATTCCCATCTATTTTTCTTTGTTTTTGTTGCATTTGCTTTTGCGTTTCTGGTCATGAAGTCTTTGCCTAAGCCAATGTCTAGAAGAGTTTTTCTAATGTTATCTTCTAGAATTTTTATGGTTTCAGGTCTTGGATTTAAGTCCTGATTTTTATATAAGGTTAGAGATGAGGATCTTGTTTCATTCTTCTCTGTGGCTTGCCAATTATGCCCGCACCATTTGTTGAATGGGTGTCCTTTTCCCACTTTATGCTTTTGTTTGCTTTGTAGAAGATCCGTTAGTGTAAGTATTTGGCTTTATTTCTGGGTTCTCTATTCTGTTCCACTGGTCTGTGTACCTATTTTTACACCAGTACCATGCTGTTTTGGTGACTATAGCCTTATAGTATAGTTTGAAGTTGGGTAATGTGATGCCTCCAGATTTATTTTTTCTTAATCTTGCTTTGGCTATGCAAACTCTTTTAGGACAAGGACTATATCTTCTCCACCCCTGAATACTTGGCATCTAGCCTGGAATAGACTCACAAAAACTATTTGTCAAATGAATAAATAAAATTGGTGGAACTGGGACTCAGCTAAAACTTCTCACCCTAAATCCAGTGCTATTCTCATTACATCACAGCTAATGGGTGATATAATGAGAGGTCACATCATGGTAGAAGGACCAAATACTCCATGCCATCAGATGGTAGATTTCTTATTCTTAATCTGGCTCTGTGAAAAAATAATTAGTAAAATAGTGATGAAATGGAGATTAAAAGACTGTACTATTAAGACTACAGTGACTCCTTCTCAAAATGCTTAACTACTATATTAAGTGCAAAACAGTTAAAAAGTGTTAGTCCTAAAGTTAGCAAGAAGATACAGTGCATTTTTATTAGATTATAAATATATATATGAGATTATTCCGAGATACATATTTTATGTAAACACATTCATATCACAACCATCAGTAAGCGTCCTTAATTCTTAATTTATCTGCATTCAATTGAAAAGATTTGTATTTTCTTTTTTTTTTGAGACGGAGTTTCGCTCGTTACCCAGGCTGGAGTGCAATGGCGTGACCTCGGCTCACCGCAACCTCTGCCTCCTGGGTTCAGGCGATTCTCCTGCCTCAGCCTCCTGAGTAGCTGGGATTACAGGCACACGCCACTATGCCCAGCTGATTTTTTGTATTTTTAGTAGAGATGGGGTTTCACCATGCTGACCAGGATGATCTCGATCTCTTGACCTCGTGATCCACCCGCCTCTGCCTCCCAGAGTGCTGGGATAAGATTTGTATTTTCTTGTGCTCTTTCTCTCCTTTACTATCTGTGAGGGGGCCTGGGAAATGAAAGGGTCGAATGCAAATCTGTCAGTGTGGTTGCTTCCATTTTTCTTTCTAAAATCATCAGCAAAAGTCTCCACTGAGAAACTTAAGTTGAAACCTGGTAACAATGTACTTACATAAATGTCTCTTAAATTATCTTTGTTTTCTCAGATTCTATTAGGAAGAATTATTGTGTAGCAATTTTAAGTAGGTACAATCCAAACCATGCAGATCTTGTTTTCTTTTCTTTTCTTTTTTTTGGAGGTGGAGTCTCACTCTGTCGCCCAGACTACAGTGCAGTGGCACATTGGCTCACTGTAACCTCCGCCTCCCAGATTTAAACGATTCTCCTGCTTCAGCCTCTCAAGTAGCTGGGATTACAGGCACATGCCACCATGGCTGGCAAATTTTTCTCTTTTCACTAGAGATAGGGTTTCACCACACAGATCTTATAAAGCAGTGGTCCCCAACCTTTTTGACACCAGGGACTGGTTTCATAGAAGGCAATTTTTCTACAGACTGGTGGCAGGGGATAGTTTCAGGATGATTCGAGCACATTTATTGTACACTTTATTTCTATTATACTCACCATAATGTAGAATCAGTGGGAACCCTGAACTCTCCCATCTGGGGGAGACGGGAGACAGTGACAGATCATCAGGTATTCAATTCTCTTAAGGAACAGGCAACGTATATCTCCTGTAGGCTCATTTTACAATAAGATTTGCGCTCCTATGAGAATCTAACACTGTGGCTGATCTGACAGGAGTCGGAGCTGGCAGTCATACTTGCTCGCACGACCGCCACTTACCTCCCGCTATGCAGCCTGGTTCATAACAGGACATGCACAGGCACCCAGGGACCCCTGTAGTAAAAGACTCTAATCAAGAGCTTCTTGTCTCCCAAAAAGTAACAATATATGCCAAGAAAGCTGCAGCAATATATTTATTGCGAAGGAATTAGACACTACATTAACCTGATGAAGATGTAACAATGCATGAAGCATAACTGGAGCCACATTTAAAAAAAAAATCACAAATGAAAAAGAAAATTCATTTTCAAAAGAAAATATCATATCCAAGTCAGCTTAATCTCTGAACACCATAATGCAACTCTTAATGTTGATTCTAAACATCCAGGATAGTTTACTTTAAACTGAGTAACAGAAAGGAAAGGTTTCTTTCCCAACTTTCCCAATAGATTCCTTGGCTAACATCTGTGTATCACGCCCATGAAGTAATTTTCATCAACAGACAGCAAAAAGAAAAAAACCCTCCTACAAATAGAGAAACAGGAAATCCAAGCAACAAATCAACTAGTAGCCCCCAACTGAATGGGGTAGACAGAATCAGCATTTTCTAGAACTTAGAAGCTACATTAACTTTACTAGTAAGATTTTATTGTCTTTTTAAGAAACTGCATGGATTCAAGGGCACACTGAGCTGTAACACATCATATTCACACTGGGTAACAGTGTAGAGGGGTTTCAGATGTTCATCATCTGTTCATCAAAGCTTTCTGAAACCTCTATTTACTCTTCTACTCTATAATAAATTTTCACTGTGTATAACAAACTCCCTTTGAAGAAAATTATCCCCAGATAATCCATCTGTGAAAATACAAGTACTGCAAAAAGCAGTGACGATAAATACTTTTTGAAAAGGCAAAAATGCTGCATCAACTTTCAGAGGCACTATCATAGAATCATCTCTGAAATCATCTCTGAAAAAGAGAACCGCATACGTACTTTGAAAATTACTTTCCTTGCCTATACCCAGCATGCATGAATGTCCTCTAATAAGCTATCTGTAGGCTGAGTAAGTGGAGAGTCAAAACGCAGAATTGCAGGTTTTCGTTGAGCCAGGACCACTTTCCTTTTCCCTTCCAACGGATTTCAACAGCTTGTTCCTAAGCATTTCACAGTTCGCAAAAATTTTCACATGAAAGGGAGATGATTAGAGCTTATTAGATTCTGTCAATTGGCACAAAGAAAAAAAAAAAAGGATTTCAACACAGCTTGTCATCTTTGGGAAAAAACCAATCATAATTACATTTCCTTAAACCGAATTTAAGGTAGAGAGACCTAAACGAAGAGCACTCACAATTTGGTGGGAAAATGGCAAATCCTTGTTATTTGGTGACTGTGGTACCAAGTACAGAGGAATTCATTCACAACTGAATGAGTTATTTAAATAAAAAGGCGGAAAGCTAATCTAGACATTTTAAATCCTAAATTAAATTTTTCTGGTGTGATATTTTTAGTTTGAGTAATAATGCGGGTCTGGTTTGCTACAAAATTAGCAACATTCTCCTTTACCTTGAGCTGGGTAGACTCAGCCACAATGGCCTACTTTCTTTATGTATGTTTAAAGTAATGCCTAACCAGACTGACAATGCATGTAGATGCAGCATGCTCGTTGGCACAAAGCAGGCAGGGAGAAATGGCCCTACCTTCCCGAAAAACACATAGGAGCATGACTGGTAATCAGTATTTTCCTCATATAGACAATGTCAGTAGATATTAAGACAGATACACATAAAGTGACATAAATGTTTCCACCTTTCCACCACTGAGTGAAACATGCTGTTCTTTGGAGAAAAAAATACATTCATTTTTTTCAAGTATATTTCAATATACAAAGATGCTCTGGCTTTGTTTCACTATAAAGACAAAAAGTTTCATATGTGTCCAAGGGAAACTTCCATTTACCTTCCCTTTGGTGTGGATTTCATGAAGTTCTGACTAAAAAAATTCCTCTGAATATATATCTACTCATTTTATCTGAAAGCATGAACTATGTTCATTTTATATATATATGTACATAGTAACAACAACAAAAACCAATCTACGTATGTCCAACGGCTTAGAATTGGCATGCTCTGAGGAGCGCGAGGCCCACCTGCTGCCACTAGAAGCTCAGCACCAGTGTTAGGTGGTTCCATCACCTTCAGGGTCCAGCCTCCGGCCAGCGGCACACAGGCTCTTCCTCCTGCGGTATTCGAAGGAGCACTTTCTGCTGAGGCTGCGCCTCTGCCATCATGGCTTATTTCCTATCTTGGCTTTGTTGTTAGGGTTGCAGTTCAGGTCTCTCAGCAACAGTTCACAATTGCTGAGAGCATCTGTGGGCAGCAGCTTCCGGAGTTGCTCCACTGTCTTTTGATAAGCCATTTTTTCTTGTTCCAGGGTCCGGATTAAAGACTTCATTTTGGTCTCTCTTGTCAAAAGATTTTCCAGGTTTGATTCCAAGGTCTGGATTTTAGCATGAGCTACCTGTTTGGAGAAAAAAAAAAATCCTCCAAATCAAAAATTTGAAGTCTCATTCATTGTAATAGTAGCCAGTCCTTACACATATTACTTTCACGTTACCTAATAAAATATTATGTGGAGCAAATACTCTGAAAACCTACATGGAATGATGATTTATTAGGTTTCACAAAGATGTAACTATGGAATTATCATGATTTATCTCCTCTCACTGAATACACTAATAATTCAATACTAAATCAATCCCCTTACCCACAGTAGGAGTCCCTATTCTACACCAGGTGTCCCCAAACTTTTTACACAGGGGGCCAGTTCACTGTCCCTCAGACCGTTGGAGGGCCGCCACATACTGTGCTCCTCTCACTGACCACCAATGAAAGAGGTGCCCCTTCCTGAAGTGCGGTGGGGGCGGATAAATGGCCTCAGGGGGCCACATGCAGCCCGCGGGCCGTAGTTTGGGGACACCTGTCTACACTCACTGGTGTTCCCCTGAGTAAGTGCGCTCTGACCTGGCTGAAGGAGAAACAGGAGATTCCTGACATTATCCTGCAGTGCTAAAAGAGATTTTCTGTCTCTCACTGAAATACGGCATTTTTCAAACATACACTTGGGTCTTCATCAGTTTTTGTAGCTGTAAGGGGTGGCCAAGTAATTGATGATAACTACCCTGAACTGCCAATTAAAAAGTCTACAACAGTTCAGAAGAATCATTATAAAACAGGTGCAATCCCACCTTCCCTCATCAGGGCAAATACTCAATCGCCATTGAAATCTCCAACTAAAAATGGACAATATACCAACCATTTATTTTTCTTTTTGAAAATAGATGATGTTGCCCTTTTGTGAATAGGAAAAAAAGTTCAAAATTTTCCATGACCCAGAGCCAATATAAGACAAAGTGAAGGAAATTAGTGTTCCAATTCTTAGGGAGCAACTACTTTAGAGAACCCTCATTTCTAACCTGTCTCTCCTGAGTGGTCTTGACAGGTGAATCACCATATAGAAGCAGAGTTTTAGTGTTTTCTAGTTTGTAGTCAGGTGTAGTGTTGGGGAAATGGAAAGGAGTGGTTAAGTGGAAACCAAGGAGCCTTTAGGCACTAAACTCAGGAGTCATCTCCCCTGATGACTTCAGAAGGATCACCTGCTAGCCTCCCGCCCATGATCACTCTTAAACCCCACCCCTCAGGGCATCAGGGCATGGCTACACAGCACACAGCATACAGGTGGCAAATACAGAATATTATTTTGTCAGAAATTGCTTATTGCTTGTATAAGTGTGTGCTTAGAGACAGACATGTAGTATTTTATATTCTCAAATAATTGTGAACTCCCTGATGGCAGGAATGATGTATTAATATTACATAGGAATGATGTATTAATACCACATGTATTAATATTACATGTGATATTAATAATCATTCAATTTACCTAGACATGTCTCCCTCTCCTTCAATTCCCATTTTAGTCTAGACAACTGTCATCATCCCCAATAGATGTTCACAAATGACTTCTAGGCCTCCTTACCTTCTCTCCCTGTCCTTGTTAAGGTTCCTAGATTGATGTTTCTACAGCATGGCTCAAAAACTTTGAGAGATTTCCTTCTTGACAGGATTAAAGCCATGTTCTTTGGCTTGACACTGAAAGTCACTTACAATTCTGCCTCCACCATGTTTACCCTACCTTTCTCCAACATCTATCTTAAACTGACGCCAGGCTAACTCTGCTGCTCTGCCATGTCTTCCTTATTCATGCACCCTCCTAACCAGCCTGACTGAAGACCGTCCTCATTCATTTCCTCCACCAAACCTCCAGATTCCAGCTCAAAAAGTTTCCTACATTCAATTTTTCCTCCCTTGAACTTAAACAAATGTGTATAACATGCAATAAGTATTTAAAAAGATTCCACTTTGAACTGCCATTTAGCTATATTGTGAGGGTGCATCTTTTTCCAAGTAATGTTTAATTTAACATGTCAACTGCAACCCCAAAGCACTTAGACAGTCTGCTACATGGGCTCTTGGTCAGCAATGGTTCATTCTACACACACATCCTATCATTCCTGAGGTAGTTCCGTGTATGCAGGAGGCACTAAAGAACTTCTTTGCTCAAATCTTTATTTCTTTACCTGTAATTTTTCTAGGAGGTCCATGTTTTGTCTTTTCAGTTGGCTATTGGCCCTCTCCAGCTTCTCCAAAGGTTCACTATCCTCACAGGCATATGAAGACTCCTGAAGCTCATCCTGTAGCACATGATACTCCACCTCATAGGCATGCAACTGCTTAGAAATATCCATCTCAAAAACCTGCCATGAAAGCATCATGGGTTATGCTAGCCTTTGGTATTAACAAGATACAGCTTGTGTATGATCTTGATATATTTCATGTATATTTCCAAATACTTATTAACGAAGAACATTAAAGCATAAAAAAGGAAAAAAAAATCAGGTGTGACTGTCAGTACAAGAATAAATTAGATATAGCTTACACTGTCAACATAAAAACAGCTTTCTGTGAAAGAATAAATTTTTTCTTTAAAAACAGAACAGATTATTTCTATACAATTGAAACATTCTCATGAAGCCAAGTCACTAGAATAAATTAACATCCAAGTATATTTTGCAGCCAAGATATTCATAATCTAGTAACTGTCTCCCAAAATGTAGTATACTAGATAAACAACATTAGTTATTGAGTAATTATTATGTCAGAGATAATCTCTGCTGATCAGTAAGCAAAATTGCATAGGGTATTACTATAATAAAGCAACCAAAAGCATTTCTAATTTATCTGCCAATGGAGCAGAAAGATCTTAATAAAACTTTTCAACCATTTGCTATTCCCTATAAGCCTCTTAAGCATCATTTACATATTGTACTGCACAGAGAATCCTCAAAACTGTACATTGTGAGCACTGTCCAGGGCAGTAAGGTTTAATTAGGGCTGTTATTGCTCTCCCATATCACCACTAAATAGGAAGATAGCTTTGCTTTGAAGCTAGAGGACAGTAACTACAAACTTCCTAGGGAAACGAGAGACAGCAGCCTGATGACTACATTGAACAAGCAATGGTGTCTACACCAACACTGAAAAGAAAAAAGAAATCACAAAAACCTGACTTACTCTACTAATTACTACTAGAGTTACTCAAACATTTGAATTTTAGTAAGAGAATTTCTAGAGTAACTGGTCATCCTCAAATAACCATCATCTTTTCCTTACCTCATGGGTATGGATACAATGGATTATTACACAACCATTAAAAATGACAATATGGATTTATATGTATTGGGAAAAAATCTAATATGCTATATTTTTTTAAATTATAAATCAAGTTCCACAATAGCATATAGAGTTTGATTTCATTTATGTAAAACTATATACATTTTTATATGTATATATAAGCAAAGAAACATGTAATAGTTTCAAAGCTTATCTCTAGATGTTGAGATTTGCAGTTACTTTCATTGTCTTCTTTGTGGTTTTCTGCATTATTTGCATTTTTTTCCAGTATCCATAAAGTTCATCAAAGTCTCCCTTAATATCAGCATTTCATTCACAGTAATCAACTCTAATTGTTAGGAAATTATCTCTAATATCAAGTTCAAATTGACCTGCCTATAAATTCTACTCATTAATCCTAATAGTAATCTGTAAAGCCAGGTGATTTCCTCATTAATTTTAGAAGGGAGGTGATATCTGACTTCAAATCTCTAAAAGCATAATATCTGATTCCTTTCCAGTCAAGAAAGCTATTTCTGAAAAATTAATAAACAAGTAAATATATAAGTAAAAGCTATACTTTCAAGCTCATAGAGCATTTTTAACAAACACAAACTATTAACAGATATTTATGATTTAGACTCCATGTAATAGAAAATTTTATATGAATTAATATAATAAGAGTTCATATTATAGTAAGAATTACAGGATACAAAATACTTTAATATATTGGTTATATTTGCTCCTAAAATAATATAAAACTATAATAGAATCATTTTTGTTATTCCCATTTTGTAGAGGAAGAGGCTGAGACTCAGAGAAGCTGTAACTTGCTCAAACCTCTCAGATCAGTATTATCCCACTCTGGAACTCGTCCAGTACTATCCTGTTCTGGACAACTAGAATTTAGACAATTAGGCTGATGTGTGCAAGCCAAACAACCAATTTAAGAGCTAGAAGTAGATGCAAACCCAGTATCTCTAATTCCAAAGCCTGTATACTTGCCCAACAGCTAGTAAGTGCAGGGCACCAGAACGAGGCTCCAAACTCCCTTTCTCTAAACCCTATCGTCTTTCTGCCATCAAAAGTGCCTTCAGGAAAGTGGGTAAACTTTATCAATGCTCATAAAGCATAACAGTCAAGCTATCAGTCTGCTCTTAAGCTTGTTCACTGCATCTGAACATCGGTAATATACACCTACCACTCACCTGGTCCTTATGAAGCGTCCCTAACTCTTCATAAGGACCAGGTGAGTGGTAGCTGTATACTGGTATGCAGATTACTCTCAATTTGCTTCTCAGATCCATTCTCTGCCCTCATCCATTCTATTGTACCCTAGGAGACAGACAATTCCCCACGCTTTCTTTCTGGCTGGCTTCTGGTTCCGTTTGGTGAATAGAAGATGCCAGCACAAGATCAGAAGTGGCAGGAGAAAAGGGTTGGGTATTTCTTCTCTGATCCTTCCCTGTCTAGTTCTACAAGACCACAACAACCAGCACAGAACACTTGTCCACAGTTCCGGCTCTCCCTGGGCCTAGTAACACTATTATGTCCTCCACTCAGCCCCTCTGCACCAGGGGTTTGAACAGTTTCCCTACGTTACTAGTTCCTGGGCACCTGGACATCTATGTTGTATTCCCTTAAGCCTACCCACACCTTTATAAATGGTTCCTTCATTTGAACCATCAGAGGGAGAATGTTTCCTGTAGGGACAAAAACTGATCCATCAAGTCTCCTCACTTAAGTTTCATAAAACCTCTCAGATCAGTGTCATCTCATTCTGGAACTTGTCCAGTACTGTCCCATTCAGACAGGTAGGGTTTAGATGATTAGCCTGATATGTGCAAGCCAAACAACCAATTAAAGAGCTAGAAGTAGAGACAAACCCAGTACCTTCTGATTCCAAAGCCTGTACTCTTGCTACATGTCCTCTTTGTGTATGTTAATTACAACATAATTATCAAAATAACAAAGGCAAGGGGATTTCATTTTATTTTCAGGCCTTCCTCACTCTGCCAGTTCTATCTTCAGGTTTAGCATTGGTTTATATTGAAAGGATTCCTGAAAAACTCATTACGTAGCACTAAACCATATTTCCTGTGCATAGCCAGACAGGCAATGTCACAATGTAGAAATTTTACAATAGACTCCTTTCTCAATAAAATGTATCTGATCAAAATTTTTTAAAAAGCTCTAAAAAAACTGTACCTGTCAAGCAAAGCTACATTTTCATGCTAAAGCATTTAATATATATTCAATTAAAAAAACATGCTGTATAATAATATTTGCATTTAAATCATACCTGGGTAATAATTTTTTCCATTTCAGAGGTATTCATATCAGGTAGCGTGCTTTTAAGGAACTCAACAATATTTTCAAAGCTTTCACATTCCATTATAAGTGTCTCTTGGCTGCTCAGTAGGCTGAGTGCAATCTTAAATATAACTTCAGTTCCCTGAAGAAAAATAATATCTAAAAGAAGAGATATAATTTTCATGATCAAAATCATGCATCCACTCTTGTGAAAAGCATGCTATTTGTGCTAAAGGTTTTTGTTTACTTGTTTTACATATTTTGCAAAAGAAAACTAGTCGAAAGCATCTAGCTTTTTTAAAAATAAAAAGGTAATATAACTAAACATATAAGCAGATGTTTTAATATTCCTCTTAAGAATCTCAGATAAAGCCAGAGTAAAAATGGACAAAGTATATACCTCTGTCCATGTACTATCTGTAATTTTTAATGCCAAATTTAATGGCGACAAAGTAAACCTCAAGGACAGTTATTCAACTGATATTTAGATTTTTCTTTGCAACAGGAATACAAAAACAAATTTACATAACAAATTAGTACTATTCCAACTCTCATTACCATAATAAAAAGTAAATGAACCAGCTATGTAATTAAATCTATACCATACCAGGAAATTAAAAAAAAAAACTTATAAGAAAAATAAAAACAAATAACAACAAACATATAACCTCAATCAGAAGAGAAAAATAAGAGCTACCCTAACTCAAAGCCCTGCTTTCTTACAAATACAAACATGCAATACTTTTCAAAAGTATCAAGTACTAGGCTGGGTGTGGTGGCTCATGCCTATAATCCCAATACTTTGGGAGGCTGAGGCCAATGGATCACTTAAGGCCAGGAGTTCGAGATCACGCTGGTCAACATAGTGAAACCCTGTCTCTACAAAAAATTCAAAAATTAGCCGGGTGTGGTGGCACGTGCCTGTAGTCTTAGCTACAGGCTAAGGCAGGAGAATCGCTTGAACCCAGGAGGCAGGGGTTGCAGTAAGCTGATATCATGCTGCTGCACTCCAGCCTGGGCAACAGAGCAAGACTGGGTCTCCGATAAACAAAAAAAGAAAGAAAGAAAAGTATCAAGTACTTTTGTATGAAAGTTTCTCTCAATCTGTGTCATTCTTTAATAAATAATATATAACAGGGAGTCCTTAATGAAGAGAGAACCATAAATCTTTATTTCAAACGGTAATTCTTCTTGTCCACGCATCTTTCCATTTTCTGCCAGTCTCTATTCTTTTATAAATTCAAACAAGAGAGATGAACTATTGTACAGCCAACAGCATCATTTGTACTCTCATAACAAAAAACTGATACTGAGGACATTTGTCTCTTGAACTCTTGATATCAAGCTTCCAAGGGTAAGTCAAAGAGAGATGCCCTGAAACATTTTGATGTGGTAGACTATTCTCTGGAAGAAAAACACACAAACAAAAGGACTTATAGAAGACCCATTAACAGGAACCCAAGCTCCAGAGAAAATGTCAGTATAGAAAAGCAATAGTGTATATTCAATAAACAACAACAAAAAAATGTGGTGAACATTTGATTCAGTGCATTTTAACTTTACTTTTCTGCTACACTTTATAAATTGTAGTATCGCTAATGCAGTGTTCAACTTTCAAACCACAGCCCTCAATAAGAAAGACATTGTACGTTGTAATCTGGTACATACACATATTACACATATATCCTCAAAACAAGTTTCTCCCAACAACATATTTCCTTACTATTTGTAATATTCCCTAATATCTTCACCGTAGGCTCTTCTATTTCATTTTTTCAAACACTGGCAATGACCTACAATAGAGCCAGTACTCACAATTTGACAAAAAGCTCCAATTGAGCAGAAGTGCAGTTGTGAGTGGATACTGCCTGCTTTGACCATGGCTACTAAATAGATGAACAGAACATAAAAATTAAAGGAGCCCTCTCTAAGGCTATTGAGGTCCTAAACGACATCATTAGAACCAACCTCTGATGAATAATTGGTTGTTGTTCTTGTTTGACTTTTTGCTTTTTAAATAATAAACAAATACAAAGACTTACAAATAGATTTAAGGGCCTCCAAAGGGAACATAAACCATGTTACACTCTCTTTCTATTCCCAGTGCCAAACACTGTGATTAAAGCAGCCAGTCGCTAACTTGCCCTGGGCTCTACTGACTGTAGTTAGCATTTCTTCCCTGAGCCACCAGTCTTAGAGACTGTTCCCAAGCACTGCCTCAGCATGAAAGAAGGGTTACATAAGCAATGAAACAGGAAGTAAAGTTATCCTGTTAACAACAAAAAAATCAAGACTAAGAAATGCCATTAGAAACAATGTTGAGACAGGTACTTCCATTGACCCAGTTAAAGAACATGTTTTTTTTTGTGTTTTGAATGCAAGATGGGGGGTAGAAAGATGTTATCTAAAAATCTGGAAAATTATACAGAGTCTGTCCCTAGCCCAGATTTTAGAAGTATACCCTCTGATTTTTAGGCATAAATGAAAATAAGAGCTCCATTACAACTTACTCAAATACAGGAGCCTAATTACTCTTTCCCTTTTAATTTCAATTTTATGTAAGACAAATATGGTTTAAAATTACTATCAGAATAGAGCCAGGCACGTTTATTAAATTCCACCAGCAATTTCCTATTCTGTGTAACACATGAGAAAACAATAGGGGCACTATATGGCTAGAAGTAGAAACACAGTCCTTGGAATAAATAACACTGTCCATTTAATTACAGATATCTCTTACCAAAAACTCTGGCTACAAATCCTAATGAAAACTGAGAGGCAAACAGTGTGAGGAACCAGGGGGCAGCATAAAGACTGGGGCTGATTTCATTTTCTTCAAGGTGATTGTAGAGATCTCTGTGATAGTCATGAAGGAGCCTGGACAGCTGGTACATTTGAATCTAAAGTTAATTTGGAGAAGAAAAAATAAAATATTATGCATTTATTTGCATGTGCATCAAATACATGGATTTTAATTTATTATTCTAATATTTAATAACAAATTCACATACTGTATATAAATATAAGTGATATTGCTTTATTTTTATGATTTTAAAGTTGATACTAAAATCCAAGTTCACTTAACTGAAGTCATAAAGCAAGTCACTGGAAGTCCATCTGAGAAGACTGGGCAAGTGTCTTTATCATGTGTGTTTGAGTATCACGTATATAGAGATAAATTGATATTTATCTTCTGTGGCATTGCTTTTGGAATTTAATGAGAACTGTCCTGGCTCAGGAACCTCATAGAAGATCCCTTCTAATTTCAGACTAATTCCAGAAGAGCCTCCATTCTAAAGAATCTACTATGTTCAGTGCAGAAGCTTATTTCTATCTGCTGGGACCAGCACGTGATTTATGAAAGAGTTCTGGCTCTCCAGACAATCTGCACTATAGGGACAGAATTAAAGCTTAAAATGTTACAGGGCCAGAAGCTTGAGATTTTATTTCTAATATTCAAGTTATTCCAGCAGCATATTTTTCATGACAAATAGGATTAAAGCAAAACGTGTAGTTGTTTATGAATGTTTCTAGAACTAAAAGAAAAACTTCTTTCATTTGGCTATTGAGTTGATTACTGACATTTAACAAAAAATCATAAAGACAGCATCCAGAAACTTTCAAACTCTTAACATCTATAACACTAAAGATAAAGGAGTAGTAACAAACAAATTCCTGAATTGTGTTTTAATTAAATTTTTATCCACACAGTTAACAGATAAGTGGTGGTTCCCTGATCAGTTCTATAAGCTTGATATTTTGGTGTAAAAATGTATAAAATATTTTATTAAATGTTTATTAAATCTAGAACTTCTTTCACTAGAAGAAATTATTAAAACATCACTCTTAAATAGCTCTATGAAAATATAAAAAAATAACCAATTATGTTGTGAATTCAACAATTATTTCTAGAATATAGAATCCTTTAGAAAAAAATCAAGGACTATAAATAAATACAAAAAATTGTTTGGTCAATCCTTATCCACAATAATGTCTTTGGAAACTCAGTTTCCACACAAACGGTAAATAAAAGGGAATTAAAGAGCCACAGGAAGTCATAGCTATAAAATAAGAAGCTTAGCTGGAGACACAGAAAGGTTTTTTTTGTTTTGTTTTGTTTTGTTTGTTTGTTTGTTTGTTTGTTTGTTTGTTTTTTAATGAGATTATCTCAACAACTCATGTTGAAAAAAAAAAGCATGTATTTCCTTTAGACCATTTACATTGTAGAAACCAGAAATTCTGAGCATCTGTCAGAAGAATAATCAGTATTTTGATAAGCACAAAAATCAAAAACGTCTAATTAGCAGCATAAAAAGAAAGCACATCATCAAAAGCATACTGTTCCTGTTCACTTGTGATTATACAAAGAAGCAATACTTCAACATTTAATTTTTTTAAAGAGAATCCTATTCCCCCTCCCCGCTGCCCTACATTCTCAACTGGGGGTTAAGAGGGTTTCTTCCATCAAGAGATAATTGGGCAGATAAGAACACAATTCAGGTTTCCTTCAAAGGAAGCTTTAATGATAAAATTCTGTTTGCTAAGAACAAATAATTCTTCAATTCTACCTCATAGATACCAAGGCAAACCTTCAGATTAAAGAGCCGTAACTGGAGGGGAAAGATGCAGAGAGAGACAAGGGTAGCGGAGAGATGAAGAAAAGGGGAGACTGAAGGCTTCAGAGGAAGAGACGTAACACCTTTAACACAGAGAGCAGCAGAAACAAATGTGATGAGATACAGATATTTAAAGTTGTAAAAGACCTCAACCCCCACATTTTACAGATAAGGTAACTGAAGCAGAAAGCTGGAGTACCTGAGCCACCAACAGAGAAGCAAGAAATCAGAAACCTTATGGAGTGAGTCCAAGGCCACTGCAAGAGGCATTTCAGCACACTTCCAAACATCCTGCTGGCTAGGCCCAGACACTATCTCCTGCTCCAGAAGTTGGAAAAGTGTTGTATTTCACTTTAAAAAGCAAAAGGACCCATTTTCCCAGAATAAGGTCTCCAATACTGTGGCCTACAGCAATGCTGTCACCAAAGATTTTTAAACACATGCATCTTCAAAATTACAGACATAAAATATTTCTTGGCACTTATAGGCCATATTAAATAAATGTATAAATCCCATTTACATGAATTTTTGTAATGTCAAATTGATGAGGAATTTTTAAGCTGAAAACTCTTTGTATTTTTAAACTGATAGCTATATCTTTTTACCTATGGACCCAAATTAAACACTACTCACAGGTACTTCCCTGTATCTTGGAAATTCTAATAATAGCTACCAAATTGTTATTTCTGAAAATCTGAATTACTTAATTCCTTACAAGGGCATCTGATTCCTATCTGATATTAAGATACAGGTGGCTGGGTGCGGTGGCTCACACCTCTAATCCCAGCACTTTGGGAGACTGAGGTGGGTGGATCAGAAGTTTGAGACAAGCCTGGCCAACACTGTAAAACCCCACCTCCACTAAAAATACAAAAAATTAGCAGGGCATGGTGGTGCATGCCCATAATCCCAGCTACTCAGCGGAGGTTGTAGTGAGACAAGGTCATGCCACCACTCTAGCCCGGGAGACAGAGCAAGATACTGTCTCAAAAAACAAAACAAAACAAAAGATACAAATAAACTGTTTAGAAATTTAAAAAAAAAAAAACTTTCCACATTTATTATTTGACTTGTTGAACCTATGAATAGTCATCAACGAGGAATCAAATCATATGAACTCACACCAGAAAACCTAACGTTGATAGCAAAGCCCTATCTACCCAGCTAAAATGTTACTGCGAGAAAGTAAAGAAATATGGAATTCTTTTATCTCCATTCAAACTCTCAAAAAATATCAGTTACTATAATGCCCAGAGTAAAAACACAATTATTTTTTGTTATGTATTGGCAATTGAGATATTAAAGCCAAAACTCATCTCTGGGAACCAGGAGAAACACTGTATTTTAAAAGTGTCTTTAAAGTATTACTTCTTATCTAAAGCATAATATTATGATGAACTGGGAGTCATGCATACTTCATTTCAAGGGAGGAAAAACCTGAACATCATCTTTAAAGTCTTCTTTTATAGTTTTACATTTGTAACCACTGAAAGCTTTAAATTGCCAGGAAGTGACTGTTTGAGATAAATATCTATAGACAAAATTTTAACTGCTTATTAGCAACCAACCCACTTAGAGAAGTGATAAACTAGGAGAGCAATGTGGAAACAGGGAGTCTGAAGTAAGCTAAAGACAGCAGTGGCAGTTAACACCCCACTCAAAATAACTGAAAAATCTTCATGGTGCTACTTCAGAGCCTGCTGAGAACAGACTCAATGGCTCATGGCTATAATCCCAACACTCTGGGAGGCTGAGGTGTGCAGATCACCTGAGGTCAGCAGTTTAAGACCAGCTTGCCCAACATGGTGAAACCCCGTCTCTACTAAAAATACAAAAAAACAGCCAGGCATGGTGGCACTTGCTAGTAATCCCAGCTACTCAGGAGGCTGAGGCAGGAGAATCGCTTTAACCTAGGAGGCGGAGATTGCAGTGAGCTGAGATCACACCACTGCACTCCAGCCTGAGTGTCAAAGCAACACTCCATCACACACACACTCACACACACACACACTCACACACATACACACACACACACACACACACACACACACAAGCAGACTGAAAAAGCACCACTGGCTTTCACAGGTTTTCCTCTGTAAAGGCCTATTTTACTATCTTACATGAAGATAAAGGAGGGGAAATACATGTTCAAAAAGAACCATAACATGATATCTGCTATTTGTACACTCAGAAGTAAAAGAATAAAGTCATTTTCACATTGTAAACAAAAGGTCTATGAGCCTTTTCAATTGACAAGTGGAGGAAAAGTGAATAAAGAATGCTTGATACCTTCTCCATGTAACCCGTAGACTTAGGGCATAAATTGGGTCCTCATCGCCTTCCTTCCTTCCTTCAATTACTTATTTACTCACTTCAGGAATTTTATGGAAAAGGTTTCCTCCCTACAGGCTGTATACACTTAGAAGTTTACTTACACAGCAAATCCCACACTAAGTGAATTAAAACTTGCCCCAATATTTACCCAAGTTCTAAGACACTGGGTCTAAATTTCTTCAAACCTGAACTGTCATAATCGAGAAGAGGGCCAAGATTTCCGGTTAACAGTCTCACACCTTCCTTGGGGAGGGCAGGTGCCTCACCTGCAGCGACATCATGTCAGGTCTGTACTGCTTGCGGAAGCCGAGGTCATACATGAGGAATTTCAGCATTTCAAAGGCTTGCTCTTCACTCATGTGTAGAAGCAGGACTCCAGCCACGAAGCTGATCCCCTGACAGTAACCCACTTCTTTGTCCAGCAAAGAATAGGCTTTCAGGAGGTTAAACAGCGACAGCTGCCCTGCCCCAAGCTGTACTGAAAAGTAAGGGTGAGTAGGAAATGTCCTTCCTGCAGAGGAAAAGAAGAAAAAGAGTTTTTGAAATGTCCTCATTCCTTGGAGACCACAGTGAAATCGCGATTCAGTGACCTCCAAGAATAAATGAACACTCTTTCCCAAACCAGTGAGAGTTGCTTCAAGTTGCCATGTAAGGTCTCTCTCTCTTGTCCCTAGTCCTGTCAGGCTACCATAACATCTTCACATATATTATACGGGAGGAAATATGTTATGCTAACCAGTACTTCTTTCTAGCACGTGCATGAGCACGTGCACACACACACACACACACACACACACACACACACACACACACTTGAATAAAAATCTACAAACTGATGACATAGGAGAGATACCGAAAAAATGAAATATAAAACTTATTCTGACTATAAAGCAAGGTAAATTCTAAATTCATATAAAGACTACCTTCTAAAGGAAACCAGAAGTCTAGAAGAGATATTATTTAAAAGAAAATCTTTGTAGTCTATAAAGATTTGTTTCTGCTGTTCTTGTAATATGACACTGGAGGGAGTTTTTGGGTTGGTTTGGCTTTATATTCAGACCATCATTCAGAAGAAAACTTCTTTTTCAAATATCTTTTGCTCTTTGCTCTTAAGATACCTCCATGCGCCATGTAAACCACTTTTCTCTTTTCAGTATCTAAAAATATCAAGGAAACTAGAGGGTCATTTTCAAATAAATTCCCCTCTAAAATTTACTTCTGGGTATAAAATTCCCACAGAGACACTTGAACTGGCAATGTGAGTCCTGCATCACTAAAAGGAGAGTTCTATATACTGAAACAAACCCATCTTCACACTCAAGCTGTGTATACTGGTATGGGACATTCCTAGTACCACAAAAATCAAGGGAGATGTTAGCTTCCTTGTGAAATGATTACTCATGTCAGTTAGAACTTGCAAGAGTGCCAGACTTTAAAATGTTTTCTCCCACATATGCTTAGAAGTGATGTTCCCCCGAGGAACCAATAAGATTAATTCTGCAGAGTCAGTAAGAGGAAGATATGAGAAAATAACAACTACATACTCAAGAAACACAGATGACTACAGGTAGAGCCAAATAAGCAATTTTTAAAATTATAGTTTTACTTTCTCACTTAAATACAGAATCTACAAAGAACTAAAACAGATTTACAAGAAAAAAACAAACAAGCCCATTCAAAAGTGGGCAAAGGATATGAACAGACACTTTACAAAAGAAGACATACAGGAGGCCAACAAACATATGAAAAAAATGCTCATCATCACTGGTCATTAGAGAAATGCAAATCAAAACCACATTGAGATACCACCGCATGCCAGTTAGAATGGCCATCATTAAAAATCTGGAGACAACAAATGCTGGAGAGGATGTGGAGAAATAGGAACACTTTTACACTGTTGGTGGGAGTGTAAATTAGTTCAACCATTGTGGAAGACAGTGTGGCAATTCCTCAAGGACCTAGAAATAGAAATTCCATTTGACACAGCAATCCCATTACTGGGTATATATCCAAAGGATTATAAATCATTCTATTGTAAGGGCACATGCATACGAATGTTCACTGCAGCACTGTTTACAATAGCAAAGACTTGGAACCAACCCAAATGCCCATCGATGATAGATTGGACAGGGAAAATGTGGCACATGTACACCATAGAATACTATGCAGCCATAAAAAATGATGAGTTCGTGTCCTTTGTAGGGACATGGATGAACCTGGAAACCATCATTCTTAGCAAACTGACACAAGAACAGAAAATCAAACACCGCATGTTCTCACTCATAGGTGGGTGTTGAACAATGAGAACACATGGACACAGGAAGGAGAGCATCACGCACTGGGGTCTGTTGGGGGTGGGGAATAGGGGAGGAACAGTGGGGTGTGGGGAGTTGGGGAGAGATAACATGGGGAGAAATGCCAGATATAGGTGATGGGGAGGAAGGCAGCAAACCACACTGCCATGTGTGTACCTATGCAACAATCTTACCTGTTCTTCACATGTACCCCAAAACCTAAAATGCAATTTAAAGAACTTTTTTACTAAAGAAAACTATAAATACTCTTTCTATCCATTAACTTGATTCTTGCTCCATTTTTGTCGGACTGTAATGTGATCTCATTCTCTCTCTTTGATAGGATATCATGACTAACCCTGATTGTATCACCAATTTATGGTCAGAGAACCACAGATTTGCTTGGGAACACAGGGATTGCTTTGTTCAATGTCCCCACTTAGTAGGGAGCATTGACACTCAGAAGCAAGGTAACACATCTAAGACCACAATTAGTGGCACAATCAGCACAAAAACTCAAGTTTTCAGTTTCTCTGTAAAATCCCTTTTTAAGTCTGCTGGGCTCAAAAAAATAATTAACTGAGCTGGGTCCTTTCCCAACAAGAGCCATCTGTCATCCAAAAGGAATAATAAAACTAGAGTTTGGCTGGTGATTTTTCATATGCCCTGCTATAAGATGACCCCACGCATAAGGTAATCTTGTATTTTTCCAAATGGGCTCAAATAAGGTTATCTGGCCACCTGAGATATATCAACTTTTAAGAGTACACAAATAAAATGGTCAAATGCCAATGTATAATATTTACTATAATAATGTAGATATTTTAAAATAATAAAGTATATTAGTCTAGAGGAAAATGAGAGACAATAAAATTGTTAAACCTCAAACCAATTTTATTTCCATAAGTTCTTTGAAACTCAGCATTTACAAAGACTGCTTTATGATCTGTCACTGGAAAGTCTCCCCAAGGTCATCAGTACCCATTCCTACACTACTACGGCAACTGATTTTTCACTCACCCTATAGGTGTACGGTCATCATTTCTACCAACACAACTTATTGTGGTGCTTTTTAAAGTGACATACAAAGGACCGTTTTCAGCAATGCGGACTACCTAGTGCACCTTCACTAAATTTTTTGGTCCCCCTTTTAACCTATTCTAAAACCAGCATTGATTAAGATACACCTATCTGCCCTAAAAAGTCAGTTATTCAAAATGCTGAGAGCACCCTATCATATAACCTTTATAATAATTTAAATATAAGATGGTTCCCTTCACAGAGGCAAAGTTTTGTGGTGAAAACTTCATTTAATACACAGGCATTTATGGGATCGTCAATCAGGTAGAAGGCCAACTTGCCCTCAGTAAAGGGGAAAGTTAGCGGCTCTGTTCATGCCAACAGGTACTCTTCATCAACACCAAGAACAAACAAAATTAAAAAAAAAAAACAAACTCGACAGAAGGACCAGCTGTTTACTTTTGTGAATTATAATCCGCATGACAAACGTACCTAAATCCACGAGAATCGCATGCTGCTGCGCAGTGAGCTGCTTCAAAAGCTCCTTATAGGATATGTCGGGAGGCTGCTGCTTATTAGGCAATCTGTGTCTCAGGCGGTACTGTAAAGCCAGGAACTGCCAAATTTCTCCTCGTCGACTTTTGGGAACTCCTACAATCAAGGAGATAAATAAGCAAGGCCTTGGTTTCCAGAATGAAGCTGCTAGATCCCAGTTGATTCACTATGTAAACAGACAGCTGTACATTGCACGCCACCCTAAGACCACACAATACGATTGACAGAAGAATATTTTGAAAAGCTTAATCCTATAGCTCCTGATGTCTAGCAAAAGAAAACCCTCATATAACACTTACCATAAAACAGACTTAACAATAACATCGCCTATCGCTGACTAAGCATTAATAGAACATTTATTGAGGGTACCTAGCTATGAAGCACATGCACTCAGAAAATGACTTGACTATAACGTAGGCAATTACTATTAGGCCTACTTTATAGACAGAAGGCTGAGGCAGAAAAAGATTAAGTAATTGCCCCGAATTCACATGACTAGGAAGTGGCAGTTTAGAATTAGAACTCCAGAAGTCTGGTTTCAGAGGCCAAATCCTGAAATCCCTAAGTGTGTTACTGCCTATTTTCACCCTTTATTTGGCTTGAGCATAGCAACAAATGCTAATCCTCATTTACAAAACTAAATATTTGCCAACAACAAGTAACTTTAAAGCACAGAATCAAACAGCATTCTTATGTGGGCATTAAAAATGCAATAATAGGCCGGGAGCGGTGGGACTCAACTTCTGCCTGATGGGTTCAAACAAGAAGTTGAGTCTCCCATAATTCCCACGTTTTGTAGGAGGGACCTGGTGGGACATAATTGAATCAAAGGGGCAGTTTCCCCTACTGTTCTCATGGTAGTTAGTGAGTCTCATGAAACCTGATGGGTTTTTAAGGAGAAACCCCTTTCACTGGGTTCTCATTTTCTCTCGTCTGCCTCTATGTAAGACATGCCTTTTGCCTTCCACCATGAATGTGAAGCCTCCCCACATTCCACTCCCCAGCCATGTGGAACTGTGAATCCATTAAACCTCTTTTTTTATTTTTTAAATTGTACTTTAGGTTCTGGGATACATGTGCAGATCATGCAGGATTGTTGCAAAGTTACACCTATAATCTCCGCACATTGGGAGTCCAAGGTGGGCAGATCACTTGAGATAGGAGTTCCTTACCAGCCTGGTCAACATGGTGAAACCCTGTCTCTATGAAAAATATAAAAATTAGGAGGCATGGTGGCATGCACCATGTAATCCCAGCTACTCGGGAGGCGGAGGCAGGAGAATCACTTGAACCTGGGGTAGGGAGGTTGCAGTGAGCCGAGATTGCGCCATTGCACTCCGGCCTGGGAGACAGAGTAAGACTCTGTCTCAAATAATAATAATAATAAAAGTAGTAAACAATAAGGCATAACTGACATGCTCCAGAACATCATTTGGGCTTTGAGAAAAAAATGCTTAGCACAGATAATGAAACATTATTATGCTTGAACACCAAAATGTATCACCAGCAGTTCAAGGATGCTGTGACTGTTTTTTTATGACAAGGGACATGAAGTAAGCACTGGGAGGGACAGAATTCAATTCTGCACAGTGCAGGCCACTTTATTTTACTCACTATGAGTTTTCAGTTTGGACAGATTGAATCTGCAATGGGTTCCTTTGCTCCCGCCAGTTAAGGAAAGGCTTAATGGCCATAATCCCTCCTGATTGAATGCCACAGTTTATACAAGCTGAAAGTATTATTGTCAGACAGGTGAAACCAAGGCTTGCTGGCATGATTTATAAGGCCTTCACGAGTTCCAAACTACCTTTCTAAGCCCCATTACTTCCCAGTCCCTGCTGTAGACTAAACGCTTGTGGTCATTTCCATTCCTCTAGTTTTTGCTCCTACTGTTGCCTTTATGGAATTTCAAGCTCCCTCACTTGACTACCCATTACATATCTATTCATCTTTCATGAATGAGCTTGAGTATCACCTTTTCTGTTGAAACTCTCCCTAACATATCGAGATGTAATCAGTCCCTTTTCACATACTATTTGACTCATACTACAGCATTACCATATTAGATTACAGTTAGCTCTATGTCTCTTTCCCCTACTTAAATGGTCCTTGAGAATAGCAAGCATATTTTCATCTCCATATGATAAAATCCAAGAATACACCTTGCTGCTCATATGTTTGTTGAATGAATGAATGAATGACAACATAGAAAATGACATTTTTAGAAGGTAACTATCAGCCCATTAAATGAATCACTGATAACATGAGTGGGCAGTTTTATTATCCATCCAATAATATATGTACAAAAAGTAACTTCATTCCAGTTAAACAAACATTTCTTGAGCATCCAGTATATAGCAGAGAATAAAGCAAGGCAGTCAGGATACCTCATTGCTGAGTGATAAAGAAATCCATTCTCAGGAAAATCATCTCATTCATTCATTCTTCCATTCATTCAGTAAATAATGAGTGCAAGGTACTGTCTTAGGTGTCAGGTGTGCAGCGGTGGGTAAGAAAAACATTAAACAAATACATACATAAATATTAAATTATAAATTATGATTAAGTATAATTATGAAAGAGAATGACAAAGGACAATGAATTGATTTTGGTGGGGTGACAGGGGTGGTGCTCTGAGGAAATGGTATTTGAGGGACCTGAGGCACAACAGATTGCTCCAGGCTTGGAACACAGGTGGCAGTCACTCCAGGAGAAGACCACATGAATGCCCTGATATGGATGGAGGAAAGAGGAGTGAGAAGAGGATGGGATGGAAAGAAAGGGAGATGGGAAATGAGGATGTAGAAAGGTAAGAAAGAAGGAGAGTTGAGAGGGCTGGAACATTCCATGCAAGAAATAGCATAGGGCAGATCAGCACTCAAAGTATAATAGTTCAGTGTCTCCAGAGCACACAATGCAAGGTAAGGAGAGACAAAAAATTAGATCAGAGAGGTGGAAGGAGAGATTAGAGAGGAATGATATGGTTTGGCTGGGTCCCCACCCAAATCCCATCTTGAATTTTAGCTCCCATAATTCCCATGTTTTGTAGGAGGGACTTGGTGGGACATAATTGAATCAAAAGGGCAGTTTCCCCCTACTGTTCTCATGGTAGTTAGTGAGTCTCATGAAATCTGATGGGTTTTTAAGGAGAAGCCCCTTTCACTGGGTTCTCATTTTCTCTCATCTGCCTCTATGTAAGACATGCCTTTTGCCTTCCACCATGAATGTCAGGCCTCCCCGGCCATGTGGAACTGTGAATCCATTAAACCTCTTTGTTTTTTTAAATTTTACTTTAGGTTCTGGGGTACATGTGCAGATCATGCAGGATTGTTGCAAAGTTACATACATGGCAAGGTGTAAACCTTTTTTTTCTTTAGAAATTACTCAGTCTTGGATATGTCCATAACAGCAGCATAAAAATGGACTAATACAAAGGCCTTGGGCAAAGGGTCAAGAAATTTAAACTGTATCCAGTAAGAAATGGGAAGAGCCGGGAGCAGTGGCTCATGCCTGTAATCCCAGCACTTTGGGAGGCCGAGGCAGGTGGATCACAGGGTCAGGAGTTCGAGATCAGCCTGGCCAATATGGTGAAACCCTGTCTCTATTAAAAACACAAAAATTAGCTGGGCATGGTGGTGGGTGCCTGTAGTCCCAAGCTACTCAGGAGGCTGAGGCAGGAAAATTGTTTGATCCCAAGAGGCAGAAGTTGAGTCTCGGCGACAAAGCAAGAGACTCTGTCTGAAAAAAAAAGAAAAAGAAAAAGAAAAAGAAAAGAAATGGAAAGAATAAGCACTCCTAAAACATCTTTGAAAGTCGTGCCAAAGAATGGTATAATCTATATCTCACAGACATTCTGTTAACCACTATAGTGTCTCCCAAATAAAGCATTCAATGAAAATCTTTAGGATTTCCTTATCTTCAAGGATAAAAAACACTATATTCAGCTTGTCAATGTGGCAGCTTTCAAAATAAATCTTACCTTAATTTAAATTTAACTGTGCAACAGTCACACACATTAGCATAGGATTTTAAAATAGCATTTATTATAGGATTTCTCTGGGTATTTTGGAATTTTTATTTTACACCCATGGTTTATGCAGGCCATGGAGATTCTAATTTTAACATATTTAATCTGAGTCACAGAAATTGCAACTAAAAATTGACTTACTAGTTTTATTTTTAAATTTAAAATTCTTAAATATCAGGCATTCTTATATGACATAGCAGCAAGAAAAGAATAAATGCAATGGCTAAATAAAAGGAACTTCTCCAAAATTAGTGAAGAAATGAATGGATGAAAGAAAACTGATTGATTACTTAACCAGAATATAAATCTACAAGTATAAATACATAAAAGTATAGATACACATTCATGTACATATACACATATATGTAAATAATTACTTCTGACCAAATGATGAAAATGAGTCAAGTTTAAAGGACTGAATTATTAATATTTTTATGGCAGTGATCAAAGATTTGTATCAATGCATGCACTTCCTCCTTGGTATACAACACCACCAAGCTGAAAATAGCTGGTTGAAGTAAGCAAAAAAAAAAAACAATAGAAAAGGTTTGTGTTACCTCCTCAGAGACAATCACTAAACTACAGGAAGAAACAAATTACTTCTCTTTTTTTAATAAGCAAAACAAAAGGACAAAATAACATCTGAGTTCCACAAATCAAACAACAACAACAACAAATATCCCCCAGGCTTTTCTTTTAAAAAAAAGATTATTGAGATTATCCCAAATACCTTCTTTAAGAAGAGTATGAATATCTTCCATATCACATCTGATTTTAGCTCTGCAGTTTAACAACTTCTTATCCCAGGTTATTAAGACCTCTTTCTGACACACACCAACTTCTTCATAGTCTAATTTAACTTTTCTGGACTGGAGTTCATCTCTGCTTGCTAAGGAAAAAAGAGAGAATTTACATATGACCAATGTGTTTTTAAAATGTAAAATTTTAAACATTTGATTGCATTTGTAAAACCATACCAAATGACTTTCAGGAATTAACTGGTAATCTATTCTTAAGAAGAAAATTTAAAACAAATTGAGAATACCTGAAAGGGATCTCAAGCTTTGAGTCATTTCATGTGAAAAAAAAAAATTAGGAATAATTTCCTAAGGAGGTTTTACTCTGTATCTTACATACGGTAACTCTGCTGAGCATAAAAAGTCGATCATTCTATAATTTTCAATTTTTTGACAAATCTGACAGAGAGACTTGGAAATGATACCTCATATCATCTTAAACACCATGAAAGTGTTAATATTTTATATGTGCCATATGTGAGAAGACAAGGACTTGATTTGAAAAATCTATAACCATGATAACATGATATATTTTTATAACTGCTTCCAGAGTTATCCACACTGCTCTCAATAACTAATAAAACTAGCTTATGCATTCCTCTGTTCATTATTTTCTCTTTCTTTTGTTTTTGCTTTTGTTTTTTAGAGACAGGTTCTCACTCTGTACTCCAAGCCGGAATGCAGTGGTGCAATCATAGCTCAGTGCAGCCTCAACCTCCTAAGCCCCCATCTCAGCCTCCTGGGTAGCTGGGACTACACACATGTGCCACTATGCTTGGCTAACTTGACAGAATTTTGTAATGATGGGATCTCGCGATGTTGCCCATGCTGGTCTTAAACTCCTGGCCTCAAGCAATCCTTCTACCTCAGCCTCCTAAAGAGCTGGGATATCAGGTGTGAGCCACTGCACCCAGCCTTCCTGTGTTCATTTGTAATAAACTTAAAAAGAAAATTTCCTTTCACTGAAGTTAACACTAATTCTACTTTTTAAATAATACAGAATTATCCGTAATTTGATGATCTAACATACATGCCCAGAGCTCATTAAAAGCAATGTCTATAAAAGCAACCAGTATCTTGATTTGGTCTTGTTCGTGACAAATTGATTTTAAAAGAGAAGGAAGAACAGACACAAGTGTATTATTTCTTCTCTTCATTAGGATCCCAGTGGACGGGAACGTCTCAGAGCAATCAGTATTCACGCATGCTCACAGTGCTCGGCCACCTTACCTCCTGAAACACAAATCTTTGTCACGCATCCCAAGTCCTCGACAGCACAAAAACAATAGCAGAATGAAAGTTACTCTTTACTTAGTATGTTTGAAACCATTTCAAAAGACTTAAAATATCTTACAACAAACTGTTATTCAAGCAAGGCAGTAAAAATTCCTACTTAAAAGTCCAGACATAATCTAAAGATAAGTTGCAGGACAAAACTATTCCTTCTGGATACTACAGATGGCTTTCTAACACTGTTTGGCTTGGGTGTTTGGCTATTTGCTTTATATTTCTCTGATAACCAAATAATTTTTTAAAGGCATGGGTTTATTAAGGCTAAAAACAAATATACTCCTATATATAACTTTACTAATTATTTTCTTCACAATGGACAAAACATAATACTTCCTTAGAGTTCTTCTCTAATCTTCTCTAGATTACTGTGCATTTAAAATAATAACAAACTTAAGTGCTAGCCACACAGCCTGAGGATAAAATGGTGAGTAGGGAGAGTTAATATCTGCCCTTAACTGTTTAACTAGAAAACACTGAAGAACTATCAAGAAATAATTATCCATTGGTTAAAATTTCATAGGTTAAACTATTTTTCATCTTTGTCACATAAGCAGAGAAACTGAGAACCGATAAAAGTTTCTGAGAATATATTCTAAATGTCACCTCCTTTCTTACCCTCTAAAATCTTATAGTATAACTGACCTCAGAATACACATGAAGCCATTTATATTAGAACATTCGTTTCTTTATATTAACACACGTAGCTGAGAAATACTGTGGGGTACTGGGGAAAGCCCGAGAACCAGGATGAATAAACCTGAGTTTTGGTACTTGCTCTGCCAGTATGTCACTATCTGACCTTAGGTTAATTCCCTACCTTCCCCAAGCCAGTCACTACTTTTGCTGTAGAATGAAGAATCTAGCTAAGTAATCTCTAAGGCTATTTCTGCTTCAAATAGCCTATGATTCTGAAACTATCTTTTGATATTTAATATCAGATTTTATTTGTACATACTCCCAAGTGAAATATAGTTTAATGCATTAAATTTTTTGAAGGAATGATGACCATCTTCTTCTTTCAACCTCTTTATTTGAGTTAGTTCAAGATATAACCACTTGCTTACAAATATGAATTCAATTTCTTTTGAAGCCTTTGAAACCTCAAGTGGGCATACCATTCATCACACCAAACTTTTAAAATTATGTCAATGACAATTAATGGCATTTTTATTTAAATGAAAAGAAGATGTTTTTCCAAAGGCTATTTAAAATCCGATGTACTTTTTCATTATGCTAACAGCAATTTTTTAAAATGTGCTCTTGCAAACAATATATCGTTCAAATAAAACCTTGAATTGAATCACAGGTATAGTAACAGCAATCTTAAGGTAGATGATAAAACTCAGAAATGTGGACTACCCATACTAAAAAAGCTTTATGAAAGACAAAATAATAAAAGCAAGTGAGAGAAATATCTAAATTTCACTTGTGCCAAAAATCTTAAAAGTCAAATGACCACTTATGTTAAATCTTTCATCTTTCATTTTACAAGTATAAAAATGAGGCCCGTTAGCTGGGCATGGTGGCGCGTGCCTGTAATCCCAGCTACTCGGGAGGCTGAGGCAGGAGAATTGCCTGAACCCAGGAGGCGGAGGTTGCGGTGAGCCGAGATCGTGCCATTGCACTCCAGCCTGGGTAACAAGAGCGAAACTCTGTCTCAAAAAAAAAAAAAAAAAAAAAAAATGAGGCCCTTTCAGGTTAGCTGATTTTCCCAAAATAATGACATTTATACAGTTTTTTGGATTTTTGAGCATGTGATTCTGTCAGTACTGGAGTAAATTATATTATTCTTTCAAAGGCTGCAAAACACATTCTAAAGCATTTGGTAATCATAAACTTAGTAATAAAGTACCTCACATAGCACAAAAGCTATTATAAATTATTTGATTCTAAATGTAATGATTCGAATGTAATTTTGTTAAACAAAAAATTTATAAAACATTAATAAAAAATAGGAACAGATTTGGCTTAATAACAGGTAATTATAATTAAATAGTTAAATTGAATACAATCTAAGTAGAATTTATTTGAAGTGGATATATTTCTCCTGTTGTGAATGTAATTAACCTGAAACTTCAAAATCACATTCAAAGAAAAAAAACTGCTTTCTCATATTTAAGGATTTTTTAGAAGTGACACTAAAATAATAAACTTTCAGTCACATCAAATACACTGATTCTCTATTATCTACATTCTATTTTACCTAAATATACTCTAAGGGTTTCTAATGTCTTACATTTATTTAAAATGCAAACTCGTTTAAAGCAAAACCCCAAATATCTGAAGCTGACCTCTCCCATGTTATAACTACCTCAAAAAACGGAAATCAACAATCACCTTACAGTGAGCTCACAGTCCAAAAATGAGTGTGGCTGGTACGTAGAGGGAGAGAAAGGTAGGTTTAACCTACACTCTTAAATCACAGCATCATAGCATTTAGTCTGTTAGAATGGCTAACCTTCAAGTTTCTGGTTTTCTTTTTCCATTCGAAGCAACAAGATTTGTTGGTGTATAGCTTTTCTCCACAAACTCCTCAGTTCTTTTGATTTCTTTCTTTCTTCAATCTTTTCTGGGTCATCCTCCCCAGACAGGAATATAACCAGCGGTTCCTCCTCCATGGTTGGAGAGAGGGGGGACAGTGGCAGCAGCTCGCTCCTGTCCAATCCATCTGCAGAGAAGAACACAGTGAGAGGCATTCCTTAGCAGTAACCGAGACGACACAAGTTTCCCATCTGATCTTCTACATTTAAAAATGTCAAAAGCTGCTTTCCCTATAACTTAGTTTCTGGAACTAATATTTAAGTAAATTCGCTAGACTGAATTCCCCTTCTGGATTTCCCTGTCATGATGAAACAAAAGTACAGGTCATTTCACCACTTCTTCTTTCTACCCAAAGAGCTCTGTAAGATAGGTGCCCCAAAACCAACTTGCCTTTCCTGAGTCCAACACTTCTGCAATTTACTTATGTATATTCTCTGGCTGTGAGGAACAAGAAGCGGGTAGGTATCAGTGATCTCTGAAGATCTACCTCAATCATCAGAATCTGTTAGAAGCACAGCCACTGAGCAATGCTGGGCCTCTCCTGGCCAAGCACAGCACTCCCTCTACTCACTCCTCCTGCAACACCTTTTTCTTTTTCAACTTTTATTTTAGGTTCAGGGGTCCATGTGCAGGTTTGCTAAATGGGTGAATTATGTTATGACTCTGGGGTACAGTGTACAAATGACTTCATCACCCAGGTAGTGAGCAGAGTACCTGATAAGTCATTTTTCAGTCCTCCTCCTCCTCCCACACTCCACCCTCACGGGGCTCCCAGTGTCTAATGCTCCCTTCTTTGTTTCCATGTGTACTCAATGTTTAGCTCCTACTTAGAAGTGAGAGCAAGCAGTACTGGGTTTTCTGCTCCTGTGTTAATTCTTAGGATAATGGCCTCCAGCTGCATCCATGCTGCTCTAAAGAATATGATTTCATTCTTTTTAATGGCTTCGTAGTATTCCATGTGCAACGCTCTCTTTTTTTTTTTTTTTTTTTTTTTTTTGAGACGGAGTTTCGCTCTTGTTACCCAGGCTGGAGTGCAATGGCGCGATCTCAGCTCACCGCAACCTCCGCCTCCTGGGCTCAGGCAATTCTCCTGCCTCAGCCTCCTAAGTAGCTGGGATTACAGGCATGTGCCTCCATGCCCAGCTAGTTTTTTTTTGTATTTTTAGTAGAGACGGGGTTTCACCATGTTGACCAGGATGGTCTCGATCTTTCGACCTCGTGATCCACCCGCCTCGGCCTCCCAAAGTGCTGGGATTACAGGCTTGAGCCACCGCGCCCGGCCTCAACGCTCTCTTAACAGGCTGCTCATTCCTTCCCTTCCTTCAAGGCCATTCTCCATACTACTACCAGTGAGTTTCCTGTTAACAACTAGGAGCACATTTCTTAAGACATTTCAATGGCTGTTTATTTCCCAAGAATGAACTGGGACTAGTGTTTAAGTCCCTTCAGATTCTGGTCTCCACTAAGACTTGCTGACTGATACCTCCATCTCCCATTCTTTGCATCCATCATGCTGAGTTTCTCTTGGTTCTCTCATCTGCAAAGTTCACTCCAATGACTCCAGAGCCTCGTCATTCCTACTTTCTGAAGCATGGTTCTTCTAGTAACAAGTTTAAATAAATACCTATTTATTCTGTGAAGCTTTTCCTGACCACCTCAGACAGAGTTAACTTCATCTTTAGTAATACCAGTTATTTTCTTGTTTTTTTTTTTTTCTTTTTTTTAATTCACTGATCTCTGTCTCTACTCTTATCATTTACTTCCATATGTTTTATTGCTGTTGTTTTTAAATGTTAATATCTGGCTCCTTTACTAGCTTTTTGAGTTAAACACTCAGTACAACTAATTTTTGTCCTTCTTGATTTCATGTTAATACACTCATGGCTTTTGACTGCTCTGTAGATTTGTTTCAACAGGTAAGGCTCTAATCATCACATTTTCTTCCTTCTAGTTTCTAAGAGTAGTTTTCTATTCCCCAACATTTTAGTTGTCTTCTAATCCGTGGTTTCTTTCCTTTTTTGGCATTGTGGTCAGAGAATATTCATATAAATGATCATGATTATCTGGATTTCAAAAAGATTTACTTAAACATCTTTGTGGACAGGTACATAATTACATTTTATGAATGTTCCAAGTGTACTGAAAATGAATGAGTTTTCTCCATAGGAGGCAAAGTCCTGTATAAATATAGGTCAAGCTTACTCACTTGTGTTACTCAAATATTATCTATATTTAATTTCTAGAGAGAAATATGTTAAAATCTCCTATGAGAGCTATTAATTTAGTGATTTCACTCCAGCATTCTTTTAGGTGTTATTTTCTAGCTCTTACATCATTGCGTATGTTCTCATGATTGTTCAATCTTTTTGTTTGCCTCTTTGGATGCTTTTGCTTTAATAAGCCAATTACTCGAAGAGAGCTACCTGTGCTCTCTTTTGCTCAGTATTTGCGTAGTGTATTGTACACATTCCTTTGTTGTTCAATATTTATACGTCACTTTGTTTTGTGTGCAGCTCTTATAAAAGACTATGTTGCTTTTCTAATAATAAAAGATCTTTGGAAGCTAAGATGGGATGACTGCTTGCGCCCAGGAGTTCAAGGCTACAGTGAGCTATGATTGTACCACTGCAACCTCAGCCTGGGCAACAGAGCAAGGCCCCCTCTCAAGAAAAAAAAAAAAAAGAAAAAGAAAAGGACATACAACTTCTTTCCTAGCATGATCATAGTTCCCTCAACAAGTACACGTTTTTGGAAACTCTCTCACTCACTCATTCATTGAACAAGTAAGTGTTGAATGTCTAATGTTTTCTAATGATACCTGAAAGGGAAACCACTGTATCACACACAGAAAGTTGCTTCTACACTGTAATCACTTAAATCTCTTTATACACAGCATTTGCATTCCATGAGCTAATTTCTGACACTCACAAGGAGCAGCTCCTTAGGGAGTACCACACAGACCTTGCTGCATTGCTGAGGGAGATTTGTTCATGGGAGAAGCCACCCTGAGGAAAATGCGCTGCCGCCAGGAGACCCTGCGAGGAGTGACAGAGGTTCCGCCCACGCTTAGGGACTCATTGCTGCAGGAAGACGGGGTCCTTTTCCTCCCTTCTCCATCACTGTAGGAAGCAAATAAATATATCACTTGTAAGGTGAGCTGCCCATCATGGCACTTCACAACCAACTGGTAGCACAAGCCATTCACAAGTTCTGCCATAGACAAGCACAAGCCACAGGCAACATGGAGCGATGAGCCACCAGGCACACTGTCACCCAGGCCACCACATTTTGGGGAAACTGCAATCTAGGCCACAACCCAGTCACGAGAAGCTCCCCTGTTTCTACTCATTCCTTAGCAGCCAACCAGTCCTAGTTCTGATCTGAGGAACAGAAGCACTTGTAAGGAGGAGTACAGGTTGCTTAAGTCATGAACTCATGCTTTGCTAAGGAAGTAACATGAAGAGCTTATTCGAAACAAGGTAAATATTGCATAAAAGGCTCATGAAGAGCTTTTGTTCGAGCTCTTATAGAATAGGTCAATAAAGACTGTTTCTAATGGCCTATGACTCTTAAGATCTGTCTTCTAAGATAAACTGAATACAGGCAGAAGAGTCAACTTTGGGATTATTGTTAAGTGACATACTAAGAAAAAACTAGGGTCAAATAAGATTGGATAGCTAAGTTAAAATATAGATCTTGTTATATTTTTATTGATTTATTTATTTTGTAAGATAAGGTCTCATTTTTTTACTCAGGCTAGAATGCAGTGGTGCGATCATAGCTGATTGCAGCCTCAACTTCCCAGGCTCAAAAGATCCTCCTGCCTCAGCCTCCAGAGCAGCTGGGACTACAGGTACACACCACCACACCTGGCTATTTTTAAAAAAGATCTTCATAGAAACAGGGTCCCACTGTTTTCCCCAGTCTGGTCTCAAACTCCTGGGCTCAAGTAATTCTCCTGTCTCAGCTCCCGAAGTGCTGGGATTAAAGGCATGAGGTACCACACCCAGACTGTTAAAAAAAATGTAAACAGAATTCTTTATAGCAGAACTGGTTAGAGACTGTTAATATACTGGCATGCATTGTACCTCTCCAACAAGGAAATAGTGTATAGAAATTCCCCAACTTATTGAAATTAATTGACTCCAGAATCACCTCCCTCAATTTTTGGGGGACAGGGAGTGGTGTCACATCATTCTATATTACTGCATGTGAAAATGCTCCTCTACTCTAAAAATTTCATTTCCTAGAAAAGACCACTCTGAGTTACGCCAGACCTATCTGCAAAAAAGGTCAGTATGACTCAAAATTATTTTTGAGACCAATTAGGCTGCTGGAAGACCTCAGAGTAATTGTTGCTGTTAGTGGTAGGAGTATCTTACATTTTCAAGTTTCACAGTTGAGTTTGCCTGAGAGAATGATGAGGATACCAGTATTTACAAGTGGTGATACCAGCAAAAGAAGGTATAAGACATTCGATGGAATCAAAAAGGATAGTTCTGAGGTCAGAAATAAAGCTCATCCAGACGAGCCACTCTCAGATTCTCAAAGGAACTCAATAGTGTTGAGGCAATTAGTAGTGAGAAGAACAATTCAGCACCTGCCTATCATCTCTTTACTTACTCAGGTAATTCAGTTAGTTCTAGTCTGGATCTATTTTATGGAAACATTACTTCTGGAATAGCTAAATTAAAGTTGAAAAAAAAGAGTTCTGAGCTGCTATGCAGACAGCAAGTATTATAATGTGATACTTTAGAAAGTACAGTACTTGATACATATTTCTTAATATAGTCAAACTGGTTATTATGTATCCAGGATAACATTATAACCCTAGTAAGTGTCCACTGTTCAAAACTCCCTGAGGTAGTGGCCAGTGCCATGGCTCACTGCCTGTAAACCCAGCACCTTGGGAGGCCGAGGCAGGTGGATCACCGGAGGCCAGGAGTTCAAGACTAGCATGACCAACATGGTGAAACCCTGTCTCTACTAAAAATACAAAAAAAAAAAAAATTATCCAGGCATGGTGGCGGGTACCTGTCATCCCAGCTACTCAGGAGGTTGAGGCACAAAAATCACTTGAACACGGGAGGTGGAGGATGCAGTGAGCCAAGAATGTACCACTGCACTTCAGCGTGGGTGACAGAGCGAGACTCCATCTCAAAACAAAATTCTAAAAACAAAAAAACAAACAAAGAAAAACTCCCTGAGGCTAGGCATGGTGGCTTATGCCTGTAATCCCAGCACTTTGGGATGCCAAGGCAGGCAGATCAGGTCAGGAGTTTGAGAACAACCTGGCCAATATGGCAAAGCCTTGTCTCTACTAAAAACTCAAAAATTAGCCAGGTGTGGCTAATTATACAACTGTAATCCCAGCTACTCAGAGGCTGAAATGGGAGAATCACTCTAAACTGGCAGGCAGAGGTTGCAATGGGCCAAGATCACACCACTGCACTCCTGCCTAAGCAACAGGGTGAAACTCTGTCTCAAAACAAAACAAAACAAAACAAAACAACAAAACTTCCTGAAATATTGAAAAAAAAAATATATATATATATATATATTCCTTTGCCTTTATTTGCACTTTGGAAAACATTAATGCAAGTATTTCCCTTTTAAAAATATGATTCAAATGTTCTATATATAATTACATTCCAATAAATACTGCTGAAGTACTCAGTACCTTCATTTTTATAACATGATCTTGCTTGCAGTTATTTGCTAAATGCGCAGTTCATAGGAATATTTCTAGCTTCTAGTGTAGTAATGAGCAAATAATAAGCACTCAATAAACATCCACTGAATAAAATAACATTTTGTAAAACTAAATGAAACATTAACTCAGAAGGTTAAGTGAAATAGACAAAAATATTGGCTAGGCTACCATGTCAGGAATAAATAAAAAATCTATCTTCTTAAAACCCTTTATTGGGAGTCCTGACTTTAAGTCCTTCTGGCAGAAAGCTCTAAAAGCTTTGTTTCTTGAATGCATGTTCTGAACTGTTGATGGCACTGGTAGGTATAGACCACGACAATGCCATTAATAAAAAACAAAAAGCACATTTTTTCTAGTAAATGTTATTTCTTTCCTATATAAAGGCATCTAATTTATAATTTAAGCTTTGAAAGCTAAATGAAATCCTTATTTAAATACACTTATTTTCAATGCCCCACAGGGCAAAAGTTAACAAATACTAACTTCTCTTGACTTTTAAAGTGCTCTACCAAACCAGAGTTGACCAAATCAAAGGATTCTGAAATGTTTATATTTTAATGCTGGAATTAATACAGCTTTTAAGAATCACCTTCTAATTCACTGCCAATGACATACCAAGTGTTCAGAAGGTACTAAAAATAAAACTGGGTTATACCCATATCAGTTTCATGATTGCCTGTAAAATACAAGGTTTGGGGGTGGGGAGGAATATGTTATAAAAGAGGTGCATACGGTATTTACATTAGCCCACAGATATGCATTTGGAAATTTCATAAATCTAAAATTTTAAATCCTATCATATAAATAAACTGCCCAATGACAAATTTTTCTCCCATGTCTAGAATTTAATGACTAGTAATAAGCCAAAAAATTAGCAGTCAAAATAGAAGATAATAATATACTGAAAAGAAGAACTTACATAACATACCACTGACCCTTTATCTTGTACTAAAAATCAACATCTTGAAAAAGCAGTTGGTTGCTGAGATATGGCAAAAGCAGCTCTGCTTTTAATAAGAGATCTGTATTCAGAAGTCAAGTTCCCAACAAAGGTTTAAGCAGTCAGTGCAATTATGTAACTTATGGTAGTTTCCTGTTTGATTTACATTTAGTCAGCAATCTGACATTCTTAAGGTGGCAATTGCAAGAATCAAAACCACATGAAACACTGCATCAAAATTCTTATGACCCAAGTTAAAAGCTACACTGGGATGAGGGCAGGGAGTTTAATTCTTTTGGTTTGTTTGTTTTTTTATTACAACATCAGTTATCACACTAACGTTTCCTTTAATTAAACTTAGGCAAGCAAGCATAATGTGTCTACTTTCTGAGTAAAAATAAAAACAAGACAACATGTGTTTACCATAATAATAATAAAGCTAAGCCTCTCAGAAAGCACTTACTTCATGCCGGGTATCAATTGTTCTAAACATTTTACAAGTATGAATTAATTTCATCCCCACAGCAACCTTATAGCGTAGGTGTCATTACTACTACCATTTTTAGTGACAATACTAAAATAGAAAGAGGCTAAGTAACTTGCCCATAGTCACATGGATAATAAAGTGAAGGAGCCAGGATTCAATCCTAGGCAGTTCAGAATCCAGACATTAGGCACTGCAGCTTAGCCTGCCAGTGTAAATACTCTTTGCATTCATTTTGAACAAAGCTCTATAGGACCCCAGAAACAAGGCTGTCGGGAACCCCAGGATCCTTTGCATTTCTGGTGAAAAATTAAGTCTCCAGTTAGCACTAAGCCTCTTGGTTGGATATCTTTCTTTCCATTTTTTAATGGATTAACTTTATAACAGCAGAGAAATAAATTCAGAGTACTATTAGGTGTTCATTTACGTAAATGTCTCATTTCCTTTTCTTTGCTTTGAATTAACTACATTCCAAAAATGTATATACTTTTTATTGTAGATAGGAGGAACAATTGAAAAATACCTTAATTATACATACACTGGTATTTTAATCATCCTTACGTTTTTAAAATGATGAAACAAATTGTAATCATTCCCTTAAGTTTCCATAAAATATTTTTTCCTTCTTCTTTTGTATTTGGGAATCTAAACGTGTATTATAAAACTGCTTCCCAAGTGACATATTCAGGAAAAGTATTCTGTACCAGCATCACCTCTCAGAAATTCACAAAGTTAAAAATGCATATCTAGGAAGGAAATATATCTTAGAAAACTTCCACCCATTTTTGATTGGTATATTGCATATATGCTCTCTCTTATTACTCACCAATTAATTAAGAACCACAATTCATGAACACAAATTAAGACTTTATATGGGGAGAAAATATCCCATATGACATATATCCCCCAGTATAGGGTAGGAAAGCTATTTCCAAGTCCTTTGTATACAGCATCCATGAAATGCTTTGGCTATAATACGAACTTGTCAAGGCTTCAATTTAACCTTTAACATATCCTTGAACAAGCAGTTATAGCCTTTACCAGATCAACTCTTTATCATATTTCTTATTTTAACACAGAATTGTAAAGCCTACTTGCCTGCTTTAAAAAGAATTAATTCATTGACTATTGTACAAAACGAAGGTGCTCTAATGACCACTCATAGAGACTCAACTTTAAGAAGAATGGAGTCAGATTTTACTTCCTGCCAGGGCAACATAGACACACTTTGCACGAAGGTAAACTCTTCTGTCAGGACCAGTCTTACAAAGGTGGTGTTCTGCTGATCAGCAACCTGCCTCCTATCCCCCAGCCCTCTGGCAGCCCGCTGAAACTCCCAGCGTCTGCACTTCAGCCTGAGTGACACAGCAAGACTCTAGCTCTAAAGTCCAAACAAATGACTACACATTGGCTAAATCTACATCTAAATCACAATGAATTACAATATAAGATGGATATCAAAACTTGATTAGTGTGATAGCAACTATTGAACAGAAAGCAGAAAAAGCCTTCTCTTTGTAAGCCTTAAGAAAGGCTAAGTGGAACAATATAGGAATGAAACCATATTTTTTCTAAAGGATCCACAGTACAATTTAACTCATAATTGCATCAGGTGCACTACAGTTTATATAGGTTCTGGCTTTCAACCTCGTACATGTCTGTTATCGTATGGAAAATCTTTACTAATTAAATAAAATTGAGATTAACCTATTCTAGTGGAAATCAATATATAGTATTTGACCTATGAGTCAAAAGAGATATATTAGTCAGTGGAACAACACGTACATAAAAGAAGGAGAGGAACAAAGAGTTTTATTTCCTAAACTCTACACACTGCAGATTTTAAGAAAAGAAGTTTAGTATATTGGAATTTAAAACATATCTGGGTATCTCATAGGTTTATTTATATCCTGATTACCTAAGCTGAAAAAAAAATCAAGTGAAATATAAAACCTCTTTGGGGTTCAATCTAACCATGTGTAAAATAAGGATATCATAGGCTAGATTATCTCTAAAGTATTAAACAGACCTAATTCCATACCTGTAGCAAAACCTAAAAGGGCACAAGGCAGAACTAACATTTCCATTAGGCTTTTAAGAATAGATAAGAAGTATTATTTAAATGGTCTTACACCTAACTATGACTGACACTTGCTAATTACAAATCTCAAAAAAGTCACTTTCTAATCTTATCATTGTTGCCAAAATAATTTTCTGAAAATTTTATCTCCTTGAACATCTCATTCTAGTGCAATACTTAATATTATATTTTTACAGCAGCTACATAAACATCTAAATAGTGGCCCCAAATAGGAAGATGAGCATGCATCTTTTTCACTGGGCTCATGATAAGAGCAACACGTAGAAACTGGAATAAAGCAGAGGACAGTTATTTGCAGTGGTGGTTCAGCAGTGATTCTGCATGTTCGTCACAACAAAAGCATGTGAATCAAGAGATGTCATTACAGATGTGGTCACACTTCCATAATAAGGAACTAGGTGTTTTCTGTGTCCGGACAAATGGGAGATCTGAATGGCTTTAGCAGTATCCCAAAGTGACCAACGTGACAGGAATTTAGTTGAACAGAATAGATTAATCTTCTTCAGCTGAAAAGCAGATTCAATTTTGGATGCTCATTTCTGCATCTTCTTGGCATTTGGAATAAACTCCACTTAGGTACATATGTATCCCTTAACTAGCAAATTCACTTCTATTAATTTAGAATTAAAATTAGGCTTTGGTTGAAGGCCACAGCATAGCTTTAAGGAAATTTCAGCATGGAATAGAGTAGAAACAGGATTTCTGTTTGCAATCAACATTTTACATAGTAATTAATGGTCTCTGATTACACCAAGGGTCACATTTTCCCTACTATATAGACCTCAGAGCACTCAGAAGGATGGCATGCATTCAGAAGACAAACAAAACTGCTTTTTAAACTAATGATGATATTCAGTTGGAAGAATTTGTGAATAATTTTCTAAAATAAAAATATTTAGACCTCTAATCACCTTGATTCTGAAGCAGTGTCCTGTCTAGTACAACAGGAAAACAAGGAATGGAATTAGCATACACAGAGAGATATGTCCAAATCAGGATTCAGAATAAAAGGCATTCCCGTAAATCATCAATAAGTCATGGTATGGTTACTTCAATACTGAACCACAATAAATAATTACACTATTTTTTTTCACAGAATAAAGAGAAATATAAAACAAAAACTTTACCAGAAAGTACTTCATCATCAAAGATTTTATTTTCTCATTGAAAAGTTTTATAAGTAAATAGAAATCATAGCTATCATTTACTTTTTTGACTGTCAGTTACTTCTGAGCAATGAATTTCAATATAAATAAATTTTTAAGTACAGGTTTAAAACCTGAGAAGCAATTGTAACAAGTAACAAATATGTCTGTGATAATAATACTTAATAAACAGATGTTATAAAAATATACCATATCATCATATAGAATTATAGTTTAACTACTAAACAATGAAATAACATTAAACTTTAAAAAATTAATTCACAGTAAGGTTAAAAAAACAAAACACCCAGTCCCTCTCCCCTATCATTTCATTTATGTGCAAATAAACCCACTAACCAACTATTAAAAAGATCTTGGCTCCTTTTTCTCAGCCTGCTTAAAAACAGTAACCTAACATGTTTTCAATAATTCAGGATAGCGGTCCTGGAAAAGGATGCTTAACCTGAATTTAAAATTTCAAATTAATGTGCTTTTTAAAAAAAGTAATAGTATTGTCAACCTATCTCCTACCCTATCCTATTTCCCTACTTGACTATGCACATTTAGCAATCCATTTTATGCAACAGATAAGATATTAGGTACTCCCCAGTGACAACAAAATTATAACTGACAGTGCTACGAACCTTCTCCCCTCACTGTTCTGAATAGTTCCAAATAGCATGGTAATTATGTATACATGATATTCTCTTTAAAACAAGTGGTAATGAGAATGCAGAGTTCAGAAGCCAGTGGGGTTCAGAAACCATGCTCTTGAATATCCTTTTTCTTTGGAAATATACCCTAAAGTTTTAAGAGTAAAAGGGATACGATGCATGCAACTTAATCACAAATGGCTTAGAATGAGGAAATATAGATATGCATATATAAGTATGTATATATATGTAAATGGACCAAAAATTATAAAGCAAATGTAGCAAAATACAAAAAATTGATTAACCTAAATAAAGGGCTAACAGGAATCCTCTGAAATATTTCTGCAACTTTAGTATAAATTAGAAATTATTTCAAAATACAAATTTAAAAACTCTCCAAGCTTCTAACTAGTAAATTTATGTTGAAGTGACTTACTAGTTGAGATAAACCTATTAAGAGAGCATTTTGTCCAACAACTTTACTACTGTGTAGATATTCATCAATAATGCATATGTAGGTACACTTAAAGACATGTACAATAATAGTGAAGACAGGACTCTTCGAAGCCAAAAACCTAGAAACAACCCATAGGTCTTCTATTCACAAAAGAATGGAAAAATTGACATATATTAAATGGAATACTATATACCAATAAAATGAACAAAATAAATGCTCATTAAAACAGAAATAAATCTCACAAATGAATGTCAGTGAAAGATGCAAAATAAAAGAATATAGGCTGTATCATTCCATTTATATAAAGTTCAAAATCAAGCACAGCTAATCTAGGATATCTGAGGTCAGCATGCGGATGGTGATCAGATGGGAAAATAGGAAGAGCCACAGGCATGCTGCTAGCATTCCATTTACTGACTAGGGTGAAGGAAAAACAGCGCTGTTCACTCTGTGATAATCCACTGAGCTGTGTGCTTTGAATTATTGTCCTTTTCTGGGAAAACAATTTTTTTCAAGTATAATTTTGGCCTATTGATTTTATGCTGTCAAACTTAAAAAGTATAGAGAAGGGTACAAAAAAGTACTCTCAGATTTTTAGAATTGCATACAACCAAGAAAACATTAAAACAGGCCAGGCGCGGTGGCTCATGCCTGTAATCCCAGCACTTTGGGAGGCCGAGGCGGGTGAATCACGAGGTCAAGAGATCGAGACCATCCTGGTCAACATGGTGAAACCCCATCTCTACTAAAAATACAAAAACTCAACTGGGCATGGTGGTGCGTGCCTGTAATCCCAGCTACTCAGGAGGCTGAGGCAGGAGAATTGCCTGAACCCAGGAGGTAGAGGCTGGGGTGAGCCAAGACCGCACCATTGCACTCCAGCTTGGGTAACAAGAGTGGAACTCCGCCTCAAAAAAAAAAAAAAAACATTAAAACATACAGAAAATAATGATTTTTAATGATCTTAGAAATTTAAAAGTTTGCCATATATTTCAATTTAGCACTTCAAACAACACAGCGGCAACAAGGTGAAATTGTGCAACCTGAAACTAATGTGTATTTGCCCTGTGACTTCAATATCCTTCTATTAGAATAAGGTATAGAGGGCTTTGGGAAGCTACTGGCAAAAGTAATACAGACAACTAAGCAGGAACTCCTGAAAGCAAATGAATAACCTTACATTAAACAGTATGAACAATCAGAAGCCACCACTTCTGTGCTTTACATCCTAGTCACAGCTAACCTTTGACCTTCTTAATGGCCTAGTTCGCTCAGGAAGGAAACTGGAATTCCCCACATGCTCACTAACCAAAAATAACAATAAGAAAATGCAAGCCGGGCGCGGTGGCTCAAGCCTGTAATCCCAGCACTTTGGGAGGCCGAGGCGGGTGGATCACGAGGTCAAGAGATCGAGACCATCCTGGTCAACATGGTGAAACCCCGTCTCTACTAAAAATACAAAAAATTAGCTGGGCATGGTGGTGCATGCCTGTAATCCCAGCTACTCAGGAGGCTGAGGCAGGAGAATTGCCTGAACCCAGGAGGCGGAGGTTGCGGTGAGCCGAGATCACGCCATTGCACTCCAGCCTGGGTAACAAGAGCAAAACTCCGTCTCAAAAAAAATAAATAAATAAATAAATAAATAAGAAAATTCAAATAGGTTTGGTTGAAAGTGTTGTGTTCTTATTAGCAGGCAGGATTACAGAGATGAGGCAACTGATATCTTTATGTATATTCCTGGTTTTCTAAATTCATTTCGTATCCTATATATCTTACACTAGTTTTGTGCTTATTTCCTTTAAAATTTCTGCCATAAGATTGTTCTTGAAAGCACGCTACAGTAAATTGTTCATATACTTTCTTCACAATGAATCAAATTCAATATTTGAACATGACTTTGTACTAATTCAGAGGAAAGTTCAGAATCAAAATTATATTAATCCAGTATTGGTTATCTCTCTCAAAGTGAAAAAAAGGCATACATGGACAAAAGACACTCAGAGATAATTCAAGGATTAGTCTAATTTAACTAGTGAGTGAGTGCTACCTAGTTATCTGTTAACTTTTAGCATTTCCTGTGTCTAAGATAAATAGGCCAAAAGAATATCCAAGAAGATGTTAATGGCACACAGGCTAGTGGATAACATGTATTTCTCTAATGAGTACAAAATGCCAATTATTAAACAATGAAAAACAACCCAAATACTCATCGGCAAGAGACTGAATAAACTGCAATGTATGAAATGGAACACTATACAGCAACAAAAATGCATAAGTCACGTTATATACAGAAGCAGGAATGAAACTCACAAACATCTACTCCACCCACAAATTTAGGAAGGTTCCCAACTAAGCCCACTACTTTCTAGAGGCTTCAGCACTCCACTAAGAATTTGAGTGATCAATATTATTGCATGTATAATTTCAATTGTTTTAAAAAGTGATTCTCCAAAAATCACTACATCTAGTTTTGTGTTACTAAAAGAACAAGCAGTAAGATTTAACAGGCTATACCTTTTCCATACTGGGGATAAAGACAAAACAAAATAGAATGTTCACAAGATTCAAGAGATCCCTCATAGATCCCGTATCCTATCTAAGAGTTGCTATCAATATGATCTTGAAACCACTGTGTGATTTTTATTGAGATTCAGAAAAGTCTGTCATTGAAAACTCAAAGAAATGCCTAGGAAATTTTCCATATACTTAAAAATAAAGATATTATTGTAACTATCAGTTTAGTACAATTGTTTTCAATCATTGCCTTTTGAATTCCATTAAATATGTCTAGAAAGGCTAAGAAAATAAAAGGCATGATTAGGGAAGCTTTGCTTAGTATATGTCAGCATCAACGTGCTAACAATACAAAGCTTAGACTTCGTAGTTTGAGAAAAAGAAACACAGAAATAATACAAAAAAAAATTCAAAAGATAATCATGTCATCAAAAAGCTTTAAAACTACTGGTTGAAAAAGTTTTCTTAATAAAATTAATTGGAATTGAAACCAATATATTAGAAACAGATTAGAACAAGCACAACACGGGGATGCATAAATGTCACTCCAAAATTAATCAACCACTTTTTAGTAACATATCAGCATATCACTGCAGAAAATTTCGCTTTGCAAACAGAGGACACTGATCTCACCTGATTTCATTTTCATACTGTGGGGACAGTCTACCTGAATTCTGGTAAAAGCTTTTCAGGAAAGAGGGGGCAGTGAAGGAAGGGGCAGAGAAGGAAGTGTGAAGACTTGGAAGACTGGAGGAAGAATTACTCTCCTTGTACATGCGTCGAACTGACGAAAGAGTGCTGAGTACAGAAAATACAGCAAATTTGTCTTAATTTATATTTTGGCAAATTCTTCATTCACTATGAAAAAGCATATAAACAGGTTCTTGCTATTGATTTAATCTTTCCTAAGGCTCAGGGCTGGATCTTACGTTTAAAGAAAAAACAAAAAAACATGCAGTTCTCTATTTAGATAACTATGACCTAATTTCATTCTCTCACAATTTGAATTCCTTATCTGCGCAGTATTTCTAAGCATCTGTGTTTGTCTCTAAAAAATTCTTAACAACCTGAGGACAAAAAGTATTTGTTTTCACATGCAAAAGATACTTCAAGGGAGAAAAAAGTAGGAAAGCACAAATAATTACAGGAAACAAGTTCCAGAAGGAAAGACTGATTATCACTAGTTCAAAGACTTTGACTATTTTAAAGATACAAACCCTTCTAAATACTTAAGAACAACATGTTTGGTTGTTGGAAGTTATCATAATGCCTTTGGCTCAACAAACATTGATGTCCGTGTTCTTTCCTGAAGACAGTGGAATTGTGCCACTGTGGTTGAATTGAAAGCCCAAAATCTAGAAAATTCTTTCCATAGCAAGTTTTCACAATGACACAGAGAGCATCTTTTTATAGTGATAGAAATTGTTTGAACTGATACATTATAAAATGTGGAACACAGAGGGAAGAATTAAGGTATTTATCGTCTAAAATGATTGATGTCTTTCATTCTTGAAAATATTTTTTCCTAGGGAAAAAACAGTTCTATTGTCTTGAGTAAATATAAAGGAAGTGATCATTTAAATATCTTGATATACATATGAACATTTAATATCCTTTACATACACACACACCAAAAAATAAAAAAAATCTGAGAATAATGAATTCTGTTAATTTTATTTTTGTATCGTAAAATATCTCATTTTTAAATTTTGAAACATTCAAAAAACAACAATGAAAATAAAACCTTAAAGGAAATACTGGCAAATTTGATAACACCTGATATAAAAATTAGCCTTCTCCTTTCATATCTAGTTGTATTTTTTTTCTCTCCAACCAGCATGTTTATTTAACCCTATTTTCTGTATCAGATTCATAGGTAAAGAAGAAAAACAAAATGAGTTCTAAGATATAAATTTGATCTGTGTTACACAGGAAGAAGGAAATAATTCCAAGTTTATCTTCTTTACTGTTTCTCACCAAATGTCAAACAACGTTTTGTTAAATTGTTTTAAATATCATGTAAGATCACTGCTAGTGGACACTGCCCATCAATTACGATGTATATATAGTCTTCTTGATAGATATCACCTTATTATAGATACAATTGATAACTATTTTCATATTTAGCTTTAATTTATTATGTAACAAAATATAATCAAATATTATCTCATGTATGAAAGTAACTTAGGCGATTTTTAAAACACTGGTATTTTATTGTTAGCTAAAAGGAAGTTCTACTGCTATGTTATTTTCAAATCTGCTGACTTTGTTTCTCTAGAATCATCATCAAGGCACTGAATAATGTGTCATCGGCAGATTTCAGACAAAACAATTGCATGGTTATCTTGTTTTTTCCACTCTTCTAAAAGGAAAAAAAAGGGTTTCCACCCAAATGAATTAACTCTTCTTTTTGGATATGCCTTAACCTTGCCTGTTTCCCCTAGTAAATGAGGTAACTTAATTTGTTTTTATGATGTTTCTCAAAACTAAAAGTTGGCTACAGCATAAAGTAACAATCCACCCTGCCTCCAGAGTCATCAAAACTGTGTGCCATGAGAATCTAGGTCGCATTCTGGAGAGAGGGTCAGACTCACCTGCACTGTTCACTGGAGCTCTGCCTCAGCAGAGGGGAACGTACACCCTGAGCCCTCCCATCCTGCAAATTCAGCTTTCTCTTTGCACTTGAAGGTGGGTGGCTGAACGTGTGTGCCCGTCTTCGAAACTGCGGGGAGTCAGAATCCTCTTCCGGAAACGTTTGCCAAGCTGAGGACAGCGGGGATGCCGGCGGTGTCCCTGGTGGAGAGTCCCCTGGTGAGTAGTCCTGAAACACAAGCAGAAGGGAGCCCCTTATTTCCCATGTGGGTCATGGCAGACCTGCTAAAACACAGAGCACTCAAAAGTGACCGTGTGCCTCATCTTCCTCCTGAGTCATGACAAAACTGTTTTTCTCCCCCTTTTACTCAATTTATGCTGTAGGCTAATCAGTATCACTACAACCCATTATCTTCTGATAAAGCAGCTGTAATCAGTATCACCACAACTCACTTATCTTCAGATAGACAGCTGTAAGAGCATCCGTAAAGACAGCCCAGAAAGTGAAAGGGATGACAAAAAAGCAAAGGTATTCTCTTCCCTGACACTTGGTAGTGAACTGCTATAGCTACTGTACTTCTCTCACTGTTGCCAGAAAGATGAAAAAAGATCATGACCAAAAAAGGGTGGAGTCTGTGTTTCCGGATCTCCTGGCTTCCGTGACATATCAACTGCATGCTTCCTGTACTGCCAAAAGAGCATTACAATGCCAAGTGTCCAAGTCTCATGGCAAAGCCTTCCGGAAAATAAAGTCTGTTAAGTATCTTCCCTCACTGTGGATGTTTCTATCCAATTACATGTTCCCCGAGGTAAATTTCTTTTAAAGCACATGAAAAACAGGAAATGAATGAAAACTGAGCTATGCTGGAATGCGTCTCATATTGCATGGGTAGACATCATAAATCTTTCCATTTAGACAGGTATGCTGTTAAAACTTTCCAGAACTGGCACCACTGTAGAAATGTTTAGCTTAATAAACATGGGTTAGTGATAATAGGCTCATAGCTGGAATAAGCCCCCACTTCCATCAACAGAAAGTTGAATAGAAATATATTAATATATTTCCACTTTAAAAAAATAGGTTGCATGTGCCTCAGGTGACGTGCTGCCCTGCAGGAAACAGGAAACCAAACCTACTGAAAGTTGTCAATGAGATAAAGAAGATCCCAGTGTTGCAGCTAAAAAGATAAAAAACAAAAATGAGGGAAAAAAACATGGGATAGGAACAAAAAAAATCACTGTACTAGTAGACTAATTAGTAAGATATGGCTCATTTTTATAAGGCTTAGATCAACAGTTGATCAAACACTGCTGTCCAAAGCATACTGTCTCTAAACAGTAAAAAACTTAACAGAGCACAGTTAGCCTGTAAGGGAATAAAGAGCTACATGCTAATGCCTAGAATCTTCTTTTTTTAAAAATAATAAAGTCTCAAATATTTATTTTTTAAAAAGCTATAAAGCATTCATAATAAAATAATGGAGCATGCATATTACCGTATCAGTGCTGACTTTGTTAAGCTGCAATTAGTGTAAACGAGCTGTAGTTAGGTACCTTCTCTGAGGCAAGACTGTTGGACCGTTCAAAACTGTCCACACTTCCCAGCCGACCTCTCATTCTGTTAGCTCCCTGAGTGAAAAGAATAAAATGAAATGCTTTATGTGATTTAAAATTTTACTTCAAAACTATAAAAGGTAGTTCCAGGTGGCTTCTTAATGTTAGCATTAAATTAATCCTTTTGTGGTTCACTCAAATGTGTTGGCTATACTAATAGTCATTACAGCATGGTAAAAAGAACTATTCCTGATCTATTTCCATTATTTCTAAATCAGCTGTTAGGTAACTAGATACTCAGATCAAGCTTTTTTGAAGTTAGTTTGGTTACAGGGTTACATATTATTGATCCATAAGTCCAGTGAGGGCCCTATTAACTCTGCCTCAGATTCAAATACGGAAGATACAGCAGTACAAACAAAAACGCTATGCAGAAAATGACTTAATGCATATAACCTAGATCAACACACCATAATTCACATTATAGGATTATAATTATTATCAGTTAAAAATAACATAGAAGAAAGCACATTCTAAAATTTGTAGGTTTTGCTTCATTCATTATTGCATAATGTAAAATGATTTCAGCAAATCATTTAATTCTGGAAGACTCTATATCAGTCTGCTTCAATATTGGTGAATTGGTTATCGATTTTTTTTCACACGGTCCTTTTGTGTGAATTTTATAAGTGATCTCAGAAAGAGATCTAAGAGATCACCTAAGATCTAAGAAACCCAAGAACCCATGAGATCATTTTGCCTGTTCGCCTCACTTCAGGAAGAAACTGAGGTCGACTACAGAAGGAAAGCGGATACAAGTCAGGCTGGAAACCTCATCATCCACAAGATCTTAAAAGACAAAACACAGACTGAGGAGTTCTACACAACTCTAGAACATGTGGCAAAGTTCTAAAACAGAATGAGTGGAAACACCAGTCAGCTCTGTGTGACAGTGACCCTGTGAAATTTTTTAAAAATGCATAACATACGTGTGTACCTATGCAACAATCTTGCATGTTCATCACATGTACCCCAAAACCTAAAATGCAATAAAAAAAAAAACTAAAAAAAAAAAAAGAAAAAATAAAAATGCATAACATTTGCATCATACTTTCCAGGCTTAAGAGTCCATCTCCAAACATTCTTGGGTTTATTTAGGGGGTGGTGATAAGAGGGGGCTGAATTTCATTTTAATTTTTAATCAAAGCAATATCAGCACAAAATGTCAAAAGTGAAATTGTGCTATCAAGCTTCTAATGAGAAGTGGTGGTCACCAACCCCCTCTGTAGCACTTTGAATCCCACTCCCCAAAAGCAAACCTTGGAATTATTTATATTGATATTCATGGTATTCAGCTTATTCTACCGTTCCTTAAGTTTTCCATTTTAGAAACTATCTATTGACTTCCTGACTCTGGAAGATGAAACTTTAATATTCTTACTTCATTATACACCCAGTTCCACCACACTACACACACACACCCCTCTTGCCCTCTTCCTTCAATATAGTTACATCACGAACTTTGGTTAAATTAGTACTTTGTGCTTATATTCTTATGACTCTGTAAATATTGTCTGCAGCTGAGCTACATATTTTACTATGATTATGTCTGATTACACCTCATATCTTGTATATTTTGTTTTTCATGGAGTTAGTGACTACTTCAGCAACCACAAATTTATTACAAAACTCTCCTACAGTTCACAATATGTCAAACATCACCACATAAACCATCAATTACAACTCCTTCCTCCCTCCTTCCCTCCCTCTGTCCCTCCCTCCCTCTCTCTCTCTCTATCTCTTATTTATTTTTTTAAAGCTACCTTTATGGGGACCTCTGTGTTTCTGCCCCAATCTGGACATGTTACAATGTAGGCTTGTTCTACAAATCTTCCTAGGATTTCCCTTCACTATCAACCCCGAAATTTCCTTTGACCCTCTCCTCTGCTGGAATTTCTGTTTCCTTGGTTTCATACCTTCTCCTTTTTTCATTTACTTCCTCATTTTGGTGAGGCACATTTTCCAGGTGCTTTCTGAGAAAGGGAGAGTGGGAACTAAATTTTTTTAAAAATGTACAAGTCCATAAATGTCATTAATCTATGCTTGTATTTCACCAATAGTTTGCCTAGATATTGTATATCATAGCGGTTAGAAATTTTGCTTCCAAGTATCTTAGTATTGCTCAAATGTCCTCTGGTTCAGAAGTCTAAAGCCATTGTGATTCTAGAGCGTGTGTGTCTGACATGCTGTTTCTCTTTGGAACAGAATCTAAGTTTGCCCTTGGGCATTGCGAAATTTCACAGCGCGCCTTAACATGACTTTTACTCAGTCACTCTGTTGTGCATTTTCTGAGTTCACTAAGTCTGGAAACTCAGGCTCTTTAGCTCTGAGAAATTTTTTAAATGATTTCATTCAAAATTTCCTTGTATGCATTTTTTCTTACTGGAAGTCTTACTGTTTGGTTCCAGACTGATCCTTTAACTTTGGACCTGGTTCTCCTATTTTCCATTTCTTTGTCCTTTTGCTCCATTTTCTAAAAGGATTTTTTTCAACTCAGTTTCCTGGTCTTCTATTGAACTTTTCTTTTTAGATCTACTATTAGAAAGTTTTAGCAGTTCTTTCTTGTTTTCAAATGACTATGTTTTATTTACAGTATCCTGTTTTGTTTCATAAAGCAATATTTATTCTTATCTGTATGCATTAGAGCTTTATCTCCAATGGCTTACTATATCATAACTACAACAATAATAAAATAGCTGCACCAAATATTGTTGAATGCTTATCATGTGCCATATACTATGTGAAGCATTTTGCACTGCATTAGCTCACTTAATCCTCATAACAATTGTGAGCTAAGTATAGTTATTTAGCCCATCTTCACAGATAGAGACTGAGGTTCTCAAAGATGACATTGCCCAAGTTTACACAGCTATCTGCATGCCAATTTGCCTGGTTATCTCAGACAGGTTATTTGGTCGTAACAGACAAAGTAGTCAGATGGGTATCAAATCATTCGAATTATTAGAAAAACAACTGAAATCACCTATTTTACTCATAGTGGTGTTTTACCCACATGTGCTTTCTTCGTGCACAAAGAAAAACAAAGTTACTTTAAAATTATACTCTGCCACTTCACACATTTCAACAAGTAAAAACATGGATGTTATTCTGAAGAAAGTAGAAAATGAGGACTATTTTCAAAATAACTTGCATTTTATATTAGTAAATATTGGCTTGGCATGGTGGCTCATGCCTGTAATTTTAGCACATTAGGAAGCTGAGGCGGGAGGAATGCCTGATCCCAGGAGTTCAAAACCAGCCTGGACAACATGGCAAGACCCTGTTTCTACAAAAAATGAAAATAAATTAGCCAGTCTTGGTGGTATGTGCCTGTGGTCCTAGCTACTACTTGGGAGGCTGAGGCAAGAAGACTGCTTGAGCCCAGGTGTTTGAGGCCGCAGTGAGCTATGATTGCACCACTGCACTCCAGCCTAGGTGACAAAGCAAGACCCTATCTCAATAAAATAAAATAAAATTTATATTTGTAAATACTCTGTTTTGGAAAGCAACTTAAAAAAAAAAAACAGCCACTACAATACATGATTCTGATTCTCACCTTTGAACAGACAGCTTTTTCTGTTTTACTACATTATGATTTGCTAATTCATGTGTCAGACCCTTTCCCTTGGATCTGCTTTTTAGTGGTTAATGAGCTGAGCTTCCAAGCATTTTAAAAAAAAATGGATCCTATTTCATAAACAACTACAGTTAGCTATATAAAATATTCTGACATTTAAAAAGGGAAGATATTATGAACTAAACTCTGTAACTGGAGTGTGAATTTTCTACGATCCAACTCAGCAGGAAAAAAAAGACAAGTTTTAGAAGTACACAAAACCTCTTTTGCTATGTAACCTTTAATACAAGGGGAGCTGCCAACCCGCCCAACAAGTGCATTCTGCTGCACAAGGTACAAGCAAGACCTTGTTAGGTCACAAAATTTATGTCCCTTGGCATCACTCTGGGAAACAAAAGCTACAGTATCCACCTTTATCAAAACGGATTGGCTGTGCCCTTGCTGAAGGTGTCATTACAGCAATTGAAGGCATGTGAAAAAAAGACTTCAAAGTTGGCACTGCAGGTATTATGCAGGATGCCAAGGTGCTACAAAATAACACCTTAAATGCCCTTTGCCATTTTGTAAATGACAGAGGTTTTGAGCTTACCACTGAATATACCACCTCATATCTATAATGTGGTATTTCCCTAACATACTAACATTTAATCCTCACAATTACATGAGGCAAGTGGTTATTCATGTGTCCATTTCACAAATGAGAAAACTAAGGCTTAGAAAACGCAAATAATTTATCCAGGATCTTAAATGTAAAATTTGCTAGGGCCAGGTATTACATTCAGGTACCTGACATCTACTTAAATGGTCTTTTCTGCTAAAATTTTCCCTAAACACCGTATTCAATTCAGGTGGCTGATGCTGTTTCTGATGCTGGTGCTTTAAGAATTACACTTACCTTAAGTAAGTGTAATTGCATCAGAATCATCTGGAGGGCTTGTTAAAACCCAAATTACTAGACCCCACCCCCAGAGTTTCTGATTAAGAAGGTCTGGGGTGAGGACCAGGATTTTACTAATTTATAAATTTTAAAGGAAAAAGGAACAAATATTTTATAAAATTTGCGTCAGCATACTTCTGACAAATCTCCTAGATGTTCCATTCCGAGATTCAGTTTTCCACTGATAAAATAATGGCATTCACAATTGACCATGCTTGCTGCAGGGCTTCTGTTAAAGTTAGATGGATCTCTATCATTAAGAGAATAAACAGGAAAGTATTATGGGCCATAACAAAGAAACGAAACTAGTAACACCGTATATCCAAAGTTACTGGGTCCTAATGCTCTGTTGCACAAACATGGAAAAACTCAAAATGTATCCAAGTATTTAACTAAATATATTCTTATAATGCTATTAAGATTAAATAGATTGAAATAATATTTTTAAAAACAATATGCATTTGCAAATAAGTGGTTAATTCAAAGTTCCTCGCAAAGTCTAAGAATTTATATCACTCATTTGCCTCTTTAAAGACACTTGGAGATCACTAAGGAAGGCATTTATAGAATGAAGATGAAATTTTCTTTGTGTATTAACATAAAGAACAAAAGACTTTAAAAAGTCATCAAGGAGGCCAGGCGTGATGGCTCACGCCTGTAATCCCAGCACTCTGGGAGGCCGAGGTGGGTGGATCACGAGGTCAGGAGTTCAAGACCAGCCTGGCCAAGATGTTGAAACTCCATCTCTACTAAAAATACAAAAATTAGCTGGGTGCGGTGGCATGTGGGAGGCTGAGGCAAGAGAATTGCTTGAATCTGGAAGGCGGAGGTTGCAGTGAGTCGAGATTGCGCCATTGCACTCCAGCCTGGGTGACAGAGTGAGACTCCGTCTAAAAAAAAAAAAAAAAAAAAAAAGCTATCAAGGGTACAACTTGAAACTTAGTTCATAGGAGTTATGAACCAGTTTTACCACTTGGTATTCACAGGCAGTGTGGTGGGTTCAGAAAAGAGCCCTTAATAACCTGAGCTATTTATTAACACATGAAAACAGCAAGCAGAAAAAATAAATTTTAAAAAACGCCCTGGTGGGCTTTGGGAGTTATGTGTGATAAGCTGATTTAAAGCAATCATTTTGTTTCTCTTTTTTCATTTTGAAACAATCTCAAATGCAGAGGAAAGTTTTAAGTACAGTACAAAAATGTTCTTTTTTTCCCACAACGATTTACACATAAGTTACCAATATAAAGCTCCATTACCCTGAACTACTTTACTGTGTATTTTGTATAAACAAGGACATTCTCCAATATAACTAAAATACAACTTTCAAAATCAGGACACTGACATTGATACAGTAATAATACTGAACCTTCAGACTTCACTTCAATTCCATCGGTTGTCCCAATAACGGCTTTTAGGGCAAAAGGATCCAATTCACAATCTCCCGTTCCACTTAGATTTTCTGTTTCTTTAGGGTCCTTCAATCCAGAATTATTCCTCAACCTGTTCTTGACTTTCTTGAAGCTAACAGGCTTGCTATTTTGCAGAGTCTACCTCAAATTGGGTTTGTTGACATTTCCCCATGATTAGATTTAGGCACTGCCTGTTTGGCAAGAATACCACAGAAGCGGTTCTGTAGTATCAGGTGACACAGGACTCAAATTTGCCCCACTGCCAATGATGTTCAATCTGATCACTTCATTAGGGTGGTGTCTGCCAGCCTTCTCCATTGTAAAGTTATTTTCCCATTGGTAATTAACAAATATTAATTACATACAGCAAATAACTTCTTTATGATCAAACTTTCAATATATTCTTTTATTTTTCATATCAGAAAGTAGTTTCCTATTTTATGGAACAGGTTAGAGTCTCTATTGCTATCATTTATGTTAATTCCTTTCTCCCTGGATCCCACTATCCTTAAGACATTTACTTACTTGATCAGTCCCTGTGTGTATACACCCATCTCCACAACGGCCACTGCACAGACACTTCAGGCTGTGCCACTCCATTCTGGGGCTGCCACCCCAACACATGTATACCCTCAGCCTGCTCAGGCAGCCGTCCCTGTGAATACCCACTCCCCTCCACTGTGGCTCTGACACCCCACACTGGGCCTTCCCTCTGCCAGGGTGCTGCCTCTTTCGACCTCCCCAACCAGGTTCCCCTTCTCTGCTGATTCCCTCCTCACTGCAAGAGGCTCCCACACCCTGCATCGGGCCACCCCTATGTTCCACACCCCACTAGGACAGTCTCCCTGCTCTGAGCCACCGTGGGTCACCCTCGCCACAGCCCAGACACCCACCTAACTTGACTTCACCTAACGGCTCTAAGATAGAATTGTTCAGGAAGAGGAAAATGATAGTGAAAATGCTTATTTTAAAATGGAAGATATACACGTACTAATATATAAATTTCTATTAATTTTATATAAAATTTTATATATATTATAGCCTGAAGTGTCTGTGCAGTGGCCATTGTGGAGATGGGTATATACACACAGGGACTGATAACAGGAAAATCAAATTGAAAGGGAAACATTTTGCTTATTTCAAAATGGAATATACACATTTACTAATACATAAATTTCTATTAATTCATACTTTGCTCAGCACTTCCTCTAATTTCCTAAGAATGGGTGATATGGTTTGGATCTGTGTCTCCACCCAAATCTCATGACACATTGTAATTTCCAGTGCTGGAGTTGGGGCTTGGTGGGAGGTGCCTGGATCCCGGGGATGGATTTCTTAGGAATGGTTCAGAAACTCCCCTTGGTGCTGTTCCCATGATAGTGAGTTATCATGAGATCTGGTTGTTTAAAAGTGTGCAGCACCTCCTCATTCTCTCTGTCCTGTTCTTGCTCCCACCACGTGAGATGTCTCATTCTCTCTTTGCCTTCCAACATGACTGGAAGCTTCCCAAGGCCTCTCCAGAAGCAGAAGCCACTATGCTTCCTGTATAACCTCCAGAACCGCGAGCCAATGAAACCTCTTTTCTTTATAAATTATCCAGTTTCAGGTATTTCTTTATAGAATGTGAGAATAAACTAATATAATGGGAAAAAGAAGAATTTCTTTATAACATTCTATGAGAAATGATTTTTAAAGTTCTTACAGTATTGAGCATCAGTATTCTATTTCACCTTTTCTACACATATATATTGCTATTACTAAATCTCTATTGCTCAAATTCAAATAAAGGCCCCAGAATAAATCTCAATATGAGAAGGAAACTTATTAAGAAAGATCATTTTGGGCTAGGCATGGTGTTCACACCTGTAATCCCAGCACTTTGAGAGGACAAGGCAGGTGGATCACCTGAGGTCAGGAGTTTGAGACCAGCCTGATCAACATGTTAAAACCCTGTCTCTATTATAAATACAAAAATTAGCTGGGTGATGTGGTGTGCACCTGTAATCTCAGCTATTCGGAAGGCTGAGGCAGGAGAATCACTTGAACCTGAGAAATGGAGGTTGCAGTGAGCCAAGACTGTGCCATTGCACTCCGGCCTGGGTGATAAGAGTGAAACACTGTCTCAAAAAAAGAAAAATCTTTTTGATAACAACTAATTTTTAAAAGTTATCTTAGATTTTTGCTTTTTTTTTTTTAAAGGATATCAGTGAGCCAGTTGAGACTGAAGCTAAACTGTTAGAAAACACAGACATACATACTTAAAAGACCATCAGTGCAATCTTACCCTTGAGAAGATATTTTCCAGGGAGCTAGTTAAGGATCTCTTAGCTTTATTTTTCAGAATGTCAAGTTTGAACCTTCCACCGCTTGTTGCATTTTCTGGGATTGTACTATTTGAAATAGTCTAAAAAAAGAAAAACAGATGCATTTTAGTTTGGAAATACTCAAGATTAAATGAGATTTTAATTATAGGCTTAAGACTAAGCTATTAAAAAAACACAAGAATTCTTCAGTAGCTCAAGTAAGTAATAATTTAGGTCCCACACTGTGAACACAATGATCACAAGGAAAGAGGTTTAATTTTTAATATTTTAAGTAATAAAAAGACAGATGCAAAATATTTCCTTCATTCCTTTCCTTTCCATGAATATATTCCTGATGCATTTAGCAAAAATTATACTAGAGATGTCAATTTTTCTGCTGCTATTCTGATTAACATCTATAACCATCCCTTTCTAAGATGGATATTTTATTCCAAATTACCAAGGAAATCACAGAACACAAGTTCCAAAGAACAAAGCATTTTCCAAACAAAACTGGATGCCTCTGTTATAATTCCATTTTCACTGGTGAGTGGGTGATTGATCGCTTAGATCACAAGTATAGAACCAACCCGTGTGAGAATCTACCATGTGTCCATTATATTAGGTTCTCCATGTATTTTATCCCATTGAAGTAGGCAGCTACTGTGTAGATCACACAGTCCTTAGTAGCAAAAAACTTTCAATCAAGAAATCTTATGATTTGCTTGGGGAGGAAATAGCAACACAAAGCACATGTAAGTGTCAAATACGAAAGCAGGACGATTGGCTGTGGGTCTAAGCAGTCAGGAAGAGAAGAATACACAGGATTCAGACAGGCAGGAAGAAAGGGATGAAGACTTCCCCAGAAACTGGAGATAGTTGTTGGCAAAATGCTAAAGGGTGGACTGCTTAAGGGACACAGAGTCAGTGCACAAATAATATTTGGTTAAAATATTATTTGCCGTTACTTTTAATGGCAAAAACGGCAATTACTTTTGCACCTGCCTAATGGAAGAAGTAGAAGGTAACGTGAGAAAGTCAGGCTGGGAAAAAAAAAAAAAACCTTGAATATTCTTAAGTGCCAGGTAAATAGGAAGAATTTGTAATCCGAATTTATAACCCAAGGGAAATCCCTGTGATTATAATGTTTTAGGGAGAGTTATCTAAAAGGAGTGTTCGAAAACACACCTAAAAAACAGGGAAATCATAGGCTGAAAGATCAAACTGAACTGGAGGCTTCAGCACAGTCTACATAGGAGGTAATAAGGGCCCACATTAGCACCTGCTCCATCAAATCAGTTAAGAAGTTACAGATGCAAGAAAGGTCCACCAGGAAAGGAAAGGAATAATGAGTGATCCCAGTGTTTTATACATCCATACCCATTGGGGTATGGATGTGGGCTGGATGGGGCTTAGGGTGTGTATAAAACACTGGGATCACTCATTATTCTAAGGCTTCCAGATAAACAAATGTGGCAAAAATAGAAAATTGTATGGACACTCAGCAAATATAAGAATATAAGACACATAGTAGTGGCTCAGTAAATACCACTTGAATAAATGGAAGGAAATGAAGGAGGGGAAAGAAGGGGAGGGAAGGGGAAACACACTGACTCTGTGTCCCTTAAGTAATCAATTGCTTTGTGATGATTTCTCCATCACAAAGAAATGCACATCTCATGTACATCCTCCTTTAACTCCAAGTCCACACCAAAGCTCACGTCTCCATATTTATACTCAACTTCCTCTACAGGCACCAAATATAATCAGTCTCCATATTTATCACGTCAAGTTCCTCTGTGGGCACCAAATCCATTTTTCTAATTGAATTTGAAATACATTTCAAATTGAACTCTTACTTTTTATTCTCATCCCCTGCCCTGCTCTTGTCTGCTTTCTGTATTTCCTGGCTCTGTTTCATCAAGTTTCCCACAGAAACTCCCTCTCCCTTCCTTTAGACTCTTCAAATCACTAAGTCCTAATGCCGTCTAAATAGCTCTTCACGCACAGTTCCTTCCTCACTTCTCTAGGGCTGTAGCTCAGCCTTTCTCCTGAGTCAAATAAATGCTCAAGACAAAATTATTCAAGCTACTTATGTACCAATGCTACCTCTAACTTGTGCATACACCACTGTATGAATCCCATCATATTTTATTTGGTTTCATGTTGGTTTCTCCTCCTAAACAGAAAGATGGCAGGAAAGGGCTGTCATTATTCTTCACCGTTGCCTGGTATACAGTCCGTACTTGAAAAGATTTCTGCAATTATTAAATCACTTATCACATATTCTATTAAAACGTTCTCCCAACTGGAGAATATGACTTGGTCTTAACACCCTCAACCCCCCTCATCCAGCAACCTCCCCAACAAATCAGAAGAAGAGCAGAACTTTCTCTTTGTGGTGCAAATCTGATCTTCTCACTCCCTTACTTGAAATCCTTCCATGACAAAGTCAGGCTTACCACTTAAGGCCCTTCCTCACCTCATTCTGCCTATCATCCCAGCCTTGTTTGCCCCACCAATCCCCAAGCACAACCTCAAAACCAGCACCTCCTTCCAGTGCCTGCATGTAGGAAGTTCGGGCTCGCCACTACATAACTTTGTGCTCCATGTTTCTTTCTTAAAGTACAGTTCCTCAGCTGTTCTGAGAACAAGCTTTATCTCCCCTAAAATTCCAGCTCCCACAGCTCCTTCCTCTCAAATCTCCTCTCTTTTTACTCTCCACTCCAGCTCCAAAGCAAAGACACAGATACTTTTGCACTCACTACAGATTCATTTTTAAAGCCACTTATTGACTTTATTCTATGTATCTATTGATCTGTTTGCATTTCCCCTTCAAATATTTGAGCTGTTCTCTGGAGGGGACGTGATTCATTTGTCAGTTTCTTTGTCACCCTTATCCATCACATAGTTTAACTCATAGAAGGTTCTCAAAAAGTGCTTGTTCCATGACTAAATGAACGACTGTATACTAACAATAAGTGATTTGTTCTGAATGTAATGAAATAAAGATATAACCTGAATTAGTGTTATCAAGAGTTAATATTTCATAATGCCCTTTGATGTTACTGCTGGTGGTCCTGCTTTTGCTATATGCAGCAGAGGACAAATTCTAAACTACATGCACAAAAATACCATCCCTCAGTTTGCAGCTAGGGTACCATTTACATATTACTGTTGTTTCACCATTTGGGCTATCTCCACTATTTTTTTAATGTACTTTAAGTTTTGGGGTACATGTGCAGAACGTGGAGGTTGGTTACACAGCTATACATTCATATGAACTGGAAATAAAGTAACAGATTACTATAACTAAAAATAATGTATGATCATTCTAAATCATGAACATGTACTATTAATGCTTTTTTTTTTTTTTACATTTTAAAACTATTATTAGTTTAGCTGAATGTGTCAGTGTCTGCTAAAATTTCCCATAAAACTACTAAAATGCTTGCGGGGAGAAGGACGGGAAACTCCGATAGGACTTTAGTCCTAAAGAACACGAGAGTACAGAGGGAAGAATCTCCTCCCACATCCATTGTCCTATTTTAACAAAACCCATGAACAATAACAACAACAAAAGTAGGTCAAGGAGGAAATGTCTTCTCACCGACGGGCCTTCCCCGATGTGCACATGCGTCTTCTGCTTGGCTTCACACAGCTGCCTCAGGTGTAAAATCACGAGTTCATTTTCTTCCTGGTCGCTGACTGGCTTCATTTTCTATTCAACAGACAAACCAAACAGAAGGTGTATGGCAACACAGCTTCTCTCCTTTTATTCTGTCTGGCAGGCAAATGTAAATCAAGCTCAGAGTTTTAACTTCGCTCAGAAGCAAACGTACAGTGGCATTCTAGCTCTACCCAACGGTACTCTCTAGGCAGCAGCATGAAAACAGGAACGCATAAAAACAGGATCCAATTCTCATTCCTTATGTCTTATTTATGAGACTCACAAATAATGTTACCTGAACTCTTTCAAAGATGTCAGCTTGCTCATTATCTGTCAGTGATGAGAGATGCCTCTGTATTACCAGCTTGGCTCTTGGAGGGTAGAGACCTAAGGAAAATGATGAGGGAAGGTATTAAACAGAGTCTAGCAGCAGAGATCCAGGGGCAGAGAATGCATTACACTTCACCTTTTCCCAGGCAGGCTCTGAACTTAAATCTTCTCAAGAAGACGTGTTCCTGCCTACAAGAAACCTTGGAACACTACACAGAAATGATTAAAACGAGATGAAAAACCTCTCCACCAAAATCAACAGCTCCCTGCAGTGATCTTGGCACTAAAATTACTAACAACAAGCCTGGCGCGGTGGCTCACGCCTGTAATCCCAACCCTTTGGGAGGTGGAGCAGAGTTTTCGGAAACTTTTCCCCTAGTTCTCATTCAGTACTGCACAGGAGTTTAAAACAGGCCTAGTGACAGTGTGGCCACAGTATGGCAGCACTGTGTACATTGTGACAAGTATGAAGCCAATTCTAGTTCTTTTAAACCCCATTTCTATAAAAATACAAAAATTAGCCTGTAATCCCAGCTACTCAGGAGGCTGAGGCAGGAGAACTGCTTGAACCGGGAGGCGGAGGTTGCAGTGAGCCAAGATGGAGCCACTGCACTCCGGCCTGGGCAATAAAGTGAGACACCATCTCAAAAAACAAAAACAAAAAAAAAAATTACTAACTTCTAAACAGTACTAAGCACAGCCAGGTACCACTTTATACTAACAAACAACCACCGTAGAAACTGATGGATGATTTAACCTAAGACCTCACATGGAAACAAAAGCTAAAGACTAGCCTTGGCCAAAAATTTTAAGCTTACAACTTGACATTAAAAGAAGAAACAAGAAGTAATAATATTAAAGGCAATACTACAGCCTAGACAGTGATCTCTTCCCCTGATACAGTTCTTGTTCTATGAGAATAGTTTTAAGAATAGCATTAGTATTTAGTGAGCTTTCAATGTTATTATTTTGTCAGGAAATTATTTACTTCTTTATATTACGATATTCATTAACCTATCCTATTCTTACACATAATTTATATGAAGTCCTTGGGAAAATCTTTTTTCATGAAGAGGTTGTTTTTATACTTTTTAAAAAAAGAACGTTTAATTTATATTTGCAGTAATTCAATAGACCATCCATTTTTAAAGAACAGATTTCTCTTTCTTCAAAAGAATACTGAAAGAGGCCAGGTGCAGTGGCTCACACCTGTAATCCCAGCACTTTGGGAGGCCAAGGCAGGTGGGTCACAAAGTCAGGAGTTCAAGACCAGCCTGACCAACATGGTGAAACCCCATCTATACTAAAAACACAAAAATTAGCCACGCATGGTGGTACACGCCTATAATCCCAGCTACTCAGGAAGTTAAGGCAGAAGAATCGCTTGAACCCAGAAGGCGGAGGGAGTAGTGAGCTGAGATCGGGCCACTGTGCTCCAGCCTGGGCAACAGAGCAACAGAGCAAGAGTCCATCTCAAAAAAAAAAAAAAAAAAAAAAAAAAAAAAAAAAAAAACAAGAAGAAAAAGAGCAGATTTTCATTATAGTTAGGTTCCACTTAAGAGTATTGCTACTATATTTAGATTATAAAGAGGATATCTATGTATATATAATATTTAATAAACCTTATAGGTTGACTGGCACTTTAAAATCATTTGTCATTATAAGGCTGCCTTTGCTATCTTTCTCAGGTTATAATTAAATACATTATGCAATGTTATGACATAATTTGAAAGTTTCCATGTATTCATTATATTTTTTTACAAAGAATAAGACAAAGTAATTGGTCAAAAATGCTTATTTTTTCTGCTAAGTCTCATCACAGAACTTAAAAATAAACAATGTATTAGTCTATAAGTACATTGTGCACTGTATCTGCTAATATACCTGTCTCTCACTCTAGACTGTAAGCTTCTTGGGATTAGTCCATGTCTCAATCATTTCTGTATCCCCCAGTGCCTAGCACATTGCCTGGTCCACAGCAGACATTTCACTTATGTTTATTAAATTGTGTTTTTTGTCTTGGATAGTAGTTTTCTAGCTTTTTTGTTGTTGTTGTTGTTCATAAGAGACAATGAGAAGAAAAGGAAGTTGAGTGGGTCATCTCTCTCTTGTGCCCGTCCCTCCTCAGAAAACATTTTTTAAAACCTGCTTTATATGATCACCTCTGTCATCTCTGTCATTGACAAATGTCCTTCAAAAGCCAAGCAGGCTTCATTAAAGTTCTAAATGTTTAGAAAAGGAACTCATCCTCAAGTCAGGGAGAAAAGGGGAAACAACAAATAAACACTTGACGTTCGGTGACGGTTTTGTCTCCATTCATTCAACAAATATTTGGTCAGTTCCCATCATGTACTTAGCAGAGTCTTAAAAACTGTGGGAAATACAAATCCCTTCCTTGAGCTTGCCTTGAGAAAAGAGAGAGAGAGAGAGAGAGAGAGAGAGAGAGAGAGAGAGAGAGAGAGAGAGAAAGAGAGAGAAAAGGAAAAAGTCAAGCACCTAGCAGAGACGGACAGCACATTCCCATTTGAGTGGACATGAGAAATGATTCTTTGGGTTCTTATTTCACATCAAAACAAAGAACTATTCAATGACAGCAGGGACTTTCTCATTTCCCAAGTGCCAAAGCAAACTTCTCTTTTGCCAAGGCCACATTAAACTGTACCTTCAATCCTTTCACAGAGCTTATGCAAAGAGTGCATCGGGCAGGCCTCACACAGTTTAATCTGAGTCTTGGCACTCTGCAGGGCAGCCGCTGTACTGAAGGCCTGTTTCAGAGTCAGCATTACCTCATCAACCTACAGGAAGAAACAAAACTCAGGTCTACAAAGGTTGGCTTGCATGGCAACATTCAAAACTCAACAGCAATGTGAGCCTTTGTCGATGCTGACTAAACACTAAACAGAATTTTGATGACTACAGAGCTAGCCAAGAGAAAATACTAAGTCTTGAGGTGAGATGTATCATACATATAATTGAAAGCTGGATGAAGTAAGATCATTTCAATGTGTGTAATATAATACCGCTCTGTTAATTCTAAATTTAATGCTATTTTCAGATTGCATTGAGGGCTATGCTCTCAGAGACAGTTTAATTAGTCAATCCTTCTTCTGTATAATTATGTAATTTATCAGATAAAGATCCTTTTGTAAGTTTTATCTGCCACTTATATGAAACAACAAAATAGGTCCAATATTCAGTTTGTTAATAGGTATCCTATTTACTTTACTCTTCCGGATTACTTTTAGTGTAAAAGCAAACAAAAAGTGTTAAGTAAAGTCCTGGAGAAAAATGAGTTCCATTTAAACAATGGTGGGGAAAGTCTGCGAGCATTGCTGGCTTATCCCTGTAACTTCTGATTGATTAATATTATCATTCCACTTTAGATGTGTGACACTGAAAAGGTCTTACACAGAGGCGCCTGACAGCTGAGTCTCACCATTGGGCCGGCAGCTTGCAAACCACCAGCTAATTTCTTTTTTGTTCTTCCATGACCCAGTCAAAAAGTTTGAATCTAGCCTTCTTCTTTCCTGGTTGCTTCTTTGAACCCAACTAACAGCTCATCCCCACGCATTGTTAAACCAATTTTAGGTTGTATCTCCTTTTCTGTAAACAATCACAAATGTAAGGTGTAATTTTCCTACACGCTGTAGAACTTAGATCCAATTATGAAGCCCTCATGACAGAGCCATTGAGCACTAAGGGCCTCATCCAAACTAGCTCTGATATTCAAAACCATTCACCATGCTTGGTAAGCACACTTGTGTTTCCTTTTTCCCCTCCCCCATGGCCTCATTTAAGAATAAATTTAAAGAATGTAATCTACTTCTACATTTCAATATAGGAGGAAACTAAAAGAAAGAGAGACTAGTCTTCTACTATTTCTGAAAGAAGAGGTCAAACACCAAGCAGCCAGTCATTATTCAGTTATGTTTTATTATATCACCAACTTTAATACTTATGAATTTCTTATTATTCCATGAATAAACGTAATTTATCATAAAATATTATTTTACACTATAAGCAAAAAGAGAGACGAAGGGAGGAAAAGAAGAAGAACTGAGCATCTAAGCTTCCAGCACAGCCCTCCAGGGGCCATCACAACACTGCGCTGTTTACAAATTCATAGCAATTATTACAAAGCAGCGGAAGAAAATGCTAATTGTGTATTCCTGGTACTCAGAGAAGCTAACTCAGCATGCGCGGTGGACACTGTCTTACACAAGCCACCTCACTCCTAACACTGCTTACACCGATAATATTTAACTGACTGTTTTGTTTTGGTCTATTGTATCCGCTGCTTAAGTCACCCTCTATTAAGAAGGAAATTTACATTCAGTTTTTCTTGATGCTTGTAGTTCTGAGGCCTCACTATTCAGTTAAGATGCTCACTGATAAAATTAAACAGGGTTTGAAAGATCCTAGCATAGGCCTGTTCTTAAGAACAATTATGCCAAAACTCAGATTCTGACACAGCTTCAAGTAACAGGAAGGCATTCACAGCCAGTCAAGTCTGTTGCCTTAGTCACAGAGCATGTTAGGTGGAAAAATGCGGCACGTTCCCAGACTTTCTACTGTGATTCTGTTTCCAAAACTCATTCTACATGCCTGAGGGCAAAATGAAAATACCGAAAACTAAAAACAAAACCTGTAAAAAAGATTGGAAGTCACAAAGTTTTACATCATTTTCCTTTTAGTGCAAGTTCTCCAGTGACTAGAGATTAACCAGCACCTAGAAAACAATGACCTGAAGTGAAGAGTCACGCAGTCGTTCTATCACTCAAAATACAGAAGTAGCAAGCACCTGCTATCCTTGAGCCCCCCTGACACAACATGTAAAGGAGACAGTTCAAAGTCTGTGAATCTCACAACCAAGTAGAGTAGGTGGTTATGCAACAGATAAGTGAGTATGGAGATAGGCAGGAACAGTTAGAGACTAGGAATAAAGTACAGCAAGAGAGCGAACAACAGAGCAACCAAAGGAGGCAATTCTTGAAAAAAAAAAAAAAAGGTAGGGGGAGTTTCATGTGTTTCCCTGGGAGAAATCCTGGTGGGTGGATCAAATGCCTAAGAAAATAATTTTCTGAAAACTTTTCTAAGAATGGTGATGTATATGTCTAAAGGTTTGTATCAAAATAATATGGGGAGATGGCATAGGTGCAAGAATAAGTAAAAACTTTGAGGGAAAAAGAATCACCATATTTCTTAACCACGCTGATGTATGTCCAAGCCTGCTTTACACGTTTCCTCTGGAACTTCAGTTACCTTCAGTCGAGAGCAGGAGAGGGGGTAGTGTTAGAAGAATTCACTTTTAAAGGCCAAAGAAAGAAAATGAAGGTTAAAGTAAGACCACAAAGAATATGGTATTTTAAAAATGAAGAAGGGGCTAACAAAGAAAGAAAACCAAAATAGCTCTCTGCTCTGCTGATAGAAGCATGATCTGCTCTGCGATGTTACAGCAATTAAGAAAATAAAAAAAAGATCGGTGGCCTTCCTTATCTTCTCATATGATCAATGAGAAAAGTAACATCTTTTCTCCTATTACGAGTCTTTTCCTACCTTTTAAAAATGCTCAAAGTTCCATGACTGGATTTATTAAATCCAAGAAAGTATCTAGGCATAAATTTTACCATGACAATTTGTTTTCACTTTTCAACCGCTGTGCTGCTTTGAAGAGGAAAAACATATTTCTAGATGCCTTCTTCTTTTCCCACAGGTAGCCACTTTGCAAGGCTTGGGGTCCTAAGAGACAAGTCTTCTGTTCGACAGATGTGTCGGGAGGAGCAAGCAGACGGCAATAACACGACTTACCAGAGATTCGCTGGCACACTGGAATACGTAACAAATATACTGGCTCAGTCCAGACTCTGGGGCCTCCCGGCAGATAAAGCCAAAGTGATCCACATGCTTTATACCCTGTATGGAGGAGAAGAAGTGCAGTACAGAATTGACGGGAACATATCTTTTAATCAGCAATATGGAAAGCAACCTCAGTTCTCTGCTTTCACAGTTCTACGAATTTTTCTTTCACGGCAATAAAGGGGGGACATAATGGCACAGCAAACTCATACAGTGGCCCATTGTCACATAAAATAAAAGGCGAGACCAACTCAGATTGTTTTGCTTCTGATCAACACTCTGTGACCCAAGGCCACAGGAGGAAAAATATTGATGGTAGGATCCACTGTGTCTTGTAATAAAATGTATTCCATGTCTGCAAGTAGAGGAGTTTTCAATTTACTGCCTTCTTAGCCCAGCTAGCTGTCTGATATTCACATAAACCCTGTCCTTATCTATCTGAGGCAAAGAATATGAGAAAAACAAATACTGGCAATACTCAAATTAAATGGCATGCAGTTCCCTAAAGTATGCATTAAAATATTGGAATGTTCCTCTTTATAGGCACTCAAGGAGCCATACTTAAAAGACTGATACGTTAAAGAAATGATTGCAGGTGCCAGTTACCTACACCGACAAATCATTGTACTTCTTGGGCCCAGGCTAAATAATCTCCTCTATATTTCATTTAAAAAATTGGAATCATCTGTGATTTTCATTCAGTTTGAAGGTATACATACTGTTAAGTAGACCACACCTTAATAGCAAGCACAGTACTTAGAGAAGCCAGGTAGGCAAAAAATTCAAAGTTGTCCTAAAATACCCTAAATCCAAGTGAAAAGGAAAAAACGTGCTTTGAAGTTGGATTTGGGCTTAAATCTTGATTCAACTAATTGTGAGATATGCAATATTGCACTGGGTTGCTCATAATTATCTCTGAGCATCTATTTCTCATTATAAAACGTAGTAACAGCACCTTCTGTCAGGAATGTTTGAGATTTAGAACTAAGAAATATAATTCCTAGGATGTTTGATAAATGGTAACCACTATTTTGTTATAATAAGCTCAATCTATCCAATAGAAATAGAAAAAGGAAATCAATCCTGGCAAAAAGAAAAAGTACGGAGAAGAGAGGTTGTAATTCATGAAATGAAAGTAAGCCATCTACACATGATATCCATACACAGGAAATTTGCACAGTGACTACAAGCCCACCATATGACCTTTAGATAGACAACCTCAAGTTTCATCTTTCCCTTCTCATCTCCTTTCCTCTGACTTTCTCTCCTCCCACATTCCCTTCTCTCTTCCCCAAGTCCAGCCGCACTGGCCTCAATTTGGCACTTGTTAGTGATTTAAGAATATTCTTTACTAGCTTAGTACTAAATGGGACAAATTCACAGGACCTCATTAGCTCAGAGAGTCCTGAGGCAATGGTTATGCTCCCAGGAAAGAAAACCACTTCGCTAGTCCCCACGCTTGCCAGGCAAACGGTCCAACAGATCTGGAAGAAAGAAGCATTTGTGGGTGTGCACTGCTAAAAATCAGCTTGTTCCTGAAAACAGCCGTATCATATGAGTTCAATTCCATGGAAGGATGTAATAAGAGCAGGGCCAGCCTGACAATTACCTTGATGAAAGGCAGGCCTTTCCACACATTTCCCTCAGGCTTCTGTTTCTTTTTTTTGAACCAGAATATCAGAATGCAAATCTTGACTTTAAAAAAACACAAAGGAGAAACAAGAAATCATATCTGAACTTCCAATTTTTGGAAGTTCTTTTTCCTGTTTTGATTTTTTTTTTAATTTTAATTGCCCAATGAGCATTGCGAGTTTTCTCACCAGGAGGGTCAGGAGTGTGGGGTAGGAAGCACAGCTTTTCAGGATGCCCCTTGGTGCTCTGCGGGGTAGAAATTGCTTCGGTTTAGACATCACTCTCTCTTTAGTATTTGGCATAAGGCCCACCATATGGAAAGCACTCATTCATTCAACATGTATTAACACCTCAGCGTTAAGCTCTATCTTAATACATCTGATTCCAACATCCTATAGAACGACACCACAGCCTTAGACATACTTATAAGCCCTCACAGCACTTATAATCTTGAAGGGACTACCAGTAAACTGATAATTACAAGAATGCTTAATAAATACTTCTCAGTTAAAATTTCTGTGTCCTTTAGGAATTTAGAAATATATAATATATTCCTCCTTATTTCAACTGTTGACAAAGTTATCAGAGTAGAAAACTTTTATCTACACAATGTAATTTTATATCTCCATGCAATAGAAAGTGTATTAAAACAAAATATCGGAAGTGAACTGTATTAGCTGAGACTGAGGCAAACAATCAACAAGATGTACAAAAACTGGCCAGGCATGCTGGCTCATGCCTATAATTGCAGTACTTTGGGAGGCCGAGGCAAGATCTCCTGAGGCCAGGAGTTCAAGACCAGCCTGGGCAACATAATGAGTCTTCATCGCTACAAAAAAATGTAAGAAAATAAAAAGTAGCCAGGCATGGTGGCACATGCCTGTGGCTCCAGCTACTCCAGAGGCTAAGGTGGGAGGATTGCTTAAGCCTAAAAGGTCAAGGCTATAATGAGCCATGATCATGCCATGGCAATGCAGCTTGGATGACAGAGGAAGACCCTGTCTCAAAAAAAAAAAAAAAAAGACAGAAACTGTCTTGTTATCTTCAAAGGGAAGAATGTCTGAATATCATACCTATAGCAATACTAACTTCAAATTATTTTTAAAAAGACAGTAAATAAAGAAAACATGATAGCCCGTAATGATTTTTTCAACATCAAAATATATGTAAGGAACTTGGCAAGATGCAGCTCCTTGAAGGTAAGTTGAGTCACTAGGCAGAAAAGACGTGAATTCTCAATTCCAGGAACTTCCTTAGAGGTGCATTTTTGAACCTTCCTACATTTAGATTTAGATACTCCCTCCATCTGACATCTTCGAAAGTTCTTTTTGTGTTTACAACATGTTTAGGTAGCTCTAACTTTGGGATAGATATTCTAGATTGTTACTATGGTCCTTAGGACATGTGTCTATGCCTAATATATTCTTGTACATATTTGACTGTATTGATTAGTTTAAAAACACTTAAACATGCAGTTTGTGAATTAAAAATAAACAAAAGAACAAAAATACAAAAATATTTTCAAAATTTAGTGTTTACATTAAAATAAGCAGAAACCCAACTTCTCCTTTGCCACCTACTATGGTATAAAGAGCAAGCATGACTCAGTTATACCCACAAGACTCATGGTCCAAGATTCCAAGCAACACTAACTGTGAAGGTATTTTCCAAAGAACTTACCACCACAAAAAGTCCAGCCCTGGAAGGGATTTGATGAAGTGGCATTACAATGAGAGAGTTGACTCAAATGAGGACAAACTGTTACAACAGATACCAAGGGACCTGGACAGGATTTTGGTGCTGGCATAGACATAAACACAGAAGCCCTTGCTTTAAAACAAATTCCCTTTAAGAATAAAAATTTAAATTAAAAAAAAATTTTTTGAAGGGGGTCAAGCCCAGTTATTTTGTTGTTAATTTTGAAACAAGATTGAATTGGTCTCTTCAAATATTATGATATACTTTGATACATACCTGAGAACAAGAGGAGATGTCTTTAAAATTCTTTTCTAGGACAACTGATTTAGTGTCTGGACTGATAAGGTTAATTTCAAATCGCCCCACCTTAAAAATAAAAGCATTCCAATTAATTTCAACTCACAAGGATCTAACATCTCACTTTATAATGAAATATTAAACTAATAATACCAATTCAAATGCAATATCCCAGATACATCTAATTCACATGTCCTTAAACATCCAATCCAACCAATAATTTTAACCTCAAACATCAGCTGCCTCAAAATGTTTCTTCCCTCTGTCAAAAAAAGTATGAAAATTAAGTTGGTCTTCAATCATTATAAGATACAATTTTTTTTCAGAAATAGTAATTTTTAAAAATCAGTTATAATCATACTTTCTCCCAAATGGTCAGCAAAAAGATATATCTGTAATTGGACTAATGAATTAACATTTTTGAAAATAAACCATTCCAAAAAATTAACAAGGACTGTGACTAGCTTAAAAAAAAAAGAATAAAGTATAGCATAAAGAATAAATCTGATAGCCCAGAGAAGAGGGGAATTTCAGTTACCGCATCACCAAAGACTAGTGAGGCTTTAATGACATAACTTGAGTTCATTAAAACCAAACAAACAAACAAAACAAAACCAACCACCACAAAAAATAGAACAAAATAGGAACTTGGAGAGGTCAAGGCTGTAGTGAGCTAAGAGCACACTGCTGCACTCAGCCTGGATGACAGAGCGAGGCCCTGTCTCTTAATTTTATTTTTTTAATCATCAAGGGTTTTTTTTTTTAATCAAGTAGTGACATATTCAATGCCACCTCTTGCCATCATTTTCAATTGTTGAAATGGGCATACCGAACTCAGAAAGCAAATCTGATGCCTTCATGGAGATGGAGCCACATTTGTGTTTTGCATGGGATCACTTCTGCAGGAGAACATCACATTTTCTTCTTAAGGAAAAATGCTTGTAAGTGTTACTGCTTTGCTTTGAATTTACTTTTGAAGCTGTATTTGTTTACCTACCAGTGTTTATAAAATCCTGCATTTGGGATGCTTTTTCTATAATAAAACATCATTTGTGAAAAAAAAAAAAACTCATGAACTTCTGATAAAGCAAACTTCTGATATTATACACTGGTACTGTTTACCAAAATACTCTGGAATTTCCTTCTCAGGAAATCTTTAAAATAGGACAAAAAGATAGTCACTCTTTTTTTTATTTCCAAGGAAACTCAAATCTTACAAGCTGAGGATTAAATACTTTCTACAGGGTGTTGTTATGAATTAAGTTATTTTAAGTGGAACCTGACACCTTCTATACCTGGTACAACATTCAAAAATATTCAGAATTAAGAATGATCTTTTATACCAATACTACAGCTTGCATCAAATTATTTTAGTATCCAGTTCAGTACATTTTTAGGCCAACTGTGTTTCTTTAACCTCTTTTGTGTGACAGCATAAACTGGTGTGTACTCAACTCAAAATACACATATGAGTCTCTGGAGTTATTTCCTCTCCAGAAAAAAATTCCTTTGTGTCTCCATGCCAAGTCGCACTCTCTCAGATTCATATCTTTAAAGATTGACTTCATACAATTTTTGTTGTTGAGAGGGACTCTTGCTCTGTCACCAGGCTGGAGTGCAGAGACGAGATCTCAGCTCATTACAAACTCTGCCTCCACATTTCAACCAATTCTCCTGCCTCAGCACCCAAATAGCTAGGATTATAGGCACACCCCACCACGCCCAGCTGATTTTTAATAGAGATGGGGTTTTGCCATGTTGGCAGTCTGGTTTGAACTCCTGACCTCAAGTGGTCTGCCCACCTCACTCTCCCAAAGTGCTAGGATTACAGGCTTGAGCGACCGCGCCTGGCCTACAATTTTTTTTTAATGCATTTATTTGAGATTCAACCCAAGGCAAATGCTGGTGATAGACTCTACCAGGTGTCCAGGATGCCCCACGAATTGCTTCTTCCTCCTCTTCCTTCCCTACGACTCCCTTGCTTCTTACACTCCACACTCCAAGTCTGCCTCTCGCTCCTTCTCTACTTTCCTGTGCACTTTCTCCACCTGCCTTAGCTGCTTTGAAGGGGAAAACAAGTAAAAGATTATTCATTATATAGAGGTGGAGCTGGGAGGAGTGAACAGCGCGCGGCCAGCCGTACCTGGAAGAGCATGGTCCTGTTCTTCTCCGAGTCCGAGGGCTGGACGTGACTGGGCGCGCTCGCATGTCTCCTTCGCGGCTGGGATTTCTGGCTGCTCTCGTGAACTCTCCTTTGCACGCCTGTGACACTGCTGCACCGAGATCGAAACTCCTGCTGCTCATCAAAGCCAGAATCCTCCAAAATCCGTTCAGGGAAGCAGACCCTGGAGCTGGTCGGGGCAGGCTGGCTGGAGCCGGCAGGTAAGCCAGGGTGGGTGTTGGTGTCATCCACCTCCTCCGGCAGGCAGTCTCCAGGGGACCCGGGCACCACCACCTCCAAGTCAGCCAGGTCCTCTCCCGGGTCCGCCCCGCGCTGCTCGCCTTGGATCTTCAGGCGCTGCTGTTCGTGCAGGCTGAACTTTTCCATGCAGTCATCGATGAGGCTTGACGGGGCCTTCTTGTGGGTCACGGTCACCTTTCCACAGTACAAAACTTCGAACTTCTGAGAATTGTAAAAGGCATCTTCATTATCTTTGCTGGGTTTGGCATCCTCTTTCATGGCCGCTTTAGATAATTGCCTTATGCTGCTAATAACATCAGGAACCTGGGGAAAAATTAAAATCCTGATTCTAGTTGAATGTTTTGAGACAATTTACATTTACCTAGCCACATGGAATGTATTTTCATCCTAAATAATATACAAAGTAATAGACACTACACAAGACAGAGCATACACTTACAGTATTTGATATAAATGACTTCAAGGTAAAATTAAAATGTAATGAAAATTAATTGAAAGTGAATAACAGGATTATATTTTCCCACTTTAAATGAGCTTCCCAGAAACAAAACCATGAAACTATATAACCCACTGCCCACCTCTTATGTTATAAAATATCTTTTGATTGTTTTTAAAGTCATGTTGTGCCTCAGCTGAAAGGAACCAAAGTTCCAACCATGAGGATAAAATAACCTTTCTTGATGAGGAGATTAAAATCTAGAAATCCTTCATCAGCATTAACTATCAGGGAAACTGCAAATTAAAATTACAATAAGATACCACTGTATACCTCTTAGAACAGCTAAGATCAAAAGAAAACTAACTGCCAGCAAGGACGTGGGAGCAACTGGAACTCTCATACATTGCACACAGACATATAAATGACACACCACTCTAGAAGATGGTTTGGCAGTTTCTTAGGAGTTAAATATAGACCCACTTTATAACCTAACCATTCCACTCCTAGAGATTAATCTAAAAGACTGAAAAACACGTCCACACGAAAGCCTACAAACGAATATTCAAAGGCACTTTTGTCCCAATACCCTGTGAAGGGAAAGTATCTTAGGACCCCAAAATCACGAAGGAAAACTCAAGCTGGAAACTGCTTAGGGTAAACCGACCTCCCATCTATTCAAAGTCACCCCTCTGCTCACTGAGATAGACACATATCTGATTGCCTCCTTTGAAAAGGCTAATCAGAAACTCAAAAGAATGTAACAGTGTGTAGCACATATCTGTGACCTAAAAGCTCCTTCAACATGCCAGGCACATTCCTCCTTCAAAGTCTCTGAACCCACACTCCTGCCTCAGATACCTGTATGGCTCCTTCCCTCACTTTATGTAAATCCATGTTCTAAATGTCACCTTCTGAGGCAGCATCCCAGGGTGTCTTCCCACCTCAATGCACATGTATGTGCACAAGCACACACACTCACACACATACACACACACACACTCTCTCTCTCTCTCTCTTTCTCTCTCATACTCACACAGCCAACATTCCTTTGAGTTTTTCCCTGCTCTACTGCTCTCCCTAACAGCTACTACCTTTACTATTCAGTGTAATTTACTGATTATGTAAGTAATATGGTTTGGATTTGTGTCCCCACCCAAATCTTATGTTGACTTATAATCGTCATGTTGGAGGAGGGGCCTGATGGGAGGTGATTGGATCATGGGGGCAGATCTTCCCCTTGCTGTTCTCATGATGTTGAGTTCTCATGAGATCTGGTTGTTTACAAGTATGTAGCCCTCCCCCTTCTCTCTCTTCATCCTGTGCTGGCCATGTAAGACGTGTGTGCTTCCTCTTCTGCCATGATTATAAGTTTCCTGAGGCCTCCTCAGCCATGCTTCCTGTACAGCCTGTGGAACCATAAGCCAATCAACATTTTCTCTTTATGAATTACTCAGTTTCGGTATTCCTTTATAGCAGTGTGAGAATGGACTAATACAGCAAGTAAGAATGTAAGTTCTAGAAGGATGGTGATTTTTGTTTGCTTGTTTTTTTCATTGTTTTTCTTGATGTATTCCCGGAGCCTAGAATAATTCCTGGTACACAGGAGGTTTTCAGTGTATGTATTGGTTCAAAAAAAATTTTTTTGTAATTTTCATCTTTCCAGAAAAGGGAAGATCATCTTATACTTGGGATTGTTTTATTTTCAGACATATATGGTAATCTTTAAATCTCCTAGTGCCAATTCTAAAAGCAGAATTTGTTCTCTTTCACATCCAGTAATCTCCTTTATCTGTTGAGGGTACATTCCAAGACTCCCAGTGGATGCCTAAAACCAAGGATAGTATCGAACCGTTAAAAAAAATACATATATATATATATATATATATATATATATATATGGATGGATTTTTTTCTATACAAACATACCTACCTGTGATGAAGTTTAATTTATAAATTAGGCACTATAAACGATTAACAATAATATCTATTAATAAAAATAGCAATTATAACATATTGTAATAAATTTATGTGAATGTGTACTCTATCTTATTATACTGTGCTCATTTTCTTCTTGTGAAGAAGAAGGGACAGAGTGGGATAGCATGAGGTTTTATCACACTACTCAGAATGGGCGTAAATTCAAAGCTTATAAATTGTTTATTTCTAGATTTTTCGGCTTAATGTTTTTTGGACCACAGATGAGCACAGGTGACTGAAACTGCAGAAGGAGAAACTATGGATAAGGAGGGGCTGTTGTATTTATTTGGAATATACTGCTAGAGCATTCACAGTTAAAAAATCACAAGAATTTCAGCTTGCTAGTCCAAGTATTTCTTCTGAAAGGATAAAGTCCATATGCTATAGTTTCAGTGACTCACCCTGAACACTTTCCAAGTCTCAGGGACAAAGTCAAGTATCTGTGCTAACATGTGACTAGCAACCTTAACCCACTGTCATTTTCTTCCTGCCTTAGTATGTGATTTACCTCATCTGACAAGGGCCAAAGCTATGGAGAGTGAACCACCTGACACTCAACCCTGCAAACCTGCAAAAAGCAAAAAGATTCTAGTGTGCAAAGCCGTAGGAGAATGATGTCTTCTTTCTCTCTATTTTTCATCTGATTTTCATCTGATTGCTAAATACTTTTTATCTGATTTTTAACCTGAGGATAACTAAATCTTTTTGTCTGATTTCCACTAAATACTTTTCATCTGATTTTTTAACCCAAATATGCCTAAATCTCCAAAAGTGTCTCTACAGAGTAGTCAAAAATATAATCTGTAGCACTGATTTTACTGTAGATTTGTTATCTTATTAAAAGTATTTAAATGATTTATGTACAGCCTTAGAGTTTCATTCTACAACTGAGATTGCACATAAAGTCAATTCCACCTTAATTGTGTCAAGTCTTCTGAATTTCTCTACCACTATATCAAGAGTTCTTGCATGAAAAACGAATTTGTGGCTGAATTTCTGTAGTTTCCCAGGACCCTTCCCCGTGACTACAGGTAAAAGTTCAGGTTATATAAGCAAAGCTTATCATCTTGAATTCTGAAATTAGTAAGTAATTCCACCTTTAATAATTTAAGATGCTAATAGAACAACACAAAACCAGTTCTAGTTACTTTTACTACCTTCTCTTAGGTTATAATGAACCACAACTTTCAGCAACATGGGTTGCAGAGACTCTACAAAACTAATCTAACAACAGCTCTGTTTTTGCTTGTTCTCATGTGAAACACACAGTAAAAAATCTAGCATTATACAGCCCCTGACTACACACTCAGGCCATACCAGAAAGGACACTTTGCACATATAAGCACAGTAAAATACCCATAGTGGGGAAATAAGCGATCAGAAAACCATGAAAATCTTGTATTGAAGCAGTTACTTAAGGGATTCATCAGAAACGATGCAAGAGAAATAAAATTGCTATCCAGTACTTATACATACATATATACATACATACATACATACATACATACACTTTGGAATAATAGGATTCCACTATAGCATAGTGTTAACTGATATATATTTATAGATACATTTACAAATATTGTTGAATGAATCTGAATCTTTCTTTTATGTGTTACGTCTCTTCAATATCTCTTTCTCCTGTACCATCATACCATAAGCTCTTAAGTGGAAGACTGAGTTGGGGTGATTCTGTTGCTTACTAGAGTTCTTCCCTGTGGCCACTAGGAAAATGGTCTGCGCTCAGAAGAACTTGAGTGAATGCTGTCAGCAAACAGAGGCACATATATCGGAGTGAAAAACTACCTAGAACTCTGATATAACTTCTTCAGGGCTGAGACAGTTTTAGTAAATTCCTGTTGATGACTCAAGAGATCCACCACATGCAAAAATAGAAAACTATGGCTTCTCACTCTGCTCACCCTTCACCCAAACCAGGAAGTGACTGCATGTTTCCAGAACTCCAAATGTTACAGAGCACCTCAAGCTACACATCCTAGCTACAAATAATCCCACTGCTCAGAATCTGCCTGCAACCCACAGAGCCTGAGGACGATTTACACACACCAATTCAAGGCAAGATTTTTACTCAGTGGCAGCATTTAATCTTTAAGACAAACAATGATACTGAAAAAGACTCAACCAAACTAGGGACTGAGAGGTTTATTTCTATCCCCGATATTTTGCTCAGGATCTCTGGGAATAGTCGTTCCACCTCTGCCAGCTAGTATCCTCAAGAGCAAAGTGAATGGGGGAACTTGATAGTCAGTAAGGTCTCATCGAGATCCACATTCTGTGAGTTTATTTTTGGATTAAGGCCAAGATAAAAGCAAGATAATGTACAATCAAGAGAGGGAAAATCATCTTTATGATTAAACCCGAAGTAGTGTGCAAGTTGTTAAAATGATTCATTTCCATTAACACACAGCAATCAACAAATACAAGGGCCTCATGAGAGTCAGAAAAAGCACAGTGCCACCTTTAGCTAGTATTTTGTTGTTACACCTTCAGTGACCTCACTAAAACAATTTAGACTCAAGTACAGAGACTCTCAGTAAAGCAATTCCTCTAGACAAAAAAAAAAAAAAAAAAACCTTTAGATTCCTTGATGTCATGATGTTCTTTCTCATTAATTAGTTATTATAGTTACTTAACAGACTTCAAGAAACCGATTAACATTTTATAAACTACATTTTACCTGACTTCAAAATAAAACAAATTCCACAACTACCACACACTGATGTTCAAGGGCCTGAAGAAATGCGGCAGAAAATCTGGAGAGTGAAAAAGCACTAAGGAAAGATACCTCTGACCAGGAAGCCAGCTGGAAATGAGAGTTGCTCACGAACAGCGATGATTCTGCCAAACCAGGTCCAGTCCTCAGTATTAGTTCTCTCTGTTGAACTTAAGAAGTTCTCTTTTTCTAAATAAGCCGGTGGTATTTTCATTGTATTTATTAACATCCACATTATCACTCTGCAGCCAATTATAAAACTTCCCAGGAGTAACCGTTATTGCTTCAAAAGTTAAGTATTTCCTGACTCTGTAATCAGGAAATACCCAGATTGTTTGGGACTAAAGAGCAAAGCTTTGGCTTGCCTTAAAAAAAAAATAAAATTAATTTTGATGACTGTAGTCTTTCCTATACTGTTTAAATAATCCCAAGTGTCCCAAGCTTACTACTTATGAAGAGAAGATTAATATATACTACAATGTCTTTTTTCTTCACACAGTTCACTGATAACAGATGGACTTCAATAAATGTTTCAAAACAGTTATCAATGTGAGAATGAGCTTCCTAAAATACATTTAAACAAAAAGAACGGGATCAATTCTTTTACAATTGATATGAGCTTAACTGCTTGCTATTATTCATCTTTTATAATAACTATAGTAGGCAGAGCAAGATTTAAAGAAGTATAAAAAAATATGTTGAGGAAAAATATTAGGGAACATTTCAAGTAAACTGCAAAGCTGCCGAATGAGAAGGAATGGCAATTTAAACTAGTTTCACTCAGAGACCGTGTGGAAAAGAAATACACTTGCTTTGGAGTAATGCATGGCATTAGGGGAAGGGTAGATTTCCTTTATAATTTTGCTTGTTTAGGAAACCACTAAGATTAGTTTATAGACTATCCAGGCAACATAGAAAGATGTTGAAAATATAACGATATGAAGTAAACGTCAGCATTTTGAGAAAGGATTGACTTGGTCATTTAATGCTATGATTTTTAATTGAGTATTTAAAAATTTCTTCTTCATATAAGGGAAAATGCTGGGGCAGTATACAGATGCCAAGTATCGGTTTATTTGTATTAAAAGAAACACTAACCATTCCTAGCCATTTTTGTAGCCCCAGTGGCCTTAGAAACACACCCAGTTTGTACCATAGTTTTTAGGGTGAAGCTGTCTGACTATCTCATTTTAACTTTTATTCAAAAATACTTCAGAGATTCTTTGTATTTAATTAAAAATCTAAATTATTACTTTATAGTAAATTTTCCACAGTAAAACAGAAATCTAAAACTGAGTCTATTCAAACTAGAATAGAGTAATACACTGATTTTAAAATCATAGAACTGTAAAACAAAGAGTACCCTTAAGGAATCACGGGTCCATCCCGATTGTCTTATTTTACAGATGTGGCAATAAACTGTTAACATCAAAAGTTAAACCACTGAAGAGGAAAATAAAGATTACAAGAGACTAGACTATTTGGGGCTAAAGAAAGCAAGAGTATCTCTGTGACTTAAACCAGAGTCATACCAGTAGCTTTGTTTTTGATCCTTGGGCTACGAGCCAAGACAGTTTCCCCTCAGACCAGGCTTTAGTTCTTAGATATTCTTGGCCACTGTGCTCCAAACCCATTTGTGGTTCAGCTCTCTTCTAACTGCTGCCTTCTTGATGGCTTCTAAGTTAGGCCAGATTATCAGAGAGACATTTCTTAAACCTTTCTACTAAGTTCTCTCCTCTCATGCCATCTCACTGCTCATCTGGTTGAATTCTTTCTGTAAAAGATATGACTTGTGCCTTCTTATCCTGTGACTGTTACAAATGTGTAAAAGTCATCAGATAGAAAATATACAAGAGTAACTCACAAGAAAAATTATGGGGAATCATGATTTAATAAAGAGAATGAGGCTATGAGGCTGGGTGTAGTGGCTCACGCCTGTAATCCCAACACTTTGGGAGGTTGAGCTTAGGCAGGTGGATCACTTGAGGTCAGGAGTTCAAGACCAGCCTGGCCAATATAGTAAAACCCTGTCTCTACTAAAAATACAAAAGTTAGCCAGGCATGGTGATGCACACCTGTAATCCCAGCTACTGGTGAGGCTGAGGCAAGAGAATCACTTGAGCCTGGGAAGTGGAGGTTGCAGTGAGCAGAGATCACACCACTGAACTCCAGCCTGACCAACAGAGTGAGACTGTCTAAAAAAAGAGAGAGAATGCAAACTCAACAGTGGCTGAGTTTAGTGCTGGTGTTACAAGACAGAAGATGGCATGCTTAGGAAGAAGTCAGACGGCAAAGAAGCAGGCAAGAACCGTCACTTTCCAATTCGCTTTCAAAAGCAAAGTCAGGTGGGGGCGTGGTGGCTCACGTCTATAATCCCAGTACTTTGTGGAGGCCAAGGCAGGAGAACTGCTTGAAATGAGAAGTTCAAGGCCATCCTGGGAAACATAGGGAGACCTCATCACTACAAAAAATTTAAACCAGGAAGGCATTGTGGCACATGCCTGTAGCCCTAGCTACTCAGGAAGCTGAGATGGGAGGATCACTTGGGACTGGGAGGTCGAAGCTGCAGTCAACAGTGATCACATCACACCACTGCATTATGGCCTGGGTGATAGAGTGAGACCCTGTCTCACACACAAAAAAAATCAGAATTATCATTTTTAAAGGGAAGTAGTCCATAGCTTCGCATATTAGAAAAGTATACAACATACAGGTAGAGGGCTTTCGCTTAAGTCTGGCTCCAGTATCTATGTTTACCTGCGGAAAAGAAAGGATACCCCTCTCAGTCTCAAGTTTTTCATATCCAAAATGGAAATTACAATGCTCATCTGAAGAGCAACCTAAGAAAAATGAATTAAATGTGAAAATATCCCTGACACAGTGCTGCAACAAGGAAAGCATTTAATAACGTTTAAATCAAAATATAATTCTGACGTGTGGTACGCAAAAAGATGAAATAAGTGAGAAACTATTGCTAAATCAAACTCCCTGCCTTCATGAAATTTAAATTGGGGCAGGGAGATAGGCGAGAAACAATAGAAAACAAGAGAAGTAAAATATAAGGGATTTTAGTGAAAATTTCCAAGGAGAAAAATAATGCTGGGAAGGAAGAAATTTGGAAAGAAACAAAAAATTGAGGAAAAGAGTTGCAATTTTAGAGGAAAGACTCTCTGTAAGATGATACATGAGTAGAAACCTGAAGTCAGCAAGGTCGTGAGCAATATAAATATAAGAGTGAGGAATGTTCTGGGAAGACAGAATATCAAGTACAAAGGCCCCAAGGCACACATTTTCCTGGTGCATTCAGGGAACTGTAAGGAAGCAGCATGGCTGGATGGGAACACCGACTATGGGAGATACCATTGTGGGAGACATGGGAGATCTAAATCATGCAGGGCCTTGAAAGGGCTTTGGCTTCTACTCTTGGTGAGATAGAACACCCTTGGTACAGTGCAGTGCTCAGGTGGAAATGATGTCATCTAAGTGATGCTTCCAAAGTAATCCTTTGGCTACCGTGTGGCAAATGGAGAAGGGTAATGGGCAGGTGTCTACCGCACTCATCCAGGGTGAGCCATTGGTGGCTCATACAGAAGCAAGAGTAAGGGAGGTGGTTAGGCAGCGGCCAGCTTCTGGATATAATTCTAAAGGTACAGACATGATGATTTGTTGATGAATCCAATGTGAGGTCTAGGAGAAGGAGAGGAGGCAAGGATGGCATCACGGTTTAAGGCCACAGGAATCAGAAAAAAATGGAGTGACAGTAGGACAGACTGAAGGTGGGTGATGGCTTAACAGATCAGGAGCTTAGTTTTGGACACATTAATTCTGAGAAGCTTATAGACATTCAAAGGGAGATGTCAGTAGGTAGTTGATTATATGTGTCTGGAACTCAGGGGACAGATCAGGGTTCAGACAGAAAATTGGAAGTTATTAGCATCTAGATGGTATTTAAAGCCATGAGATTAAATGAGTTCATCACAAGAGTGAGTACAGAAGACAGAGAGAGACAGAGACATAGAGAGCTAAGCAAACAGAGAGGGGGGATATCTCTGGGACTTAGCTCTGAGGACACAATGCTTATAGTTTGAAAGATGGAAAAATATGAATGAAAGAAAATACAGCAAGAGCCAGGTGTAAAACCAGAGAGAATGGCATCCTGAAGCCAAGTAAGAAAGGTTTCCAAAAGAAGAGAGTAATCAACACGAGATCATAGGTGACTTCGACAAGAAAAACGGTGGGAGCTAAGGACAAAAGCCTTAATGGTGTCGGTTCAAAGCAAATTTCAGGAATGAAATTCAAAGCATAGGAACAACCTATGAGGGCAGCAGCAGGAGAAACAGTGAGTCAAGAGAGGGTTCTCTCTTGGAAGAAATGGGAGAAATAACAGCTTCCAATAGAGAATACCTAACAGTTAAGGGGAAATCAATTATCTCAAGAAAGAGGGCAGAATTGTTGGAGCAATGTCCTTTAGTAGACAAGAGGGGACAGAATCTAGGCCCAAGGAAGAGGCTGAACTGAACTGGCAGTCTGAAAGGGAAAGGCAGAACAGAAAGGCACAGGTGCAGGCAGATGGCGTGATGGGAGTTTACAGAATTTCTCCTCTGCTTCAATTTTCTCTGTAAAATAGCAAGCTTGCTCATTAGCTAAGATGATGATTGGGAAGAAAATCTAACAGAATATCGAGCATCAACATAAAATTTAATTCAAGGCGGTTTATAGAGTAAGTTGTGAGGTGAAGGCATCTTTAGGACCCTCAAGCTTCTCTTCCTGTGTTCTCTGGATAGCTAAATGTGACCCCTACATGGCATCAAGCATTTTAGGTAAAACTCAGGAATCAGCCACTAATTATAAGAGAGATTTGCCCCTGTGAAATGAACCCGTGTAGGCAAAACTGCTCTCTCTGCCATTACAATGAGATTGGAAGCTATCCTATGAAAGTAATATTTATATAAGGAATACATTTTGAAAAAAGTTTGCATGTAGTTACACAAAAATACTCTAGTTTGTGCCTTACCAAAATTAAAATAACATAATTTGATTTTAAAATATTTGTGTCACGGCTGGGTGCGGTGGCTCATGCCTGTAATCCCAGCACTTTGGGAGGCCAAGGCAGGTGGATCACAAGGTCAGGAGATTGAAATCATCCTGGCTAACACAGTGGAACCCTGTCTCTACTAAAAATACAAAAAATTAGCCAGGCATGGTGGTATGTACCTGTAGTCCCAGCTACTTGAGAGGCTGAGACAGGGGAATCACTTGAACCCAGGTGGCAGAGATTGCATTGAGCCGAGATCATGCCACTGTCCTCCAGCCTGAGCGACAGAGTGAGACTCTGTTTCAAAATTAAAAAAAAAAAATTGTGTCACTTATGAAAAATAACCCTACATTTTTTTCTTAGATATGGATATTTCTATGGACATGATTTCCAAAATGGTGAAATAGAAAATGTTTGTTTGTTTGTTTGTTTGTTTGTTTTTTGAGACTGAGTCTTGCTCTGTTGCCCAGGCTTGAGTGCAGTGGCATGATCTCAAGTTTACTGCAGGCTTCCACCCCCTGGGTTCAAGTGATTCTCCTACCTCAGCCTCCCTAGTAGTAGTCATTTAAACAGTTTTAACTTATGATATGCCTGAATTCATGACAAGAGACGGTTCTGGAATTACAGGCACCCGCCACAATGCCCAACTAATTTCTGTATTTTTAGTAGAGACGGGGTTTCATGTTCCCCAGGCTGGTCTCAAACTCCTGACCTTGGATGATCTGTCCAGCTAGGGCTCCCAAAGTGCTGAGATTATAGGCATGAGCCTCTGTGTCTGGCCCTAAGGCTCACTTTTTTAAAAGCAGTTCAATACCACTTGTACTTGCTCCAAGAAACACTAGAGGGAGCTTTCCCACATTAACTAGTTTAAACTGAAAAAAAAAATTTTTTTTAAAGGTTCTCATAATACTGAAGAAAAAAATGCTCCCACTGCTTACAAAATATTATTACTAATGCTCTCATCTTAGGCTCATAAACAGTAAGTTAACTAGAGTCTTAGCTGGTTAGACAAGTTTGGCAATAAAATAATAAAATGAAGTTAGGCTGAAAAAATCTGAATGCAGCAAAATCAGGACTTGAGGACATTTAATTTGCTAGATACTTTAACGCAGGACACTAAACACAGTAAGAAACATAGGTCTTCATCCTTCATCATGATATAGGAAGTATAAAGTCATCTAAACAAAATGTGAAACGATATGTCTGAATTCATGAGAAGGTTTTGAGCAAGGCTTGGTTGTGCAACAAAATGGGCTTTGGAAAAGGAGGCAAAGGAGCGACGGCTGAGCCCAGAGGGCTCTGGACATGGCAAACTCTAGCTGAGATCAGTAGAGAAAGCTGGAATATTATCAGGAAACAAAAAATGCCACGCATTTCTCAGAATCCTATTTTTGTCCTGACCTTCCATATTACTTCAGATATTTACACCACCCTAACAGATTATTCACCTTGCCGATGAAAATAATATGACATTCTTGAGCTTCTATTCAAAGACTTCGGTTCCTTATAAACATTAACTGCTAAAGGGGCGTATACCTCCCTTCTTCAAAGAAGAAAAATCCTAACTGCAGGCCACCGAGGGATCAAAATGAAAACCCACGTTCAGCTCTCTCCAAAATTAGGCTGGAAGGAAAGGCGATCGCAAGCAACCAGATGCCTGATCTCTGACCCAGACTTGCGCTTTTTGTGGGTGAAGGAAAAGTACTGGTCTCTCCACATAGTAACCATTCATATTGCAGCTCTACATACATGACCTCCAAGCCTCACAGCAGAGGTCAACTCCCCCAAACAAGGCTAGTCATCATGGAGTGTGTCTGATGTGGCTGCTCCTGGGGAATGAAAAATTCATCCTATGATCTCCTGCAGCAAGACTGCTTTTCTGTCCCTCGTTCCTTCCTCCTGTCTGGGACTCTAGTGAACATCATCTAGGAAGGTTCTGATCAGAAAAGGCATTTTCAGAGCTGACACTGGTTGTTGAAAGGTATGCCTCTTCGTTCATTCAGTATCAAATGCCCCTCCCCGCCCCTGCTCTTTTGTGGGCTGGCAAAATGATATCAAGATAAAGTATGTAGCAATTTAGGTGACCCAAACAACACAATTTTCTTGTCATCTTTGATTGCTGAAAAGAATAAAAACAGCCGGGCACAGTGCCTCATGACTATAATCCTAACACTTTGGGAAGCCGAGGTGGGCAGATTACCTGAGGTTAGGAGTTTGAGACCAGCCTGGCCAACATGGCAAAACCCTGTCTCTACTAAAATACAAAACTCAGGTAGGCATGGTGGCGTGTGCCTGTTACCAGCTACCCAGGAGGCTGAGGCAGGAGAATCACCGGAACCCGGCAGGCAGAGGCTGCGGTGAGCCAAGATTGCACCAGTGGCACTCCAGCCTGGGTGACAGAGCAAAACTCTCTCTCAAAAAAAAATAATAATAATAATAACAAAAATAAAATAAAAGGCTTGACACTTTTAGCATCCTGGAGAAAGAATATGCTTCTTCTATGCACCTCACACATATCTGACTTGAAATCAGATTAATAAATATAATACTTCCACAAACAATACACCCCTATTTTTGGTCTCTGAAATGTCACCATATTGCCTGAAAGCCACCTGGAAGCAGGCGCTGTCTCATGACCAGCCTTTGCCCAGCCATGCCAGGCCCTGCCCACTCTCTGAATGCATGCCCTGTGGACAGAGATGCCCTCTTTCCCTCAACAGAACTCAATCCCACGACACTGTGACCTTTCAATTGATTTCTCTTCCATCATTTGTTAGTATTTCAAGTACATTATGGAAACTCAGTATCCCAAAGCCTCTTCAAAAGAATTTTTACTTCTCAAATTTTATGTAGGTCAAACATACATAAAATTTTAACTCCTTAAATGTCTAATTTTAACTCCTTAAAGAAGCTCTCACTTTAGAATTTTAAATAGAATTTCTGACACTATTTTTCAGGACGTAATAGCCTTAATTCTTTCATACCCAAAACGCCCCCTTAGGTCTACATTAAAAAGATTAATGATTATAGCAATGCTTCCCAATGAGACTGAAGATCAAAGAAGATAAGGAAATCTGTTCTGTGGTTCCCAATAATTAGCCTGTATAATGTGATAATGGGGCCTGAAATCATTTTCATCAAAATTCCTAAACAAAGGATTTATCTGAGCCACAGTCTTGCCAAATTTCACAACTTCAAAGTCAGAAACCAGATTCAAAGCAAACTCGCAGCCCTCATTTCTTTTCACACATGAACTGCTTTCAAGAAAGGGTAAGATGATCCCAACAGTAAATCATTTATAAATGATGTACCAGCTATAATAGATACTGTTTTGTCAAAATAGCACTCACTTCATTTAGAACAAATGGTTTCTGTGGATGCTGCCAATCCTTGCACCCTCTCCCAGATCCAATCTTCCCACCCACATCCCTCCAAAGTAGCCAATATAAACTGCAGGTGATCAAATCTGGTCCAGTGACAGGTAAAGGGCTGCAAATGGCATGGGACCCAAGCCAGGTCAATGTGAGCTGCTCCCTAATATTTGTCCAACAGAAGATGAGACAGGGCTGTTTCTCATCTGAAGTCTCAAGTGTTAAAGAAATTAGTCTGGTACCATACTCCTTCACTGCGGAGAGCCAGTCTGCAGTCACAAAACAAAACCAAGAGGAAAGAAACTAGATCCATGTGGGGAGAAAAAGTCCTGGTGGGGTCCAGTCTCTGGCTGTGAACATCCCTGGAGGTGTGGTGAATGAGCTCTTGGTCTCCTCCAATTCTGGGGGCCACTCCAGGGTCCTTTCACACAGGTGATGGTTTTCACCCTTGCCTCTAAGAGTTCTAATCAGTACACGAGTCTAGGAGAATATATATTAACAGAGTAGCTAAAGAATGAGTGAATGTTACATATAACCTGTTGAACCCAATCACTGGGATTGGGTTAATCTGCAATGACTGAAACCCAAAATAGCAATTGATGACACAAAACAGAAGTTTATTTCCCTGTCACATGAAAGTGTAGTTAGCAGTTTGGGGTTGTTTTGGTTCTGCATCGCTTGTCATTAAATATCAAAGGTCCAGCTGCCTTCTATCTTGTGTCTCTGTCTTGGGGGCCTCAACCCCATATCTCAAAATAGTTTCAATTGTATTCCAGGCAGCAGGATACAAAGAAGGAGTTAATAATAAGAAAAAGAGAAAGAAGGCACCTCCCACTGCCACACACACCATAATGGATACTCTCTTATTTAAGGAAGGTTTCTTCAAGCTGCCACACAGCAAATCTACTTACACCCAAGTGGTCAGAACCAGGGGCACTCCTAGCAACAAGAGAAGCTAAGAAATGCAGTCTTGACTCTAGATACCCATTCACCTAGTTCAAAATTCCATTACTAGAGAAGAAGGGAGAACAGACATCAGGAACAACTGTATTCTTTTCATAATGATCAACAATGCATTAGAGACAAGTCAATACAGTTAGAGCTCTTCAACAAAGAAAAGCTGGGGATAGATACAAGTCAAAATATTTGAATTATGTAATGCTTCTAAAAATAAAGAACTCAAGTCAAAGCTGTAGAGATATGTCCTTAATAAAGTTAGGACTGAACTTGAACTAGGTGTTTCAAAACCTTCTAAAATTGAAAAAAAAAAAAAACAGAAATTTTTATGATTCACTTTCAAAGACTGTCATAGGACTATTCCTTTTCACCCAAAGAAAACAACGCACATCTGCTGATAATATGATTAAGCTGCAACTACAGATATCATGAAATGCATATCTTTTCCAAATAGAACCACATAATCTTGGTGACTTTTTTTTTTTTTTTTTTTTTTTTTTTTTGAGATGGAATCTCTCTCTGTCACCCAGACTGGAGTGCAGTAGCATGAACTTGGCTCACTGCAACCTCTGCCTCCCAGGTTCAAGCAATTCTCCTACCTCAGCCTTCTAAAGTAGCTGGGATTACAGGCATATATCACCACATCCAACTAATTTTTGTATTTTTAGTAAAGACAAGATGGGGTTTCACCTTGTTGGCCAGGCTGGTCTCAAACTCCTGACCTCAGGTGATCTGCCAGCCTCAGCCTCCCAAAGTTCTGGGATTACAGGCATAAGCCACTAAACCTTACCTTCTGCTGACTTTTAAGTAAAACTTTATATTTCTATAGAGACCTAATAGGGCAATAACCCACAAATAATGATCTGAAACTTACTTCAACCAGTAATATGTTTCCACGTGTATTATTCTGGCACAGTCACAAAGCAATGTAATTAATCAATAACTATAATATAAATAAAATTCCTTAATTTCATTTCAGCTTAGGAAATATAGATCAATTCATTCCAATAGGCCAAACATAGAGAAAAGTATCATGTGTGTAACCAGCATTCACCCTGTCACAAGAATTTACTGAGCAATTGAGGGCTAACTGTTGTTGTCTGTAACTTTTCATTTTAATTATTTGGAGTATGTATATACATCCCTGTCTTCATACACAGTATATATCAGGCATAATATAAATTTTTCTGTCTGATTCAAAATGTGAACGACATGCCTTCTCTAGTTCCTAGCCAGCTGCTAAATAAATATCAAAAACTGTTGAAACAGTAGAGTGGAGAACTTTAAACTTCAAACAGAGTGAGGCTGTTAAATGGCAAATAGGCCCCAGATTGTATCCAGGAATCATACCTTTTTGTCTGTGAATGATAGTTATGGCCATATCTGAGACTTTGTTCTCCAAAACTATAAAACGAAGAGGTCTGAGACACAAATTATTTTCTGATTCTTAGTACTAACACCATGCTGGTTTCTAGAAAAAAAAGTCTCAGAAGTTTTCTTTAATGCAGGTTTCAAAATGGCCCTGAAAGTCAATGGGAAACAAAGGGCCCAGATGCAACAATGATGTGATGCAAATAACACTGCACTATCCCATTGGCACTGCAACTATACCTCAAACACAGATGAGCAAAAGCAACACATCCAGTTACTCTGCTAACTATTCCAGCATGAGTTCACTGACAAAGACCAATCCAAAAATATACATTATATATGTAACATATATATAAATACTCTGATTGGTCTGGTTGGCCTTTTACATATATATATTATATATATATACATATATATATTCTGATTGGTCTGGTTGGTCTTTTACATATATATATTATATATGTACACATATAATACATATATATATATATATATATATATATATATATTCAGATTGGTCTTTTTCAGTATGTGTGTGTGTGTGTATCTATCTATCTATCTATCTATCTATCTCTTAAACCAGGATCGATCGATCTATCTATCTATCTATCTATCTATCTCTTAAACCAGGATCTATCTATCTATCTATCTATCTATCTATCTATCTATCTATCTGAAACCAAGTCTGATAGAGTTCACTGGGGAATCTTTGCTACAATTAATATATAAAAGTAGTATGCAATTATATATTAATGGCATGCAAAATATACTTCTAATTGCTAGGAACTGCTTGTTACCTTAAGTTCCTCTTTCAAACATAAACATGATTTGGGGGTTTTATACCTTAAAAGTTTCAAAGCTATAAATTAAAGTTATTGTAATATGTTAATGAGTAGTGCATTAGTACCATGGCTATATGTGGCATCGTTAGTGTAAAATCTATCAGCATGATTTTATTCCTTATCTTTTGTTCAATCTTTGCCTGTTTTCCACACATATCAACTTATGTAATAAATATACATCAATATAAAGTTCGATTTTACTAAAAGTTAGTTTAAATTATTGGAAATTCTTCAAATGCATATTAAATCTATATTAATAACTAGAAACTTTTGAAATGTTTTGTTTTAAAATGATCAGCTTTAAAAAAAAATACAAAAATCACCTACTCATTCTTATGCTGCTTTCTCTTGATGTCTAGATTTTCATGAAACTCCATGGTTAGAAAAAGGAAACAAAAACTGCTGAACTAATGACCTAAACAATGAGAGAAAACACCACCTGGTGCCACAGGTTTGTGACCAGTGGCCATCAGTGATACGGACAGAAATTTGGGCATGATAGTAGAATTTTTTCTTGTATTAACTAAAAAGATAAACAGATAACCTAGCTCTCTCTTCAGTACAGAAGTTAGCATGATGATGAAGGGGGAAAGTTGATGACATTAATAAGAATGAGGACCTATGATAAAATTTTTATATTCAATAATTCTTATTCTCACAACTATCCAAGATAGGGCCTATTAATCCCACTTGTGAAAATAAATTGGTCTATCTTCTCAATTTTTCTATACTTCTAAATGTGCTCCAAAAAAATATCTGTTAAAAAATAATAAACTGGAAAACTGATGATCAGAGAGGCCATTGTTTGTTTCAAGTTTAGAAGATTCACATCAAATACATATGCAGCTGAAGAAAATAAACAGGTTTTGAATAGAACTTAGAATTTAGAACTTACACAGTATCTTTCAAAGCTTCATTTCTAAGCTTCTGCAAAACATTCAACATTTCCAGTATGGCAGCTTTATAAACTACTTATGTCAATTGGGTAAATTTATTATTTAACAAGTCTTTGTTTCTATTTTCAGGTATAAAAATGAACTAATTTAGGTTTTGAGCTACATTTTTAAAAAACCCTATATATATAAAAAGTGCATGTAAACATCTCAATCACATAACATCATGACTGAATTTAACATCCGAAACTTTTACACATATCCTCTAAAAATTGGCATATAATAAACAAGAAAACAAAAATCCAGAGAAGCTAAAGGACTAGATCAAAATAACAAAGCTAAATTATTACTTGATTTACACAAATGTGAATTTTTATACATACACACACACCCACATGCATACACACAGGACACAGCTTTTCAAGATACATCTAATTAAAGAAGGTAAATCTCCAGTATTCAATAAAATCAATATGTTCAATGCCAAATATTATCAAAATGTATGACAGCATATTCCTTTGAATTATTGTCTTTTTAAAGTCTGCCAACTTCACTAGATTTCAAGGAATATGACAGCAGGAAATATATATATTTTGTTCACCACTAAACACCCCATGTCTGTCACAATGTCTAACAGGAGTTCAATACTCAATAAATATTTGATGACTTAATGAACACTCTAAGAATCCAGCAGCCTCTTTGGAAACGTGAAATCTCATAAACCAAAATGTCAATTTGACTTACATCTATTACAAACATACAATGGACCAAGATATTGAACAAAGACGAAACACTGTTAAAATATTTGATGGTTAACTGACATTCGAAGTCCTTGAGGTCTTAAATAGCCTCATGTCAGAAAATAATTCATCAGTCGCAAAAAGAGACCTTGTCACTCTCCTGGGTCAGTTAAAACTCCCAGTTTTAGTTGATAAAAATCTACCAAACAACACATTTACTGTTATTGATAAAATTGAGATATCTAAAAGAAAGCTAGTGTTGAAGTACATCAGTTTTGTTCATCTGACTCTTTTTTTTTTTTTTTTTTTTTTTTTTTGAGAAGGAGTCTTGCTCTGTCACCCAGGCTGGAGTGCAGTGGTGTGGTCTCAGCACACTGCCACCTCTGCCACCCAGGTTCATGTGATTCTCATGCCTCAGCCTCCCAAGCAGCTGGGATAACAGGCATGCACCATCATGCCCAGCTAGTCTTTGTATTTTTAGTAGAGACAGTGTTTCACCGTGTTGGCTTGGCAGGTTCAAAAGTCCTGGCCTCAAGTGATCTGGCTGCCTCGGCTTTCCAAAGTGCTGGGATTACAGGTGTGAGCCACCACACCTTGTCTCATCTGGACTCTTCTATTAAGAGGCAGACACTTTTTAATCTTTCTGTCTCTAGAATGGTAATGAACTAGTAAGATTATTATTTTTTCAATCTTCAAGGGATGTAACACTGACTTTATAAACAGTCAACCCTTATTTTCTTCAGTCTACGTTCTCAGCATTTTATGTTCCCACACATTAACTCTATTCTATGTGAAGAAGTAAGAAAAGGAAGAAAACTCACACCTTCTTATTCTTTATCATGGTTTCCACAGGACCACTTCCCATGGGAGTCCTGATGAAGCTAGCCTAATACAGTCCCCATAATTTCTGGTATTATGCCACTGGAAGAGTTTTCATCATCGCCATCCAAATGAACAGAAGAGAATTTCTGTTCTACAAAAAGATCCTTGCCCCTTAGTCCCCAATCCCTGGTTTTTTTTTTTAACTCCAGAATGCCCTCTCTGTAACATCTAGAATCCCCAGTTACGCATGGGTCACAAACTTTACAATAAGACAGATCTGGGTTCCATTCCCGGCTTGATCACTTATTAGCTATGTGATTTTGGGGCACACTTTTAAAACTCTCTTAACTTCAGTATCATCCTTTATAAAATAGGGATAATACCTGTAACCTAAAAAAAACTGTGGGAATAAAGTTTATATAAAGCACCTAATGTTGTATCTAACATAGTTTCTTAATAATATTAATAAAGTGGATGAATTATTAACTTGTTAATAAAATTAATAAATATTAACTATTTTTCTCCACCTCTTCATTATGAACCAATTCCATGATGTACAAAAAGTCTCCAATGTATTACAAAGAAATCATCATGTGCCACAAACACCAGTCCTTCCTCACGGTCCCTATTTGTCCAGTGAGCGAATGGGCTAGAACTGCCACTCCATCACTTATTTCACTGTCGAAATAACTATACCTTGCTTTTCTACTTCAGCCTTAGGATTTCTCATTTTAAACAAACGGCAAGGGGTAATATATTTGCCTATAACAAGTTACAATATTTATCAAATGATTTAAATTTCTTCTGTATTCTTAAAAAGAAACACAAGAATACCAGAAACTGCTTCATATTGTTGCTTCAACTCTTCCCTAATAAAAATTTGACCTGAAACCTCTGGCAATTCACCTTGAAATGAACTCCCCACCTCCAGTTGCTTCCTGATTGCCCAAATATGAGTGAAAGTTATTGGCATCCCCAAGTCTGTGCCATCCACAAACAACTATCATTGCAGGTTCACTCAAATCAAAAAACATTTACTGAATCCCTTCTCAGTGCAACAAGAACACGGAAGGCATGGTGTGCTAGGCACTATGCATACAAACATGAAAAGGAAATGGTCTCTCTAAATGAATAGATCCAAACACACAAAATCATATACAATGACACAGAATGAAATAAGTGCTGTATGGCTACATGTTTACTGTACCAATCTACGGAGATGGATGTGAAAATAATAAAGGAAATACTAGCAGACAATACACTATAGACACAACATAATATTTGTAACAGCACAGAAAGATAGCTGAACACTAGAAACCCTTTGAGGGAGGCTGATTCAGTGAAAGGGAATCTTTTTAAAACGGAGAATCTCCACCATTTTTCTACTTCAGGTGCTCTTTCTACCTGTGATTAGCTCTTTGTTAACATCCAAACCTCCAGCTCCCCTCCTTCCTCTTGCCTCTCAAATCCACACTAAACAATACAGCCAGGTTATTCAGCCTGAATCAAACATGCAGCCTCTGAAATTTGACCTGAAATTTGACCTCTTGCAAAGTTTTTCCCACAAAATTTACTCAGTGAGAGCCCAGTATCTATTTACATGAAGTTCCAATTTGGAGACTATGCATCCAGGACTCCCAAGTATCATTCCATGTTTTTCTCTCACTATCTCATTTCAAATAAATTACACTGGGCTGCTTGCTGCTTCCTCAACTGCTCCAACTTGTCTCCTTGACACCTTTGCATATACTGGTCTTTCTGCCTACAAAACCTTCTTTCACATCTCTTTAAAATTGTGTTATTCAAGATGATAGCTTCCAGCCATGGGTGGAGATGAATTTAATATGACTAGGAAAAAGATTTTTTAATTAGAATTAACTTTAATTAATATATATTAAAATTTTAAAACAGATGCCCTATTCAGTTATTGGAAAACTTTAAAGTATGACGAATGGAAGAAACTGTATGTGAATTTTGTTTTTCAACTGTTAAATTTTGTACACTCTATATATAGATCACATATTTCCAATGAAAAGTAAGCTTCTTAATTGAGATGTGGTATGTGCTGGACATATAAAATGCAGTCAATTTCAAGGACTTAGAATAAAAAATGTTAAATACCTCAGTAATTTTATATTGATTATAATGCTGAAATTACAATATTCTGGGCATACTGGGATAAATAATATATACAATTCAAATAAATTTCACCTGTCTCTTTTTATTTCTTTTAATGTGTTTACTAGGAAGTTTTAAATTACACATGTGCCTCACATTATATTTTAATTGGACAGCAACTGCATTAGAATTCTATCTCTATATATCCTTTAACGGGAAGTTAAATGTCATAAACTCTATTAAAAGCCTATCTTGGGTCAAGCACAGTGGCTCATGCAAGTAATCCCAACACATTGGGAGGCTGAGGCAGGTGGATCCCCTTGAGGCCAGGAGTTCAAGACCAGCCTGGCCAACATGGTGAAACCTCATCTCTACCAAAAAAAAATACAAAAATTAGCTGGACATGGTGGTGAGCACCTGTAGTCCCAGCTACTCAGAAGGCCGAGGCATGAGAATCACTTGAACCTGGAAGGTGGAGACTGCAATGAGCAGTGAGCTGAGATGGCACCACTACACTCCAGTCTGGGAGACCAAGTGGGACTGTCTTAAAAAAAAAAAAAAGCCTATTCTGAATTCTGAATTCTTTAAATTCTAAAAAGGAATGACCTTGCCCCCACCTCAACCATGACTATAGTAGGCATGCAACAAATTTATTTATTTACTGAATAAATGGCTGAAGCGCTTTGTTTTTATCTTCATTGTCCTTAATACATTTGGACTTGTACAGTAGTTCCTCCTTATCTGCAGTTTCACTTCCTGTGGTTTTAGTTACCCGCAGTATAGTACAATAAGGCAGTCTGGGGAGAGTCCCCATTCACGTAACTTTTATTACAGTATATTATTATATTTGTTCTATCATTATTATTGTTGATAATCTCTTGCTGGGCCTATTATATTTTAGCATAGGTATGTATGTATATACAGGAAAAAATAGAGTATAAATAGGGTTTGGAACCATCCACAGTTTCGGGCATCCATAACTGGTCTTCTTGCCTTATGTCTCCTACAAGAGTCTCGATTCCTTGCTTAGCATTCTTTCTTACCTCGTCATCTATTTCCTGGGTACATGGTCTACCAGTTTTCCTGAACTATTCTTTCTCATCTGCTGCTCTACAGCTCTTAAACCATTTCAAAACTTTTCTACGGGCCAGGCGCAGTGGCTCACACCTGTTCTGGGATTACAGAATTCCAGCACTTTGGGAGGCTGAGGCGGGTGGATCACTTGAGGTCAGGAGTTCAAGACCAGCCTGGCCAAAATGGTGAAACCCCATCTCTACTAAAAATACAGAAATTAGCCAGGCGTGGTGGTGGGTGCCTATAGTGCCAGCTACTCGGGAGGCTGAGGCAGGAGAATCAGTTGAATACGGGAGATGGAGGTTGCAGTGAGTGGATCGCACCAATGCACTCCAGCCTGAATGACAGAGTGAGGCCACGACTCAAAAAAAAAAAAAATCTCATCTCCAGTGATCTGGACACCTGCAGCACCACATCCAGTCTACCTGGCAGTAACTTTACAGTTTCTCAAATATTCTACTTTAATTTGGGAACCAGAAAAGATAAAGAAAAAAAAAAGCTTCTTTAAAAAAAAAAGGTTGCCACTGCAAAATGAGGCTAAAAATTTGAAAATTCAGTGATGATAAAAGATTTCTTTACATAAATACCAGCTAAATGGTTTTCTTATGATTAATCTACGAATTTGTGGGCTGATTCAGAGAAAAAGAATTTGGGAAAGATTATTCCTTCCACAACTCTGAAATAAACAAACAAAATTCATCTTAACTTTTTAAAAACTCCAGTTATAAAGTAACTGAAGAAAAAAGTTTCTGAAACCTCTATGCCTTTATTAAATATTCCTAAAAATTTTGTTTGCCCTATAAATATTGGATAAGTACTTATGCTTCTTTGAGCCTAGTGAATAGAATGTGAAGAACATAAAAACATCACTAATATATCTTCCATGCAAATTGCCCGTAAGGTACATCAGCAGATAGTAAGATGTCCTCAGAGAAGAAGAAAGAGACCATAGGCTGCTCACTGCCCAGCAGCCTGGAAGGCCCATTTGCCCACAATTCCCCTCAGAGAAACTTCCCTCCATAGCCCTTTCCAACGGTGCCCTACCCCAGAGCCTGCGACATCAATGCACACCTCCAAATCACCCACAGCAACCTGGTGCTTCCCGCTCAGAGCCCTTATGGCACTATATTTAGCCACCCAATAGCATCTTCCTCTCCCACGGGCGTGTGTCATGCCTCTTACCTGTCCCAAGCACAAGGCCTAGCACGACTCCCACTCAATAGATGTTTGTGAAATAAACTAACCAATGAATGAGCAAGCAAACAATCAAAGAGAAAATGGGGGTTCTGCTCACCCTCCTAGATCACCATACTAAACAGGTTCTTCCCTGAACCTAGAGTGTTTGCACATGAGAAGAGAGTGTTAATCAAATTAAGAGTGTCACCTGAAAAGCAGGTGCCTGTTCTAAAAAGAAACGCTGATAGCAGCCTCTGCGTGACCATTGCTAATGCAAATACATGAAGAATTTGAACGTGAACATCTGGGAAAGTTAGCTCTTTGTGAATAATATTTGCTATGAACTTACTGTGTGTACTTTCTAGATAATAATAGCTATCACTAATAGAGCACCTATAAGCTGGGCATTGTTCTAAATGCTTAATATATTTTATCTCCTTTAATCCTCATAACTACCTTTTGATCCTTTGAAGTAATTCTATTATCTTCATTTCACTGCTAAGAAACTGTCCTAGATTCTGCTAATTTATTGAATCCACTCACAAAATCATGTTAACTGGATCAAGAAAGTGAATTTGACATTTTCCAGTCTTGAGACGGTAACATCAAAGACTATGAGATTATAACAGGAACTAGACATCAAACACTCGGTCTCCGTGACAGTGTCTGCTTATGATTAACGGCGTGCACCATAAAGCCCTTGTGTCCTGCTATGATCCTGAACAATTAATATTTTTATAAACATCCTAAGTTTAATTTTACCCTACAAGGCTTATCAGTAAATACTAAACAGGAAACAAAAGGATGAATGAGCTGTTAACACACTGCTGCATTAACAAATATCTATATCAACTGGGTCAAGCTACCACTGAGACCATCTGAAACATACAAATTCAAACCACTGCATTAAAGTCTTGAGCAACAAATTTGGACCAAAAGCCATGAAAATCATTTAGTAGCTCTAAAAACAAACGCAGTGAAATAAAAGTTTTCATGAACACATTATATACTTTTTACATAGCTTCACAGTTCTTATAAATACACATGCTATAAAATAATATGATGTGCTTTTTAATACAGATTTGTTATTTTCTTTCCTGATACATGCTCATTGTAAAATAGTAAGAGCATAAAGATTAGTACAAATAAGAAAACACTGATCCAGGCAATATCACTACTGAAATTTTAGTGAAGACCTCTTCACACATCTCTCAATAATAAAATACTTAACATAGGTACAAACTTTTGAATAAATAGACTCCTTCTAAACAAAGTTTTGTGACCTCCTTTTTGTGCTTGAAAACATGGTTTAGGTATTTTTCCTTGTTGATAATTGAGATCTTTATCATTATTTTTAAAGTGCTTTCTAAAATAGCAATTCTCACTCTTGAAAACTGACTGCTGAGAGACCACTAAGAGCTTTTATATTTATGGTTCTATCAATCAATATTCATCATTTTAGAAATTATAGCTGAGAAAATTTTAAATATGATTAATTCACTTAATATAATCACAAATCATTATATAATAAATATTTTTATGACAATAACTTCACTTTTAAAATAAAAACGTGTGTGTGGAGACTGATACTGTTTTACATTTTTGTAAATGTAATATCTGACTTAGTAAAAGGTAGCTAGATTCCCTTATCTGTTTCTGCACTCAATCTGCCATGACATGAAGAACATCTAACCTCCCACAAGTATATAAAAATGGAAAAGGGTACATTTTCAGATAATGGTTAATGTTATTTTCTGATAGTATCCTCCAATGTATGATTGTTCCTTAAAGGTTTGCAGCAATGTGAAATTTGAAACTGTATCAGTGAACTTTCTACATTCTGCCCCACTGAAATCCATTTCTTTATCTTGCACGTCCAAAGGATCTTTTTAACAACCCATGATTTTGTAACATACACTGGTCTTTTGGGAAGTACTGGTTCAGTGGATTATGCAAATTTTGACATTGTATTAAATGTTATCAAGACATTACATTCATTAATATCACCACCAATCTCATCAGAGTCTTCAGCAAACTATCAAGCTCACAGTGACAAACAGAAGTCTTCCCAAAAGTCTAAACACACCCTGTCAGTTGTTTTTCTTTAAGCGGCATGATCACTTTGTTCATTTTCAAGAATATGTCTGCCTAACACCCAAGACTAAAGAAACACATTTTGCTACAAGTCATTCTTTCAAGTAAAAATGGTGTTCCACATAAAAAAAGGCTAGTTCAGCTAACAGCTAGTATTAGCTTTCTGTTACTGCCTTAATAAAGAACCACAAACTTCATTTATTACCTTACAGTTCTGCAGGACAGAAGTCTAGAACAAGTCTCATCAGATTAAAATCGTGGTGGTGCTGGTAAACTGTGATCCTTACTGGAATCTCTAAAGGAGAATTCATTTCTTTATAATCTTCTGTCGGGCTGTCACCTGAGGGCTGTTCCCAGCTTCTAAAAGACATCCAAATTCCCAGCCCTGTGGCCACCTTCTTCCATCTGAAAAGCCAGCAATGGTGGGTTGAGTCCCCCTCACATCACTTTAATTTGACCCATCTTCTACCTTCCTCTTCCCTGTTAAGAACTCTTGTGATAAGATTGGGCCCACTTGGATAATCCATGATTATCTCTGCATCTTGAGGTTCTTAACTTTAATCACACCTACAAAGTTACTTCTTACATACAAGGTAATATATTCACAGGTTCCTGGAATGAGGGCAAGGACATACTTAAGGGGCCATAATTCTGTCTACCACACAACTCCTAAAACTGTACAAATGCTTTTCCTCTACACCAGCACTATATTTGGCATGCCATTCCCACTTTCTCATGTATTTTTTAAAATGTGTTCTCAAGGGTTAAATTTTACAAAATCGAATAAATTCTACTGATTCAATAAGCAGATTAAGATCATCCCGAAATGGGTCTGACTATGGTTTTTTTAGCTATGAATTATTGATTGTGAAGAATACAGTGACTGCAAGTAGAGTTTGGTGCCACTGCACTGGCTCCTGCTAAGATGCCAGCAGCTTCATCTACCATTGCTTTTGCACCATCTGTGCAAATGTCAACATGGTGAAAAAGACAAATAACGTCTTAATTATGATCAAAATAGTTTTGACTTGCTGACCCTGTGAAGTATCTCAGGGTATCCCAGAGTTCTGCAAACCACACTTGAGTACCGTGGTTCTAAACTCTTCCATGTGTCCACAGTAATAAAGTGCGACAACAATGACTCAATTCAATTATCTGCTCGCCATATGGGCATATAGGTTATAATTAGAATTTTATGCCCTCCAACATTGTTCAAATAGGCTCCAATACAGCTCTCCAGTTTACTGGCTTGCGTGGCCTTGCACGGATTTACAACCAGCTGCTCTAACTTTAGTTTTTTATGTATAAAATGGTTTACTGGTATCTGCTTTGAGTGATTATTGTAAGGATTTGTGAAATTAAATGACAGCAGACACATGCTTGGCCCATAAGTGCTCACTAAAATGATAGTTATTGTTGCCCACCATCCATTCGGGGTTCAAATTTTTTGCATGTGATTGTTTTTTAAAAATAACAGACCTACTGCAATATTCCAGACTTTTCTTAACTTGTCACACTTCCAACTGGAAAGTACTATGCTTACTTGATTCCAGTATATTTCCAGGAGTACTCATTCTACAGACTGATCATGCTCATGTTAGAGAGCTATCCTGCAGCCAAAACGAATTATAAACAGCCTTAATAGAAGACTTTGGGAAAAAAGATAAAACTATTCATCATACTCTCACTGTTTCATATTAAAGTTAGGTTACACCCCATCTCTTTTCTGTGTACTTTTATTTAATTCTGAGGCTACATTAGCTTTTTTGATGTATTTTGCTTTTTCAGAAAAGCAGTGTAAGTAAAAACAGACAAGTTTGTAGAAAAGTTCGATTTTTATCTAACTATTGTATCTCCAGAATTGGTTTTAGTTTTTATTTTTTAATAACAAAATTATAATAATTATGAGAAACAGTTAAACAGGTTAACTAAATAACATAGAAGAAAAATAATATTTTGACCAATTAAATAGTGCCATGTTTGGAAATCATTTTGATAAATTTAGTCATAGTAATTATGATAATTTATAAAAAATAACTACAAAAATCCCAAACAATTATGGTCTCATGGTTGGCTACTGCACACAATAGCAGGCATCAACATGACTGTGCTAGTCAGATGTGGACAAGGACCAGCAGACAATGTGGGCAGAAAAGGCCATAAAATTTGCAGGTTAAAACTCTTAAGATTGTAGGAAATTCTCAGCAAACCAGGAATCTGGGCCCCAAAGACAGGTAACAAAACCAAAAACTTAAAATGAAAAGGTCAGAACGGGCTGGGCATGGTGACTCACGCCTATAATCCCAGCACTTTGGGAGGCTGAGGTGGGCAGATCACTCAGGGTCAGGAGTTCCAGACAAGCCTAGCCAACATAGTAAAACCCTGTCTCTACTAAAAATACAAAAAAATAAAAATAAAAAATTACCCAGGCGTTGTGGTGGGTGCCTGTAAGCCCAACTACTAGGGAGGCTGAAGCAAGAGAAGCGCTTGAGCCCAGGAGGCAGAGGTTGTAGTGAGCCGAGATTGCACCACTGCACTCCAGCCTGGGTGAGAGAAAGAGACTCTGTCTCAAAAAAAGAAAGAAGAAAAGAAAAAGGTCAGAACAGAGATCAAATTGATAGTTATGTCTCAATGGTCAAAAGGTCTGGGTCTGGAGATTAGGTACAAGTCTACATCTAGGGTGATTAGGATGTGGAATCACCTGAAACGGCTTCCACCATGAACTCAGCACCGTGGCTGCTGAAGAGTATTCTCAAAGGTGCTACTACTAAGTTCTGACACTAACAGACTCTTTCACTGCCACCTTCAGCAATTCACTCACTTAGGGATTCCCATTCTTATTTAGAAATGGCAGCCCCAGAGTTAAAACACAATAATGAAAGGAAACTGGAATCTAACATTCTGCCTTGCTAACAGTAATTACTCAAGACTTGGAATGATGGAAGGTTAAGGATGTGGCATGTAACCTTCAAAGAGATTTACAAAAAGACCAGAAAATAACAGCAGATTTCAAGGTATATAAGGGAGTAATTGTCAAAAGTGAAAAACCTCATCTTTCTCTTCTATTGTGTGAAAATCATTATGTATGTACAGGTGAGTGTGTGAAGATGGACAGATAGATGATAGAAGGAAAGAAGCACAGATGGATGGATGTAAGGTTGAATGGATGGAAGACAGAAAGATAGACAGACAGATAGATAGATAGATAGAGAGATAGATAGAGAGATAGATAGATAGAATCTATATTATCTTTGGATATATATCCAGAGAGAGCTTCCACAAGTTCTGACCTTCACATCTAACTATGCTTACACTATGCCTTCTTTCCTGATACTATGCACGAACACACTAAGGCCACTTTTCCCCCACTACACCCCCACCACACACACACACATGCACACACACACACCCCCCACAATTTGTGCATCAGATGCCATGGCCTCCTGCATACTTCAGGACACTGCTGTAGTAGTTCTCCCCCTTCTCTTCTACAACATCAATTGTTCCTTCTCTACTCTATCTTCCCCATCAGTTTACACACATGCTGTTTTTATCTCCCATCCTGAAAGAATTGTTTTGACTCCACTTCCCTCTCTAACTACTAAGCCAATTCTCTCCTCCTAGATGCAGTTAAACTCTGAAAGAGTTGCCTGCATTTGCTGTCGGCGATTTCTCTCCTCCCTTTCCTTCTTGAACCCATATAACATCAGGCAATTACTCCCGCCACACCTGCAAAGCCACTAGTATGGCTGCCATATTGCTAAATCCAATGGTTGATTCCCAGACCCTATCGCATTAGACCCATGAGATACACTAGACAGAAGAAGAGCATCTCCTCACCCTGACATGCTTCACCTGGCTCCAGAGCACTGCGCTGTGCTAGGTTTTCTCACTTCACTGGCTCTCCTTCAGTCTCCTTTGCTTACTCCTTTTCATCTCTCAGAACTCAAATCCTTGGGTCTACCCAGGGCTCCATGATTAGCCCTTTCCCCTTTTCTTTTCTTTTTTTTTTTCTTTTTTTTCTTTTTTGGGACAGAATCTCCCTCTGTCACCCAGGCTGGAGTACAATGGGGCAATCTCAGCTCACCGCAACCTCCGCCTCCCAGGTTCAAGCAATTCTTCTGCCTCAGTCTCCCCAGGAGCTGGGATTACTGGCATGTGCCACCATGCCCAGCTAATTTTTGTTTTTTTAATACAGATGGGGTTTTACCATATTGGCCAAGCTGATCTCGAACTCCTGAACTCGTGGTCCACCCACCTCGGCCTCCCTAAGTGCTGGGATTACAGGTGTGAGCCACTGCGCAGGCCTCTCTTTTCTCTTTTCTGTTTACACTTGCTCCACTTAGTCATTTCACGCAGTCTCCTGGCTTACAAGGCATTGCACATCGGATGCCCCGCTCCCTCCCTGAGCTCCTCACCTGCCACTCCCCCTCACTCAGTCCATTCTGGCCTCTTGGCCTTCTGACTGGTCTTCTACAGAGCAGGAGCCTTCCTCCACTGTACCCAGCCTTTTATTCCTTTCATTTTTGCTGAGCCCTTAATTCTACTAGAACTCCAATCCTACAATATATACTTCCTGAATAGAATCTCTATTCTACTAGAACTCCAAATCCTACAATATACACTTCCTGATTTAGACCTGCAGTCATTTCTTCCCTGTGGGTGTCATTTCTTTTGTAATGTCAAAAAAATCAAATTTAAATTAAAATACACACAAATATTCTCTCTCTCTCTCTCTCTCTCTCTCTCTCTCTCTCTCTCTCTCTCTGCCTTTGTTTGCTCTTACTACTGCATTTTTTTCCTTCTTTTTGCTGCCAAACTCTTTAAACAAGTGGTAGATAGTCCTATCTCCTAGACACTGCTAAAAGCTTTGCATTCACACATTTCACCCCCATTCTCCCAGGCTGACCTCTGGAATGTTAATCAACTTTTCATTATAACAATTAATATTGTCTCAGTTCTTAATATTTATACAATAAAAATTGTACGGGGCATATTGTCTGCCAGGCTCTGCTCCAAACATTTTACAAGTCTGAATGGATGATGAATATCCTTTCCTGCACGAGATCCACCAGATAATATTCTACCCATTCATAGCCACTTGGCTTGTTGTGCACAGGCCAGATCTATAAACAGCAAATTTTTCAGTGCAACAACACAGAAGTTTAGAGTTATTCAAACCTGAGAAATCAGTAGGTTCCACATTCCTGGGGAAAATTTTTTAAAATAATATAAATAAAATCTTTCTTGAGTAACACAGATATTTATTTTCTTAAAGGAAGAATATGAGTCAGTCTATCAGAATAATTTGGTTTCAGAAAATGCCTATGTGAATTGCTTTGAAATGAGGCTTATCTAATATGATTTGGTAATTATATATACAGCTAATAGCTACAAAGTGCTTTTCAACTACTGTTGACTCTTACAATTACCTTAAAGGACAAGACAAATATAATTAACTTAGAGAAAGAGAAGTCATGAGGCTAGTAAACAGAGCTGATACACAAACTTGGATACTTAAAACACAAGTTTACTGTCATCTCAGATCCATTAATTTTGAGCTCAAATTCATATTAATTTTACTTCCCCATTTATTAACAAAGGTTTAGCAGAATCATAGTTTAGATTCCACAGATTTTCAATCTAGCCATAACCCTTGTGAAGTCTAAAAAAGAAACAACATTGTTAAACACAAGAAGTCATCAAAAGAATTGACAATCCTGGAAAGAACAATGGTAATTTGGGCTGTGTATAAAATCAGATTTGCCAGATTTTTCAGGTGTATAATTGTTTTTTAATTTTAAGGAAAACACAGGAAAAAAAGGAATGCTCAGAGAGAACCACCAAATACTTGCCAAAATATAAACCTTATTATTAAATAGCACACATAAACATGTTTTATATTTCAAAGACATAGAAGCTAGATTTGCCAATCTTTAAAAATTTAAAAGTACGTGGCTAGAAGTTTTGTTCATTCATTTGTTCATTGTAACTTCTCAGTATAAGCTGCAAATCAAATATATCCTTGGCGATGACTCTGAGCACTGAAAATAATGCTATTGTGCTTTCAATACGGTAACATTGTGCAGATATAAGTTAAAGGGAAACAACAGGAACAGACTATAGCCAATTAATTTCATTCAACAAACGTTTATTGAGCAACCAATATGCAAAACCTTGCTACAATTTGGCAGAGTATACAGGTAGGAGTTGCTGCTTAAAGAATGCATTGAGTATAGAAGATACCTAGTATAAAAACAACCAGTTGCAATCAGAGTATAGGCACTAAGCACAGAAGTGTGTTTGCAGGCAGAAGTACGTGAAATCAAAAAATATTTATCCAATTTGAATATATTATCTAAAAAGAATGTTGCCAATTCCTTTATGTGTTAGAGGAGGCCTGTGACAGGCACTGCAGGACAAAGACACAAGGTTCCTGAAATGTACTGGTTGGTAACCACTCAGCAGTGGATAAGAGTAGGCAGAAAACAGATCTATCTGCTGCTACTTCCTCCTTAGCAACTCCTCACCACAGAGACTGTGCCTCTTTGCGGTATATCTAAACAGGAACAAACATGTACAAGACTGAGCTCAAACTAGAAGACCCTTTTGTCAAATGCTTTTTAAAGTGAGTGGTGAACCACAAAAGTCACAATATGAAATCCATTCCTCCAACATTATAAGACAGTAATCTGAATACTATCAAAGGCTATTTACAAAGGTATTTGAGTTGCTGGAAATGGCAAAATCTTAAAGAGTTTATGAAGATCCACCAGTGATAATAAATGATATGGCCAGGCGCAGTGGCTCATGCCTGTAATCCCAACATTTTGGGAGGCTGAGGCAAGTCGATCACCTGAGGTCAGGAGTTCGAGACCAGCCTGGCCAACATGGTGAAACCCTGTCTGTATTTAAAAAAAAAAAAAAAAAAAAAAAATTACCCAGGTGACATGGTGTGCACCTGTAATCTCAGCTACTCAGAAGGCTGAGGTAGGAGAATCACTTGAACCCGGGAGGCAGAGGTTGCAGTGAGCCAAGATCCTGACACTGCACTCCAGCCTGGGCAACAGAGTGAAACCTTGTCTCAAAAGAAAGAAAAGAAATGATACATTAGTAAGTATCATGGATCCATAACCAGTAAGTTTTTGTGCCCCTCCCATTTAACTGGTTGCCTTGTTTAAGCCTCTTTATTTATAAACAGAATCAGGTTAGTCTTGCAACCCATTGGCTCTGGACTCCCCTACAAAGCCCCTCGCTCATCTCATGACCTGCTATTAATGTAGCTCCTGCTTTCACGTAAGGTGTTCCACAGGCTTATTTTACCTGCTTATAATTTATTTAAAAGGTAAATGTTTAATCCAGTCTCCTTCATTAAAAACCACAAGCTGCAGATTTCACATCTCTACAGAAGTAGAAAAAAATCAGTCAGCCTCCCAGACAGTTGCATTCATTATACTAAAACAATGAAGCATATTTTTATTCCAGCCATGAATGCTGTTAATGGAGTTTATATCTCAACCTTTATTGTCTCAGCAGCTGTTTCAAAGAAGGGGCAACAGAAGTGACTTAAAAAGCACCATTGCCAAAGGCCTAAAATGTTCCAGAGCTTGAGGACTATGTTTTTAAAAGACAAAGCTCAAGTTCCCTACAGAAACAAACTGTCCTGAAAAGTTTTAAGCAATCCAACTTTATCTCACCAGAAAAAAAGCAAACAGATTCTTAAATAAGGACTGAAAGAAGTAGACATTCCAGATATTTTACAATTTTTTCCAACATAGGCATATATCTATTTTTATCACAATAATGATTTCCTAGTGAAGTCATTTAGGGAGAATTTCACAAGTTTGTCATCTAGTGTAATTATCCATTTTTAAAACTGAATAATTAATGTCTGAATGTAATTCCTATAATTCAAAAATATCAATAAGAAAAAGAAAAAAATTAAACAATGATGAAGCAGAAATATAAGATCATAAAACAAATTTGGGGAAAACAACAGAAACGAGTAATCACACATCCTTAAATGTATTTACAGCATCCTTAGGGAACAACATTCTAAGCACCTGAGCATTTCTTTTGCCTACAACACTGATTAAAATTCTGATTAAAGAACAGACACATTTTTAGAGGAGAAAGCATTCAGAAATTTTACACATAAAAGTATTTTAGAGAGGTTACTTAAAGATATGCTGAAGCAAAACAAGAGAGTAACATAAGAAATAGGAAGCCATATAATCTAAGAAATGGAGACTCTAACCTTGTAGATACATTGCCATCAGTCCCAATTGAAACAGGACAACTGAGGGCTCTAGCTAAGGAGGATCTAGGAAATGAATAGATTTCACAGGTTAATTAGTATGCTTAAGATGTTAGAAGAATTTAAGGGTGTGATTAAAGCAGAGAAGACAAGAAAAAAAAATAGCAAGCAGAAACTCCAGGAAAAACAAAAAGCCGCCCAACAAAAAAAGTGTAGTCATGGCACAGTAACTCTTTCGTGAATACTGACACAGTCTTATTGGCATAAAACCCTTAGTCCAGTAATAATCAACTCCTAAAATCAACTTACAAAGCATGAAATTAACTATGAACAAATCACGATGTGATAGTATCAATTTAAACAACATGAAAAAATGAAGGGTAGATACCAGAAGCTATAAAGTGGAAGCAGAGGAAAAGAGAAGGAAAGGCAGTAGAACTAATACAGAAATGTAAGAGATACTGTCTACAGCTGAAAAAGAGGAAACGGAGATAAATGGCAGAAGATGAAAACAGTAAGATAATTATACTGTGTGGAGACAGCAAAGAGAGAAAAGATAAGTCAGTCTACAGTTCTAACGGGTCTTTCTTTTCCTATTTGGTTTTTTTCTGTTGGTTTGTGTTTTGTTTTGTTTTTTTGATTTCTTTGGTTTGTTTGTTTGGTTGGTTGGTTGGTTGGTTTTGGAGTTGGTTTCTTTGAAATGTAAATGAACCAGGACCTTTTCCAGAAAACCAGGTTAAAGGGAACAGTATAACCTACCAATGCTAAACCAGGAAAACCTAGGAATTATCCTATTATAGTAGATTAGAGATGGCTACAAATTCTTTGTAGTTTTCCCAGTGAAAGGTGATACTGTTTGCTTCCCTGGTTAGGTATCTGCTTTGATTAATAGAAACAATTAAATAAACATTTTGGGCTCTTCAAGCCTCAGTATTAAGACGGCTTGGCCACTTCTACTTTCATACTCTGAAAATATCCAGCAGCTATAACAAAAGTCATGAGTATCATGAGACCACCATGCTGTGAGGGAGGCCAAGCTTGCAGCATAGAGGCCAAATGGAGAGAAAGAGATGCCTGGCCAGCCCCACATGTTTCAGCCACCCAGTTGAGGCTTCAGACACAAGGGGGAAGATGCTGCCTTGGACGCTGTAGTCCTGGCAGATGCCACGTAAAGTAGACATAAGCTGTTCTTACCAAGGAGAATCCAAATTGCGGGGTACTGAGTAAATAAATGTTCTCATTTTAAGCCACTAAAGTTTGGAAGTGGTTGGTTATGTAATGAACGAGACAAAAATCAGAATCTAGAAGTGGGTGCTGGCGTAAGAAAATCTAAAACATGTGGCATTGGCTCTGGGAATGGGTTTTGTGTGGAGCCTGAAGGGCCTCGAGGAAACTGCCGGTGGGTCTGAAAGTGGGAGCTGCTAGTGAGGAAACGGCCACTCAAGGCGGGCAGAAGAGGACACGAGCTGTGAACTAGCAAGCCGTGAGTAAACCTGCTGTCATGCACACAACAGAAAGAGGATCTCATGGACTTGGGGCTCAACTTCAGGGGATTTCCAGGCAGAAAGCTGGAAGTATAAGTGGCTTCCTTTAACGACCTGTGATCAACTATGGGAAAAGCAAGATAAGCTAAGAAAAGCAGAAACCAGAGGAAATATAAAGGACCCACAACGTTATGGGTCCAAAAGTAAAGCTGCTTCCATCTGCAGTCCCTCTCAGCAAAAGACTTTCAAAGTAAAAAGTAGCCTCAGGTCGAGGACCAAAATAGGACTCTGACAGTAAAAATGACCCTCGGTTACTATCAAGAAAGTAAGACTCCTTTCTCTAAAACTTCAAAGATCTGAGAATCTGCCTTCCAGACCCACTTATCTAGACAAGGGGGTTTCTAAGACTTACAAAGGGCTTGTCCCACAGCAACCTGACACCCAGCCTAATGTAGAGAAGAAACAATCTTATCTTCAGAGATATTCTGGGTATGACTTTTCTCAAACGGAGTAGACTGTAATTTGATATACAGAAAGTTCTTAAAATTTGGGGGTACTACACCAGATTGGAATGAAATAAAGGAGGCCTCTGAACTTCCAAACTTCTATAAGCAGGAAACATGCTGAAAAAGAGTCCACTGCAAACATCAGCTGTTTCTTGTTGGAATGGAAGGACAACACAGAGGATGGAGCCAAGAACCACAAAAAATCATTCCCAGTGAGAGCTGAGCCGGAGAAATTGGTTGAATTTCAGAACTTCTATGGACCAGTATGTGTTCTCTGGTGCTGTAACCCACTCCCACACATCCATTTTGAACAGGGGTCTCTACTGGGCTTATATCATTCCTACATTCCCATTTTATATATGGAGGGCTGGTGAACAAATAACTTGTCCTTTTATTTAGTTCACACACCTCTACAACTGAGAAACCACACCCAAGCCACCTCATCTACACCTCCACATGATTTAATAAATGCAATTCTGGTATCTGAGTTGGAGTCTGATGCTAAAATGGGCTGAGACTGCGGGTAACTTGGGAATAAGCAAGTGTGTTTTGCCTTTGAAGATATGTAAATAATTTGTGGCCAGAGGGCAGGTTGTGATGGATTAAATGTGTGTCCATCAATTCTTTGATGGGAGTGTTTCCCTTCTTCTTGAATGCAATCTGGGCCTGTGGCTGCTCTGACTAATAGAATGCAGTAGAACTAATGTTACGGGACTTCTGCACCCCAGTATGAAGAAGGCCATCAGTTTCTACTTTTGAGCTCTAGGAAAAAGCGAGCCACCATGGAGGAAGTCTGACTACCATGACACTGACATGCTGTAAGGCAGGTAATGCTAGCCTTGGGGAGAGACCAAAAGGAGAGACAGTCCCAGATAGCACCTAGACGACACTACAAGCTCAGCTGAGGCACCACCAAGTAAAAAAGTCATCCTGAAAATTCCAGCTCTGATAGACATCATGTGGAGTACAGATGAGCCATCCATCAAGCCCTGCCCAAATTGCCGAAGAGTGGACAAATAACTGCTATTGGTTTAAGCTATTAATTAGAAAGGTGAATTGTTATGTACCCTAGAAAACCAAAACACTTCATTTCTCTCCCTCCTTCACCCCATCATACCATCAATATACAATCACTAAATCCTATCTCTTTCCCTTTAATGTTGCTCTAACCAGTCCCATTTTTTTTCCACTTCCACTGTTTATAATGTTCCCATGATTTTTTGCATAAATAACTCTCAGTAGCTTCCCAATATAACCCTCCACCCATTCACCAATCCTTCTACTTCCAATACACCCCATTCTCCAAATCACGGTCAAGGTATTCTTTCTAAATACAAACCTAACATCACATCCATGCTTAACATCAGCACTAGCTCCCCAGCACACACACATACAGTGAAATTTTTCACAAGAACACACAAAGCTTTCCCCTACATGGCATCAGATCACTTCTCCAGCTTCACGTGCAACTATCGCCCATTGGCAAAGAGCACTCCAGAGAAAGAGTAAGCCTCATGGGAAAAACCTAAAAGAAGTTTCTAGACTCCAGATCCATATATGCTGTCACTAGTTAACCATGTGACCCTGGGCAAGTCACTTTCAACAAGCTTTAGTTTCCTTTACTTAATATTAGTGTTAGACCACAATGAGATGATCTTGTGATTGCTCATCCATCTCTAATATGCTGTGGTATCAAAATGCTTTCAAAAATGAGTCCGAAAACAAGGAAAATGTTTTCAAAAAGGAAATTCCACATACTCCCCTTTTCCCTGACCCAGCTCTACCCTCAAGCTTGTGTGAGAGCTTGTTTCCAAGGATTAGTTCTCTTACTTGTTCTTAATTTCCCCTTTTCTTCCCCTAAAGTCCCAGTATCTCCCAAAACCCAGGCTTCCTGTGACAATAGTTTCCACATTCATGGGGGATTGCACAGTGGTGGTGAATTCCTGATTCAATTCGTCAGTAAGAACTGTTTTTGCATCAGATGCTTCAGTCAAGGTCCACCCGCATAACTGTCTTTAGTCACTGCCTGATACTATGTGATATTGGCATTAAGCAGCTTTTTCAACAGCAGAAAGTAAATTATTATCAGAAAGCACACAGGACTTCACCTTCGCACAAGAATAGCACAATCTATTCTTTCCTATCAAGAGTTATGTACAAAATTAAAAATATAATACTCTGGCAATAAGAAATTCTCTTTTTTAGCAATAATTAACAGAATATACAGATTAAGCTACATTTTCTCACTCACAGAATGCAGTAGGCTTATTCTCCAGACAATGAACATGATTTGGGGTTGATTTTTGTTGTTGTTGTTGTTGTTGAAAGCTACCGGAGAATAAAAGAACAAGTTTTAACTAGTTTTAGAATGTATCTATCAAACTAGAACTCATAGGAAAAGCTGCACTGTAAACTCCAGGAAGACAGACCCTTTCTCAGTCCTGGAGACTGGAACGCTTGTCAAATGAATGAAGGAATGTTTCAATTAATGGAAAATGAACATTAAACAGTGAGGAATTATTCAAATCATGAAAACCTGTAGACTTTCGCTGAAGTGAACATTTCAAACACGAACTCTGCTTGGAATCTCCTGAAACATGCAGATCTTGAGCCCTTCCTCCCCCACCTAATGCAAAGCTGTATTAACTGAGCTACACATACCCTGTAGGATACATAGACACCTGCCAAGGCCCTAAAGTCAAGGGTGAACATGGCACAGATTCTAGTAGAACAATTCTGACTTATAGATTGGAAAGTGGGAGGTTAAATAATTATACTGACAAGCTTTTAAAAACATGGTTATATTAAAATACATAAGATCTATTATCAAATAAATTAAAATCTGAATTACTTCTTAATATACAACAAGGTATCAAAGTAATTTAGAGCTTGTGGCAGACTTAAAAGGGTTTTGTCCCTCATCTCCCCAGGGATACAACTTCATTCTTCTCTGCCCTTAACCTTTAGTTGAAACACGTCAAAGGATTGAATAGAGCATTTCTCCATTCTTTCAATATAAGAACTAACCCAGGTTTATGATAACGATTTTGGTATAATAAATATTTCCATTCTCAGGTAATACCTTCAAAAAAAAGATAAAAAAATTTTAAATTGAATAATCTGAAACATTCTCCATTTAAAAGATCATTTGTCTACGCCAATCTATATATTTCACTTGGTATATACACTTTTACTTTAAAAACAACTTCATTTTCCATGTGGTCTTCCACCATAGTAAACATACACACACACACACACACACACACACACACACACACACACACAGTATCATCCATGATCTGTGATGAAAAGATTTCTAATAAATCATTTCATATATGTATTTTAATTTGGCTTAGTACAGAAAAAAGGTAGAATTTATAAAGAAGGTAAAAATAAGCGAGATACAAGAGACTTTTCATATCTAAAAATACATACTGCCTAAGCACTAAAAGCAAAAATGGAGCTCACAAAAAGAATAGGTTACACACACAAGGTGTCTGAACAGCTTCCATTCCCTGTCAAAGTTAGAGGAAGCCGTGAAGCCTTAAGGCTACCAGGCCCTGGGTTAATGAGCTCCGCAGTCCAGTTTCACAGTATGTCTGGCATTTGCAGTCATGGGGAAAGAACATGCAGCCCCCGTGCTCCCAGGTCTCTCTCTCAAGAGTCTGCTCCAGGCATGCAGGGCCAAAATAAACCAGACCAGGAGACTAAACTGCCTTTCACTCATGGATGAAGACCTCCTGTACACGGCCAGGGACCAGGCAATCCTGGGTCAATGCATTTTTAATTCCACTGGATCCTCCACTTCACAATATGACTCATTTTTAAGGGAAAAATTTGTGGGGATTTTGGGCAGGGGAGAAAGGATTAAGATAATTATTAGTTCTAGTTTTATGACTAGCAACAAAATCACTTACTAACAACTAGTTTTTCATTATTACTAAACAAAGTATTTTAATTATAGGCTCTATTCATATTGCTTAAATACATTAAATTCTAAATGTTTTGAGGTTTTCTTGTATGTTACCCTGTGGTTACAAAATGTATTATTTTTGATCTAGCAAATACCTTAGAAAATAAAGGCAGGAAGTATAAATAATTTTGTTATACAACTCCAACATTTCCAAAATACACATGCTGCTCCAAAATAAAGCAAATACAAAGAAAATGAGTTACTACTTACACTCATTCTGCATTTTCTTTTGATATGAATTTCAATTACATTAGTTTTTATCTTAGTAAATTATAATTTTCCTCTTCCTAGCTGCATTCTATAGCATCATTACAAAAGCGTTCTTATAAAGTCCAATTTCCCAACTCTTTCTGTGCTTACTATTAAAAATTTGGGATTTACTATTGAAAGAGCTCAAGAAAACACAGAGGAAAAATATAGGCTCAAGTGGAAAAATGAATGTGAACACAGACTTCTTAAGAGAAGTAGTAAAATAAACCTAATGGGGAAATGCTTACATTTGAACTTCACTAAAGAAATACAGATTAAATCAAGGTACTAGTTTTGGGAAAGATTATGATATAAAAGATTATACACAATGCTAGAGAAAGTTCAAGGAAATCAGGTATTTATATATATGCGTGTGTGTGTGTGTGTGTGTGTGTGTGTGTGTGTGTGTCATAACTGTAAATTAGAATAGGCTTTTGTAGAGGACATACATATACATACACATGCATACATACCATCCCAGCAATACATACCATCCCAGCAAAGGCAACAGTTACTTGAATCAAAGCATATTCATTTTGAGAAATAGTGAACAATCACTAGTTTTTTTAAAAGATGGCACAGAAAAAGCAGAGTTCAACACTGCATGCATAGTATTATAGTAACACATTTTAAAATATGTATTTGATCTTATTTCAGAATAGTTTTAGATTTACAGAAAGGGTGAAGATAGTTGAAAAAGATTCTTTATAATCCATACCCAGTTGCTTCTATTGTTAACATCCCTCTTCAGTATGGACACCCAAATGTCCTTCTTCTGTTTCAGAATCCCATCCAGGACAATACATTTCATTTAGTCATCACGTCTCCCTAAGCTCCTCCTGGCTGTGACAGTTTTGAGAGGTTCTCAAGAGGCATTTAAAAAAAAAAAAATGTTTCTTAATCAACATTTATCTGATGCTTTTCTCATGATCAGACTGAGTGATGAGTTTTAGGGAGGAAGACCACAGAGGTAAACTGCCATTTCTAACAACAGATTCAGGAGAAGACATGAACAAAAAGAAATACCACAAAATGATAACAATAATTAAATTTGGGTAGTGAGGGACTATGAATAATTCTTTTCTTCTAATTTATCTGTATCTTTCTTTAATATTTCACTAAAACCACTTTTTATGACTTTGAAATTAAACACCTAAAGGAAAGCCCTTAGATGACAGTTAAAAATTGAACAGCAGTAGAACTATGCCCATCTGCTGCTGTCCCCACTCCACCCATGCAGAGAAATGAGGATGGCTGCACTTGCCTGACAGCTGCTCTTGTCCTCTATGTCACAGCAGTCATGCAATTGATGTGACAGCTGTGAAATGACTTCTAGGTACTGCATATCCATTTAGGCTAGGGGTTGAGAAGGACAAACGATTTGGGTAGAGTTGTAGCTTCCTCTGACATCTTTCTTACATATGGGCCATTATGTATCTAATACCCTTACTAACACAAAACTGGAGAATACAGCTCATCAGATCTCAGCTATATGGGGAGAAGGTCATGAACTGATAGGTTAAAAAAAAAAAACCATGTTACAATATAGTGAATATATAATTTTTGCAAAAATATTTTTGTCATTTATACGTCACAATGAAGTCTGTGTGTGTGTGTGTGTGTGTGTGTGTGTGTGTGTGTGTGTGTGTGTGTATACATGTATACATGCATTTTTTTAAGTCTAGGGTAAGCATCAATCTATAATTTCCTGAGAGGACAAAACATTGAAAGGGAAGTTAGTTTTCTTTTTTAACTTTTTATATTTTTTTTATTGAGTAAACTTTACCATAATCATCTTTTATCATTACCAAAAGAAGCTTGTAAATAATAAGGCAGAAAAGCTTTAAGCCAAACACTTATTTGTTTAAAGAGTTAAATTAACCACTATGTACAAAATAAGGCACAGTTTCAGAGAGTAGACCCCCCCCCAAAAAAAAAAAAAAAAACGGAAGCTTCAGTAAACTTCTAGCACGGTGAACCAAGACTATAATATTTCATTTCTCTTTCAAGAATTAAGTGTCATTTTATTTTCCATCTTTTGTTCCTTTTTAAATTGAAATTAAATGAAGCTGTCTATATTCCTTGCACATCTCTCTTCCCTTGGCTACCATTATTTTAAGAAGGGATGTTCGTGACAAGCACTAACAGGGAGAGATGATAGGTTTCTCAGTCATAATTAAATTAGTTCACTCCGGCCTTTCAAACAGCTGCAGTGTTTAAAAGCATCCAACTGTGAGGGCTACATGCCTTCATGTTTCTTTGCTTTTTAACAAGCTGACTTGACACACATATCTCTAGAGAATTTATTAAGAAACACAACCAAGAAACCAACCCAGAAGGAAAACAGTAAACCTCTTCACTACCACTCAGAAAATAACACTATATTCCTTATAATTTTATTATTTATGTACTTTATGTACAGCCAAGATCACTGGGCATCACCCAGATTTGAAAAATGTCCAAAAAGTACTTAAATTGCCACCCAACTCAACTTTGACTTAAACCATTGCAGGCCTTTGTCAAAACACAAGTAAATATGCTGTCTTTGACAGACAGCACAATTGTATGGCTTTGTCCTTCATTTCAACCTCAGCACAATTTTCTCCAAGGGCATGTCGCAAAATAGAGCACCAAGGAAATGAAACCTCTGATGGTAAGTGTTAGTGAGGATAAGAGGACCAAGAAGGACAGAGCACATCACGGTGTTTTCATCCACGAGGCCTTTAGGGAATTCATCTCTGTAACATACATAGTTCTAGTTACTAACATTTTATGATTCATTTAAGAGTCGAATAAACAAAAGTAATTACTAGAGAAAAGAGAGCTCAGGAAAAATCAGGCAGTTCCCTCCATATCAAGTTGGAAAGGTCCTGCATGACTAAACCATGGCATGAGCTTTGGTTACCCACAAGCAGGGTTTATGGTACTTTAGTGGACAGAAACGGAATCCAAAGTCTTGGATGTGGAAAACAGATGCAGCACCTAAGGGTTAATTAAGGGTCTAGCACACTCATTCAGATGCATGTAGATCTGCATCATTTACGTAACAAAATACCCTAGTATTGATACCCTAGTGAGACCAAAACAATAGTTATGTATCTTTCCAGAAGTTACATATCATTCTCTGAAGTGCATAATAAATTGAGGCAGGTGAGACAAGCTGACCAAAGCTTCAGAAGTGTTTCTGATCTGCCCCCGTCGATGACAACACTGGTAAGTGGGTAACAGCTATAAATTCTAGCCCACATCGTTCAGACAGTCATTCATCTCTCTGCACATCTACATTCAAGAAATTCAAAAACATTCAAAGAATATTTATCTGAGTGTTTACTCGTGCCAGGGCATGAGTTTAAACAGGTGCTGGATTTAAATAGATTAATAGGCCACGAGCTCTTTCCTCAAGGACATTGAAATCTCCAGGACAATATCTCTGTTTTCATTAGACCAATTCCCTCCAAATCTCTTCCTCGAACAGCCAGAAAGATTACACTTCTGAATTCTAGGAAGATGGCCGCAGCAATGGAAGCATAATTTTTTTATTTTCCCAAATCTCCACACAAAAACAGAACAACTGACATCAAAACCAAAACCCATGGACGACATTGACAACAAAATTAGGTGAGGAAGTATCCTCTTGAATCCAAAAATGCAGTGGCTTTGGTACAAACCACATACAAGACTTGCAGAATCCTGGCATCTCAGCAGAAAGACGAAAAGGGAAGCGGCCGGGTGACTCATGGGCCAGAGAACAGAACTGCAAGGCAGCCAACAGGTACTCACAGTCAGTCATGGCCTGCCCATGGGAGCACAGCCGCTGAAACCGGAAGTTTTTCTCTACTCCAGTTAGTGAGTGAGTGCGAAGGACCCACAGCAAAGTCTACGGGTACAAACTGGAAACTGACACCCCAGCACTCACACCTAAGAAAAGAACTCACCGCAACAAGAAACTGCTTGATCAGGAAAGAGAACATAGAAAAAAAGAAAAGAGATAATATAGATAAAAGAGAAAGAGAGGAACAAGCTGGGGAATCTCAGAAAATAAGCTGCCATATTTTTAACAACTTTATTAATGTATAATTTACATACCATAGATTCGCCTTTTCAACGCATACAATCACTGCTTTTTAGCATATTTACAAAGTTGTGAAACCATCACCATTACCCAATTTTAAACATTTTCAGTATCCCAGAAAGAACCCTGTACCTACCACACCTCCAGACCTGGACCTTACTCCCTTCCCCCAAACACTGATTTAATTTCTTTATGTATAGATTTAACTATTCTGGACATTTTATATAAACAGTGTCATAATACGTGGTCTTCTGGGACTGCCCTCTTTCATTTAAGCACTTTTTAGGGTTCGTCACGTTGTGGCATGTATCAGTACTTCATTCCCTTCTATTGCTAAGTAAAATTCCATCATATGGATATAAAACACTTTGTTTATCCATTCGTCACTGGATGGACATTTGGGCTGTTTCTACTTTTTGTCTATTATGAATAATGCTGCAATGAAAATTCATCTATGAGGGGTTTTTTGGTATAAATTTAGGGGGTATAAATGCTGTTTTGATACATGTACATATTGTCTAATAGTGAAGTCCAGGCCTTTAGTGTAACCAGCAATCAAATAGTGTCATGTATGAGTTTTTGTACAGAGTTATGTTTTTATTTCTTGTGGGTAAGTACCTGGGAGTGGAACTGCTGAGTTACTTAGTAACTCCATGTTTAACTTTTCAAAGAACTGGCAACATTCACCACAGTGGCTGCATATTTTACATTCCCACCAACAGTGTATGAGGATTCCGATTTATCCACTTTCTCAACAACACTTGTTATTATGGCATTTTGATTATAGCTGTTCTGGTGAGTATACTATCTCATTGTGATTTTGATTTTCATTTCTCTAATGACAAATTATGCTGAGCATTTTTAATGTGCTTATTGGCCATCTGAATATCTTCTCTGGAAAAATGACCATTCAAATACTTTGCTCAATTCTTTAATTGGATTATCTTTATTACTAAGTTGTAAAAATCTTGTACATGTGCTGTTTACAAGTTCCCTCCAATATGTTTGTATGCATATATATACACAAATACACACACACACACACACACACACACACACACATATATTATATACATACCGTTTTTCATAAAGAGCTATTAGTCAGTTACCAGTCTTGCCTTCAAGGAAACTTTTGTTTAAAGTTATAATATGAATATAAATGTGTGTCGTCACACAATGATATACATATATGTGGGTTGTTTTAAAGGCTAGAAATATAAACACCAGAATCTCAACAATGTTTATATCAGAGTAATACTTGATAATTGGCAAACTTTTCCTTTTTGCTCAATCTGTTTTAAAATATTTCCTACAACAAAACCTTTTTTAATTTTAAATTCACATTAATTTTAAATGTATGTTCATTTCATCCCAGAAATTTCAAGTGACTCAATCTAGAAATAGGAAAATAATGGCTAGGTTCACAATTAATTTGTTCTTCCATTTCAGTAGCCCATTTCAAATCAAAACATTCCATTCCTTCCTTATGTGTATTGATTCCCACAGACTCATTGAGGGTATTTTTCCCCCTTCAAAATACCCCGACTAATAGATAAATTTAAAGTATTGGGTTTCTCTTGAAGTTTTGCAAATTAGTTTAGTTCATTCCACAGTTTGATGCAGACTGACCCCAGGTGAAACTTCACAGTAAAACATATAGAATCTTAAATACAATTTTAAAGAACAAAAACACAAATCTCTTTAATAAATTTATATTCTGCTGTCAACAAAGGCTTTCAAGGAGGCAATAAATGTTCTCTGCAATCTCAGTTTCTCTTTAGACGTTTATGTAATTTTGATTAATTAGTTTACCAAACCCTTTTCTAGATAGCTGTAAAGGTGCCTCCTAATCTTAGGATGTGAAGATACTAGTGTTAATTTATACTTGCCCTGCTATGTCATCTCTGGAGGAAATGAATTTTCATGTAAAACTTCTTTTAAATATTCTCACCCACTTGACAGAAGTTGTAAAGTATTTCCCCAGCTTTCTGATTTTTAAATTTGTTCATCAAATTTGTTTATCTTATCCTAATTTGCCACTTACCTTAAAACCCAGTTGCCTGCTTTGTATAAAGGAAATAACAGCACTCTCAGAGTATTGCTGTGAGGTTTAAATAACCTAATGTATGTAAATAACAGTGTATGCTCATGATAATCACTCAATACATGGTAGCTGTAATTACTGTGTTTAATATATTCTCATCATGTCCCCCTTAAAAGCTTTCCTATATTATAGCCATCTCCACTTTTCATTCTGAAGGTTCCTATGCTGTCAGTCTCCCCTTTCCTATAGTCCGCCTAACCCACACCCATCTCCACGCACACAGTAATCCGCGTGTGGACACAGCACAGTGGTATACAAATGTTAGAACACTGGTTCTTCTTCTGTCTCCTTCTCTTCAAAGCTAATCCTTAAATACACAGCCCGTCACACTAATGAATTATGCCCCAAATAAACGAGAAGCCAATGAAGACTAGAGGTCAAACTATAAATAAATTCCACACATGCTATATTTGCTGAAGAAGCTGGGTCAGGGCACACCACACTACATGATGTGCAGGTCTATATTTGGTTACCAAGAAATTAAACACCTGTCTCTTTTTCAGGAATACCACATGGACATTCAAAGTGAAAACAACAACTTTAGAAATACTGAAGGGGAAAATTTAGCCTATATTCTAAGTGCAGACATAAAATGTTTTAACTAACATAAAACGTAAGGCATTTCACATAGACCATGAATCCACACGGCAAAAGCTTATCAGGCCACAGAGATAAAAAAGCCAAAAGAACGCAAACATTGTACCATATCTTTTCCAACAAATGGTTTAAATGCTCTTCTCCACAACTGCTCCTTTGTTTTACTGAGCCTAGAAGGCAAGCACAGGGAAAATATGACAATAATTCAAATTCTAATGCTGATAATTAAGAGTTAAATGAAATACACAAAAAATTTATTCTCTGCCTTATGATATAATGTGATGAAATAGAACTAGTTACCACTTAGTATGAAACAGATCTTAACATAAAATCAAATTAATACTACTGTTATAGTATTAATAACATAGGTTTTTAGGATTCCTCCCAAATCCACAAACATCTGGAGTAAAGGACATTTCCCAAAATGCTGCAATGACAAGGGCCATTTGGTGAAAGTGTTTCAAAAAACAATACTGAGATGGTTGTGTGAAGCTGTAGTGATAGCCCCAATTTACAGAGTTAAGCAACCATAGAATGCATACAGAGCCTCTTTTTATTTTGAGACAGAGTCTCGCTCTGTCTCCCAGGTTGGAGTGCAGTGGCGCAATCTCGGTACACTGCAACCTTTGCCTCCTGGGTTCAAGCAATTCTCCTGCCTCAGCCTCCCAAGTGGCTGGGACTACAAGCACATCACCATACCTGGCTAATTTTTGAATTGTTTTTTCTTTTTGATAGAGACAGTGTTTCACCATGTTGGCCAGGCTGGACTCGAACTCCTGACCTCAGGTGATCCACCCGCCTCAGCCTCCCAAAGTGCTGGGATTACAGGGGTGAGCCACCACACCCAGCCCATGGATGCTTACAGAGCTTCTGAAGACACTTGGGGTTCAAAAAGCACTGCTTCCATTTGCAATATTAACTTTACTTGATCCCATAAATTTTCAAAAGGCTAAGGATGAACCCGTCAGTTTACCAAGATTCACTTACTGAAATGGCACTAGTCTAACTACTCCAGATAATAACCAGGCAATCCAAACAGGTTGGGGAGCAGGCCTGGGGACAGCAGTGTTAACATGTCTGGGAGAAGAAGAGAAGCCTATAAATTACAATGAATAAGAGACCTTGAAATTTTGTAAGGGCTGTAGAAGTTTGGGCTGTCCCCTCCCAATTCACCCTAATAGTGCTTCCCCTCATACAAAACACATATCTGAATGATAATCCAGTTTTCTACCTTACACAACAGCTTGTTTTTGAAATAAAGTTTTAAGTTAGGTAAGTAATCCCTTTACAGCTTCTAAATGGACAGATGGCTAAAAGACTTTTTTTTCTTTCCTTTGAGACAGAGTCTTAGTCTATCATCCAGGCTGGAGTGCAGTGGTACAATCACGGCCTACTGTAGCCTTGACCTCTTGGGCTCAAGTGATCGTCCTACCTCAGGTTCCTGAGTAGCTGGGATCACAGGCACATGCTTACACACACACACACACACACACACACACACACACGTTTTTTTTTTTAATATCTGCCTACAAAGTCAGACTGAGAAGTCCAGACCACATCCCATAAGCATGAGGAGCTGCCCATGAAAAGTTTCTAGTAAACTGAAATGAGGAGAACTATGTTAGGATGATTAATGTGACCATGAACTAGATTAAAGAAGTATGTGTGTGCATATGTATATTACACGGAGGAAGAATACGGCAAGGATGCTGATGTTTGTGTGTCTTTATGCTGTGAGAAGAAAGGGTATGTAGGATGGTATGTAGGTGCTGTCCATGTGGGTATGATCTGCATGTATGTGCATGTGTGTGTGTTGGGGGAAGAGAAAATAGAGGAGGCTAGACCAGGCAGAATACTATGTCAATAATCCAGATACGAGGTGATCCTTAAAATAAGGATTTAGAAGTGAATAGGAAAAAATGCATAGAAAAGCCATTCAAAATCAGCCATGTGAAGACTAAATCTAGGGATGGAAAGAAAGCAAATCAAAAGTATGGGCCAGGGGCATTGGCTCATGCCTGTAATCCCAGCACTTTAGGAGGCTGAGGCAGGTGGATCACTTGAGGTCAGGAGTTCAAGACAAGCATGGCCAACATGGTGAAACCCCATCTCTATTAAAAAGACAAAAATTAGCCAGGCCTAGGGGTGCGCACCTGTAATCCCAGCTACTCAGGAGGCTGAGGCAGGAGAATCGCTTGAACCAGGGAAGCGGAGGCTACCATAAGCTGAGGTCATGCCACTGCACGCTAGCCTGGGTGAGAGAGCAAGACTCCATCTCAAAAAAAAAACACACACACACACAACATAAAGTATGAGGTGTAGGATAGGTCACTGATTTATTATTATAAATTGAAATTGGGATTTCAAGAGAAATACTAAGACTTTACTAGGACTTTAAAAGAATTGGTTTTAGACCTACTGAGTTAGGACTGACAAAAGACATTCAATTGTAGACATTCACCAGTGCTGGTGGCTGTTAAGCAGTAAAGTCCCAGTGATTGCAATACTGTAGAGAATGGTGACATGAGGAAAATATTGGATTGATGACATTTCCATTACAGATGATTAAGTCATCTGTAAAAACAAGTTTATCAAGCCATTTTCATGTAGGCATTAAAACATCTGAGAGTACTTCAGTCTCAGCACGGGTCACTTTAATAATTTAAACTCTACTTGGGAACACATAAATATTAAATAACAGACCACCAAATGTGGTTCCAAATAGTGACAAAGTATCAATCACACTAATCCGAACTGATTTTGTTGCTTGAATTTATTTAGAGTCTTCTGGCTTTTTAAGTATTTTTCCCAAATTAACTGGCTTCTTCTTTATAATTATTTTATGAGGCAGGCCACAACACTTCTTGAAATCACAGAGATAAAGGATGAGCTGCATTTAAGGGAGAACTTTTAGATAAAAAAGTTTTGCTTGCTCATTTTGTTGTATTTTATGATTTTGTATAAGACCACCTGTACCAAAAATGATCTTAACAGTTAATTTCTGTTATTTCTGGCAACAACATGAAGTACTCATTACACAGACTAAAGACCACAGTCCACATAAATATCAAGTTCCTCCTTGGCCATTTTAAAGAAAAGCATAACCACTTTATGAAATTCAAGGGTCACAGAACTTAGCAATCTGACTCACTAGGAATTGTGCAATACACTTTGATTTGTAACTGAAATTTTATGCACATTACTTGTACATAGCAAACTCATAAAAAAAAAGTTTAGCAAATAGTACAAAACCTCGATATGGAAATCAAAATAGCTACTCAGAAAAATACTGTGGCATTCTTGCCTTTATTAACTTATGCTGTAAGCAGAATAATTTGTGTAAATAAGCAATCACTGGTTCACTGGTAGTGACAAATATACTCAAGTCAGATGTCAACAAGAAGGGAAACTAGGCATGCAGTGTGTGGGAACTCCGTAGTATCTTTATAGCTTCTCTCTAGGTCTAAAATTACGACTCTGAAATTAAAGTTTCCCTTAAAAAGTAATCCCTGTTCTTTTCACAAATTTTTAATGGATATTATCTTTGGCTTAATTTTGCAAACCATTTATTCAACAAATATGTATTGAACAACTGAATGCTCAGCTCTGTACGTTGCACAAAGAGAACTAAGTGCTGACAGCTGAGACATCAGCTCCTTCTCATTTCCCAGCTCCAGCACTCAAGGAGCCAAAAGTGCGGGAAAGGAGAAATAAGACCAACGAATACAGAAAAAGCAGCACACAAGCAATACTCAAAAGTCACAAAGCAACTTTGCCTTCTACACAAGCAACCCTGGAAACCTATTTGACCAGGCTCGATCTTCCTCTGGCCCTGGGTTAAATCGGAGACAGGCACCATGATGAGGTGCCAGCTTGTGGATAATAAAAAGCCCCTAAAATAGTCTCCAATCAGTAATTAAATACCCAGTCCATGAAACTACCAAACTATGGACTTCATCAAAGGGAAAGCATCATCCTCCACTGGCTGAGGCAGCCGTGGGTACCAGGGCAGGGTGGGCTTCCTCTCTCCACGTGCCCAGCCCTAGATCCTACTGGCTGACTAGCAGTTTATTCTGACCCCTGGAGGAGCAAAGAGGGCAGGGAAAGTCAAACCACCTTGCAAATATCTTCACTGGCTTACAGTGCAGATGCTCAAAGCTGCTTGCTCTGCTCATAGGTGGACCCTCCTTGACATGCCTGAAAGCACCTGCTCTGGATGGTTGCTTACAATTCCACCCAGTATCTCTGGTCCATTGTTAGCAGGAAAGTGGTTACTTCTCACCCACCGCCTTCTGTTTTCTGCTACTGGCATGACTCACACAACACACCCTGTCCCCTAAGCCCCAGGGTCCACCTGCCAGGCTTTCCTTGCTACCCTCTCGCTGGGATGGGGCTCACAGCATAAATGCCACTTGCCCTAGACACATCACTTCCTTTTACTTCCCAAATCTTCCAGCCTCATTTATAGGCTGAAGGTGTGTGTTGAGCTGGCTTACCCACACCTGTGTTCTGCACCACCTGCCCTGGGTAAGTGCTGCCTGGGAGGGGTAAACCTGCCCTTTGGAGTCTGAGAGTGGTAGGCACATAGGACCTGAGCTCAAACTGCATTTCATCTTATCATCCCGCTGAAATTATAATACCAGATAGAAAATCAGAGTCATAAAAACAAAAGAAATTGCCTGGGTTCAGAATAGGAGGCTCCTTCTAGCTTTTGGTATAGGGAAGCAGGATAGGTTTAATTAAGCGCCTTCATTATGGAGATCGGGGCAGATGGAGACCAGGCAGAGGAAGAGGGGCAAGCGTGAAAGGTTGTGGCCTCCTTCAAGGAATCCAAGTGTGTTTTACTTTGTTTTCAGATAGGTAAGAATCAAGATAGGGAAACCTATTTTAACTAGTAATATTACTGTTATCCCAGTGATTCATATGTTAGCAATCCTTAGAAATAAATGCCTCAGGTGGCTGCCTGGCTTTTTACGTTTCAGTTTCAACTCTGCTGATTAACAGATAAGCTTGGAAATCAGACAGTCCTACATTCAAATCATGCCAATTACTAGTTATGCAATCTCGAGTAAATCACATAATCTTCCACATTTGTCAACATGGTAATAATACTACCACCACCATAGCGTTGTTGTTAAAATTAAATGGAAGTGAGTATAAATCACAGGATGGGAAATACAATAAACTCTCTGGATATGTTAACTCCACTTGTTAGTATTTTATTATTATTTTATCATAATTGTCAATGACTAAAATTTAAGCATTTCTCCTGAGATCATAAAATGTTAGATCTGGCAAGGATTGACCTGAAAATCACCTAGTGTGATTCATTTAAAATTAAGGTCATTGCCAAAATTTTTTAACTCAACCAGCATTTTTGTCAGTACTAAGCCCAACCAATATGGCATCGAGTATGCCATGGTATTTATTCTTTCTACTGGGAAATAAGAACGTAAATAAAAATTGTAATCAAACGTGTGAAAAGACCTATTTAAATAAGAATGCAGATGGCGCGATAACTGCTTTTCCTGCCAGACAGGAGATGGATCTGGGACAGTTACTTGGGACATGTGGTATTCGAGCTGGGCCTGAAAAGATAAATAGGAATTTTCCAGGTGAAAAAGAAGGAAAAGAGAATTTCTAGCACACAAAAGGTCCTCAACAATGAAAGACATATATTGAGCTATTAGGCCAAAACTTTTTGTTAATTACTCCAAGAGAGGTCCCATTTTCTAAAGAGGTCTGTGTTCTTAAAATAGAATACTTGTTATCCATGTAAATATTTAACTGACAATATTTCAAGCAGTGTTAAGGTGAAACATACAGGCAGCCTGAAGATGCAGCCTTACATAAGCAATTGCTAATAATTTCTCAGATGGGCCAGCTCTGCTAAACACTGCGTTTCAACAGTTTTCCTTTTCTCAATTTTTGGAATTGTAGATATTCTAACGACTCCAAGTGCTATGTCTGAATTACATTCTTTATTCACTTCCTACTCAACCTCCACAAAATAAACTCACATACACCCTGTTACTACCACAGCAGCAGTTCTGGCTGTGCTAAAGGTAGATTGAAGACTGAGGCAAAACAGGAGCAACCACTATCCAAGGGACAAAAACCACATGCAGGGACACTTGGGTGTCATAACTCCAAAAGGCTGACCACTGATCTAGATGTTTGTTTTCTGTAACTATTACTTCACTTTCTTTCTCTCTCCCTCTCTCTCTCTCTCTCCCACTCTCTCTCTCTCCCTCTCTCTCTCTTTCACCACACACATACACACAAACACAAATGGAGATTATATAACTCAGGGTGTTTTTACAGCAATTCAAATTGACTTTATTTAGCCACTTCACTGTAACCAACCAGTTTTTACAATTCCTTCAGATAACTGCTAAGGAAAGTTTTGCTGGAGGCTTTTTTGCTGGTCAAGCTCTGTGGCAATCTAAGAGGTGTTTGAAGCGATCATTTGGCCTCTCTATAGCCCTGCCTCTTCTCACTCCAGTGCTGGAGGAGGAAAAAGGAGCTGTTGAAGTTTTATGCCACGTTTTCACCCTATTCCTAGGATTTCTGCCTAACAACGTATATCTCTAGTACGGATCACAGACTTTTACCAACTTTTCAGTTTTTGTAGCCCATTACCGGTTTTAAGAAAATAGAGAAGGCAAATATGTGAGTTCTGATAAGGCATATCACAAAGTCGTATGGAATATATGATCAAAAATCATGTTAAAGGAGGATACTCTTCTAACTATTCTAATAGACGTATTTCTGAAATTACAATAGGAAATGAATGAGAACCACACAGCAGTATAAAGGTTTATAACAGGCATCATACATTAACTGTGGTCTCCCAGTCACCTCCACCTGGTACATGTGTGGAACTCACAAATTGTATTAAACTGAAAAATCTTCGCTGAGTACTTACCATGTGCCTGATTCCATACTACACACTATGAGAATATAAAAACAGATTATATGATATGGTATCTCTCATCAGGGGTGATAAGACTCATACAAATAACCACAGTAGAATGCTAAATATGACAAGCACTGGAAGAACAGTATGCCACTAACAGAGATCACAGTTTCCGAAAGGATCAGAAGGCCTCTTGCAGGAAGCAGCACTGGAGCGTGAGGTGAGGTGAGGTGAGGTGAGGTGAGGTGAGGTGTGAGAGGTGAGAGGTGAGGGGTGAGGGGTGAGGGGTGAGGGGTGAGGGGTGAGGTGAGGAGGTTCTATTCTGTTCTATTCTGTTCTGTTCTGTTCTGTTCTGTTTGAGACAGAGTCTCACTCTGTTGCCCAGGCTGGAGTGCAGTGGGGCAATCTTGGCTCACTGCAACCTCCTCCTCCCAGGTTCAAGCAATTTTTCTGCCTCAGCCTCCCAAGTAGTTGGGGCTACAGGCATGCACCGCCATGCCCAGCTAAATTTTGTATTTTTAGTAGACACGGGGTTTCACCATGTTGGCCAGAATGGTCTGGATCTCCTGAGCTCATGATCCACCCACCTTGGCCTCCCAAAGTGCTGGGATTACAGGCGTGAGCCACTGCGCCTGGCCTAGAGCTAGATTTTAAAGGAAGAGCAGGATGTTACTGGGCAGAAACGAGAAGAACACTGCATGAACAAACCCAAAGGAAAAGGAGAGGGAGGGAAGGAAGTATCAGAAGAAGGGCAAGTACCACATTTTGGCAGGGACAGAATAGGCCTAGATCCAGAAAACCCCTCAGTGGCTATAATAAGAAGTTAGATGCTGCCATCGACCAGAAGGGGTGGGGGACCTGTGCTGGGCACAGCAGCGGAATCAGGAATGGACAAAAGACGTCTCTTATCTGAGAGACACTTGGTCCCAGAAAAGTTGCAATGAATGCTCACTAGCCTTCTACCTACGTGTCTGCAATTCAGAAAGCCACAAAAATAGTACAAAAAAAAAAAAGAGAGAGAGTGAGTTTATACTCTGTAAATAATGAGTCGGCATAATTTTTAGATTTTTAAAGGTTTGAATTTCTTTTTAGAGTGTTACATCAGTGAGTAATCAACAAATCTACGTGTATAAACTTCCTTCTATGGTGTGAAACTACATGGGCCTCCAGTGGTAATTTGGTGAGGCGAATAAGCAAGGAATTTAGAAGTGCTTCAAGCAACGTGGAATGCAAATACTTCTATTTTGAAGAAGATCATCAGGAGTCCTAATTAGATCTCTAGTAAAGCTTTCTGGAACATAATCAGAAATAACATCAATTTTCAAATAACTCCACACAGTTTCACTTCCTGAGATCCCTGTAAATTCTACAGAACAATAATTTAACAAGTTACACCAAATGTAGTGGGGTACACAGATGCAACAGGGACAGGAAGGGAACAAACAGTCCAAGAAAGTATTAAAGCAGGAAATCATGGGGGGGAAAAGTGAACAAAATCTAGAGAAGAAATGTACCCTCTAGAAGAGCTGAACAAGGCCTTCAGAAGATGAACTTTGAGGGAACAGAAAAGGCAAAGCAGTTATTAAAGGGGGAATGATTTAGGCAGATTTACCCCCTGGTTCTCAAGAGCCCAACATGGGACGGTCAGACACAGAAGCAAAGCAAAACATCATTCTTTGTTTGCAATGTAGAAGTTGCTAATCAAAGGGAATTCTATTCACTTACCTACAATGAAGCACTAATACAATCTACATTTGCTTTCCAAGTTTCTTTTGGAGAAATGATAAATAGGGGAACAGGAGGTTGGTACCCGCACAGCTCAGGTATTGGAGGTGCTTCTCTCTCACTGTGTGCAGATGATGCTTTGAACAGTGATGTTAAAACAAACCATCTTTCTGACAAAGCCTTTTCTGACTCTTTGGCCACGTACAATCTCTCCATCCTTGGAGGCACCACTGTACTTGGCTTCAGCCTCTCCTATTTGATTTCCAGTCTCCCTAACTGCATGGGGATTTGTGAACTCCTCAACTGAGTTCACAAAATCTTTGAAGATAGACATTAGGTCACAGTCATCTTTGTAACCCCCGATGGTAGAGACTCCTTAGTCATTTTTTATTGAATGGGAAACCATTACTAAGTAGTTCTTTGGAGAATATTTATACGTGCTTTCCTGTTACAAAATGTTCTATAACAAGAACTCCAGAATAATTATTTTTGTTAAGGACAACTATACTTCAAAGGAGCACTAATGATACTCTATTGTTGTGTGTAGAGTCTTGGAAGAAAAACCTGATATGAAGCAGCATGTCACAGGCTGGGAAAACAGAACTTCTCTAATAAATTATGTTTACAAGAAAATAATTTTTGGATTAGCAATGCACCTCATTTCCTTTAATATTAAAAACAAAGAAGTACTTTAAAAGTTACAATGTTCTTAGCAAAAGACAACCATATTCCAAATCTATAAAAAATATTGACTTTAAAGTTAATTATCGTGGCTTAATCACTGATACTGAGATGAAGCAATGCCTTATGTTCTCTGTTTTCATCAAATGTTCTACAAATCCATTTCCTCCCCATACATGGTGTACAAAGATTGTACACTCAAATGCACATTTTGTGTGTTAAATACTGGAGTTTGTTTGTTTTTTCAACTAGAGGCCGGATTGCCCAGGCTGGTCTCTAACTCCTGGGCTCAAGTAATTCTCCCACCCTGGCCTCCAAAAGTGCTGAGGTTACAGGTGTGAGCCACCAATGCCTGGTCTTAAATACTGTTTTAAATGTCACCTATTGTGCTACACACAAATCTTATTCCAAGAGGCTAATAATGCTGACCCAAATTATGAAATACTGAGCAAAGATGAGTTCATCTGTCCCTCAGTCTCATGGAGTTCCTTGTCACTTTGACCAGAAAAAATACAGTGTTAAAAAACTGGCTGTGAAAAAAAAAATCAAAATAATTCAGGCCTGAATTTAGGAAGCTACTGCAGGATAAAATCAGAGTCATTTCTTTCCTGTAATGGAAATGAGAAGCTATAATACAGATACAGCTCAGATACAGGTTCATTTATCTCCATCATAAAATCCTTTGAAAACCACATTACTTTTGCTACCAGGCAAAAAAGTCATTATTCAAATGGAAAATTAATTTGACTCAGAAATAATTGGAAATTCATTTTAAAATATTGAGAATTTCTACTAGAAATCTTTTGTTGTCAAAGAAAATCCTTTCAAGCTTAATTCTTTACAATATTTAAATCCATCTTCTTAAAAACTGCTGTATTTTTGTCACTTGCTTATTGAATTCACTTTTATGATAGGCCAGGAAGACTATGGAAAGTGTCTTCTCTGGGCATTTACATTAAAGATAATATCAATGAAGCCTTTTTCCTAGCAAAACTGGGGAGTGAGGGGTAAACAAAATTCCTCAATGCATTTCTAATGTCACAGAATATTTGGGATTATCTTCGGTTTGATAATTAGTCTGTGCAAGCAAAACAGAGAATTCAATCAAGTATTCAGCTACTTTTGGATTTTTAAAAATGGATTTTTGCCCTAGCTTTCTATTTGTTTGTATGTCAAGCCACTATCTGTTAACCAATTATTTTAATTTACCTTACAGTTTTTATTCAAATTAAACTTCATAAATCAGGCTAATTTTAGAACTGCATTTGCTATTAGGCTAAATGACACAGCTGACAAAGAAAACATATTTTAATGATGCAATGCCAGAGTTAATCTTAGGGGAAAAGTTTCAAAAAGCAACAACATTCTCAATTGGAAACTATAAACATTAGCCCAAAGTTATCACAAACTAGGTCTAAACAGAGTCTTCCGTAAAAAGTTATGACAGCTTTATTTTTATTTCTCTACATTAATTTTTAATTTATATAGTTTGAGATCTCTATGTATTTAAGTGATTTCTTTTCTCTGTTTAAAGCCAACTGGTAAGTTTTCAGGAAGTATCTCAACAAGTTGCTATATAACTTATTTCCAAAAGAAAGCAGCATAATAATGTGTTTTTCACCCAGTTATTCCAGCATTAAAAATACAAGGAAGCCCTGTTTCTAACAATGGGTAGTTTGTTAGGGCCAACACCTTGCTAAAGAAATTAAAATTTATTTTAAGAAAGAGAGAGGGTTTTCCCTTAAAACTGGGGGAGGGGGAGTAAAAGGAAAGAGGGAGATTAAATAACAAAGTTAGAAGAGATTAAATAGAAAGCCAAAGCAGGTGAAGACATCAATCAATTCCAGACATTTTAATTCCTTTATTGATTCCAGGTATTAAAGGCAAGAGAAGAATGACTTCTCTATGAGTCTAAAACAAAAACTTTCATTGTAGAGTAATTCTGCAGTTAGAATTTCTGTTTAGTCTCCATTTTAAGCTCTTCCTAATATAGTTCCTATTAGGATCTTTGTTCTACTTCTACATTAAAGGTTTTAATCTCTCTTGATAAAAAGTAATTTTTAAGAATTATGGATGGGACAACTCAATAGTTAAAAAAAAACCCCAATTTAAAAATAGACAATGGATCTGAAGAAACATTTCTCAAAACAAGACATGCAAATGGTCAACAGTTGTATGAAAAAACATTCAACATCACTAATCATCAAGAAAATTCAAATTAAAACCACAATGCCTCACATTTGTTAGAATTGCTGTTATCAAAAAGATGATAAGTGTTGGTGAGGATGTGGTGAAAGGGGAACCACACTATTGGCCAGGATGTAAATTAGTATGGTCACAATGGAAAACAGTATGGTGGTTCCTCAAAATCTCAAAATAGAACTACCATATGATCAAGCAGTCCCACGACTGGGTACATATTTAAAGGATATGGTATTAGTATGTTGAAGAAGTTATATCTCATGTTCACTGCAGCATTTTTCTCAATAACCTAGATAGGAAATGTATGGAAGTGTCCACCAACAGATGAATGGATATAAAAAATGTGGTATACATACACAGTGAAATGCTAGTCAGCCTGGGAAGCAAATCCTATTTTTTTTAACAGCATGGATGCACTTGGAGAACGTGATGTTAAATGAAATAAGCCAGGCACAGAAAGACAAACACCACATGATTTCACTGCTCTGTGAAATCTAAAAAATTCCACTCATAGAAACAGAGTAAAATGGTGGCGGCTAGGGTGTTGGGGCACTGGAGAGATGTTAGTCAAAGGGCACAAAATTTCAGTTATACAGGAGGAACATGTTCAGGACACCTACTATACATCATGGTGACCACAGTTATTAACAATGGAAATTGTTATTGAAATTGTTAAGAGAGTAGATGTTACAGGTTCTCACCACACAATAAAGTTAAGTATGTGAGGTAATGCATATCTTAAATAGCTTGATTTAACCATCCTATAATGTATACAGGTATCAAAACATGTTTTATGCCATAAATGTATATCAATTGAAATAAAATTTTTAATGGGAAAAAACTTGAATAGACATTTCTCCAAAGAAGACATAAAAATGGCTAACAGGTATATGAAAAGATGCTTGACTTCACTAATCATTAGGGAAATGCAAAGCCAAAGTACAATGCAATATCACCTCACTCCTCTTAGGAAGCCTATTATCCAAAAGAGAAGAAGAAATCACAAATGTTCGGGAGGATGTGTAGAAAAGGGGGAAAAAATCCTTTTTGATAATACTTAAGTCACAGATGGTTCATTTATCAAAATAACCATAAGTGAATTTCCTAAGTGATTTCACAGAAAACATGTATCTGAGTAATAAATGGGAAGAGGTTGACCCTTTTTGTTACTTGCTATATCAAAGACTGTGATTCTAGACGCAGTAGGATAAACACAAATAAGTCCAATAATGCCTGTTCTTATTCACCTTGCACTGAATTTATTCCCTAGCAACACTGGCATGAGACCCAGGAACTATTCAGCCACTGACTCAAACTTCTTACCTGCTGGAGCAAATACCTACACAAGTTTGGAAGCAATCTTGTGCAATCCCATGTCTCTTAATAACCACAAGAGACTATTCATGTCCAAAAGCAAATGAAAGAAAACGCACTCCCAAAACAGAAAGCTTTAAACAAAAGTAGAAAGAATGAATACTGGCCAGGCACAGTGGCTCACACCTGTAATCCCAGGACTTTGGGAGGCAGAAGCAGGTAGATTGCTGGAGCCCAGGAGTTTGTGATCAGCCAGGCAACATGGGGAGACCCAGTCTGGAAAAAACATACACAAAAAAATAACTAAAATTAGCTGGCATGATGGTGCATGCCTGTAGTCCCAGCTACTTGGGAGGCTGAGGTGAGAGGACTGCTTGAGCCTGAGAAGTCAAGGCTGCAGTTAGCTATGAATGTGCCATCAGACTCCAGCCTGGACAACAAGAGACAGTCTTGGGGGTGAAAAAAGAGTGAATATCTGCAAAATATAAACTTTTAAGTATCTGCTGTCTGTATCAACAATATTATTCAGATGGAACTTTCAAGTCCGGTGCAGTGGCTCATGCCTGTAATCTCAGCACTTTGGGTGGTCAAAGTGAGAGGATCACTTGAGTCCAGGTGTTCAAGACCAGCCTGGACAACATAGCAAGACCCTGTCTCTATTTTTAAATTAAATATTAAAATAGAAAAAGAAAAAAGAAGATGGAACTTTCAGAGCAGCTAATGAACCTCATACCACTGCTCTCCAGTTTGAAGCTTGAAGCTGGCTCCTCCTGTATTCAGACTTCCCCCAGGAGTCCCTCTCAAATTATTCATAATCTTTGCTGTATTTCACTAGACTTACAAGATCCTGTAAAAGCTAGGATCCTCGGGTCACTGATCTTTGCATCCTTTGCACATCTACAACTGTCCTTTATTCACTGTTTACGTGAAAAGTCTTCAAAGCCCACATTTATGTATTCTTGTTTTATGTTGCTTAGAAGAACAAAAAGAAAATGCCAAATTACTTTTTTAGGAATTCATTTTGTGAACTATACATGGATTTACAATATACATGGGAAATACTCCTCTGACAACTTATCAACAGGAGGAAGGGCGGAAGAAAAGAACAGACTATAATGGGAAGAAAAATTAAAATAACATCAGGAAGCAAGCAAGCATATGTTCTTAATGTCAGGAAGCAAACATGTAATATCTGGCATTTTCTAGAGGTATTAAAATCTACAGGGGACATAAAATGCAGCCTTCATGACCTGGGTGCTTCAGTACTGTTGGGTTTATGTGTTTATTATTTTGGGGAGGATTTGGAGGGAGTAGAGGGAAGGGATGAAAGAAGCAAAGCTCAATCATTACAGTAAGATGCTTCGTCTCATGAAATAGATCGCAAGCACATTCCTGCTTTTGTAACATTCTATGCTAAGGTCTGAGGTGAACTGGCAAGGAAAATTTTAAAGGAAAAAACCTGAACATTTATCTGGGCAATGTTCATGTTTTTTACACATCTTTCCAGCATGTTTTGCCCTCTGCCCTTACACTTTCGTTAGTTGTATGTGGATTAAATACAGTTATAGAAAATCAGCATAATGTTTGCTGGTATGAATCTATGCTAGATTTTTCTAGAAAAACAAACAAGTCAGGAATTAATGTATAATAATTTCCTTTAGCTCTTATGCATAAAATCAAGACTCCTTTAATCTAAATCACTCTACATACAGAACCAGGGGACTGAACACAACAGAAATAAAAGTATAACAGACAAATGGGGAGCAATTTTCTTCCAAAATGGTTTTTGGCAACCCAGTTCCCTGGATTAGTTCATCTTGATCATTTTGAAATGGAATCACTCTTCATCTGAAGCAATATTGCAAAAGTCTTTGCCTTCTTGGACAGAGGTTTGCTGCAAACATAAACAGGGCAGATTGAGGGTGAAGTAAATAGGAGAATGCCACCCTCGCTGCAACCCCTTTCATCACACATTTCATAGACTCCCATATTTCCAGCCATGACAGCTTTGGTCTTTGATGGAGCATGGCTAACTTCCAGAGCAGTAATGATGACTGGAGGCCCCCCACCTACACACTCCTGCATCCTACAGAGGAATAGTGAACTAACTGTGGAAACTGCCATTGCTGAATCACAGACCACCACAAAAGTTCCATACCACATACCCGGGTTATCATTACAAAGAGTCACAAGTGGTGGGTAGCTTTTTGGTGTTTTCTAAGTATTAAAACCACCAAATGTATGTTTTCATATGATAAAGTCACATGTTAGAGAAAAGAATAAAGCGGATCTTTCCAGTAACATAGGTAAGAAAGGTAACTGTCTTACCCTAATGTAAAAAATAAACCAATATGGAAATCAACAACCTAAAGAAGACAAAGCAAAATTCCCCCTCTCCATAATCTCTATCACTGAAAGTAAATTTTATTTTCTTCTAGTCACAAAGAGAGGTCCATCCAGTTCCAGAGTTCAATGAATAAGCCCAAAGTCTTAATCTGGAACAGAACTTCAGGAATGAGTGTGTGTAACAGTGATTCAAGGCTGACCTAGAGCTTTCTGGATCTTCTGATCGGATTGCAACATCTAAGCCTCCAGGGCTTGACTAAAGTGGTACCATTTGCTGAGATTTTCATGCCCAGACACTTATATTCTTGCCACATAAAAGACAGAGAGAGAGAGAGAGAGAAAGTTGATAAAATTTTTCTTCCAAAGCAATTTGGCAAGATAAAATAAAAGGTAGGTATTATTTAAAATGATCCCAAAATGCTTTTAAAATTTATTTATGTTGAACCACTACTCTTTCAACAAGATATTTGGGGGGAAAAGAAAAAATAAAACATCTGAGAGAAACAGGGAAAAAATCTAGGAAGAAAAAAGATGAGAAAACTGGGGAAGGGAGGAGAGAGAAAAACTAGACCAAAAAACAAAACAAACAAAAAAAAACACACACACGATTTTAAGGCACTGCAATGCAAAGAAAACTTTATTTAAAAAGTCAGTCTGAGAACCCACAAGACTTTCACAGCATAGAACAGTCTACAGAACTTGAACAGAATAAATAGATTTTTAGCTGAATTTTGTACTCTATATAATAATGTATTCCAAAAAGCACCCATCTAGAAAAGGAGAAAAGCTAGAGTCAGTCCACAAAGAATGAGCAAGACTAGATGAAAGTATTTCACTCTAAATCTCCAGAGAAGGGTTAAGCAGGACAATCTACCCATTTACCATTGCACACACACAATGAGCACTGAAAAAGACAATTATGGCAAATATACATGACAGCTGAGAATAAGAGTTTACATAAAATATTCTCATAATATCTGTAGCTACATCTCACCATAGATATACTCTGTAACCAGAAATTACAAAATTTACTTTGTAGTCTTGATAGATGACAAAAATGACAGGCTTTTAAGTTGGAAGACATTCCTTTCTCACTGTGAAACATACATCGCTTTAAAGGCTGACAGCTTTTACTTTGAAAAATGAGTCATTTAGCATTGTTTCATTTCTTAAAAATTAAACAAATGGTATTTTTCTGAATTCTAAATTAAATAGACCATTTTCAAAATAATCCACACTGTCACCTCGTGCCCCATCCAAGCAAACACTTGAAAATCTTTTTTCTTTCTTAATATCTGTGTCTTCTTTCCAAACATGACCAAAGGGTCACACTACTTGAACTTATAAAGCAGAATGAGAAACAGAAATAGGGAAGAGGACATTGCAAGGGCTTTTCTTGTTAAGCGTCGTTGCTTTACATCAGCTTAGTACTCCAGGTTCTTTGGGGGACAGATGGAGAAATCACAACTTACCAAATGTTTATTGTATGTGCAGATGGCTGTTTCTGTTTTGAATCTTCCATTCTTTTATTTCCCCATTGATTTGTGTAGATATGAACAGTTGCTCCCTTAAGGCTTTTCACATATAATTAGGGCTCCTCAGGCACGGCACTTCACTCTCTCTCCACCCACCCCTTCCTTTTCATATGGCCAATGCAGCGCCATCCCTAACTGTGTTTGCTCACATTTGCCTTCCCATGCCCCATGCCACCCACAATCTTGCCACTGTAACTGAGAATGTCCTTGCTGATCACCATTCAGTCAAACACAAGGTAAACCAAAGCTTTGTGGTTAAAATAAACTAGACTCAAACTCAACTCCTGAGGGGTGCCCAGCAAATGAACACTCCTGGCAAGCTTCAGCTAAGCTATTTCTGGAGGTGTCCCAGGAAGAATAAAAAGGAAATGAAGCATCAATGGGCTTTACAACAGCTGTACTAAATTCCTTTAAACAATCAATTATAGAAGATTATCTAGCAATTATAACTCATGTAATTAGCTAGTTGATATATAGAAGCTAGTAATTATACATGCAAATTATCATCATGAGCAATCTGAGTTTTGGCTTTGATTCTATGCAATTTGCATTCCTGACAACTTTGAGAAAACAGGTTCCATAAGTCTATTAAGTATATGGGTGCCAGGACTGGAGGAAACTCTTTTGTACTTTTTTTAAAACTTTCTAAATTACCTTAATCCTGTGTTCTAATGCCATTTCTGTTGATAAAGCTGCTGGGTGACTTTCAGTATGATATCTAACTAATTGTCACAAAAAAGCTCATTTTCACACTGATAAAATTGAGACAAAAACATCTGCCTTGGTTAAACAACTTAATTTCTACTTGGTTCCTGGGGACTTCAGCATGAGTAACTCCATTTTGGTTTGGTCTGCTGGGACTACGGATCTCAAGCTTTGGTCTGTTGGTCTAACAATCAGAGTTAGGTAACAACTGTAATGATAAAAGTAAATAAAAAGAATTTCATATTGCATTCTTCTTACCAAAGATCTTTACTAAGGAACCATTTGCATGGAATTCAAAAGGCAAATCATCACCTTTTCAATGACTTAACATTTACTGAGTATCATAATGTATCAGAATCTGTACTGGTACTAAAGATCCAGATAATTCATGCTCTAGAAATAGGATATGAAAGAAAACATGGACTTGTGCAAATTACAATTTTAAGACAGCTTGTTACCCATTAAGAAATATTGAGAGAAACTAGGAAAGGAAGGAGTAGTCTCACTCCAGTCTAAAGATTAAGAATGAACATTTTAAAAGAATTAGATTTGCTTGAACTGAGCCTACAGGAATTGGTAAAGCTTAGTCAACTGGAGTGAGAAAGCAGAGAAAGTTTCCAGGTCAAGTCCATTCTTTGGTGAAAAGTAACAGAAACAAAATTCAAACTAGCTTAAGTAAACAAAGAGCACTCATTTTCTTAGTGTAACCAGAAGTAGGCAGTGTGGAGTTAGCTTTACAATCAAACTAGAACCCTTCTAGTCCTGTGACTGGACAGAATGGGCTCTAGTGTGAAATATCCAGGGAAAAGCTCGATCTGGACCACCGTTGGGGCAAGCACCTCAACCAAGAGATAAATATGTTAACTACCTAGATGTTCTATGGCCCCAGGCACCTGGTGGGACTGTGACTAAAAGGTCCGTAGAAACTACATGTTCGGAGGCAGCAGTTTTCTCTAGCAGAATGTGGTCCTGATCAGACAAAACAATAATGTCCCTGACCCTGCAGGAATGTCAACAACCACACAAATAAATGAAACATCGTGGGTGGAGAGATGCATTGAGGACTATGAAGAGGGCAGAACCCAGCATACTGCTAGCAATATAAAAAGGTAACATGGGCTGGGCGTGGTGGCTCACATCTGTAATCCCAGCACTTTGGGAAGCTGAGGCGGGCAGATCACGAGGTCAGGAGTTGAAGACCAGCTTGCCAAACATGGTGAAACCTCGTTTCTATTAAAAATACAAAAATTAGCTGGGCATGGTGGCACGTGCCTGTAATCCCAGCTACTCGGGAGGCTGAGGCAGAATTGCTTGAACTGGGACCCAGGAGGCGGAGGTTGCAGTGAGCCAAGATCGCGCCACTGCACTCCAGCCTGGGCTACAGAGTGAGACTCTGTTTCAAAAAGAAAAAGAAAAAAAAAAAATGTTTGACCTTTAAGTATAGGAATTTATAACTACTGTTAGTTAAAAATCAAATGATACAGAGAAAGCAATTTAAAATGTATAGTTGATAGTTAAACAGAATAACTATTTACAAATGAAGCAGAAGAAAGGAACTAATATTTTCAAGTGTCTGATACACATTCTATAGCCTCACAACTGTACCTAAGGTAGGTATTATCATCTTCATCTTATAAACGAGTAAGCTGAGATTCAAGATTTAAACAGGCTGCAAAAGACACACAGCTAATAAGAAGTAGCATCAGCACTAAAAATCATGCCTGTCTGTCACAGTGCATATGCTCCTTGCATGGTGCCTCTCATAAGGATTAGAGCAAATAACTGAAAGAAAACAAACACACACACACAATACAAAAGAGCCTACTCTACTTCACTCTCTCTCACCATTCCATGCCATTCAATAAATACGGAATATTTTCTAAGCCTGGGTCATTTTCTGTCACACCATGGTAATCAACATACTGCCACCCATTCATTAGATCCATCTCAGGTGCTAGTGGCATTCCTCAGCCTTATTCTCTCACACATGGTGGAAAATACAGGAAGCTGTCATGTCCCTTTATCCAAAACATTCTCCAAACCATACTGTCCTACTATGCAGCACTCACTAAGTATGTATGGAAGTAAAGATTTTTTTAAAGGGTTCATAGATCCTGTGTATGGTCTGTTCCCATTCCTGCCCTAATATATCTACTCACGGTATCAAGACAAGAGAGCATAAGTCATAAAATAAAAACAATCTACTATCCCTTATTAAGAAATGAAAACACAAGATGTTTTTCCCTATTATACACAGATAGAGAAGTATATGAGTAAAAGACAAAGGCAATGCATGCTGTTTAACCCACTATATAAATTACCTCCAAGAGAGACAGACCTTTCCTAACGTACTTGATTCATCTATTCTAATACATGCAATTATCATATTATACCATATTATATTGATTTATACTATATATAAAAGAGAATGGCAAATTAAAAAGCTTCCCAAAAGAAACTATCAACAGCAAACAGACCACCTACAGAATGGGAAAAAATATTTGCAAATTATGCATCTGACAAAGGTCTAATATCCAGCATATATCAGGAACTCAAACAAATTTACAAGAGAAAAACAAACAACCCCATTAAAAAGTGGGCAAAGGACATGAACAGACAACTTCTCAAAAGAAGACATATGTGTGGCCAACAAACATATGGGGAAAAAAACTTAGTATCATCGATCATTAGACAAATGCAAATCAAAATCATAATGAGATATCATCTCACATCAGTCAGAATGCTGATTATTAAAAAAATCAAAAACATAACAGATGCTTGTGAGGTTGCAGAGAAAGAAAATATTTATATACTATTGGTGGGAGTGTAAATTGGATCAGCCATTGTGGAAAGCAATACAGCAATTCCTCAAAGAGCTAAAAGCAGAACTACCATTCAACTCAGCAATCCCGTTACTGGGTATATACCTGGAGGAAGATAAAGCATTCTGCCATCAAGACATATGCATGTGAATGTTCATGGCATACTATTCACAATAGCAAAGACATGGAATCAAATGCTCATCAATGACAGATTTGATTTTAAAAGTGTGGTACATATACACCATAGAATACTATGCAGCTGTAAAAAAGAATGAGATCATGTCTTCTGTAAGAACATGAGTGGTGCTGGAAGGTATTATCCTTAAGAAACTAACATAGGAACAGAAAACCAAATATCATATGTTTTCACTTATAAGTAGGAGCTAAATGATAAGAACTTAGGAACACAAAGAAGGGAACAACACACACTGGAGTCTACCTGAGGGTGGAGGGTGGGAGGAGAAAGAGGAGTAGAAAAGGTAACAATTGAGTACTGGGCTTAATACCTGGGTGATGAAGTAATACGAACAACAAACCCCCGTAACATGAGTTTACCTATATAACAAACCTTCACGTGTACCCCCAAACCTAAAATAAAAGTTAAGAAAATCAATAAAAAGCTTCAGAAACTAAAAATATTTTATATATAAGATGAAATATTAATAACACAGACACAACCTATAAAAAGAATGTAAATTGCATATTTCAAAATCTCTAAAACAAAAAAGTTCTGAGAGTTTCAGAGACCTAAAAACAGTTTTTTTCATATTAAGAGGAGGGAGGTAAAATAGTTCAACTAAAACATACACCATTACAGGCCTGGGAAAGTGGCTCATGCCCGTAATCCCAGCACTTTGGGAGTCCAAGGCAGGCAGATCATCTGAGGCCAGGCATTCAAGATCAGTCTGGCCAACGTGGCAAAACCCTGTCTCTGCTAAAAATACAAAAATTAGCTGTGTGTGATGGCAGGCATCTATAATCCCAGCTACTCAGGAGGTTGAGGCAGGAGTATCACTTAAACCCGGGAGGCAGAGGTTGCAGTGAGCTGAGATCTCACCCCTGCACTTTAGTCTGGGTAACAGAAGGAGATTCTGTCTCAAAAAAAAAAAATAAAATAAAATAAATAAATATATATATATATATATATATATATATATATATACACAAATACAACTAAAAAAGAAAAAAAACTCTGATATTAGTGATATAATTAAAACATCTTTGTAAGAGATATAATTCAGTCATGATAAATAACTCTGTAACAAGGTTTTTAATTTAATCTTTATAAACTTTAAATATTAGATATTGAAATGTGAAGGCAAGCAACAATCTTTAACACAAGGTCATCATGTTGTTTCTAGATGTAATAAATCTGTATGCATAAATATACATTATTTCATACATCTGTCCACTGACAGATCCTAGAAGCTATGACCCTAGTGGCAACAAACACACCAGGTGTCCAGGTTTGGGTTTCTTAATACCATTCTCCGCTAAAAGAATCTGGAGTTTCTTGAAGAAATGGCTGACTCACAAGCTAGGTAAGTATAAAATGGGCCTGATATCCATTTTTGTGCCAAAAGTACTCAAAGAATAACTAGAGTATGGGAAAAAGATACAGAAGTCAGTGTAAAGAGTTGCCACTGGTTAACCCTGGGAAATAATAATGATAGTAACTGGTTATAGTCCACTGACCAAAATAAGAATCCATGAAGCCACACTGAGATAATCAAACAAATAAACAAACAGACAAGAAAAGAAAGGTCTATCTTATATGCAATGGTGTTATCATTTGGCTGTGTCCCCACACAACTTGAATTGTAGCTCCCATAATCCCCATGTATAATGGGAGATAATTGAATCATGGGGACGGGTTTTCCCATGCTGTTCTCATGATAGGGAATAAGTCTCACGAGATCTGACGGTTTTATAAAGGGCATTTCCCCTGCACATGTTCTCTTGCCTGCCCCGTGTAAGATGCGCCTTTGCTCCTACCTCCCCTTCTGCCATGATTTTGAGGTCTCCCCAGCTATGTGGAACTGTGAGTCCATTAAACCTCTTTTGTTTTTATAATTCACCCAGTCTTGGGTATTTCTTCATAGCAGTATGAAAACGGACTAATACAAATGCCAACTAGTTCATGAAGAAGGAATGGTGGAGTCAGAAACTACCATTTCAGGCTGGGTGCAGTGGCTCACACCTGTAATCCCAGCACTTTGGGAGACCAAGGCAGGCAGATCACTTATGCTCAGGAGTTCAAGACTAACCTGGACAACATGGTGAAACTCCATCTCTACAAAAAATACAAAGATTATCCCAGTGTGATGGTGCACACCTGCAGTCCCAGCTACTCAGGAGGCTGTGGTAGGAGGATCACCTGAGCCTGGGGACGATGACGCGGCAGTGAGCCATGATTGCACCACTGCACTCCAGTCTGGGTGACAGAGTGAGACCCTGTCTGGAAAAAAAAAAAATACCATTTCACAACCGTCGTAGCAATAACGGATTCGGGCAAGAATCATCAATGAACTCTTATAGGTAAAATGTTTGATGAAAGGCATCTCCCCACAGAATACTTATTATTAACTGACAAGTAAAAAATTCTTATTAACCTTACATTACCAACTTGCCATGTTTTTGCCAAAACCAAGGTTTTGAAGGAAATGAGTGGCACCAGGCCATGTGGCCCTCCCAGCCTCCTTGTCACTTGGTGGCAGGGTGGGGTGGGGGTGGGCAGCAGCAACCCAGCCTTCAGATGCTTCACTTTCCTTCTCTGTAACCAGACTTTGAAAACTGTTCATTTCATCAGGCTCTGTTTCTCAACAGCCTTTTGCTATGTGCCTCCCAAGAAATTTGTCTCTTTTTGTATAAACTACAAAGTGTTGAAAATGTATTTCCTGAAATAAATGCTTCAAATGCAGGGGGAAAAAAAAAACCTTACATTAGAGAAACTTGGAGGATACTATCTTACTCAAGTGATAAAAGCTAATATCACCAGTAATGGAACAAATTGACATCTCATGCCTCCTGGTAAAATGCCCTGATTTTACCAGGAACACACTTTTGTGGCATTCCTTCCAAAAATGGATAATTTGTATCTAACAATGAGAAAACATTAGCCAAACCCAAATTGAGAAATATCCTAAAACTGTCTGTTCAAAAATAACTGGTGCTCTTCGAAAATGTCAAGGCAATGAGGGAGTAGAAAAGACTAGGAAAATTCCAGATTAAGGGTGACTTCAACGTGAACACATGGATTGGATGTGGATCCTAGGCCTAAAGGGGTATTATTGAGATCACTGGTGAAATCTAAATGGGGTCTGAGGATTAAATGATAACAACAGATTGATATTTATTTCCTGATTTTCATGCTAGCATGGTGGTTATCTAATGGTGCCCTTGCTTTCAGGAAAACATCCAACCAACGAAGCGTTCAGGGGGCAGTGGAGCATTATACCTGCAACTCACTTTTAAATTGTTCAAAAAAAATATAGCAACAAGGAGAACTACATTGTGAGAGAATTATAAGGCAAATTTTGTAAAAATGGTAACGAATGTGAAATGTAAGTCAAGGGAGTAAGAGAGTTTTTGCATTATTCTTTCAATGTTTCTGTAAGTCTGAACTTATTTTAAAACAAAAAGGTTTTTTAAATCGACTTCAGTTGTCCACAGTATGAGCAGTCCAGTAAGAAAATTATTCCCTTAAATTTCTATTAGGTGAGCATGATGGCACACGCCTGTAGTCCCAGCTACTCGGGAGGATGAGGCAGGAGAATTGCCTGAATCTGAGAGGCGGAGGTTGCAGTGAGCCAAGATCGTGCCACTGCACTCCAGCCTGGCACCTGGCGACAGAGTGAGACTCTATCTCAAAAAAAAAAAAATTAAAAAATAAAGAAAAGAAAATTATTCCCTTAAATTTCTTGAAGTGATATTCTCATTATAAGCATTTTTTTTTTCTTAGAGAGAATGGGGCTATTTCTGGGTCCTCTACAACACACTGATACACGGTTTTTTAGATTTGGGATATTAAGAAGTAGCTGATGTCTTTAAAATCTGGCAATTCGCCAGTGGAAAACTGAGTCTCAGAGAATAGCTAACTCACCAGTAGCAGCTAATTCCTCTATAAAACAGAGCAAGCTGTTAAGTGCCCTGACCTTCCCAGTGAGAAGTTGCTGCTATTCACTGTGAGTTACATTTGAAGATACATTAACTCTTTCTGGTGGCTGGCAGAGGTCTGCCAAAAGGGCACAGAGTTGTGCTTGACATTGCTAAAAACCTAGTTTTTAAAGTCTTTTAGATCTGCAATTCTTACAATTAAGGAAAATGTCCTTAGCCAAGAAAATACCCAAAAAGCAACACAAATATAGAAAAAAGAAAATCTGCAGATTCTCCCATCACACCACAATTTTCCAGTATCATAAACTTTTTTTCCTCATTCTGCTATATCCAATAATTGATATGATGGTGAACTGCTCTTTCAAGAGACAACTTCCACCTGTTGAATTCTCATAGTGAAGTTTCCTTCTTGAAGCATATCACTCTTGTACATATACCATTAATTGCATTTTCCTAGAAACTTCTAGAAATTCACAACTGATTTAAAAATGAAGCAAATAAGCATCTCTGTTAATGTTCCTATGCTAAAAAACAATTCCAAATGTTGCACTTCGACAATGCTTACGTTCAGTTTCTCTAGAAAACATTTCATTAACTATACCTTTCAATATTAGCTGCCCCTGAAATACCTCCTTAACAAAAGCCCAGTCACTTGTAAATGCCTAAGGATAGAAAAAAGGAGAAGAGCTCTATCCTAGATGTATAAAAAGGGGTAAATCCAATCAATGTCCTCTAAAGCACTTGGAAATCAGTTTTAGAAAGGCTGGCCAGCAAACCTGTTGCTACTTTCTATAACAACTTTCTAAAAGGAAAGACCATGCAAAGCCATAACACACTGAGAATTCAAGTTATAAACGGTAAAACATTATGGAAAACTCTTACAGTATTAGGACGTTTTGTGCAGAAACATGGTGTGTCTCTTCACTTATTTTTTGAAGCAGATTAATGCCGACCTCATCGTCTACAGATAAACAGGCTCCAAGTCTCTCAGATTCACATTTTAGAAAATCTAGAAACAGTTTCCTACAGATACATATCTATGTAGTCAAAGGGCATATGATATGAGATAAAAGTATTTCCTGTTTAAGGTAATTTAAGTGGAAAGCTACATTATTTTACTGCCAAATATTTTGGACAGTATTATGTGGACTATATATTTTGAGGGCAAAGAGCTTAGCTTCGGCAGCTGAAGATAAGCTCAAGCAACGTCACTATTAATGCTTCCCTTTAAAAGTTCTATAAATGTGGTTGCCATAGACAAAATCTCCTGAAAACTGCCTAGTTCCTCATCATAGAGGTAATTCCAGTTTATTGATAGCGACTTTAAGTGAAATTTGCCAAATCTAAATGTCTTTACACTATACTTCGTATATAAAGTTTTTTATTCTATTTATGTTGATGTTGATTCATTTAAGGCCAAGTGTTGTGACAAAATTCCTTAAGTTTTACTTTTCACAGTTCAAACATAATACTTTATTATAAGCCTGAATATGCTACTTACTACTCAGTAAGCCTAATATATTTGCTTTTAAACTGTGTTATTTCTCCAATGCAAATCGTATGTTCACTTAGAAGTACTATATTAATTACACAAAACAGTGAGATTGTTTGCTATCCAGAGTATTTAACAGAAATTGTAAACCACTGACTATATTCAAATCTTCATGGAAATAGCTAAATAACTCATTTATGCTTGTGTAGAACATACCCCTCAATCTATGCTTTTTTATTTCAATTACTAGTTTTGCTGTATCCACTGTTTAGAAAAACTAGCAAGGTTTTTGTTGTTGTCATTGTTGTTTTGAGATGGCATCTCACTCTGTCACCCAGGCGGGAGTGCAGTGGCACAGTCTGGGCTTACTGAAACCTCCACCTCCCCGGTTCGAACGATTCTCCTGCCTCAGCTTCCTGAGTAGCTGGGCTTACAGGAATGCGCCACCACGGATTTGCACACCAGCCTGGAGTGCAATGGCACAATCTCGACTCACTACAACCTCCACCTCCTGGGTTCAAGTGATTCTCCTGCCTCAGCCTCCCTAGTAGCTGGGATTACAGGCACTATTGTCCCTTTAAGGTGAAGGAAAGCAATGTTGAGTGGAAAAAGCCTCTGTTCGTTTGGATTGAGATTCTTCCCTTTTCCCTCTTTAAGACAGGGGAGGTGGAACACTTCCTTTGACTGCCACTTCAGCTGTAACTCCTGCTTTAGAAGGGTGCCTGGAAGGCAGCGTTTGACAGGTGTTTAATTCTCTGCTAGGGAACCGAGCTCCCCTGTATATTCTAGACATGTTACGATGAGAACTCGTCCAACAATTTCCCTGATATTACCCACATTTGGCAGTATGCTTTAATTTAGATATTAATTACAACATTTTTGCATTATTTAATGCTATGTTTAGTACTTTCAGAGGATTATAACAAAAATACTCAAACACTTGAAACACCTGGTCAGCCTAGGTGTTTCTGTGTCTCTGATTCTGATTTTTATGTTCCTTCAGAAACACTGTGACAAATACTGCCTTTTCATTCTTGATAACTAACTTCTACAGAGAAAAAAGTAGTTACCCCGTTATTTGTCAGTGACATGTGCTAGCCACTCTGTGTTCACTTTTGCATCTGGCTGCATCTGGCTGGAGGTCTCTAAACTGAAGTAACTAATTACTTTTCCTAAGCCCAGAGAGCTATGATAAACTTCATAAAATAAACAGAGCAATGATACATGTGGCCATTTATCACCTCTGGTGCCTTTCTTCCAGTTAAGTGGTGATACTGTTTTTAGCATACAGTAGGCAGAGAGAAGAGGTCTCAGCACCTCATGAGAAAAAGGCTGTAGATGTTAGGGTAGCAGAGAACAAAGGCAAAGTAACTGCTGATATTGGACATACCTAAAAGCTAAAGAACAAATATTTAGTTGTTGAGGAAAAGGCGGAAAAATATAATGGTAGAAATGAAATGTACAATTCTTCTTTTTTCTTTTTTGAGACAAAGTCTTGTTCTGTTGCCCAAGTGGGAGTGCCACGGTGTGATCATAGCTCACCGCAACTTTGAACTCCCGGGCTCAAGAGATCCTCCCACTTCAGCCTCCTGAAGAGCTGGGATTGTAACCACTCGCCACCATGCTCAGTTCATTTACGTATTTTTGTAGACTCTTATTTTGTTGCCCAGACCGGTCTCAAACCCCTAGCTTCAAGCAATTCCCCCTTTTTGGCCCCACAAAGTGCTGGATTACAAGGTTGAGCCACCCTGCCTGGCCTCTAATTCTTTAGTAAAAAATTAAATGCTGTGAACCTGATTTAGATACAACAATAATAAAGTCCAAGGGAATGGAAAAAAGTTGATTGAAAGTTTAATAACTTCACATTATAAATAAGACAGTGTTCATTTTTCATGTCTTTTGGTGTTATTATACACCCTCATGAAATCTAGAATCCTGGATTTAAAATAACTATGGTACATTCTCCAGCTTTTCTGTAAGCCACCGTTAGACTTACAAAACAACTCTAAGGAGAAATAACAAATAAAATAAAATACCCCTGGCTCTGGGGTTGATCATTTATCACTGCAGTCTGGATGTTTGTTCATAAACCTGTATTTCAACTTCTGTGTTGGTGGTGTGTTAATATTTTATAACATAAATTAATTATGACTCGTGGGTCTCTATTTCTCTACTTTTTATTTCAATATTGGAAAAAATGACATTAATGGCTATCATTTATCAATTGCTTACTATGGGCCAGCCAGTTTACTAGGCATTTTATGTATACTACCTCATTTAGCCCTTATAAAATCTCTATGAATGGATACCATCATCTCTATTTTCCACATAACAGCCCCCAAAAAAGTCACTTACCCAAGGTAGACATTTAACCACTGGAAGAACTAAGTGTTAGCCCCAGGACTATGCAAACCGTAAAGCCCATGCTTTTCCTCATACTACACAGAAACTGAAACTTTCTAATAATATCATGCAGACACCAGAGAAGATAATCACACAGATAACTGCTATATCTTAGTTTTACATGTTAACAGAAATTTAAATAATTTCTGTGTATATACTGTACACCACTCTAATCCATACAACGCATAGAATAGAACGTGGAACTGTTCTCAAAAATATGCAAGTGGCTATCGAATAATTAATGTCTTAAAATATCTACAACAGCACATTTCCTTGTCTACATTGAGACACTGGGCTTGTGGTAGATATTCAAATAGAAATTAACTATAGATTTTGGGCACATTATTTTCTCATTTTCTCATTTGCACCAAAAGTATAACAATATCTATTGTTGTATTTTCCTCAGAAACCACTGTAAGGATCCACTGAGATAGTATATGCAAAATATTTTCTAAACTGTAATAATCTTCTGTAAAATAAGGTCCTAGAGTGCTAAAACCTTCAATCTCAGCTGCAGTAAAATTTAGCGGTAGTAATATTAGCTTCGTCTAATTTGTTATCTGTTACTGGTATAAAAGGAAAGAAAAAAATCATACCGGCCAAGCTTACAATTTGCCAACATGTGACATACACTAATTTAAGGTAGAAGATGTTTCAAGTCTAAACAGAATTTACCATTCACACTACTCCCTAAAGAAAATGTAAGCAGATCAAAAGTTGTGAAATATTGCTGGAAAACACTTTACTATCACATTCATAATCTGATTTGATGATTGCTGATTCAACAAGCCTGAGTCACAGCCTAGACATTTTGTTTTTAAAAAGATATTTCAGATTATTTTAAGTTACAGTTCCTATGAGAACCACTTCAGTAGATTCTCCTACAATTACTTTTTTTTTTTTTTGTTTTTAGTTGGAGTCTCACTCTGTCGTCTACGCTGGAGTGCAGTGGCACAGTCTTGGTGACTGCAACCTCTGCCTCCCGGGTTCAAGCAATTCTCCTGCCTCAGCCTCCCAAGTAGCTTGGATAACAGGCGCCCACCACCAGGCCTGGCTAATTCTTGTATTTTTAATAGGGACAAGGTCTCACCATGTTGGCCAGGCTGGTCTCAAACTCCTGACCTCAAGTGATCTGCCTACCTCGGCTTCCCAAAATGCTGGGATTACAGGCATGAACAAACGATTATTATTTTTAACCAAATCCAGGAAGCCATACATTCTAGGACACATTCAGACCGTGGTGATATTAAAAGGTGGGAAGAAAATATGCATTTAAGAATTAATGAAATAGAGGTAAATTGTAGGCTCACACCTTTATTGCAGGATAAAGAGGGCACCCAATTTAGTAACACTGGATCTGTAAGCAATCTATACACCTCTGGACACTTCATAGTCTTAAAATAAATCAGAAACAAACTTTGTTGTATTCATATTTTTATAATCAGATCAAGTTACTATGACTATTTTCACAGAAACTCACTATACTATTGATCTTAATTGTTGACTAAATAAATCATCCTTTATAATGTCAGGGCCAGTTGGTCAGGTTTGTAAAGATTTTCTAAACTTACACTGTTCTCAGCCCACGTCTCTTTTGTGATCTTGAGAAAATTATCACATTCCTGTGATAGTTTTTTCATCTGTGAAGAGAGGGAATGCGTGTCAACTATTTCTAAAGTTCCTTCTGGATTTCAAATTCTACTTCTATTGTCAATGTTCTTAAATTGCTTCTCACACATAATCTTGGCACCTCCAAATAAAGTTCCTTAATAACAAAGACCTTAAATAACTTTCTCCAGGATATACATGCACACAGACACATGTGTGCACAATCATACATACACACACACATACACAAGTGCCTGGTACAATCCTGGGTCTGGTGTCTGCCTGGCTAGCACTGGCCTTTCCATTTGAAAAGGTCCCTGCTCTGACACCTGGAATCCTCTCTACTTGAGACATGGAAGTTCATGCCCTTGCCCTTTCCACAGAATCTTCCAGAAGCCTTTATCACAACTTCAGTAGCGAAACTGCAAATGCTAACATCAAATGCCGACCCCTGATTTTACCACTCTTCAAGCTCTTCCAAAAAATTTGTAATTGCTTGAAATAAACCTCTTCTGATTCAAAAACCAGAGTGATATCAGTTCCCTGCAATAACCTAACTAACCCAACATTCAATTTATAATGTTTATGTATCCTAACAAAACAATATAAAATGTATCAGAGTTCATTTATTTGGAATCATCAAATGGTACGACACTACAGTACCACTGGCAATCTACTCCTGAAGGACTATGGAATCTTAAAAATATAAATTAAAACTATGTACATTTGGCTGGATGCGGTGGCTCATGCCTGTAATCCCAGCACTTTGAGATGCCAAGGCAGGTGGATCATTTGAGGTCAGGAGTTCAAGACCAGCCTGGCTAATATGGTGAAACATAGTCTCTACTAAAAATACAAAAAAGTAGCCAGGTGTGGTGGTGCACATCTGTAATCCCAATAGTTCAGGAAGCTGAGGCAGAAGAACAGCTTGAACCCAAGAAGTGGACGCTGGAATGAGCTGAGATCCACACCACTGTACTCCAGCCTGGGCAACAGAGTGAGACTCAAAAAAAAAAAAAAAGCTATGTACATTAAAAGTGTGTGTGTGTGTGTGTGTGTGTGTGTGTGTGTGTGTGTGTATGTGTGTGTCACTTTAAAGTAAAAGACTGTGTTACAGTAGTCTACACTTAACTGCAGTTTCACTTTCAGGTTTCAGTCACCTGCGGTCATGTGTGGTCCAAAAATACTGCATACAATATGATATGTTGAGAGAGAGACCACAGTCACATAATGTTTATTATAGTATATTGTTACAATTGTTCAATGTTAATCTCTTACTGTGCCTAATTAAACTTTATCATAGGTATGTATGCATAGGATAAAAACTGTGTGTGTTTGTGTGTGTGTGTGTGTGTGTGTGTGTGTGATATATATACAGGGTTCAATACTATTGCAGTTTTAGGCATCCACTGGGGGTCTTGGAGAGTATCCTTGAGGACACGGGAGGACTACTGTATACAACGTATGTTACTGTTACATGTGTTGTTAATATTAGGTAATGTAAGTATAATTGATATGTAATTACAATCAGATATGTATATAATTATATATATACAGTTCAAATATGTGAATGCATATACATGATTCTCCCCTTTGTGTATGTGAATTTCAAAAGTGGGCTATGAGTGTCACTGTCACATTTTAGGAGTCAATAACTGGAGCAACTTGTACAAAATTTCACATAATCTGCTATAACTTCAAAGACTAGTTTCATTCATTTTTAAAGAAGTGGGTTGCTAAAGTTTATTATTTATTAAACATGACCTGGGGAAGTATTTTAGGTCACTTAAAGAAAACTGCCTATTTGTATATATTAATTTTCTTTCTCATTACCAAAATATTTTGTTTCTTTTTCAACAAGCCTACTCTTTTCACATGCTTTAGAGCTTAGATTTTTAGCCAGTCATCAATTTAACCAAACACCAGATAAAATACTTATTTTAATTAATGTGTTCACTATACAGCACAGTGTTTTTTAAAACATGGGAAACAAATTTTCACATAAATGCAACATAACACTGCATCCAACTTGAAAGAAAGAGACCTCTGTCCCAGCTCATTCATTGGTTCATTCATTCAGTAAACTTTTATTAAGCATTTACTCTGTACCAGGCCCTGTAGGAGACAGCATGAATACAAGAGGGATTAAAGTAGTCCCCAGCCTTTTGGCACCAGGAGGAGGTTTCATGGAAGATAATTTTTCCATGGACTGGTTTGGGGGATGGTTTAGGGATGATTCAAGAGCATTATATCTATTGTGCACTTTATTATTACATTGTAATATATAATGAAATAATTATACAACCCACCATAATGTAGAATCAGTGGGAAACCTGAGCTGGTTTTCTTTCAACCAGATAGTCCTATCTAGGGGTGATGGGAGATAGTGACAGATCATCAGGCATTAGATTTTCATAAGAAGCATGCAACCTAGATCGCTTGCATGCACAGTTCGTAACAGGGGTCTTGCTTCTATGAGAATCTAATGCTGCTGCTGATCTGACAGTAGGTGGAGCTCAGGTGGTAATGTGAGAAATAGGGAGTGGCTGTACATATCAATAAATAAGGTTTGCTACCGTACCTGCCGCTCACCTCCTGCTATGCCACCTGGGTCCTAACAGGCCACTGACCAGTACTGTTTACACACACACACACACACACACACACACACACACACACACTCTCTCTCTCTCTCTCTCTGCATGACCATCAGCTTACAATCTGATGTCCCTACAGCATCACAGCCTTCGGTATCCTCATCTATGAAAATGTAAGTAACAAGAGTCCTTTCTAGCATTTATATTTTTTAAAAGTGTTAATGATTACACCTAGGGCTTATAAGTATGTAATGAAACTGGAATTGCAAATTATCAAAACCGTTAAGAACAGCAACTTGAAAGTGAGAGTACAGAACCAATAAAAATCTACCTTAATCCTTCCATAATTCTACTGTTGATATAAATTTACCAAATCTACTACTTTCTCCCTATAAATATCCTCCAATTATTTTCTACATTTGTCAACCAGCAAGTCCACTGACTAAATGTAACTCCTGTAACCACGTGCAACAGTTGTATATCTTTGTGCACAATGAGGCTTTTATTTTGTAACCTACACATCATTGCCTAAATATAAAAAAGATTTTGGCCTTCAATCTATAATACTTCACTCCTAACTGCAAAACATATCCCTGGCACAACCTGTTCCCACCCCCTCAGGTTCTGCTGAGGGTGCTGCCTTGGTCACCACAATTCCTGCCGATGGGACATTCTGTTTTTGTTTTTGTTTTCTTTTGAGAGGGAGTTTCACTCTTGTTGCCCAGGCTGGAATGCAATGGTACAATCTCAGTTCACTGCAACCTCCACCTTCCAGGTTCAGGCAATTCTCCTGCTTCAGCCTCCTGAGAAGGTGGGATTACAGACACGCACCACCACGCCTGACTAATTTCGTATTTTTAGTAGAGACAGAGTTTCTCCATGTTGGTCAGGCTGATCTCAAACTCCCGATCTCAGGTGATCCGCCCACCTCGACTTCCCAAAGTGCTGGAATTACAGCCATGAGCCATTTCGCCCGGCCTGATGAAACATTCCTTTTTTTTTAATTGCATTTTAGGGTTGGGGTACAGGTGAAGAACATGCAAGATTGTTGCATAGGTACACACATGGCAGTGTGATTTGCTGCCTTCCTCCCCTTCACCTTTATCTGTCATTTCTCCCCATGCTATCTCTCCCCAACTCCCTACCCGCTGCTGTCTCTCCCCTATTTCCCCCCAACAGACCCCAGTGTGTGATGCTCCCCTCCCTGTGTCCATGTGTTCGAAACATTCTTAAGGGTTTCCTTGCAATCTCACACTTTATCTGTTTGTTGCAAAAATAATAATAATAACCACCACTATCTGGACTAGTTTGAGATCAAGCTAGTAGAGGTCAAATATTTACAATTTTACTATCTCTAAAATCTGCTTTTATTTAAGGTTATTACAGAAAAAGCCATATTACAAATGTTTTAGTATACACTGTGAAACTATAGTCATTCAAAGTCATTTCAAGTCCCAATTAAGAAATTTCATTTAGAATTCAGCGTCAAGAAAAATTGTTTTCACTGACGAGCTGGAATTATGCTCTGCTTTTAGATAACTTATCAGACATACCTTTATGGTCTGTTGCTGGAAAGCTTAAATGTCAAACCTGATGTTGAATAAAAACTACATTAACACATGTTGATTACATGTGAGCTTCCTTCTCCTTTACTTGGTTCTGATCTTCCATTTCTATTTTATTAATAGCCTTAATGAGAAGCCACTCCCAAGCTTTTTTTTTAGAAAGAACCACAGCACAAATAAACTCCATAAATAAAAGTACAACACAGTGATGAAAATGTTCTAGAACTAGAGAGAGGTGATGCAACATTACGAATGTTCTAAAAGCTACAGAATCATCTCCTTTATTTAAAATAGTTCACTTTATAAGCATTTTACCTAGTACAGCATAATTCCAACAAATAGCATATGGGTAGCAATAAAACAATCATATTACATTTTTCTCATTTTCACTGTAGTGTGTGGAGAGAAAATTAATCTCCCTTCTGCCATGTGAACGGTCTCTCTCCCCTGCTACTACTTATGTTCCAGTATCATTTTCCACTGCTCAGCTTATGTCAAAAATACTTAAACATTCTGTTAGGCCAGTGGTTTCCAAACCAGCCTAGTTCTGGGACTCAGAGAATTCTTTGTTTCAAAAGATGTCTTTCAGAGAATACCAGCATATAAATCAAATAAAACCAGCTGCTCTGGTTGAACACATTGAGCAAGAGGCCAAGGCCCTCAAGATGCTATCCCCTGACGGCAGCCTCAGGCCACACCAAAAGCTGGAAACAGACACTTTAAAAAGAGAAAAAAAGACTTTCATATGACATGTCAAGATCACCACACCTAAAATTTTTATCTTCTCTCCTGTGATCCAGATAATTACTTCACTCCTCCATGTCAGGCACATAACAGGGATTGAAGTCTTTTATGATATAATACCGTATCAACTTCCACCAGTTTCTTGGTTGAAAATTACTTACGGTAATTTGTAAAAACTGTGGAATGGTTATGCAATCGAATGTGGGTTAATGTTTAGTCATCAAAATTAGTTAGCAGGTTCTTAGAAAACTATGAAATAAAAATAAAGTTTATATAAAACATTTTGTCATTGTTATTGCTTTTACTGCTACTGCTAATAAAGGTTTCAAATTATATTTCCGTATTTTTAATTAGTGTCTTAATTTAGCTTTATCAACCATTATGACAAGTTTTACAAAGATATGCTCACATTTTTATATACCTGCTCATAGTTTTATCAAGGTATGTTCATATGGTATAGCCACAGTATCTGAATACATGGAGCTTTCATATACTAATTTGGGGTTATTTTTGGTCATAAACTCCAAGATAGTATCTTTATTTACTATGGAGGAGATACTTACGGATAGAAAGAATCAATATCATGAAAATGGCCATACTCCCCAGAGTAATTTATAGATTCTATGTTATCCCCATCAAGCTACCATTAATTTTCTTCACAGAATTAGCAAAAACTTCTTTAAATTTCATATGAAACCAAAAAAGAGCCAGTATAGCCAAGAAAATCCTAAGCAAAAAAAACAAAGCTGGAGGCATTATGCTACCTGACTTCAAGCTATAGTACAAGGCTACAGTAATCAAAACAGCATGGTATTGATAACAAAAGAGACGCATAGCCCAATGGAACAGAACAGAGGCCTCAGAAGTAACACCACACATCTACAACCATCTGATCTTTGACAAATCTGACAAAAACAACCAATGGGGAAGGATTCCCTACTTAACAAATGGTGTTGGGAAAACTGGCTAGCCATATGCATAATACTGAAACTGGACCCATTCCTTATACCTTATGTGAAAATTAACTCAAGATGGATTAAAGAATTAAATGTAAACCATAAAAACCCTAGAAGAAAACCTAGGCAATACCATTCAGGACAGGGGCATAGGCAAAGACTTCATGACTGAAACACCAAAAGCAATGGCAACAAAAGCCAAAATTGACAAATGGGTAAATTAAAAGAGCTTAGTAAACTAAAGTTTACTTTAGTAAACTAAAGAGCTTCTGCACAGCAAAAGAAACTATCATCAGAGTGAACAAGCAACCTACAGAATGGGAGAAAATTTCCTCAATCTATCCATATAACAAAAGGCTAATATACAGAATTTACAAAGAACTTAAACAAATTTGCAAAAAAAAAAAAAAAAAAAAAAAAAAAAGCAGACAACCCTATCAAAAAGTGGGCAAAGGATATGAGCAGATGAGCAGACACTTCTCAAAAGAGGACATTTATGTGGCCAAAAAACATGTGAAAAAAAGTTCATCATCACTAGTCATTAGAGAAATGCAAATCAAAACCACAATGAGATACCATCTTATGCCAGTTAGAATGGGTGATCATTAAAAAGTCAGGAAGCAACAGATGCTGGAGAGGATGTGAAGAAATAGGAATGCTTTTACACTGTTGGAGGAAGTGTAAATTAGTTCAACCATTGTCGAAGACAGTGTGGTGATTCCTCAAGGGTCTAGAACCAGAAATACCACTTGATCCAGCAATCCCATTACTGGGTACATACACAAAAGATTATAAATTATTCTCCTATAAAGACACATGCACATGTATGTTTATTGCAGCACTATTCACAATAGCAAAGACTGGGAACCAACCCAAATGCCCTGGATAGAATGATATCCAGTCTATCAACAATAGACTAGATAAAGAAAATGTGACACATATACACCATGAAACACTATGCAACCATTAAAAAAAGGATGAGTTCATGTCCTTTGCAGGGACATGCATGAGGCTGGAAACCATCACTCTCAGCAAACTAACACCACAACAGAAAACCAAACACCGCACGTTCTCACTCATAAGTGAGAGTTGAACAATGAGAATACACGGACACAGCAAAGGGAACATCACACACAGGGGCCTGTCATGGGGGTCAGGGGCTAGGGGAGGGATAGCATTAGGAGAAATACCTAAGGTAGATGACAGGTTGATGGGTGCAGCAAACCACCATGGCACATGTATATCTATGTAATAAACCTGCACATTCTGCACATGTATACCAGAACTTAAAGTATAATAAAAGAAAATTAATTATAAGTATAGTAACATATATATACTTCCACTAGGTAAAGAGCCCACTTTCTATTTTAAAAAGATTCTTGGTGGGGACACAGTGGCTCACACCTGTAATCCCAGTCCTTTGGGAGGCCAAGGTGGGTGAATCACTTGAGGTCAGGAGTTCAAGACTAGCGTGGCCAACATGGCAAAACCCCGTCTCTGCTAAAAATAACAAAAATTAGCCAGGCGTGTTGGCACATGCCTATAATCCCAGCTACTCAGGAGGCTGAGGTGGGAGAATCTCTTGAACTCGGGAGGTGGAGGTTGCAGTGAGCCAAGATCACACCATTGCACTCCAGCCTGGGGGACAGAGTGAGACTCCATCTCAAAAATAAAAAAAAAATAAAAGATTCTTATTCAACAATATTTAACAAGAAAAATCATATGTGGATCCTGTTACCTGGCATTGCCAATAATGAAGCAAACATGAAAATTTTAAAAAATTCTGTAAAAATACAATTATTTCTAATCATTCATCCTATAATAAATCTCTATTTTTATTTACTTTTTTTGAGACAAAGTCTTGCTCTCTTGCTTAGGCTGAAGGGGCATGATCATAGCTCACTGCAGCCTCCACCCTCCAGGCTCAACAATTCTCCTACCTCTGCCCCCTGGGAGCCTGGGACTACAGGTGCGCCACCATGCCCAAGAGTTCAAGATCAGCCTGGGAAACATAGGAAGACCCCATCTCTAGAAAAAAAAATTTTTTTTAAAGAAAATGAGGGATCCTTCTGACTTATACTCCCAAAATTCTGGGATTACAGTCACGATCCAGGGGGCCCAGCCTCTATTGCGATTTATTAAAAGAAAGTAGACTATCTAACATTCTGAAATGCCATTTAAAATATCTACCCCTACTATTTCATAGGGTTCCTTCCTGGCTTTAGTAAAAAGATTAATACAAACATTAGCATAGATGTTCCATTTTTAATTCTTACAAGATTTATCCTATATTACGCTTAAAAATACGATTCACATGAAATTACAGCTGCATGCAAAAATTGCTTCCAACTTTTAAATAAAAGACGTTATCATATCCAAAATTAAATACAGATTCTACCTTGCTATATTCATTCAGTTTCTGCAGAAAACATACAGAAACTGCTAAACTTTATTAAGCAATAAGTGCTTCAAACTGGCAGCAGATCGCTTTCCAACAGAATTTATGGGGTGGATTTTGGCGTGTTAGTACAAGACGACTGGAGATAGTAACAAGCAAGACCTAACAAGAACACACAAATCCCCAGTCCCTTTTCCCAGGGTTTATAATGATCTGATCTAAAGGTATATGTTTTTATTTTGAAATACGATCTGTAAAGTCCTTTATATAACTACACTGGAAATGTACTCCAATATAAACTTTTATAGGTGTCAGATTCTTCTATCTAATTCGAAGCTACTGTTCCAAATGTAAAAACTAAGTACTCTCTGGGAAAACTGTAAACATGAATATATAAATGCTTCTCCTAGTTAAATATATGACTACTCTTTCATCTGCTTCTGATGTTCTCTTCAGTTAGAGAAGGTAGAAATTCTATGTAACTGATCAAAAAGATCAAAATACATGGTTTTCCCTCCCTCCCATCCTATCTTTTCCAACTATATGGCTCAATGAGAACTGAAGATCCTTCATCCACCATCCTCGGTAAATTAACCCTCACTCTCCCCTAAATAAGTGGATGAATTAAGCCGCACTCTCCACTGCCTCTGCAAGACATGCATGTCCCATGTGCCCACAGCCCACTGGCCATGGGGAACTAGGGGCCCCCATCCGTGTACCTAAGCATCTCTGTCCTGAGTTGAACCCTATGCTTGTAAGTTATTGTGTTTGTCCCAGTCCTATGTGTGTTTACTACACAATGATTATAATTACATTTATGTAATTAAATACAAGCTAACAAAATTGGAGTATTAAAAAAAAAAAGTCTTACAGTACACAAAACAAATATTCACCAAGCCAAGTGCCATGGCACAGGCCTGTAGTCCCAGCTGCCTGAGAGACTGAGGCAGGAGGATCACTTTAGCCTAGGAGTTCAAGTTCATCCTGGGCACATAAATAAAACGTTTTTAATATATAATTATTTCAATTCACTAAAATGAGAAATTGTCAAATCAAGTACAGGCAAAACAATCATAAAATAAAATAAGGAAAAATTATAAAACTTTAGTCTGACTTTGAACTCAAACCAATTCACAAGTGTCTTTACATTCTAACTCTAAAGGTACTTTTAAGGTATGATATAGTCCAAACACTGAAGAGTCTCCACTCTCACTAATGCACCCATATGTAAAGAAAGGGCTTTGATGTGGACCTACCCCAAAATCCTAGCAAAAGGTTAGCTTAAAATGTTTAGGAAATGTATCTTTTCTGATACTTTGCTTTAATGAAAATATTAGCCAACCAACTGCCTACCTGAACTTAACAAGTAAAAGGACTTCTCTTCTTATGCATATATATGAAATACACATATAAATATTAACCTGCTACTCTATAGGCTTTTTTTTTTAAGGACAGGGTCCCACTATGTTGCCCAGACTGGCCTCACACTCTTGAGCTTAAAGGATCCTCCCATCTCAACCCAGTATCTGGGACTACAGGCATGCACCACTCCAAGCTCTCATATCGGCTTTTTTTTTTTTTTTTTTCATCCAATATAAATCATGTGCTTTACACAAAAACAAACAAAAAAGTCATAATATCTTTAAATAAATCTGGTTCGCTACAAAGGGCTGAGCTAACAGAGACCTGACCATCCAAAGACCTCAGGTGTTTGGGATGGGCAATGATATTCTAAAAAGGATACAAAAACACTATCTATCTTAGAAGACTGATCAATTGAATTTCATTAAAATTAAGACATTCTGTTTGTCAAAAGAGAATGAAAAGACAAGCAACAGACTAGAAGAATGGATTTGCCATATATATATGACAAAAGACTCATATCCTGAATATTTAAAGAACTTCTACAAATCATAAGACTTTTTTTTTAATGGACAAAAGACCCAAACAAGCACTTCATAAAAGATAACATCCAAATGGCCAACGCATATGAAAAGGTGCTCAGCACATCATTACTCATCTGGGAAACACAAATTCAAACCTCCATGAGATACAAGTACATTCCCCACAAGAATGGCTAAAATGTAAAAACTAACGATATTACACACTAAGAAGAAAGTAGAGCCAGTAGAACTGTCCACATTGCTGGTGGGAGTGGAAACTAGTCCAACACTCTGGAAACCTGTTTGGCGGTATCTACTAAGCCCAAACCAACACTATCCAAAGACCTGGCAATTCTTCTCCTAGGAATATATTCAACAGAAATAATTGCCCACACCCATCACAAGACATACACAAAAATGTCCATAACACCTTTATTCACATTAATCACAACTTTGTGGCCATCAACAGTAAATGGGTAACTAAATTGTGATATATATACTATAAGAATAAAAAAGGGCAAATTTCTGCTGTATGCAACACCACGAATATACCTCCCAGATACAATGTCAAGTAAAAGAAGTCAGACACAAAAGAGTGCATACTGTACGATTCTGTTTATATAAAGTTCAGACACAAGCAAAAGTCATCTACGATGACAGAAATTAGGATAATGATTTCTAAGGGGCAGTGGGTATCACCTGGAAGAGGGTACAAGAAAGCACTGAGTCCTGGAAATGTTCTATATTTTACTATGGACATTGGTGACATGGGATACACAGTATACATCAATTTAAGACTTTATTAACGAATTAAATGGTTCCTGTATTAATTAATACAGACAGACCTTAGGGCCAGGGTCCTCTATTGATATTTTCGGGCCAGATCATTCTTTGTTTGTGGGGCGCTGTCTTGTGCTCTGTAGAATATTTAGTATTAGCCCTGGCCTCTCCAGTCATTAGATACCTATAGTACCCACACGACCAGCATGACAACCAGAAGTGTCTCACTGCTAAAAGTTCATTGGGGAATAAAGTCACCCACAGTTGAGAACCCCCGTGTTAAACTACCGGCATATGGGAGAAGATAGTAAACCTTCCTTATGACCTCTCAAAGTAGTAACCAAAGTAGTCAAGACCATTACTTACAAATTAAGCACTGGCCGTGCACAATGGCTCATGCCGGTAATCCCAGCACTTTGGGAGGCCAAGGTGGGCGAATTATCTGCAATCAGGAGTTCAAGACCAGCCTGGCCAACATGGTGAAACCCTGCCTCTACTAAAAATACAAAAATTATCTGGGCATGGGGGCACATGCCTGTAATCCAAGCTGCTCGGGAGGCTGAGGCAGGAGAATCGCTTGAACCAGGGGGTCTGAGGTTACGGTGAGCCAAGATCACACCACTGCACTCCAGCCTGGGCAACAAGAATGAAACTCCATCTCAAAAAAAAAAAAAGAAGAAAAAGAAATTAAGCACTATGGGCAAGGTGTGGCGGCTCACACCTGTAATCCCAGCACTTTGGGAGGACAAGGTGGATGGATCATCCTGGCCAACATGGTGAAGCTCCGTCTCTACTAAAATACAAAAATTAGCCAGGTGTGGTGGCAGGCTCCTGTAGTCCCAGCTACTCGAGAAGCTGAGGCAGGAGAATCGCTTGAAACTAAAAGGCAGAGGCTGCGGTGAGCAACGATTGGAGATCACGTCACTGTACTCCAGCCTGGCAAGAGAGCAAGACTCCTTCTCAAAAAAAAAAAAAGAAAAGAAAGAAAGAAATTAAGCACCATAATCCTTGACCTACAAGGACTTAAACATCTTTTACTCGAAACAAGCAATATTTATCTCAAACTGTCTAATCACAAGAAGTACCTAGGATGCTTATAAACATGAATGCCTAGGTGCTTTCTCTAGAGATTTAGTTTCTGTAAGTCTGTGGTGAGGCTTAGAAATCTCTGGTGTCCAACAAGTACCTCGGGTGATTTTTATAAATGAAATGGGAGAGTTCCCCGACCCCCTCGTGGGTCTTACAACAGGAATGTGACTCGTTTGCTTGGTCGGCCCTGCTGCTCACACAAACCCCTTACAGGAGGGGGAGCTTGCAGCTGGGCAAGTGCAGGAGCCAGGATGAGCACTTTTGGTCTCAGGCCCCATGGTAGCATCTAGGGGTGTGTTACAATTAATGCCCTTTTGGCAGTTGCTGTCCACAGATGGCTAAGCATTAAACCAGCTCAGTAGAGAGTTGGAGTTACAGCCTTTTACACCCTTTCCTCTTGGTGCCCGGGTCTTTGTCCAGCATCCAGGAAGAAATCAGGTCACTCAGACTCAAAGGATGGTGAATGCAAGGATTTTACTGAGTGGTGAAGGTAGATCTCAGGGCAATAGATGGGGAGCTGGAGAGGGGATGGAGTGGGAAGATGGTCTTCCCCTGTAGTTTGGCCGTCCCCTGGCCAATCTCTTCTCCAACCATCTCCATCCGAACTCTCAACATTTAGATGTTCCTCTTCTCTCCTTCTCTGTTGCTTAGCTCTGCCATTCTGCCACTCCTCTGCTCCTCTGTTTCTCTACTCCTGACTTATGGAGCCTGGGGTTTATTTGGGCACAGGGTAGGGATGTGGCAGGCCAGAATGGACTTGGAAAAAGCAACATTTGGGCACAAAAACAGGAATGCCTGTTCCCACTTACGGTCATGGGTTTCCAGGCTTGAGGATGGGGCCTTTGATGGGAAATGCCCTCTTTTACCCAGTATTCCCCTGCCCACTGTTCGTATCATAAACAAGCGAGTGTTAAAACAGTACTCTAAGACCACTCCATTTAATGTATACCTCTTAGGTAGAAAACCTTTTAAATATATTGCATGGCAAAAATCCTAAACATTTCCACAAGAATAATTTTTTAATGGTTTTCTTTTTTTAAAATTCATGCTTTCAAAAAATAAAACAAACGTCTACTAAAACTGAACTACTCGATACAGGAGTTAGCCAATTTTGTGAGAAAGGCAGGTCAAGCCAGTGGCTATGTGTTCTCCTAGGGGCGTATGAAAGTGATGCCATCTCTTCTTGGCCTTCCCTTTCAGACCTAGGGCCATAGAAATAGAAAGCAGTAGGTAAATTTAGACTGGGATCTTGTTTCACACATCCTTTCTGCCTCAAGAGTCTCCTTCCTCACCTCCTCCACTACTCTCTCGTCACAATCAGCTCTACTGCAATTCCTCATTCTCCACCTTCACCTAATTACCAGCTCACTCATTGGCACACCTGCTTTCACCAGATGTCCTGGGCTAGTCACACTCTGTGATCCGCTCCAGTCCCGGCAAGAAGGAAAGCATGTTTTTTTCACCGGCCTAGGGCAAGCTATATCTTAGCTTCAGGGTCGTTCTTTTCACTAGTTCTTTGTGTTTTGTTCTCAACTGCTCCCCAAACTTCCCTGCCTTTCCCTTTCCTCCCTGCCATGACCTGATACTGTTCATTCTCAATTTCCTGTTGACTCGTCGCTTGCCTAATACCTTACCTTTATCATCTCTAACTGTTTTCTGATTGATGGTTGTGGCTTCAGTTTCTATGGCTCCCTCATAAATGTGTGTTTTTATGCCTGGTCATCACTACTTACCGATAACAACTGTAGTTTCATAGTTTCTTACTGTCATTCTAATGACAGTAAGAAAGTGCTATCCTGTGAGCACTTTCTTTGTTGCAGGCATTGTACAAATGTTTTACATGAATTATTTCTTTTTCATAATTTGGTGAGACAGGTACTAATATTTCTATAGGCAAGGGAGACTTAAGTAATTTGCTAATTCTCCCAATTCCATCTAGTCAGTTGCTGGACTTTGGCACTGCAATGGTCTTGATTTTTCTCCCACAAAATTCATGCATATTATCTGTCCCACTTCCCTATGACTCTCCTCTTCTGTATAAAATATAATCTACTTTACCTAATTCTCTTTTAAAGACTGATATGCTTTCTCTGTGTCCTTTTTCTCAAAACAGTGATAGGACCATTCATTGTCATTATTTAACATTTTCCCTGTGTGTTCTTTTTCTTTCAACCACAATATGAACCTCTGAGTGCCCAGGTCAAACCTTATACTTCTTACAACCCTGGACACATAGCACAGTCCTACTCAGAAAGGAAGGCTTGAAAACGACAAGAAAAACGTGTATTTTGTAAAAGTTATTTCAACAAATCATATAAAGAATACATATTAGCCATTGTGTTAAATGCTAAGGATACAAATATGGCCCTATCTGTACTTTCAATTAGTTTACAAACTAGTGAAGAAAGGCTTGCAAATGAATAATAAAAATACTATACAACTGCTGCAATAAAGCCATCAACAGTGAAGCCCAAAGGAAGGAGAAACTTCCATCTGGAGGATGGGGGCTGATATCAAGAAGATGCAGAAGAGGAAGTGACTTGTGAATGGGGTTTGTAAAGATCAGGAAACCAGGTGTGTAAGAGGGCATTGCCAACAAAAAGACCAGTGTGTGAAGAGAGAGACGTGGAAGTCCAGGTGGGCATGAGAAATGGTGAGAAGTTCAGAGCTGGAAAGCAGAGCTGGAGTTCAGGAAAGAGAAAGATCAGCACTACCAAGCTATGGTATGGACCTTAAGCATTCTCTGAGTAACTGGACTGGTTATAAGAAAGAAGAGAGAGGGGCCAGATGCACTGGCTCACATCTGTAATCCCAGCACTTTGGGAAGCCAAGGCGGAAGGATCGCTTGATCCCAGGAGTTCAAAACTGGCTTGGGCAACATCTCCGCTTAAAAAAAAAAAAAAAAAAAGGCACATGCCTATACTCCCAGCTACTAAAGTGACTAAGGTGAAAGGATTACTTGAGCCTGGGAGGTCAAGGCTGCAGTGAGCCAACTTCATGCCAGCCTGGGTGACAAAGCAAGATCCTGCTTCAAAAGAAAAAGAAAAAAAAAAAAAGGAGCGTGATAAGGAATGAAGTAAGTGGTTGAACCAAATTTATTCCTTCAATGACAGCAATCTTACAGACTGGACACCAGCTGTATACAGTATTAGGCTGCACCCATTCACACATAAAAACATGTTTTCACAAATAGCCAATAGGATTTTTCATTATCATCGTCCCATACCATCACTATCACTGAAGCCACTAGCTTACAAAAGACTGAATCTAACTATTCTGCTGTTCATTTGGAAGCCACTGAATATCTGCAAAGCAATCCGAGCTCAAATTCAGTTTAGCCACTTTTTTAAGCTATTTTTTTTTACATCTTAGTATCTACAATATATGTCATGAAAGAAATGCAAGTAAGAGCTTAAGAGAAAAAAAGATGTAAAGACCATCTGTGTTTATTTATTCCTCAACTCATTCCAGAAAGGACTTCACGTGAAGGACTATCTGTGGATTTCAATTATCATATGCTCTCCAGATCCCATTTCCATATATAATGAGCTATAAATTTCTTTAATACTATAGCCTCAAAAAATTACTAGGTGCTATAAACTTTCCAGCTGTGCCAAAATGCTCTTTCAAAGTACTATGATAATATTTCTAAGGAACATGAAGCCACTGAAAGAAATGTTTAACTTGATTAAAACTGTAAACACCATATTCTTTATAGAAATGTAAGAATGAATGAATAGCACTATCATTAAAATTTCCTAATCATGAGTTCATTTCCTACATACAGGTAGCTATACTGACTTTTAAGTCTCTGACAGATTAAGAGAGACATTTTGTTAAAGAATGAAAACCTGCAGAAGGCTGAAGATTAATTATTTATCATTTTTCCCTTGAAAAACTCTTCAACCAGGCCCTGACATTTCCACATCCCTTGAAACCAACTGCAGATCTCACGTCAGAGAATATCGAGTGCCCCAACAAATGCGTACTATCTCTACCGCTTCATCTCAGAATTAACATGAGCTTAGGCTACTACCAGTGTTTATCTGTTATGTTGAAATCACTTAAACCTCTTATTCCCAGTTGCCAACCTGCTAATCTTACACTTGATTAGCCTCAACCAATATTTGCTAATGGCCACAGTGGAGCTCATGACAACGATGGTGACAAGGATGATTAAAACACTCTGACAACTACAAAATTCTCATGGCTCTCGCTGCCTAATCTACCACCAAGAATTACCCTCTAAAATTCCAATGTCAACACCATTATTATTTTTACTATTTTCAGATCAACTATATATATGAAGGGCAGTTCAATGATGGAGAGAGAAAATGAACCTGAGGAACAGATGCAAATGTGTCCAATCTATGCAGTGTTCTAAGGCTCACCCCAGACCTACAGATCTAAAGCTTAATATGATACCTAGGGTAACTACCCAATTGTATATTACCTCCAAAAACAGATAAGCAAAGAGAAGAACATTATATTTACAACTTGCTTGCTTTTGGGGAAGTAGAGTCAGCACCTTATCTCTTACTAGGAAGAAGAGTTAAAATGTTGCCTTTTTCTGCCAGGTGTAATCTCAGCACTTTGGGAGGCCGAGGTGGGCGGATCACAAGGTCAGGAGATAGAGACCATCCTGCTAACATGGTGAAACCCTATCTCCACTAAAAATACAAAAAATTAATACAAAAAATTAGCCAGGCGTAGTGGCACACACCTGTAGTCCCAGCTACTCGGGAGGCTGAGGCTGGAGAACCACTTGAACCCGGGAGACAGAGGTTGCAGTGAGCCAAGATCACACCACTGTACTCCAGCCTGAGCAACAGAGTGAGACTACGTCTTAAAAAATAAAAATAGAATAAAAAATAAAAATGTTGCCTTTTTCCAGGACTAAATGTTCTTCCAGCACTCATAAACCTGTAAGGGTGGAGAGTAGAGGGAAAAAGGAAAAAAAAGATTTGACGTCACAGAGCTAAATCGTACCCTCTCCCCCCATTCCTGCACAAACACCTACAGCATCATTTTCCAAAGCTGAGAGAATCATCACCACCTTGGGCAAACTGGTTGACTGTCAATGTAGTCCAAATGACTATAAATAAAGTCTTACTTATATTAATTAGAGTAATGTCTTCCCGTAGATCATCTCATTATTTGGGGGCCCTGTCTCAGCCTTGGAGCCAGGACCCTCCTTGGCTCATCACCATCACAGATCATCCCACCTCCCCACTGCTTGTAACGATGCTCATAATTATGCTTCAATGTGTCCTAGACTCATTTCTTCTTACCACCTGACAACAGATGTCATCCAGTGGTATTATCTAGCTTCAGCAAAGCATGGGTAATACCGTCCTTGCAATGTCTGTAGAACACAACCTTGTGATTACAGGCTGATCTACCAGCTGACTTCCCAGGAAATCGCCCAACTATTGATACGTAAAGTGAGATTTTAACTGCTGTTGAAGTGACAGATGTTCTAATAACCATCAATCAAACACCCAAGCATTTGGTAACTGTCAATGCACTCAGAGTAATGCCAATATTCCTGTACAGATCGAATTTTCAATATCACTGTAGGAAAAAAATAAAAACATGTCATAATTTCACCAGAAGTGGTGTCAAGCAGCAGTAGTGTAATGACGTTACACATGGTATTTTAACAAGACTGCGGCAAATCCTAAGGCTCTTGCTGTTTCCTGAGCTTCAGTGGAATTGATTCCTGGAGTTAAAATTTTAAAAAAAAAAAAAGAAAAAAAAACTGTATAGGAAGAGGCTTTGGGTCCCCTAATGCACTAGTTCTCCAAATTAAGTCTGCACAGAACGGTGAAGCTGCCTCCATCCCAATGACCTATTTTTAAATAGACATTCCCAGGGCCCACATTGGAGATTCTGATTCCACATCTCTACAAAGGACCAAGAATCTAGTCGACATGTGTAGATTTTTTTAACTTTCCACAAAGTTCTTATGTGCAATCAAGTTGAGAAACACTGAAATATCACCCTTCCTACCAACCCCCAATAAGATTTTGATTTCATCAACCTCAATATTGGTGAAAATAATTGCCAATTCTTGAGAAATCACAGTTGCTAATATTAAGATGTCATATGTCTGAGGCATCTTACATCAGAAAAAAAAAAAGTTTATAAACCACTGTTAACATCCAGCCCATCTTATGATAGAAATAAGAACTCCTGATTTGCCTCTAAAACCTGTTTCTCCCACATTCCCTCCACCAGCTTTCCTCATATTGGTCAATGGTCCCAAGTCTACCCATTAGTCAAACAATCAGCAGATCTGAAAGTCATCCTGAATTCTTCACCTCCACAAGTGGCTTTCTGTGACCCATCTCTTACTTTTGGCTACAAGTAACAGAGAAACCAACTCAACTAATGTAAACTAAAAAAGTACCACAGGTAGTGGTAATCAGGCTTATTTCTATCAGAATTCAGGCCCAGTTTTTTTTCCCAGTTATTCTATCAATGCCCTCCTCAGTACGTTAACTTCATCATCTCTCTGGTAGTGAAATAACTCTAACAGTTCCAGTCTCTAAATCTATATGCAACCACCAATTAGAAAACTTTCTCAGAGCCCCTGGCAAATGTCCTTAATCTTGCATTGGCACAAACTGAGCCACATTTCCTGGAACCACTGTATCTCCAGGGACAAACTTAAAAACTGGCTTGGGCCTGGATTCCTGGGCAAATCTTTCCTGTAGCTGAGAGGCAGAGGAAGAAATAACTCAATAAAAACAAGATTTTATTAGGAAAATAGAACTGAAGAAACTACCTGCTCCAAAACCATATCTAGAGTAAGTTTCCTCTTTTTTTTCTCATATCATCACCTTCTTTTCCTTCATAGCCTTCATCACAATTTGAAATTGAATATTTTTGATATGTTGCTAACATCTACACAGCACTTACCATATGGTACAGTCCTAAGTGGTTTATACAAATGAATTCACTCACTCCTCACAACAACCTTATGAAATCTGCGCATTTTGACCTCCCCATATTATAGATGAGGACATACATGTACAGAGAGGTGCCAGAATTTGTGCAGGGCCGTAAGTAGTAGAGCCTGGGGTCCCAGCAACCGGATTCCAGAGCCCAGGAGCTCTGCTCTCACCTAATGCTGTTTTCCACTTAGTTTTGTCCCACTCCTCTACAAAATGTTAAGATACGTGAAGCAGAGAATGCATTTGCTTTATACACCACACAATGTAAACCTCCAACATAGTACCAGAAACACAGGAAGCATTCAGTTTACAACGTAACTGAACAAATGAAGGAATGGGTGAGGGAATGACGGAGTGAATGAATGAATGAGGTGATGAACAAAAAAACAACTAGAAAATCATAATTCAGATCAAATGACTTTTCATGTTACATGACTAATCACAGAAAGGTGGAGACCAGGGCTTCAATGTCCTGGTTCCAATCTGGCTTCTCAAGCTGGAGGTCCCTGTGTAAAGCAAAATAGAACTCTAAGCCCCCAGCCATCTGAACAGACCCCCGCTTCTCAGCAAAGGGCATTCCAGAGTTAACCTGAAAACTAATTCAGGTCATGATAGAGGTGGAGGTGGGGGCAGGCACACCTCATTTATACCTTCCTCCCTTTTGAAATTACTGGTAGAACAGACTCTTTAAGTCTGACAAGAAACATTTACAGTCTATTCTCTCTGAGGCCTGCTACTTAGAGACTTCACCTGCACAATACAACCTGGGTCTCCACAACCCTTTATCTTAACCCGCACATTCCCTTCCATTGATTCTAAGTCTTTGGAACATAACTTACCTCTTTCAACAAATTAGCAATCAGATTCTACGTGTCAGGTTTTTCCAGACCAAACCAATGTATCTCTCACCTGTATCGACTGATGTCTCATGTCTCCCGGAAACCAATCCGTGGCCTCATTCTCTTGGACACATGTTCTCAGGAGCTCCTGAGAGCCGTGCCACAGGCCACTGGTCACTCATATTTAGCTCAGAATAAATCTCTTCAAATATGTGACAGGCTTTGAGACTTTCCATCAACACCTGTTCCACAGGGTCACACTTATGTAGTCAATAATAAGTCATCTTTTCTCCTTTGCAAAGCCACCAAATGGCAAATGAAAACAGCAGAAGCTAGTCACTTCTTTTAAGATAGATTGTAATGAATATATTCAAAACAGAGAATGACGTGAGTTAAGGATGGGATATTCCTGCATTTACCCTATCTACATTACACAAATGAACATTGTGTTCATTGACAGCAAGTCTAAAGCAGAAAACATACGCAAAACCCTGTGCACTATCAGGTACTAAGGATATTTAACAAGCATTTTTTTAAATCAATAATTTTCTAATAATCAGTTCAAAATCTCCACTTGAATTATGAAGATTTAAACATATGCAAAGCATTTGTTGTAATTCTCTTTCAAGGTGGTAGCATGGCTTTTAAAAATAAATCGTCCGAAAAATGTAAGCAGCTAAAAGACAATTACACAACATATACATGTCAGTTCCCACTTCCAATATCCAGAATCAATTCTGCTGTCAGAAGAAAAGTCATAGTGAACAAAATTTCCAGAGAAACTATTAACTGGTACAATCACATGCACAAAACAATCTATTAACCTAACTGGTTCCTAAGTAAACAGGGTAATGTATTATGACTCAATGCTAACAAGTAACTCTCATAATCAATATGTACAGTACAGCTTGTCCCTTTACAGAAATGATGTGTGTTTATCCTCCACTCTGAGAGCAAAAGAAAACAGCCTTGGTAAACAGGCAAACACGTTATAAAACTGTCTATTTTCATATTTGCCTTTTGCCTTAACAAGCAGCTGTGTTTGCTGTTTTGAACAATGCATCATCAGCAATATCTATGTTTTTGGGCCAAGTTTATAATGGAAAGCAGGTTTCCAAAAATCATTATAATTATTATAAAAATTAATGACAAAACATACATAAACCACATACTGCCTCATCAATGGTGTGAAAGCGAAAGCTGTTTAGAACCTATTACTATATGAGACTCTCCTACACCATGTAAGGGACCAAACATTGAAGAAATGTAGAAAGGAGTATTCCTCATAGTAGATCGACTATAAAGGAGGAGAAAAGGACCTTTTGAGGGAGGAGGTGGAGGCAGGGAGCCTATATTTACAAAAACATATGACCATGGCACCTTTTAGCTTTTCCTAGAAAAATAATCTTTCCTTATGTAGCTCTTTTATTTAAAGTAGAACCCCAACCCACAAGAATACCACAATGTTACTCACTATCTTACTTGTAGCTTGGTGTATGCCTCAGTGGCCATGAAAACTATAACTGACCTACCAAAGCCTCTTATTCCAAGTATTAAATAAAATATAAGCAAGAGCAGTGATTATTATTCTGTCACAAGAGTATGCTGTTTTAGCAAATAAAGAAATCCAGAATACAAACCCTATATCTTATAATTGGTAAAGAGTTCACTGTAGACACTGGCCACAGATTTTTTTCTTACTATTCTCTGACCTTACCCAGACGGATCTCCTCTCCATTCATTCATTTCCCTTTCTGATTTCAAAAAGTGAAACACTTCTTAGGCCTACCCTGCCGATTTCTTAAGACAGGCCTTAAAAAGCTATTAACCTGATTGGCCTTTAAATAAACAGAGTAATGAATAAAGGAACAACTAAGAAATCACGAGTTGGATTTTTCATGTTCTACGACTAATTATGGAAGAGTGGGGTCCAGAGCTTCAATTTCTTGGGCCTAGTCCAGCTTCTTGGGCCTAAGAAAATGGTCAGTTTTAGATTTGGGAGTAAAAACTCACAGAAGCCATTCTCAAACAGCCTTCCAAATGAGATCATGTTACCACTGGGAAGCCTAAACAACTGAGCTGAACTGAACTGAAACTAAAAATTAATCCAATTACTGCAAGGATATATCTGCAAAATCATTAAGGCTGATCATCCTCTGATCCCCAAATGTTCAACTCACATAGGCCAAGGAGAGGCACATTATCCTGTTGGTAACTTCAGTAAACTTTCTATGTTTTAATCGGGAGGGGAAAAAAAGCCCTTCTCAAATTAGACAACAAAATATTTTCAGAAATTACATAAACTACTTTATAATCCCTTTTACTATTTTAAGCAGTATGGTGGCTCTAAAATTGTAGTTGCCGTAACAAAAAATATCGAGCAAACAGAATACAGTCACCACTTGTTAAACATGATGTGATAACTAAAGGCAATCATATGAAAACAAACATGCATCTTTACCAGTAGGCATTAATCTGCTCCTGAAGAGGCTGGGCGCAGTGGCTCAAGCCTGTAATCCCAGCACTTTGGGAGGCTGAGGCGGGTGGATCACAAGGTCAAGAGATCGAGACCATCCCAGTCAACATGGTGAAACCCCGTCTCTACTAAAAATACAAAAAATTAGCTGGGCATGGTGGCACGTGCCTGTAATCCCAGCTACTCAGGAGGCTGAGGCAGGAGAATTGCCTGAACCCAGGAGGCGGAGGTTGCAGTGAGCCGAGATCGTGCGATTGCACTCCAGCCTGGGTAACAAGAGCGAAACTCCGTCTAAAAAAAAAAAAAAAAAAAAAAATTCCTTGAAGGCAGGGATCAATTCTTACTCAACCTAATTTCAATTTGCTGGAAGGAACCCATAGTACGGAACTAGGTTCTGGGCACACAACCATGAACAGGTAAGATCTCGCTCAGTATGAAGCTTATATTCCAGAGGTGGTGACAGTGTTCCCCAAAAGTGTAAAAAGGAAAATTAACTTTAAATGAGTAAGTGTCAAAAGAAAAACAAGCAGCTGAGATAGAAGTGAAAAAGTAGGATACCCACCTAATTTAGACTAAGCCCTGGAAGCCAATGTGAGGAAGTGACATTTGCAATTTAACAGAGAACTAAAATCCAGAATAAAAAAAACTACACCCACGGCCGGGCGCGGTGGCTCAAGCCTGTAATTCCAGCACTTTGGGAGGCTGAGGCAGGTGGATCACGAGGTCAAGAGATCGAGACCATCCTGGCCAACATGGTGAAACCGCATCTCTACTAAAAGTACAAAAAATTAGCCAGGCATGGTGGTGCGTGCCTGTTGTCCCAGCTACTCGGGAGGCTGAGGCAGGAGAATTGCTTGAAACCAGAAAACGGAAGATGCAGTGAGCCAGGATAGCGCCACTGCACTCCAGCCTGGCGACAGAGCAAGACTCTGTCAAAAAAAAAAAAAAAAAAAAAAAAAAAACCTAGGCCCACAAAGAATGGCAGTCACACATACAAAGGCTCTGAAGTGATTTAAGAGTTCAGCTTCTTTAAGGATGGGGGCGATGACTTATATGTCTGACTGTAATGCATGCATGAGAGCAGTCTTCAAGAAGACACACACAGACCAACGGGGCGGAGTCATACACGATCACATGATAAGGAATTTGCAGATTATTCTGAATGCAAATTCAGAATAGGGAAGTGAAACGTGATCTGAAAGAAGAGATTGATAGGAGAGCAAGATGAGAGCAAGGAGAAGAGGTAAGAGGCAGTATGACACTCCCAGCAAGAGATAAGGTAGGGAGATCTGGGTGATGTCAGTGGTAATGGAGAGCTGAGGCGTGTGTAAAATGAATTTTGCCCAAGTGCTGGGGCTCACACGTAATCCTAGCACTTTCGAGGGCTGGGGCAGCAGGACTGCTTGAGCCCAGGAGTTTGAGACCAGCCTGGGAAACATAGCAACATCCTGTCTCTACAAAAAAAAAATTTTTTGACATTAGCCAGTCATGGTGGCTGGAACCTGCAGTCTCAGCTACTCGGGAGGTTGAGATAGGAGGATCACTTGAGCTCAGGAATAAAAGGCTTCAGTGAGCTGAAGCTCAGTACCAGGAACTGAAAAGTGAACAAATCCCTAAACCCAGTAAGGATGGCATGACAGTTGCTGTCACTTCTGGAGAAGCCCTGGGAATAAAGTCCAAGGCATACACTCGCACCAACCTTATATTTGGACTTCAAATTGGACCCAGGAGCAAAACATTCCCAGCCTTTTCCTAAAGGGTGGACGAGCTTCATTTACACCATATCTGGAGATGTCTATATTGGGCCCGATGATGCACAACAAAAAATAGAACCTCATCACACAGCAGTGCTTGGGGAAGGTGACAGTGTCCAGGTGGAGAACAGGATCCCAAGAGAAGTACTTTGTCTTAATTGCTGGAGAGCCATTAAGAGAACCAGTTGTCCAGCATGGTCCATTTGTGATGAACACCAGTGAAGAGATTTCTCAGACCATTGTGCAGTGGTACAATGACTGCACCACTGTACTCTAGCCTGGGCCACAGAGCAAGAATCTATCTCCTACCACCCACAAAAAAACAGTTGTGGAGGCAGAATCAATGTGACTTGCCTCAGTGATTGAAATTGGGGAGTGACAAAGTAGGATTCAAATACCATTCCCAGTTATAACAGCAACTACATATTCAAGTGCAGACACCAAGTAAACATTTAAACACTGAACAAAGTTTGGGCTCAGAGGAGAGGGCTGGACTACAGAAATCTGGAAGCCATCAGTTAAAAAAAAAAAAAAATGAGACGGAATCTTGCTCTGTGACCTTCGGAAATAATGTAACTTTTTTTTTTAGTCTCACTTTGTCGCCCAAACTAGAGTGCAGTGGTACGACCTAGGCTTACTGCAACCTCAATTTCCTAGGTCAAGTGATTCTGCGGTCTTGGTCTCCCAAGCAGATCACAGGCACACACCACCACACCTGGCTAATTTTTGTATTTTTAGTAGAGACACAGTTTCACCATGTTAGCCAGGCTGGTCTTGAACTCTTGACCTCAGGTGATCCGCTCACCTCAACCTCTGAAAGTGCTGGAATTACAGGCATGAACCACCACACCCAGCCCATAATTTAACCTTTCTATACCTCAGTTTTCTCATTTATAAAATGGAGGAAACACTGGTATGTACTTGGCCCAGTTACTGTGAAGCTAACATGTGATCACCTAAGAGAAGTAGTGAGAGTAGTGCTGTTACCCAAGAAGAGCTCAATAAACTTTCACTTCTAAGGAAATTCATTAAGGAGCTACTGAGACATACTAGACAGTGCAATGTAAACATGCCATATTACATACACCACATTCCAACCTTAAAGTAACAAGCCAATGACATCCTTAGAGCCAACGCATCCCAGCCAGGTATTCAATTTGTATAAATATTTTATGCAGATCATATGTCAAGCAAAATCCTTTACCTGGTCAAAGAAGTCTGAATATACTACTACATTAAATCATAATTAATCTGTTCTTCATTTTACAGGAGGGTATATCCAAGTAAATGCATGTTGGCTTGGTTCAGATATGCCAACAAAGTCTAAAGGAAATGGGACTCTAAAACTACCAGCCAAATGTTTTTAAACACACAGAAGCTGTGAGTTTTTTTTAAATAAATAAAATTGTTTGCAATAATTATTTAGGCTGGCCATAATCTTATTCACTAAATTATCCAACTCTTACTTCTTTTTGCATGATTTTCTTAGTAGCCAGTATCCTAAGCATGCTGATATTTCTCTGACTTGTATATTTTACTTCTGAGGTAAATAATGCACCAGATATTCTAGAAAATTCATGGAAATCATCACCGAGCAATTAATTTACTTATTCCAAACAGAGAAAAGGGCATGTGAACAGCATCTGCCTTATTGAATGCTGTTATTTCTCAGGCTGCTAATAAAGCTTTGATTTTTTTTCAAAAACTATCATAATTTTAAATTAGGATATACAGGTTGAGAATCCCTTATCCAAAATACTTGGGAACAGAAGTGTTTTAGATTTTGAATTTTTTTTCAGATTTCAAAATATTTGGATATACATAATGAGATATCGTAAGGATGAGACCCAAGTCCAAGTATGAAATTCATTTATGTTTCTGACCAGCTGCGGTGGCTCATACTTGTAATCCCAGCACTTTGGGAGGCCCAGGCAGGTGTATCACTGGAGATGAGGAATTTGAGACTAGCCTGGCCAACACAGTGAAACCCCATCTCTACTAAAAATACAAACATGAGCTGGGCTTGGTGGCGCACTCCTGCAATTCCAGCTACTTGGGAGACTGAGGCAGAAGAATCACTTGAATCCAAGAGGCAGAGGTGCAGTGAGCCGAGATGGCAGGCAACTTGCACAACAAAACTTCATTTATGTTTCTATACACCTTATACACATAGCCTCAAGGTAATTTTATACAATACTTTTAATAATTTTGTGTGTTTTGACCGTGATCTGTCACATAAAATCAGGTGAAGAATTTTCCACCTGTAGTGTCATGTTGATGCTCAAAACATTTCTGATTTTAGAGCACTTTTGACTGCAGAATTTAGGTTATCTGTATTCCCCTCAAAATGAACTGTTTATTCCACCTGCAGGACTTAAAACTTTTGGCTGAAAGGCAAAGTTTTCATTCAACATTTGCATGGTCTTCTGATGCCTGGCAGAATGTCTATCTCAGGAAAAGGATATGCAAATCACTAAGCTAAACGATGAAGAGCTTCTTTTAAAAATTCCAGAGTAAAATATTATTTCTTCTCACATTCAACTTGAACTTTCAAGTCTAAGAAAGACTGCAAAAATAACCAGGGGAACAGAAATGGTCATACAACAACCAAATGAACCAAATAGCACAGGGTTTCTGAAACTGCGGTCACCAGGCCAGTAGTTTGAGCATCACCAGGGAACTTGTTAGAATCAGAAATTAAGGGACAGGTCCAGCGGTCTCTTTTAACAACCCTCTAGGTGATTTTGACACACACACCGAAAACTGAGAATCTCTGGTTTCTGACAATCAAGCTCTGACACTGAACAACTTCAAGCTTCAGCTTAGGGCTCCTGTCATAACACGCTCCCTTGCAACTGGGAGTCTCTGGGCTATTTGTACCTTCCCCTAGATACTGCAGTCAAGATTCTACCACAGAGCCAAGGCAAATTAACCTCTACCTCAGACTACAGAGAGAATAGGGAATAAAAAAATGATTAGAAAAATAAAAAAGATAGGTCTGTCTGTCCATAGAACAAACTTCTCAGAAAGCAGAGAGAGGTACAATCTTCCAGGTTTCAATTTCTGTGGTATTCTCACTAGTATATTTCCAAAGCTACTAACCATCAACTTAGAAAAACAACTGAAGAATGATCTTCTAAAAATATATTGACAATAAACTGGTTACCAGTTATTTTTAAATAACAAAATAAGGCTCAAATAGTAATAAACATTTTTAAGAGAACTGAGTTAGAGGAAAATGGCATTAAATTCCTTTTTTTAATTTTAAAAACACAATTTATAAACTCTTTAAAATCATTCTTGCAAGCTTCAGTAAATATATACACAAACACAACCAATGAACATTATAACGATCATGTTTTTATCTTTTAAATCATTGTTCATCCTATAATTATGAAATACAGTGATGCCTCAAAACTCACATGCACATGTTAACAACCTTTAGTCTCATATTTACAATGGCAACTCCTGCTTAATTTTTTATTGTGGCAATATACGTATAACAAAATAATTTTTTAACAGAAAAATTGGGGTAATGCCATATAGACTCTTTTTGAAAGCAGATAAATATTTACAGAGTATTAATGACCTATCCTAGACCTCTGGGAGACAATCAGATATTCTTAGTTCCCCAATCAGTTTAAGCCTGTAATTCACTTCCTGCCAGTGGGATTAAGCCTCTTTCCTAGTTCAAATATTCAAGTTTAGCTGAAATGTGCTAAGCCTGACATTCCTCCTGCATAAGACTACATAGACCTGACAGCAGAAGAGGGTTGAGTGAGGACCATGATATGCAATGTCAAGTATTAGTGACCTATCCTGAAATATCGAGTATTAGTGACCTGTCCTGCAATATCAAGTATTTATTAGTGATCTATCCTAATACTTGATATTGAATACATGAATAACTTGATAGAGACAGACCTGCGTTGGCATATTTTTGACCCCCATCATCTTTGCACCTGGGAGGAACAGTGGTGTGTCGAGCCATTCAGGTTGAATGCTTCTCCCAACATACATCCTTAAGTTGAACTCTGACCCACCAGGGAGATATGGAACCAAGAGGGGGCACATCACTGTGGCAACTCCCCACAATAGACTCAAGTACAGCACTCCCAGCTCTGAGGTCAAATGTAGATCCAGTTTGAATATGTGAGTAGATATTCCTAAAAATATTATTGTTTTATATTAGTACCCACAATCCTCCAACTCAGGGGCTCCGCATGAACACCAACTTTGCCATGGTGACCACATATCCCAGTTTCTCCTGAACGGTCCAGGTTTATTACTCACAGTACTTGTGTAATTATTAGTGGTGCCCCTTTTGACAAAATTGTCCCAGATGAAACAATAAAGTATATGGTCAACCAATAGGGCTGTTACAGAAAAGGAATAGGGATGAGAAACAAACCAGAGGCGAGTATGTTAGGGGATGTTTGCAGGTCTACTGCTCCAAGCTGCCTTTGTAGGCTTTGTATACTTTGTCAAGGACTGAGGGAAACACTTAGGAGACTCTCTTAACAATGATCTTAAGTCCAAATAAATAATTCTTCACTTCAAATGTAGAACTCAGAACAAAGCAAACAGCAGGTCTTCCTTCTGATTTCAAGGGTACCCAGAACTATCCACAGCCAACTCTGCATGAAGCATACTGCTGGGTGATACTATGTTAAACTGACCCCTTTAACATGTCCAGCTGCAGAATCAACACTTCTGGGAATTCTTCTAGTAAATTCTACAAAACGATGGTCCCAACTTTCCCTACTATGAGAGCCGTATCAACTGAAGCCGGATGCTCTAAAGGAAATATGGCAAACAGCACATAGTGTCAATGACTGCACTTGTCCACTCAACAAATATTTATGCCAAAGATCAAAAGTGGCAGCTCATGGGTCTCTGAAGCCATCTCTCAGATGTGCATTGTTTGGCCCCGATAAGATTCTTTATTAAATGTTTATGATATTTGCCAATACTTTAAAATGTGGAGTCATACATAAAATATCTTTAGATGTGAGCATACAAATATTATTGGATAAGTGTATTTATAATGTAAAATATTGCAAACCACCCAGACTTACAAAACTAGAAGGTTACTAAAACTTTCATTGAAGTTAGCAGGATGATGTTATTCTGGCCGGGTGTGGTGGCTCACACCTATAATCCCAGCACTTTGGGAGGCCAAGACGGCAGGATCACCTGAGGTCAGGGATTGGAGACTAGCCTGGCTAACATAGAGAAACCCTGTCTCTAACAAAAATACAAAAAATTAGCCGGGTATGGTGGTGTGCACCTGTAATCCCAGCTACTGGGAAGTCTGAGTCAGGAGAATCGTTTGAACCTGAGAGAAGGAGGTTGCAGTGAGCTGAGATCTCGCCATTGCACTCCAGCCTGGGCAACAAGAGCGAAATTCCATCTCAAAAATAGAAAAGAAAGAACAAAAGAAATCTGATTTCTACTTTCTCTTGGGAAATCAGCAGCTCTAGAAATGCTAGGCTTGTATTCCATTCATGCAATTTCCAACTGGAGATAAGTAGCATCCTGAGAAAGGACACTCACTATCCAGTCCTCGATAGTCCTCACTCAACCCTCTTCCTTGTCACTTGAGTTTGCAACCACTGATTAATGGCTGGAGATGTTCCCTAGAGACACTACATCTGGCTCTTCAAATTAATAATCCTCTGCCAGGAAATCACTTGGTTAAGAGCAAATAGTAATTCATATCCTTAGACCCAACAGTCATCTGGGAAATGGCAACAAACAGGAAAGTTAAAGGTTTTCTTGAACTTTTATCATAAAGTCACATGGCTTCCACTGCTCCCCCTGAACAAAAAGGGGGAAATGAGCCTAATCATATTGATATTTATATAGTTCAGCCTCTAATGCTTAAATATATAATGGAGGAAAATAAAGGAATGTTTACAATTGACTTCCTACCAATGAGACCAGGAGGAACTCAACAGCTGTTGAGAACTCAAGGTGCCATGACCATCAATGGATTAGCAACAATGTGTCAGGCATCAGATGTGGCATGGGGAGCGGATGAATAACTTGAACATAAAGCCCCAAGAGTCATGAAAAGTTCCTTAAAGTCCTGGAAAAATGCAACTGGCTCCTCTTTACCACCAGCACCAGAAAAATGTAATACAATAAAGATGTAATAGCTTTCAGAGACTTTCCAATTTTAACATGTGAAAGCTAAAAATAAGTTTTGAACAAATGATCACAACATGAAATTCATTAAATCGTGGTTAGAATCTTGAAATAATTTGTAGCACGATATTTTGCCATAAACGTAACAGTGATCAGAAGTTAAAATTTCTCTCTGCACTTTAGGAGTTCTGATTGTTGGTTGCCTGTAACCCCAGCTACTCAGGAGGCTGAGGCATGAGAATCATTTGAACCTGGGAGGTGGAGGTTGCAGTAAGCCGAGATCGTGCCACTGCACTCCAGCCTGGTGAAAAAGCGAGACTCCACCCACCCCCACCAAGAAAAAGAAGATAACTATTTTACACAGTAACTGATGAAATCAAAGAGAATGAACTATTATTTTTTTTCAATTCAACTACAAGTCTTTTGTGAAAACTATTAAACTAAGTCAATTACAGGCAGAATTGTGAAATAAAAAATTAAAGCCTTATTTATAGGATGTTTTACTAATCTGACTACTATTAATTTTCCAGCTACCAAAAGAAAGCCACATGGTGCAACCCGAGACTTTATTTATATTTAGACAACACTGTTTTTCCAAAGAAACTAAAGTACTGTGCAAGCATTAACTAGCCATTTTTAAAACAGCATTTTGGAAGCTTTTGATATGGGCGGAGAGAACTCATTACAAATTAAAGGGGGAAAAGCCTGCAAAGGCACAATCACTGCATATTCAAGTTTTCCTCTCCCTGTTCCATAAGGGCTACATCTACTTTTAAGGAAGTAAAAGTTTACTGTTTGATAATTCGACTTAGAAGACGCTGAAAAAAAAATATTAAAAACAAAAGGGAAACATTTTTAAAAATGATATTAGCAACCTCTTCTACTACACTAACTCCAACACCTGTGTTAAAAACTGCAAAGAAAGAAAAAACGAGGGCGGGGGGATTCTTTCCATTCAATATCCAAATGTAGAATCCTACTTTGGAGACAATTTGACGATGTCTAGTAACTTTTCCGTCAGCCCGGCTCCGAAATCGCCTCCCTGACGGCAGACCTGCAGGTGCTGCTGTGACGATGACGCGACCGGCCAAACCGGTTAAGTATTTGACCAAGATTGAGAACTAGTGAGGACCTCTAAAAACCCAACCTTCTCTTGCGTTCACGCACACGCGCGCGCGTACACACACTGCAAGCAAGTCATCTCCAGTCACACTCAAGACACGCCGTCCTCCCGGGACGCGCGCTCCTCCACGCGTGCTCCTTGGACGCGCCAGCTCCTCCTCCATCCCGGGACCGCTATCCTCCCTCCGGTTTCTGCAGCCGGCCAGCCGCTCCCGCCGCTCGCCCAGCCCCCGAACGCTTTCCCTCCCACTCCCAAGGTCAGGGAAAAGGGACAAGCCGGCGCTCGAGCGCGCCACGTGGAGCGCGCGTGCCAGCAGCCAAACCTCAGTCGGTCCTTAAAGTGGGGTCCCCGCTCCTCCCGCCCTGCTCCCCGTTACCCCAGGGCCGAGCCCGCCCCTCGCGCCTCCGAGACCGGGTCTTGCCTGGTTTGGGTCTGTAGCGCGGAAAACGTGACAGGCCATCTGCGACTCCGGGTCGTCGGGCTGCGCCTTGATCAGGTAGGCAAAGTAGGTGAGGTCGTGGCTGTTGTGGATGAAGCGCGAGATGTGCTGCGCCTTATGCTCGAAGATGAACACGGCCGGGTTGGGCTGCGCGGCCGACGGACTGGTGCCCCCCGAGGCCCCGGCGCCCGGCGCGGGGACGCAACGCAGGAAGGGCGCGCTGAGCACCAGGATCACCTCGCGGGCCGCGGGGCCCCCGCAGCCGCCCGCCTCGGGCTTCTGGCTGCGCCTGCGGATCTCGGCCATGAGCCAGGGCAGCATGGGCAGCGTGGTCCTGCGGTCCAGGCACGACCCCCCAACGTACCACAGCCGGAACCGCTTGTCGCCCGGCTTCCCCGGGCCAGGCTGAGCTGGGACGCCCGGCTCGGGCTCCAGGGGGTGCGGGAACGGCTCATCCTGAATGCAGCTGGGCGGCTCCATAACTCAAGGCTCGCCAGGGTACGGCGGAGCCCGGCCGGACGCACCGCGCCCCCTACTCCCGCGCAGAAGGCGCCGCCGAAACTGTGCCAACTGCCGCAACCGGCCCCCGCGCCCTCCTAGGAGCGGCGCGACCCCGAACTCCGTGCTTCAGCGGCCCTGCCCCATGCGGCACTTCCAGGGGCGCGGCTCGGAGGCTCCGGCGGCGGGCACCGAGGTGAGCGCCCGGCAGCCTGACCGGCAGGCGGCGGCGTCTTAAACAGGCATCCTCCTCCTCGGGCTGGCGTCTCGGGCAGGACCGCCCCTTCCTCCGTCGCGGGTCTGCAGGGTCAGAGGTCCTCGCCGAGGGTCCCCGTGGCCGCCGGCCCCAGCGCTGCCGCCCCGCTGCGGCCGCCGCGCTCTCCTCGGGCAGGCACTGGGTGGCTGGGCGGGGAATGGGGCTGTGGGCGGGAGGGGGTGACTTGGGGCGGAGCTGACTCCTACCAGGGTGACCGGCTGTCACCTGGAAGGTCGGGGCTGCAGGGCTGCGGCGCGGTCCGTCCTCGGGAAAGGCCTCGGACAACTACTCCAATGGAAAATAACAAAAACAAAACGTGGCCTCGCGGGGGCCGCTCCTCCTCCCGCCGCCGCTGCAGCCCAGCGCGCTGCTCCTCCTCCTGCCGTTCCCGTCCCTCCCTCGCTCTTTCCTTCCTTCCTTCCAGGCTGCTTCTCTAATCCGGCTGCTACCCCGCCTCCCGTCCGGCGGGCGGAGAGCGTCGCCTGCAAACGCTTATCTGTGGGGCCGCCTCTCCGCCTCTTCCTCCGACCCCCGCCCCCGGGGCCGCAGCCCACAGCCTGGCGCGGGCACTGCCCGGACCCGCTTGGCCTCTCCTGAGTCGCCGCGATCTCCGTCTTCTCCCGGCGTCTCTGCTGCCCCCTACAGGGGGCGGCCCTCGCAGGGGAGAACTGGGATTTTTTTTTTTTTTAAACAGTATTTGCTTGGTTTCAGTTCCTCAGTAATTTCTGAATTCTCTTTCCTAATAATCTCAAAAAACGCCCGTTTTAAATCACAACATTATAAATTCCAGTTCCAAATTTCACTTTAAAACATGGTATTGACAACTTGAATCTTCCTAGTTCTTAAAGCAGCCAACTTCTTAAAATATGAAAAAGTCATATTTTATTTTATATCCCCAGCTGAGAGCTAATGTAGAGATTTCTTGTTCATATATATATATATATATGATATATCATATATATATATATGATAATACATATTTCCAAAGAACTAGAAAAAGGTTTGGAATAATTTGATCATTGTAATTTTAAAACAGGTAGACAAGTGTTTTCTCTTTTTACTCTTACTAAATGATAATTAAGAATTGGGTAAGAGGTAAAGACAAAATAAATAGGAAAGACACACAAGTTCCTGATTTTCTCCTAAGTGCTTACAAGAAGAATGAAAATTCAGGTTTCTTGTTGTTCAGTTTAATAAGTTCTCACCTTCTGTAAAGCCCTGGGACCATTTTTTCCCTTGTATTTATTTAAGATCAATATGACCAACTGCCATTACTCCTATGCTGAATTTCTGGTTGCACCCTGACGGCTGTCTTATTAATAGACATCTAAGTTCCAAGATGGAGACATTACTAATTGATTAGTCAAGTTATTTGGTTCAACCACTTAAAAAAAAAAAAAAACAACAACAACAACAAAAAAAAAAAAAAAAACCTTTGTTCAAGAAGACCCGTGTCTTCAAAGAAGCAATGAAAAGTTCTTGGAAGGTAGACTGATACTTTCCAGAACTTTACCAAAAACTCTCTTACCCAGATCCCATTTCCTTAGACTACACATCTGAGACATATAAAAGAAGGGAATAAAGATATAAAGAAAGCATGGAAGTCCTGTAGATTCTACAAAATCAACCAGCTTGGGAGCTAGGATTGAATTAATAGTTCTAGCAAGCCAGTTCCTACTGTCATAATAAAGTGAAGTAACAAAGAATGCCCTTTCACCAATTGACAGAAAAACAGAATTGCCTTTTATTACATGACATGGTAAGCATGATTGCTTTCTGCTTGGGAATGCCCCTCATTCTTTCTATTGTTATGGTTGTGTTATCTTACTGCATGCTGATGAGCGTTTTTACTGTCTGACCCTCTCTGCATCCTCATACCTGGGCGGATAGTCCTTTTTTGCCCTCCTCGAAGTTAGCCACACTCATATGACTTGTTTTGACAGTGCAACGTGAACAGAACTGACTTGGGTAGAAGTTTAATTGCCAGTAATCAAGGCTCCTGCCCACTCTTATTTTCGGTGGTCATCATGGAGACATGTCCATGTAGAGATGCCTTGTGACTAAAGTAGCCCGATAGGCTGAGCCAACACACATCAGACAGCTGTCCTGGAGAATCTCCCAGCCTGCAGCGGACTCCTCAGGAGTAAGAAATAAATTTTTGTTCCACTAAGCCACTGAGATTGTGGGTTGTTTTCTACTGTGTTATTAATCTATCTTATCCTGAAAATAAAGTTGTTATAACCTAGCACTTAATATTTTATATAAATTGTTTTATAATCATTCATACATTTATTTGACTTAATACACATACGAATTAGATGGTAAGCTATTAGTTTCTTACCACCTTCTTAAAATATGGAAAAACTATACATAAGAAGCTATTAGTTTCTTATCACTTACAGAGCTTTACAAAATTACCTGCGCGTGAAAAGTTCCCAATTATATATTTGATCACTTAAATTTAGAAAACAGTAAGTGGGCTGGGCGTGGTGGCTCCATGTCTGTAATCACAGCACTTTGGGAGGCCAAGGCAGGCAATCACTTGAAGTCAGTAGTTAGAGACCAGCCTGACCAATGTGGTGAAACCCCGTCTCTACTAAAAATACAAATAATTAGCCAGGCATGGTGGCAGGTGCCTGTAGTTCCAGCTACTCAGGAGGCCGAGGCAGAAGAATCTCTTAAAACTGGGATGTGGAGGTTGCAGTGAGCTGAGATCGTGCCACTCCACTCCAGCCTGGGAAACAGAGCCAGATTCTGCCTCTAAATAAATGAATATACATTTCCTAAATCCCAAAGCTCAAACATTTCTAATTATTTTATTTTTGCTCCTCATTTCCCTACTCTCACTTCCACAGTCTCTCTCTTCCCATGGCACATGTTCATGTCTTTATGGGGCTTTACCAGCTTCTTCCTCTCCCCAGTTGCCTTTTCTTCCCACCGCCCCCCAACTTGCACTTCTTCATCCTTCTCTATTTGAAGACCCATTCTTCAAGACCCAACTCCCTCTTCTGTGATGTTCTTTCTTACTTTGCCAGCCAGAGTAAATGGGCTTCTCTTCTTTGTCCCCTTTTCTATGCATTTCACTATTATAACTCTTATCCTTCTTTATAATTTTGGAGTGATTTGTCTGCATTTCCACCACCGCAAGAGCATCTTGAGAGAAGGGATTATTTTTCCCGCACATGTGAGTCAGTGTTTCCTCCAAAGGGATTATTTGTTTGTCTCATACTTTCCTCCAGCAAAAAACACAGTAGATGACACTTACTAAGTACATGATAAATACTGAATGAATGGATGGAGTTCAAAAAAAGCAGATTCGAATTTAAGAAATTAAAGAGGTATGTTTTGATATCATACAGGGGATATGTGAAATGATTTAATTAGCTACTTTCAGGTTAACCTACTAAATATATCCATCCACTAATTATAAAATACTCAAAAATAATAGAACGCCTCCCAAAATTTGTAGTGGAGTTCTGGCTGGGGATGACACACAGAACCCAAGCATTTGTGATTAACAGAATGTCAAGATAGTCACAGAGTTTTTCCTCGTTGTTCCCTGTGACCTTCCCTCAGCTCAGGCAGCAGGGCGTTCCATCTTCCCACTTCAGGGAAAGGATGACACAGCAGAACACAGAGAACAAAAGAGTCCATTCTTAGCTTTCGGGCAGAACCCAAGGACCTGGCAAGACAGGCAAAAAATTTAGAATATATTATATGCTCCAAGAGTTGGTTTCTCTTGCCCTAGACACTAAAGAAATTTTCCCCAAACTTGGGAGATAGAGGGAAAAAAATGGGAATAAGAGTGTTCAGGTCCTGTGGATCTCCCAGGAGGGGATCTAGGCTCTATCTCTCTTGATTAAGTCAGAGGAGTGGGGCAGAGATCTCCAGAGCAGAAGCTTGTGCTGCCCTTTCTTGCCAGACCTCAGCATTTCCCCCATGCCCATCACGGAGAGGGAGCAGAAGGGGAGGGGGCATCTAGGCAGCAGAACTTAAACAGCCTCTGGAAATGCCCTGAATGGCAAAGGGAGCACTGGATGTAGCCTCATGCAGCTGAGGAGGAGCACAGAGACAAGCCAGAGTCAGTGAACTGAAAAGCCCTTGCAGTCAGAACCAGGAGGACAAGGCAGTGACTATGTTCGCTGATGAACTGGCTACACCTTCTAGGAATGCAGCGAAGGCTCAGATGGACGGCCCTACAGGAGCTCTAGAAATCATCCCATCCAGCCTACTAGCCTAAAGCTGAAAGACAGAAGCCTCCAGAAGGAAATTCCCCCTTGCCCCCCAAAAAATGTTGTTGAGCAGAGAGAAAAGGTGGCACAGAATACTGAGTATAATTAAATTCCTAGCTACTATAAAAGGTTGGTTTGACTCAGAAGGGCTTCCCATCCACCCACAGACCAAACACAAGAAAATAATAAATTTTTTTTTAAACCTAAGCAACTATGAAAACTAGAAGGAAACATTTCTAGATACCAGAAGTAAAGAGTTAGGCCAAAACCACAATGGTCAGTGGGAGTGAAAGCCAACAGCTTATGAGGCTATCAGATCTAGAAATACGGGTGGGTAGCTGGGACCATATTTTCATGTTCATGCAAGATTATAGATGAAGCTAAGAGAAGCTAGGACCTGGAATGAGCTCCTTGATTAGAAACAAAAGCTGCTGACTGGCCACGTGTCTCATCTATGCAACAAAGAGTGGAAAACTTTCATCAGCCATTCTGGAAAAGCAGCAGGGAGCCTGGCACAGCCCAAATTAACTTTATGTGCATCATGGGAGAAACTGAAGTTAAGAAAATAATAAAAACAACCTTGAACTAGTGAAAATGGAAACTCTCCTTGGGGATCACAAACCAGTCTCCAGAGGACCCAGTCCTTCACATCTAAGTTCTGTGTTCCTCTCTGTTTGTCCCATTTTTAGTTACTAAAGTAGACTGGACTACAAAGGCTGATCTCAGTTCAAATATTAGCAAGCATGTTAACTGGGAATTTACTGACACTGTTTTCCCTTTGACCACTAAGCCAGCAAAGAAACCCTGTGAGGTCAGTATTATACACATCAGTGTGTCTCAGATTTGATGCTCTTAGTGGCCTGTCCGTACTGAGGAATCAGACAGGTCAGAGATTCTCAGACTCTCAACGGACCACCCTGTTACCATTAGAAGAAATTTTTATGCTCCACAATTAGAGACTAGCACATTCTAATTTTTATGTGTGTGTTAACAGGTATCCATCAGGATTGGCCATAAACCTCCCACAACCAGACTCTTTACTCTCTCTTTGAGGTTGCAAAAGCTTGTACCAGCTCCACATTAACGTCCTTACAGCTCCACTCACAGCAGAAAAGTGAACACTTCCATCCTGGTTGCCCAGGAAAAAGTTTCAATTTAGTTTTCAATGGGTTTGATTGGCTCAGCTTAATTAGATGTCCTTTCTTGGAGAAATCATGGTACCAAGAATATTCATTATTCTGGTTGACCAAGCCAGGGTCTCATGGCCACCTATGGAGATAGCTTCAGGGTAACTTCTAACTATGTTCAATAAAAAGAAAATGCCTTATGTATTTTATATTATTTAGTGCACAAAAATGCCAAATCTGTAGAAGTAGAGACTAGAGCCAGGCACGGTGGCTCACACCTGCTATCTCAGCACTTTGGGAGGTCAAAGCGGGTGGATCACTTGAGGTCAGGAGTTCATGACCAGCCTGGCCAATGTGGCAAAACCCTGTCTCTACAAAAAAATGCAAAACTTAGCCTGGTGTGGTGGCATGCACCTGCAATCCCTGCTACTTGGGAGGCTGAGGCTGGAGAATTGCTTGAGCCTGGGAGGTGGAGGTTGCAGTGAGCTGAGATCAGACCACTGTACTCCAGCCTGGGCAACACAGCAAAGCTCCACCTTTAAAAAAAAAAAAAAGTAGAGGGTAGAAAGGTGGTTGCCAGGGGCTGAAGAAAGGGGGGTTGGGGAAGATATTGGTCAAAAGTAACAAAATTCAGTTGGATAGATGAAATAAATTCAAGAAATCCGTTGTATAATGCATTGATTATAGTCATAACAATATATTGCATTCTTGAAAAATGCTAACAGTAAATTTGAAGTGTTATCACCACAAAATAATAACTATGTGAGGTAATGTATATATCAGTTAGCCAGTGTAGCCATTCCACTATCACATGTATTTCAAAACACCATGTTCAGTATCATAAATATATTACAGGTTTATCTGTCATTAAAAAAGACTGCTTGTGCTTGCTACATAAAAGAAGAAGAAAAGACAGGAAGTAATAAAGATAACTCCAAAAATCAGGAGAATAGAGAATGGGAAAACAATAGAAAAAAACAGTAAATAATCAATAATCTTTTCATGTTTATTGATCATCTACATTTCTCCTTGAAGGATCTGATGCTCCTATCTTCTGCCTACTTTTAAAACTGAGGTCAGATTATAGAGTCTCCCTGTATTAAGGATAGCAGAGTTTTGTCCAACATATGTTTCACATATTTTTTCCAGTTCATCATTATTTTTTGTGGACACAAAAAAGAAAGAATACAAATTTGTTTTCTCCAAGCACTCATGGAGTATTCAGAGAAATTAATCACATTTTGTCTTCTGACATCGCTTAAGATGTCTTGACAAAAATTAGGTAAATCATTTAATTCAGCCTACATCCCAAACAGGTGCTACTTCCTCATGTTCCTGGCAGATAAATGAATGGCAGGAAATTAAAAAGTGCCATTTTTTTAGATGAGGAAATTGAAGTACAAAATAAGTGGATGAAGAAAGTAACATTCGCCAGGCGTGGTGCTTCGTGCCTGTAATCCCAGCAGGTTGGGAGGGTAAGATGGGCAGATGGTTTGAGCTCAGAAGTTACAGACCAGCCTCACAACATGGCAAAACCCTGTCTCTACTAAAAAATACACAAATTAGCTGGGTGTGGTGACGTGTGTGCTGCAGTCTCAGCTACTTGGGAGACTGTGGTGGGAGAATGGCTTGAGCCCAGGAGATGGAGGCTGCAGTGAGCCAAGATCATGCCATTGCACCCCAGACTGGGTAACAAAGCCAGACCGTCTCAAAAAAAAAAAAAAAAAAAAAAAAAAGAGGAATATTGCAGAGAATTAATGGAATACAGAGCCACTAATTGCTAATCAAATGCACAATACTTGGCACAGAGAGGGTGATTAATAAGTGCCTGGTAAATGCATTGATTTAGAGGTCTCTTGAACATCAAGTATCAGAATCAGTTAGTTTCAGAAGTTAAACATTTCTACAGAGGAAGTGATTTTTCCCCCACTATAGGCTGGTGTGATTTTACCAGTACCCATTTTTATCTTACTGCGTAATTCAGAAATCTGTGTGGTTCACATATAAGGTCTTGAGCGATCTGAAAACTCTGTTGTCATAACTGTTTGAGGTGTGAAGGGAAACATAAAGTTAAAACGAACATTTATTTATTGCATGCTTTCAGGCCAGCGTTCCACACCCGCCAAGCATGTGAGTTAAACCGCAAGTTGAGAAATACTGCTTATTTGTATGAGGGTACTCATGTGGCATGGTTAAACATTGTCTCCACTATATACTTTACCATTAAGTGAAACCTCACATGTATGGTGTTCAGAATTATGTGGACTTATATTGTTATTATTGACTATTTTCTCTTTAACCTAATGAAAACCTTTATAACTAAAAGCAGTATTCATGCCACAGTAAAATCTTCCCCCCATAAGTATACTTCTTGTTTAATTGCTGTTTCTAATGGGCTCTTAAAAAACAAAAATAAATCTATCTTAAATTTGTCATGGATGAAGTATTCCAAGTCTTTCTTGCTGTTTTTAAAATATGTCATGCAAGCTATTAATAATAGAAATTAAAATGAACATGCATACATGTAGTACTTTTTAAATCAGGCATTATTGCTTTTCTTTTTTTTTTTTTTTTATCTGAGACGGAGTCTCACTCTGTCGCCCAGGCTGGAGTGCAGTGGCGCAATCTCGGCTCACTGCATTCTCTGCCTCTCAGATTCAAATGATTCTCCTGCCTCAGCCTCCCGAGTAGCCGAGATTACAGGCACCACCATGCCTGGCTAATTTTTGTATTTTTTAGTAGAGATGGGTTTCGCCATGTTGGCCAGGCTGGTCTCGAACTGCTGACTTCAAGTAATCCGCCCACCTCAGCCTCTCAAAGGGCTGGGATTACAGGTGTGAGCCACCACGCCCAGCTCAGTTATTGTTTTCAATAGGTAATATATGCAGATGGTACACTGTTCAAAAGCTATAAAAAATATGTATAGCAAAAAACGTAGGTCTCCTTTCCACTTCTTTCCCCAGCTACCCATTTTTTTTTTAGAAGCAGCTTGTGTTACAAGCTTGTTCTGTGTGGATGCAAAAATGAAAGAATAACAATAGTCACCATTTGTTTAATTCTTACTCTGTAGCAAACATCCGGACAACAATCACGTACGTACCACTATTATCCTTATTTTACAGATGAGAACATTGACTCATACAGACATTAAGAATCTTTTTTTAGGAATCACATTTTGTAGATGGGTAGATTTTGCTTCAAATAAGAGCCACTGTTCATGTGTGTACAGGTTGTACTCTAATAGGTACCATACTAAAGAGAATAGTTAAAAAGAGACTAGCTGAACTAGAGTACTCATTACTAAGGTAATAGAGATTAGGTAAAACTGAGCAAAGACAGCTTTAAAAGGTCTCTAGGAATGAAGAATCGCCGTATTTATTTATTTTTTAATGTTTATTGAATACTTATTATGGTCCAGGGACTGGGAACATTCTTGCCATTCTCATGGAGCTTGTCCACTAAGAGACACAGACAAGTGAAAGGCAGCTACAGCATTATACAGTGTATAGAACTGGGATGGAGCCATAACAACATTCTCAATATGTGACATTGATTCCAAGATTATGTGGCAGATGGAAAGGAAACTGTTAGTAGAGGCTGGAAAAAAGAGCAAGAAAACAATTGCAGGAGATTGGAAAAAGTCCTGAAGACACCACTGTAGAAGCTAAAAAACCCATGTCATGTAGTGGTACAAGAATCACCTGCAAGAACTGGAAAAATAGTTCACTCAATAACTTGATGGACTTTTGGATTTGAGTAAGAATATTTCAAGCAGAAGATTGAGAGTGTCAGCTGGTTTATACTAGCTGTGTAGAATAAGGCACTTTAAGAAAGAGATGGACTCATGAAACACCTGGCCAATTTGCAAGCTGAATTTAGAGAATCATAGAGGTTTAAATTTTGTCCATCTGGAAGATAAGCGATCTCTTATTTCCAACTTCTCAAGCAAATAAAAGATACTCAAAATTTTAAAAATAGCTAAGGATAAATAGCGAATCAAAGTATGACTGTAAGACACATCTTAAAGGTTTCTAGAGAATTAAATTGGTGTTTCCACTGCTGAACAAAATGACATCTAAAAGCTTAAAACTGAAGTCACATGGAAGCCTGACCTCAAAACTAGCAATAAGTAAACCTAAAGAAGAAAAGCCTATCTTGAAACTAATCATGGGTTTGGCTTCTGGAGCATGCAGTGAAATCGAGTCTGATATACAGAAAGCCCTCCAAATTCTTAAAGGAATTGAGTCAGTAAAAGTATGGCCACCCAGGACTAACAGAGACCATGAATATTCAGATTGTAAAGAGATTTCTGAGCCAGACAAGGTGACTCACACTTGTAATTCCAGCATTTCGAGAGGCCAAGGTTGGAGGATCTCTTGAGGCCAAGAGTTTGAGACCAACCTAGGCAACATAACAAGACCGCCAACTGTACAAAAATAAAAAATAAATAGCCAGGTGTAGTGGCACCAGCCTTCAGTACTACCCACTCTGGAGGCTGACACAGGAGGATTGCTGGAGCCCAGAAGTTTGAGGCTGCAGTGGGTCATGATCATGTGACTGCACTCAGCTTGGGCAACAGAGTAAGATCCTGTCTTTATTTTATTTTATTATTTTATTTTATTTTACAAAAGAGCTCCTCACTTTATATAGACAGGAAGCAGGCTGATAAAGTTGCTTAAAAGGCATAGAAGAAGATGAACTGGAATTTGGCATTGCGTTTGGAATTTTTAGTATCTGTGGAATATCAGAGCAAAGAAATCAGAGGAATTCAACAATTTAAGAGACAGATCTGGGTGAAAGATACAATTTTAGAGCTATTAGCACATAGTGAAAATAGAAAATTAAAATTCCAAACTTTCAGGCTTGGTTGAAATGTACGTGAAATCTTGGAACCCCCATCCCCCGCACCTATATCATGCCGTTATTTAAGGAAAATCCTTAATGGAAGCAGAAAATTGTTGGCACCAGTGCTTTTGAGAATGCAAAGCACTGGGCTAGTTTTCAAAATTGTCATATCACTCAGGTTCTCAGAGAGAAAAAGATTTACCCTAAGTGAGTTAAAATTAAGTTTTTAATGAAAGAACTCTTAACCAAGGTATGGACAGAACTGATGAGACAAACAGGGAATACGAAGGTGCTGGGAGACTTACAATAGTGGGAAACCATTATTGGCCCCAGGACTAAAACGCCAAGAGCAGGAAGCGTCAATGGAACCCAGTGGGAGTCACTGCCCAGCAGAACCTGTGGTCGGGAAAGGTCACAGCTAATGCCAGTGACACAGCAATGAGCAGGAAGGGGACAGAGGAGACATGCCCTGAGTTCCATCTCCTCCTGGTATACCTCCAGTATACAGTCCTCAGACAACAGTGACCCAAGGCATAAGGTAAGGGAGAAAAGGGCAGACAAGGTATCTGGATGAGCAAACAGAGAATAATTAGTATAGGTTTTAAGGTAAAGAAGATGTAAGAGTATTTGTAAATCAGATACCCTAAATGCATAAAGAATACTCAGTACTAACCAGATGGGGAGAAGGGTATGTTCAATTTATATATACCAGTTCTGTGCCTTATTAATTTAAATGTGAAATACTGGGCCGGGTACAGTGGCTCTTGCCTGTAATTGCAACACTTTGTGAGGCCAAGTTGGGTGGATCACTTGAGGTCAGGTGTTCAAGATCAGCCTGGCCAACATGGCGAAACCCCATCTCTACTGAAAATACAAAAAATAGCCAGGCGTGGTGGTGGGCGCCTGCAATCCCAGCTACTTGGGAGGCTGAGGCACAAGAATTGCTTGAAACTGAGAGGTGAAGGTTTCAGTGAGCTGAGATTGTGCCACTGCATTCCAGCCTGGGCCACAGAGTGAGACTCTGAAAAAGAAAGAGACAAGGAGAGAGGAGAGAAGAAGAGAAGAAGGAAGGAAGAAAGGCAGGGAGGGAAGGAGGAAGGGAGGGAGGAAGGGAGGGAGGGAAGGAGAAAGGAAGGAAGGAAGGAAGGCAGGCAGGCAGGCAGTCAGGCAGGCAGGCAGGCCAGCCCATTATTTCCAGGTGTTTCCGTTTTCAGATGGAATTGCAAAGTAATAATTAAAAAATTGTGACCACTAGCTGTAGGACCACTGAAATGGAAGCTGAAGGAAATCATTTATTTGTTAAATGATATTGTTTGAACTGTTAACCATGGGTATAAAATTTTTAAGGTATTTTACCAAAATGACTATTTTATTAATTTCACAGCTTTATTTATGTTTCACGTATAGTCAAGCAACAATTCCTGCCTTCAACTGTATACCATGACTAAGGGGCTTTTTCAAAAAATGTATAGATTATGTATTATGTTCATCCTAACACAATCCTCTGTCCTATCTTTCACTCAATTTTTTCAAAGATTTTAAAGATTTTGGTCAAATTAGTATTTCCCAATGAGTTGACTGTAAAGCTACTTTTGGAAATTTGATAGAGTCAAATAAGCATCTTTCACTGCCAGTGTAATTATGAAGCAAGCCGCTAACCAGTTCAAGTATCACTAATTAAAACAGAAAAAGTACATCATCTGGCTCAAAATACACTTCAATTACAGCAGGATGTATGATTTAGCTCAGCAGCACGATAAAAACTGCTTTATAATATATCTTCATTTCCCACATTGGACTATGAACAAATACATTCGTAAACTAAAAATGTTAATGTCTTTTAATTTTTCATAATACATAGTATTTAAAAATATTTAATATGGAAATTTTTCACACACACGCAGAAAAGACAATAATGTGATGAGCTCATTACCCAACTCTAAGGATTATTAAGAAATGGCTAATCTTTCACCTATACCTCCAACCATATTCACCTTTCCCCAGTGATTTTTAAGCAAATCATACTTCTCATAGCCTTCATTTCAGCTGTAATGATTTTAAAATTGTAATATAATTGTCATTCCTAAAACTAAAATTTGATACTGCTTTTTCCTAAAAATACAACCTAATATCCTACATTTCTAGCTAGTGTTCACACTTCTCTAATTGCAATACAATTTCTTATATTATGCTTGAATCATAATTTAAATTCCATGCATTGCAATAGATGGATATATCTTTTAATTCTCTCTTTTTTTTAATTGTTAATGTTCCACTTTATTTTATTTTTATTTCTTTCTGAGACAGTGTCTTCACTCTGTTACCCAAGCTGAAGTGCAGTGACATGATCTTGGCTCACTGCAACCACTGCCTCCCAGGTTCAAGCAATTCTAGTGACTCAGCCTACCTAGTGGCTGGGATTACAGACATACGCCACCATGCCCAGAAAATTTTTGTAATTTTAGTAGAGATGGGGTTTTGCCATGTTGGCCAGGCTGATCTTGAACTCCTGACCTCAAGTGATCCACCATCCTCCTGCCACCCAAAGTGCTAGGATTACAAGCACGAGCCACCATGCCCAGTCTCTCTTAACTCTCTTTTAATCTATTGATTCCCCCACCATATCTTTTGTTCTGCATTAAAAAGAATTTTAGAAACTAGCCTGTTTATCATATAGTGTTTCTTGTAGTCAAGATTTTGGTAATTACCTCCCAGTGGTGACATTTAATACATCCTTCTGTCCTTATATGTCCTGGAAAGTGCCTTAGCCCTGTCCAATAGAATGCTCTGCCATGATGGACATGTTTTATACACTATCCAACACACTCTCTATGTGGCCAGGGAAATGTTACCTGTACAGCTGAGGAACCGAATTTTCAATTTTATTCCATTGTAATTCATTTGTTTACATTGAAATAGCCACAGGTAGCTAGTAGCTAAAGCATTAGAAAGTAAAGAGCTAGAATCCTGATTAGATTGAGGGTAGAAAATTTTTTTGGTTTCCTTTTGTATTTGTTTTGTTTTTTTTTTTTTTTTTTTTTTTTGGTTTTTATGGCAAAATCACTTCACAGGCAATGCTGTGCATTTTATGGAAGAAACACACTGTTTCTCTGTCTTTCAACATGGAAAATCATTTCCTTGATCCATTAATTCATTAAGACTTGCAAAATTTTATCATTACAGAAAATTTAAACATACATATAACTAGACAGACTTATATTTAACTTTATGTATTCATCAACCAACTAACGGTCAGTGGTATAAGTTATACTCTGCTGACTTGCCTTCTCTCTTGTATCATTGTGAATTAAATTCCAGATATCATATTTTATCTATAAATATTTCAAAATTCCTGAATATGGAAGCTAATGACTCTTTTTAAAAATAAACATAATCATCATTCTCACACCTAAAAATGTTAATAACACCTCTCTAATATCAAATATATAGTCAGTTATTGCAAATTCCAGATTTAAATATGTTTGATGTATTTCAATTTATTGAAGTTGTTATCCTTACTGGCTATGTTAGTCTGTTCTCATGCTGCTAATAAGGACATACCCGAGACTGGACAATTTATAAAGGAAACAAGTTTAATGAACTCACAGTTCCACATGGCTGGGGAGGCCTCACAATCATGCAGAAGATGAAGGAAGAGCAAAGGGATGTCTTACATGGCAACAGGGAAGAGAGCTTTATTTCCCCTTTATAAAACCATCAGATCTCCTGAGACTTATTCACTAGCTTGAGAACAGCACGGGAAAGACCCACCCCCACGATTCAGTTACCTCCCACTGGGTCCCTACCATGACACGAGGGGATTATGGGAGCTACAATTCAAGATGAGATTTGGGTGGGGACACAGCCAAACCATATCACTGGTGTTCAAAATATCCCACCTGTGGGCAGTTGGATTTCTTTTACAATAATCAATTTGACAAAATGTTCTCCTTTACATTTCCTGCCCTAAACTCTGAATCCATCATTTCTCAGAGTCTCCTGGTTTCTTTTGATTACATCATATCAGGGGACTTATGATAATAACATGACTTATTACCTATGATACCAAACTTGACCGCTTTGTTAAAATAGGGTTTGCCAGGTTTCTCTGCTCTAAAGTTACTATTTTTTCCTTTTCCATGCTTTATTATTTGGAATTTAATCACTAAGTCTATCCCACACTCAGAGGTGGATGATGAGGAATAAGCTCTCCCTACCTTCAGGTGGAAAAAGACTATGTTTATATAATATTTGAAAATATTCTGTAAGGAATATTTGTCCCTTCTCCCCAAATTATTCATTTATTCAATCATTTATTTATAACACTGTGGGTTAATGAATATTTATTTTATGCTTGGATTGTAACACAATACCGTGTTATTTATTTTGTTGTTCAAATTGTTTCAGCTTCGGCGATTGGGAGGTCCTTCAAGTTGACTCCTGTGCCCCGCTTTTTCTTTCTCTTCTTTTTAGCATTTCTTTGCTTTTTGGCATTATGAGATGTTCCAGGTTCATCTTGTATTTTGCCTGCCCTAGCCCTAGAATCAACCATTTCTCCAAATAACTTACAATAGGATTTTAGCATATAAAGTTATATGAGAGGTGCTACGATTTTACTTACTATATCTTCAAATACTCACTGGGTGAAGTGGCTCACGCCTGTGATCCCAGTACTTTGGGAGACCGAGGCAGTTGGATCACCTGAGATTGGGAGTTCGAGACCAGCCTGACCAACACGGAGAAACCCTGTCTCTACTAAAAATTAGCCAGGCATGGTGGTACATGCCTGTAATCCCAGCTACTCAGGAGGCTGAAGCAGGAGAATCACTTGAATCCAGGAGGCAGAAGTTGCAGTGAGCCAAGATCACGCCATTGCACTCCAGCCTGGGCAACAAGAACAAAACTCCATCTCAAAAATAACAATCTATCAATCAATCAATCAATAGGATATGTTCAAATCTATGTGATGAATCCTAAGAGCATTCTAGTGTATTATATCCCAATAATTCTGTACCGACCTATTGACACTCTGTCCCATTGTAGAAAGCTCATTATTCTGCTCATTATTCTGGAGAAATTAGAAGTCTCAAAGATATTTTAATTTTGCTTTGCCTGAAATATGGAAATTAATAGATGCTATACCTCCACTTCAAGGTATATAGTGCCATCTCTTGCCCACAATATAAATCTGAATAATACAGAATTACTACTAATTTCAGATATCTGTCCAGGAAGAATTAACTGAGAAATACTGGGGCAAATGTTAAAGTAATTTTCAGTAATGTGTCAATGTTCACAGTGATCCTCAAATATTGAACCATGCCTGCAGATCCATAAATATTCCCTTGCAGAATCACACCATCGAATCACCTCTGAAATAAAGTTGTTTCAATGTAAAATGGCATTGCAACTTGCAAGTTCTGTTGGGCTGTCAAGATTTTCATATTTAAAAGGCTGTATTTGGTCCAGGTACAGTGGCTGATGCCTGCAATCTCAGCACTTTGGGAGGCCGAGGCGGGTGGATCACTTGAGGTCCGGAGTTTGAAAACAGCCTGGCCAACATGGTGAAACCCTGTCTCTACTAAAAATGCAAAAATTAGCTGGGCGTGATGACATGCACCTGTAATCCCAGCTATTTGGGAGGTTGAGGTAGGACAATCACTTTAACTTGGGAGGTGGAGGCTGCAGTGAGCCGAGATCCTGTCACTGCACTCCAGCCTGGGTGACAGCGAGACTTCGTCTCAAAAACAAAAAAAGCTTAAGTTTGGAACAATTCATTAAAAACTAGCTTTATCATATCCAACCCAGAAAAGCAAACTGAGGCATTAAATAATTGCCCTATCTCATTCACTTTTATGACTATTGCCAAAGATTTTATAGATGCTGATTTTATAAATGATTTTATAGATGCTGATTTCACTCTGCTGATAATGTCCAGGTTTTTAACTTCTAAAATGTCCTTTTAAACAACTGACTCACTTTGTCAAAATAAATAACATCACGGTTTTCTAGGGGATGCATAATTAGCCAGTTTCCTCATCAAATCTACAGTTGATAGCTTCAGCAGGGCCCTTAATAATGCTGTCTTTCCTTTTGCACACACCTGTTAATTACCTTTCCCATTCTCCTAAGCAGCTATTCAAAACATTTTTTTTTATTGCATTTTAGGTTTTGGGGTACATGTGATGAACATGCAAGATTGTTGCATAGGTACACACATGGCAGTGTGCTTTGCTGCCTTCCGTCCCCTCACCTGTATCTGTCATTTCTCCCCATGCTATCTCTTCCCACCTCCCCACCCCCCGCCCCTCCCCCATTTCCCCCCAACAGACCCCAGTGTGTAGTGCTCCCCTCCCTGTGTCCATGTGTTCTCATTGTTCAACACCCGCCTATGAGCGAGAATATACGGTGTTTGATTTTCTGCTCTTGTGTCAGTTTGCTGAGAATGATGGTTTCCAGGTTCATCCATGTCCCTATAAAGGACGTGAACTCATCGTTTTTGATGGCTGCATAATATTCCATGGTGTATATGTACCACATTTTCCCTATCCAGTCTATCATCGTTGGGCATTTGGGTTGGTTCCAGGTCTTTGCTATTGTAAACAGTGCTGCAATGAACATTCGTGTGCACGTGTCCTTGTAGTAGAATGATTTATAATCCTTTGGATATATACCCAGTAATGGGATTGCTGGGTCAAATGGGATTTCTATTTTTAGGTCCTTGAGGAATCGCCACACTGTCTTCCACAATGGTTGAATTAATTTACATTCCCACCAACAGTGTAAAAGTGTTCCTATTTCTCCACATCCTCTCCAGCATCTGTTGTTTCCCGATTTTTTAATGATCGCCATTCTAACTGGTGTGAGATGGTATCTCAATGTGGTTTTGATTTGCATTTCTCTGATGACCAGTGATGATGAGCATTTTTTCATATGTTTGTTGGCCTCCTGTATGTCTTCTTTTGTAAAGTATCTGTTCATATCCTTTGCCCATTTTTGAATGGGCTTGTTTGTTTTTTTCTTGTAGATCTGCTTTAGTTCTTTGTAAATTCTGGATATCAGCCCCTTGTCAGAACATTTAACACTTTCTACAAGCTCCCTATTCAACCTCGTTCCTCCTCTCATTCTCAGAATATTGTTCATGTTCCATTAATTATGAACAAGGGACACGAGACCCATCTCACATTTTTTTTTTTTTTTTTTTTAGAGACAAGAGTCTCACTATGTTGCCCAGGCTGATCTTGAAATCCTGCACTCAAGTGATCCTCCCTCTTTGGCCTGAGAAATGCTGGGTTTACAGGTGTGACCCATTCATTACACCTGGCCCAGACCTAACTTTCTGCATCAGACAGGGTTCTGAGTTGCAAGCAACAGAAACAAACTCTGACCAACTGAAGCAAAAAAGAAATTTATAGTTACTAGGTAACTCACAAGTTCTGAATGAGCCAGAGTGAGACTTGAAAGTTACAGAACAGCAACAATGCCCAATAGACTCAAACTCAGAAGTTGCTGTGGGTAGAGGCATTTTGGAGTAAATTGCATTATTGTTAAAAATATTTTCTTCTCTCTGGAGTTATTTTCCTGCCCCATTTTTGTTGAGCTCCGCAATATAACTTCCTGTCTGATGGAATGTGAGTAGAAGTGATGTTTTCACTTCTCCCAAAATTTTAAGATGCACTGAGTGGATTTACCACTTCTTTTTTCCATATGCCACAAGACTTACGATTCCATAATAGCAGCTGGTCCTGGAATGAAGACAGCTGGAGCAGAACCCGAGTTAACCTGCGAGAGACATTTAACCAGAATTGAAGGTTCTGTTGTTGTACAAAGAGGGTTGTTTGTAACTGCAAGGTAATCCATGTGAACTGGCTAAGAGAGGACAGCTGAATAAATCCACAAGGCTCGTAGCTGAAAGAGCAATCAGCCCAAGAAATATCCTTAAAATGCTGATACTTCTCTATCTGTAAAAATATCTGAAATGTGAATGATTTATGTCTTGAGGTCAGAATCAGTACCTTAATTATTCAATTTATGATGAAACATTTTGAACAAAATATTTTTCTATGCAAAGGATATATGCTATTTTATGTTTTTAAATAGAGGCAAAGGTGACTTGTCTTGAAAATAGTCTTCTAAACCACTGTGATATTTGAGAAGAGTAAGAAAATCATGATTCATAATGTTTCTATTTGTGAGCCCTGAAAGGGCCAGTCCTTCTACATGGATCCTGAGTAGCTCACTAGGCCTAAATTCAAAATAAAGCAAAGTGGCCATTTGCTACTAGAGGTCACATTCACATTCTGCTTTCTCAGAAAACCCATATGCTCACCTAACTTTGGGACTTTCATAGCTATCTGTTCCTGTTTATTTCAACTGAATCAACAGCTGCTGAAAAAATCCCACGTGGGCTTTTGGACCTAAGCAGTAGGCTGTGACTTCCATTGACCAATCAGAACTAAACAAGTTTGCATCCCTCATTTGCATAGCAGATCAGACTGGGACCCTGGGTGGGAACTTTCTCTTTTTTCTATAAAAGACATCTCCTCTCTTTGTTCCCTCAGAAGGCACCTTGGTTTTATACAGAAGGCCGTGTCTCCCTGTTTACAAACTGTTTGCTGGAATGAAGTCTCTTTTCTTCTTAAGAAATAAAATCCTTTTTAGTGCATTTGTTGACATATTGCAAAAACAACTCTCACTCCAGTTCAGAGACTTTCTGAGCAAATGGAATATTAGCATGACAGCTCTACAAGTGATTCAAGTACTCTGTATCAAAATATTAGTTACCTGCGATGAAATAGAGAAAGAGGAAGAGGCACTATAAACACTTTTTTAAAAAACAAAAAGCAAATTATTTTTTGAATGCATAGATACCTGAAGCAATACAAAGATTCATATTTCTGGTCCTCCCTTCAAAATAATTAAATAATGCCTTTTCAAAAAATAAGTCTTTATGGACTCTCTGACACAAAGCCCTAAGAAACACACAATCTCACCTCTGCCAAAGATGTAAAACCATACCTAACCATGAGGAAATACCAGACAAATGTAAACTGAGATACATTCTACAAAGTAATTGACCTGAACTCTTTTTAAAATGTCAGTACTGTAAGAAAGAGAAAGACAGAGGAATTGTTCCAGATTAAACAAGGTTAAAGACGCAGGCCAACTGAATGTAACATATCATCTTGGATTTTCTTTTACAATAAAGTGTATTATTGGTGTCACAGGATCCTTGGGATGTCACTACACCACCTGGAAACTTCTGGGCCTGGCAGCTCTGTCTGTCTATTACTTGCACCCACGGGGCTTATTCCACCCACTCAGCCCAGCAGGCTGCATTCGGCTCACACTGCTGGCCTGGATCCCACACCTGCCAAGGGTAAGCCAGGTGTGGAGCAGTGAGGGGTGTGTGGGTGAGCAAGTGTGGGATCCAGCCACTGCTCACAGCCAAGCATGTCAGCTGCTGTGGTGGGGTGGGCAGCTCCAGGTGCTGGCTCCAAGCAAGGCTGCAGTTAGGCCAAATGTGCTGCACGCAGCTTCTGCTGTGGACACTTGCATCTGGACAAGGGGAATGTGGTGGCATCCAGAAGCTTGGAGACACCAAGAACTGCAGAGCCCCAAAGAGGTGTCACAGCTCTGGCTGGTGGAGCCCCTAGGTCTGGGACTCCTCTCTCCTTCTTGTCGCCTACAATGTGACAAGCGGTGGGGGCTGGAAGAGTGTGTTTCAGCACTGTTTGTGTTATAGCTTTCAGTCCCATCATTCAGTGGATCCCGAATTCTCTCCTGAAGTTTGGGAAGAATGAGGGATGGGGACAACTGAAGGGTGAGCAAGGTGAGGAGGAGCTTCACTAAGCAACACAACAACTCCCAGGAGACCCAGAGTGGGTAGCTCCTTCTGGCAGTTGGAAGTCCTGAGGTCTGTGTGAGTCTGGCTGAGTCTAGGGTTTTTATGGGTTCAGAAGAGAGGAAGTGCATGCTGATTGGCTCATGGGAAGCCATGGGCAGGCTGGGAAAAGCACCCTATGTTCTCACTCTGGACTGCAGACTCCACTCTGAACTAGCAGCCTGGACCCCCAGACTTCAGGCCATCCCTGGCTGGAAGGTGGGGTTTCACTGGGGACCCACCAGGAACCTGTCTTCCTCCTGCCATCGACATGCTGTCCAAGGTGCCAAGGCTGTTCATGCCAAAGGGTGCCTGCAAACCTGTGCTGAGCTGCCCTCAGCTCCCCATCCAGCTTCCCTCTTGCTCTTGTTGCCATTCAAAGTCTGGAGGTGGCAGGGTGCTGGCAGGTTACCACAGCCGTGAGCACATGCACACCCAGCCAGTATCGACAGCACCTGGGCTTGGCCACGACTTGGCTCTGCACCAGAGTGGGTACTGGGAGCAGGGAGAGGCCAGACAGTGGGAGCGGGCACTTTCCAGCCTGCAGGGGCAACAGGGGCTTGCCAGGTCCCTGAGAGCACAGGAACACCCAGGTCCAGAGCCGTGACTGGGTGGCTACAGCTGCACCCAGGAATGCAGGCCTTCAGTCCTGCCAACTTGGTAGGGGGTGGGGCTCCTGCCACCCCACAGAGGTGCAGTCTTGGCCACGCCTCCCCCGTTGCAGCCAGCATCTTTGAGGCAGCCACTCCAGATGGGCTGCTGCCATCATTGGGGCACTGGCAAAAATGGAATAAGAATTGGAGATCAGATGATAATAGCAGTGTTAGTTTTCTGATTTCAATATTGATTCTGTGGTTAGTTGAGGCGTTCCTTTTTCATAGAAAAGATACACTGCAGTATTTAAGAGGGAAAGAAGAAAGTGTGAAGAGTGTAAAAGAATACTTTTTTTTTTTTTTAGGAAAAGGTCTCACTCTTTTGCACAGGCTAGAGTGCAACGGCCTGATCTCTGCTTACTGCAACTTCTGTTTCTTGGGCTCATGTGATCCTCGCAGCCTGGGCAACAGACCCTGTCACTACAAAAAATAAAAAATTAGCCAGGCATGATGGCATGTGCCCATAGTCCCAGCCTCAGCATGCTGGGACAAGAAGATCCCTAGAGCCTGGGAGGTTGAGGCTTCAGTGAGCCAAGATTGCACTATGGCACTCCAGCCTGGGCAACAGAGTGATGCCCTGTCTCAAAAAAAGTACTATGATAAGAGCACTTAACAGGAGATCTCTGCTGTTAAAATTTTAAGTGTACAATACAATATTGTGAACTATAGGCACAGTGCTGTACAGGAGATCTCAAAAACAATCATTTTGCACAACTGAAATATACCCATTAATAATAATAACTAATTAATTAATAGTAACTTCCCATTTCTATCTCCCTCCAGCCCCTGAGAACCACCATCGCGCTTCTTGCTTCTGTGCATTTGACTATTTTGGATACTTCATGTAAGCAGAATCATGAAGTATTTGTCCCTCTGAGACTAGCTGATTTCACTTGACATAATGTCCTCAAAGTTCCTTCATGTTGTCACACGTAGCAGGGTCTCCTTTTTTAAAGGCTGGATTATATTTCATTGTAATTATATTCCATGTTTTTTAAATCAAATTATCAATCAATGGACATTTAGGTTGTTTCCACATCCTGGCCATTGTGAATAATGCTACAATTAACGTGAGAATGCAAATATCTTTGAGATGATAATAATTTAATACTTTAATTTAGATAAATATCCAGAAGTGGGATTGCTGAATCAGATGGTATTTCTGTTTTTGGTTTTTGAGGAGCATCTTACTGTTTTTCATAGCAGCTGCGCTATTTTGAGTTCTTACTAACTGCACGAGGCTTCCGATTTTTTCACACCCTCCCCAATACTTGCCACCTTTTGTTATTTTGACATTAGCCATTCTAACAAGTGAGAGTTGCTATCTCATTGTGGTTCTGACTTGCATTTCCCTGAGGATTAACGATATTGAACATCATTTCTGAGTCCTGTTAGCCATTGGTATGTCTTCTTTGGAGAAGTGTCTGTTCAACTTCTTTGCCTTTTTTTTTTTTTTTTAAAGAGATGGAGTCTCACTCTGTCATCCATGCTGGAGTGCAGTGGTGTGATCACAGCTCACTGCAGCCTCAAACTTCTGGGCTCAAGCGACCCTCCTGCCTCAGCCTCCTCAGTAGCTGAGACTACAGGCATGTACCACCGTGCCTGACCCCCATTTTTAATATGGTTTGAAGAAGCTCCTTATGTATTTTGTATATTAACCACTTATCAGATAATAAGATTTACAACTCTTTTCTCCCATTTCACAGGTTGCAGTTCTGGTAAAATTTTGATATGAGCTTTGTTGTTCTCTTGAAGATAATTTTTGTACATAGATATTACTCACAAAGTTTATTTTTGTTTTAAAAATTGGTACTTAGCATATAAAAGTTATAAATTCAAAACCCCACTCTGTCAGTTTGTCAGTTTACAAAAATTTGTGTCTGACATTTCTAAGAAGACTTTGAATGATATTCAGTTCTTTTTTCAAAGTTAAGTGGCTTCAACAATTTAATTTTATAAAATTAATTTTTCTAATTTTATTTTTCAGACTTGATTTGTTTAGTCTGAATTAACAAACAGAATCTTCCACTGAGTTTAAATAACGTCAATACACTCAAGAGGTTAAGTATACAAATAGGCTGAAACTAAAATTGTCTTAACTGTTCCATCACCATACATAAGTTGAGGAAGTTACCACTTTAGACTCTCAAATCTAAATCAATTATTCAATTACATATCCTAGATTGAAGTTAGAAGGCTATCCCTCTATTAGGACAAATTATTTTATAAAATTATATCAAATATCATATATGTACATATTCCTTTTAACATAAAAATATTAGTACTATGGCTTCAATTCTCTTAAGTATTTCTATACTTACCTCAAAACCTTCTGGAATGGAAAAATGCTTATCCACCTGAAGAAGATAATTACTATCTCACTTAACTGTGGTTGCCAACTCAGTATGAAAAGCAATTTCTGCCCCAATTAATTACAAATGTTTTTGGTGTGGACACTGAGTTGTTGTCAAGTCCCCTATTGGATTGAATGAACCCTATTTTTAAAATGTTATTTAATAGTTCCTGGGTCATGGGCTTCAAGATTTAAAACAGGATAGGTTTAGCAGGTCATGGATCTCAAATTCATGGATATAAGTAATAGACACATTTGTTGAGAAACATTAAGTTTACCTGCCCCTGTGGCTGCCTTGTGGGGAATACCTTTTTATTTGCAATTAGTGGTAGTTGAGTAACAGCTGTCTACTTGGTATATTTTTGAGTTATGAGTAAATACAGAACATCTGTTTATTAATAAGAATCACCTGTTTAAGAGAGACTATATGGATGAAAATCTGCTCAGGGGCCTTCAGTCTAGAATGCTGTGAGCCCATGAGGCTCTTAGCTCAGTAGGCTGCTAGGCCCCAGATAGCCCCGCTTTTCTATTTTATATGGGTATCTGCCTCTCATTGCCTTCAGCACCACCTGGATGGGGGTCTTCCTGCCAAGCTGGTACTCAGTAAGTGGTCCCCAAGTGTGGGGACTTGAACCCAGGACAAAGAATTGCCTGAGCAATGGAGAGAGGAAAGTCTAAGCTGAAGGTATCTCAAGTACTCTTGGAAAAAATACCCAGGGTAAGTTGGGGAGCTCGGAAGGAGCCCAGGAACTTTTGAAAGAGTCTCCCAGGTGAGTTAGGGAGAGCCCAGAAGTAGACCAAGAACCCTTGAAAAAATCTCCCAGAGTTAGTTGGGGGAGTCCGGAATTAGCCCAAGACTCTTGAAAAAAATCTTGCAGGGTTAGTTGCGGGAGCTCGGAATTAGCCTAAGAACTCTTGTGAAAAATCTCCCAGGGTGAGCTGGGGGAGCTTGATAATATTAGGGTAACATGGGACAAAGATCACGCAAATACAGGGTTTATCTGGTGTGGTCTGCCCTGGAGCTGTTTCAGACAGACAAGGAGGAAGAAGATTCAGGAGAGAAGGAGTATGATGAAGTATGTCGAGAAATTATAAAGCAAAAGGATGAGAAGTCAAACGAGGAAAGTTTGTGTCTGTCAGCCTCCCCTCACCGCAGCCTTAATATCTTGTCGAAGGATGGACAGATCCTCCTGATATTTCTACCTCTGCTTCTGTTGGCCCGTGTATTCCCAGACCTACGGTAACCAGTTCAGGCGTTTGTAATCCCAGAACTATGGTAACCTGTTCCATCCAAGCTGGAATTAAACAAGTGAGAAAAGAGGGAGATTTGGAGTCATGGCAATTTCCAGTTGTTGTACACCCTGAAGATCGGCAGGGGCAAGTACAGGTTGCTTTTGAACCCTTCCCTTTAACTTGCTGAAGGAGTTTAAACAAGCCATTACCCAATACGGGCCTGGGTCTCCGTTTGTGCTAGGATTACTGAAGAACATAGCTACTTCTTATGGGCTGATTCCAATAGACTGGGATATGTTAACCCGAACGTGTTTATCGCCTTCTCAATTTTTGCAGTTCAGGATCTGGTGGACTGATGAGGCTAATATTCAAGCTAGTATAAAAACATATCCTTTTTATATCACACATATTAGGGCTCATGCTGCTCTCCCAGGGCCTCTCACTGCAGGCAATCAATCTGCAGACCGGTTGGTTGCCACAGTTGTATCTGATGCTCAATATTTCCGCACACTGACACACTTAAATGCAGCAGGGCTGCAGAAAAAATATGGCTTAACTTGGAGAGAAGCTAGAAGGATTATTCAGAATTGTCCGACTTGTCAGTTGGTCAATTCTCCTCCCAAATCAGAGGGTGTAAACGCCCAGGGGTTAGAACCAAATACTTTGGCAAATGGACATTACTCACATCTCATCTTTTGGGAACTTAGGATATGTACATGTTTGCATGGATAATGTTTCACACTTTGGGCTACATGTCAGACTAGGGAATCATCCGCTTGTGTCAAAAGACATACAATGTTTTGCTGTTACGGGTATCCCATCCTCCATAAAAACTGATAATGCCCCAGGATATATCAATCTTTAGCAGAATTTTTTAATCAATGGAAGATCACACATATAACAGGTACTCCACATAACTCTCAAAGGCAGGCCATTGTGGAGTGAATGCATCTTTCCCTTAAACAGCAGCTACGGAAACAAGGAGGGGACAAGGAATATCAAACCCCACTAATGCAGTTAAACCTGGAATCGCTGACTTTGAATTTTTTGAGTTTGCCAAGAGGACAATTAATAGCAGATGAACAACACCTGAGTAAACCAAGGAAGCAACTGTAAGGCAATTAATCTGGTGGTGAGATCCATTCACAAAGAATTGGAAAAAGGCAATGTAGTAATATGGGGTGGAGGATTTGCTTGTGTTTTTTCAGGTCCAAATCAACAACCAGTGTGGGTACCATCCAGACATTTAAAGCTGTGCTATGAGCCAGATACCAAAAAAGACTTGCAGAGGACCCCCCAGTCACAGAGATGGTGAGACTAACATGGAGGGAGAGTACTGTTCCCACAAGGAGAACACGCTAAACATCACCCCCAACTTGGGGTCAAATTAAGAAGCTTTCACAATTAGTGGAGGAAAACATGAATAAAGCAGGATAGCCTATTTTGGTAATCATGATGACAGTTATTAGGATTAAAGTGAGTATTTCTGGAGTTGGGATAAAAGCAAAAGGAAGTTTCATATATTGGGCATATATTTTTCCTTCTGTTGTTGGCTATAATAATTTAGGAAATAATGTTTCTGCCATCAAGACCTGAATGCAGATAAAATAAGGAATGGTCCCCTAAGTTAAAAACATTAACCTGGAAAGATTGTATTGTGGTAGAGGCTGAGGTGCTGCACAACAATTTCTTTGGAATTATGATTGATTATTGGTCCCCTAAGGGGATACTTAGCATTAATTGCACCAGTCAGTCCTCTTGTAGCAATATGAACTTCAGATGGCGGATAAAGAACTACAATTATTTGGAATTTATACCTAGTGAGATCAACTCTTTTGTCTGGAGAGATGGGAATTTAATAGACTCATGACCAAAAATAGTATGGCCAATGTTAAAAGCTGAATAAAAAGAACTTTGAAAAATACCTAGGGCCCTAGAACCAACACAAGTCTGGGAAGGAAAATATAATAATCAGGCCCTAATTCTTATTCATTAGAAGTTTATAAGAAATAAATGCTTTTAGATTCAGAGCTGTGTTAAACTCCTCATATCTTGTGGTGGTGAAGGTTACAAATGGACTTCATTAACTTTAAAAGTGTAATGAGTCTGAACATGATGGGGGAGAATAAAACATCACCTGGAAAGACCTTTAGACAGCACGCAAGGGGCAAGGGACCCAGAAGACCCTCGATGCCCTTTTCAGCAGGAAGTAGTTACGGAACGACCTCTGCCCCCTTTTCCAAAAGATTTCTGGGTCCCAACTTCTTAAGGAAGAAATGTAAGATTTGGCAGTTAGTCAGGCTCTGGGGTGCTTTGGGAAGCTGCTGATGGATTGCCAGCCCTAAAATCTGGATGAAAACACATCGAGGATCTATGATTGCTGTTGTGATTGTGATTAATCTGTTTTGTTTTTCTTTGTGTAGTCTGCAGGTTCGGATCCAGTATCCTCTAAGAAACAGTTCACCAAGATAGAGCTGAACTTGCTTACCTAGCGTTGTTGAAACAAAGAAGGGGGAAGATGTTGAGAAACATTAAGTTTGCCCTGCCCCGTGGCTCCCTTGTGGAGAATACCTTTTAGTTTGCAATTAGTGGTAAGTGGATAACAGCTGCCTAGTTGGTAGATTTGAGTTATGAGTAAATACAGAACACCTGTTTATTAATAAGAATCACCTGTTTAAGAGAATAAATATGTGGATGAGAATCTGCTTGGGGTCTTCAGCCTGGAATGCTGTCAGCCCCTGAGGATTTTAGCTCGGTAGGCTGCTGGCCCCCAATAGACCCACTTTGCCGTTCTATCTGGGTGTTTGCCTCTCATTGCCTTCAGCGCCACCAGGGTGGGAGTCTCCCAGCCAAGCTGGTGCTCGGTATATATTAATTTCTCCGTATGCTCACATACATCTCTGGCACCTGCTGAGGTTTATCACGTGATTGCATTTTATATTTCCTTAGCTGTTAAGAAATATACTTTTCTATAAACATAGCTTAGTAGATAAGATCTCTGTTTTTGAAGTCAGACTGTCTGGGTAAGCATCCAACTGTGACGATAGGAGCATTCCTTAGCATTTTTGTACCTTTTCACATTTGTAAAAATGAAAATAACAGTACCTACCTCATTGTGTTATTCTAAGAATAAAATGTATGAATATTTATAAAGCACTTAAACAGGGCATGGCACACTCCTGTCTACAAACACTTATCCAGTACTTACTGATAAGGAGTACTGCTCCCCAGATGACTTGTACTTGTCCTAAATTTTGAAAGCCACTGTCATAGAACTGTGGATCCTCAAGGGCATGGTCTATTTCAGTAGGCTTGTCTCTTGGCATATATTAGGTTGGTGCAAAAATTATTGCAATTAAAAATGGCCATTACCTTTAACTAAAAGGCTGAGGCGGGTGGATCACTTGAGGTCAAGAGATCGAGACCATTCTGGCCAACATGGTGAAACCCCATCTCTACTAAAAATACAAAAAAATTAGCTGGGCATGGTGGTGCATGCCTGTAATCCCAGCTACTGGAGAGGTTAGGCAGGAGAATCACTTGAACCTGGGTAGTGGAGGTTGCAGTGAGCCGAGATCACGCCACTGTACTCCAGCCTGGCAATGGAGCGAGACTCCGTCTCAAAAAAAATTTGTGATTAAAAGTAATGATGAAAACTACAATGACTTTTGCACCAACCTAATATGTAGTACAGAGTAGGCACCAACCATATAATTGGTAGTCTGTGCTAGAAAGCAAGTTTTTTTTCCCTCTCTGGGTGTCATTTTTAGACTTTTAGTGATCCTCCCGCCTCAGCCTCCTGAGTAGCTGTGATCACAGTCATGGGCCAGCATGCCTCGCTATACTTCAAGAATCTGTAACAATTGATTGTAACTATAATTTGTTATTTTGGATACAACATTGTAATCAATGTCATGAGCCATTGATAAGAAACTCTGTTTTAACTGGTGTCAGGATGTTGATAAGAAACTCTATTAGGACAACATTATGAGCTATTGATGAGAAACTCTTTTAACTAGTGTCAGGATGTTGTCCTAATAGAGAAGGTACAGTACCTTCTCTATTAGGCAGGACCTGTGGGTAAAATTGGATCTCTTTCCTTGAATAAATTGGGCTTTGTCTTGAACTAAATGTGTGATTTTTTTTTTTTTTTCATTACAGTGTCTCTAATGGGTTGCAGAGGTTGTTTTTATTAACTTTAGAAAATTCATAGTCAAATTTGCAATACAACTTAAACCACTGTACATGATGGTGTCCAATACACACATATTCTCTGCACTGAACTTACCGTGGATTACTATTTTCTCCTAATATTTTTAATGTGTTCTGATTTCTACAGCGCTTTTCTAACTTTTTATTGTGTATTTTTTCAGACACATCAAAACCTCTCAGATGAGCCACCTAGGAAGACAAACAGGAAGAAAATGAGGATATCGAAATTGTAACACATCAAAAGAAAGACGGGGGGAAGGAGGGGATGCAAGTAGTTAATATTGAAAAATGAAAGCCACAGACTGAGAACTAGTCAATGTGTCAGTAAGCACTACAAGGGAAGAGACGAGACTGACCAGCTGTCAGAAGTACTTGGGCCTGCTGGACAGATACGTTCTTCTGGTGAAGACGGCTACATCTGGCTTGCATCATTCCCCATTCTCTGATTCCATCTTCCTTGAGCATCCTTCAGATGTGCATTCCTCAACGAATGTTAACATGTTTTCAGCGTTGACTATGTTTAACATATAGTATTTAATTTTACAGCAATCCCAGGAGTTGTTTCCCCTATTTTACAGCCAAGAAAAAATAGCCATTTCCTTTTTGTTTTCTTTTTTTTTTTCTGAGACAGGGTCTCACTCTGTCACCCAAGCTGGAATGCAGTGGCATGATCAGGGCTCTCTGCAGCCTCGACTTCCTAGACTCATATGATCCTCTCACCTCAGCTTCCCAAGTAGTTGGGACTACAGACACTTACCACCATGCCCAGATAATTTTTTTTTTTTTTAATTTCTGTAGAGACAGTTTCACTATGTTATTCAGGATGGTCTCAAACTCCTGGAATCAAGCAATCCTCCTGTCTGAACATCCCAAAGTCCTGGGATTTACAGGCATGAGCCACTGCATCTGGCTATAGCTAGTCATTTCTGCCAGGAGCTGCCACTCTGGCCTCCAAATATCCACAGCACCTCTCTTCCCACACATACAAAACACCACATCTTTATCTAAGTGAAGGATCTCCATTTGATGGTTGTTGCCACCATCATATTTAAATGTAGATCCACATAGTACAGCAACCTAGGAACCAAAAATCAACATATCTAGCCACCCATGACACACCTGTTAAATAAAATGTAGCCTAGAGCTGCCTCCTTACATATTTTAAGTTCAGCTTAAAGGTTTCTTTGTATATAGTGAATGGTAACCTAGCTGGATGTGTGAACAGATTATAATCTATTCTTACACCAAGCACCATGTTTTGGCCAATCAAAGGCAACCAACTGTTCAAACCATATTCAAATGAGACAAACATCCAGCTGTAAGCAATCCAGCTGTTTCTGTATCTGACCTCTGTTTTCCGTATATCGTCTTTTTTTCTGTCCATGAATCCTCTCCAACCACACAGCAGTGCCAGCAGTGTATCTATTCTGGTTTAGGGGAACTGCCCGATTTGCAAATGGTTCTTTGCTTAATTAAACCACAAATTTGTGTAAAGTTTTTCTTTTAACACAACCAATATACACTGATGGATCAGGGACAAAGTAAAGGTAACACAAGTAAGCTTCCCATTTGGAAAGAGACTGATGGGAAGCTCAGTGGTCCTGGTCTACAGAAGTGACGAAATTTGCACAGCAGGCATGGTGAAGACCTCCTACCCAAGGTCACACAGCTACATTGATTTGTTCAGTCTTAAAATTGGATAAACCTTCCACTACTCCACATTGTGTAAAGGAAGTTAGTAGGCTGATCAGCTGATTTTTATTGTGTTGTTAAATATCGGGCTTTCTAAATACATTATAAGCCTTGTAAAAAATTTCTTATTCAACACTGTATCCCAAGTGATTAACAAAGTGTCTGGCACATAGGTTATATTTGATAAATATTTATTGAATGAATAACATAACCATTATAGTCCACTTGGCCATTACATTTTTCAGTGTAAATTAGAAAACAGAAATTTTGAGTTATATATCAGTCTTCACTGAATTTGCTCAGGATGAAGCATTCCTCTGGAAGCAGGGTTACTAGCCTGAGTTTTTTAACTAACAAAGTTGAGATCTAGTATATTGAACAGTCAATGCCTTTTTTTTTTTTTTTTTTTTTAAATAATGCCTGCATCAGCAAAATGCATACAATCATAGGGTTTTGTTGTATGTTTATTTGCTTTTTTTAACTTGAGAAGTACAGAATTGTACACTAGATTAATCATCTAATTATGTTTCTTGGCTTGTTGCACTTTCATCTAAACATCACTGGTCTAAGCCATTTTTTATTTTATGGATTTAATGATATGAATAAGACCATACATTTATCACCCAACCTGAAGGCTTGAACATTACCAGGAACTGATGTCTACTATGGCCTCCTCTTCTGCTCTGCTCCTAACTTCTCCTCATCTTGTAACTTGGAGGTAACCACTATTCTCCATTTTGCTTTTCTGTCCCTTATTTTTCAGTGTTTTCACATAAACATATATTACGTACATAATATTACTAAGATTCACTCATGGTGTTGTGTGTAGTTTTATCTCATTGATTTTCCCTTCAATACAATGCTCCACTGTGAAACCCACTATCAGTTTTCCTGTGTATGGTCATTTGGGCTGTTGTCAGTTTTTGGCAGTTGTGAACAGGAAGCTGTGAACATTCTTGATAAATGGAAAAAGTTTCCAGCAGTGGAATTGCTGAGTCAGGACATAGATAATTCAACTTTATAAAATAATTCAAATAATTTTCCAAAGTGGTTATACCAATGTATACTCCCTGCAGCAATATACAAGGTCCCACTGGTATTATCTAACTTCTTGTTTTCCTTTAAATTATATTTTGATTTGCATGACAATGCCAATTCTCTATGAAAATGCCAAAATATATTTTGAATGTACTTATCACATGATTTTAGAATGAACAAAAAAAAAGACTGCAATGCCAAACAATTCGTATTTTGGGCTTACAACAATGAATTTTACATTCATATTTGAATATATGTAACATCGTTTTAAAATGACTAACATTGATACAGTTAGAAGAATCTTATCACTATGTAATATCTTCTTTTTCTAATTTTTATTTCTTAGGGTGGACTAGAGCCTCTAGGGAGCCTTTAGCCACCCACTAGTCTCTTTGACACTCATGCAGTACTCTGTACATACCTTTATCTTAACACTGAGGGCGGAAACTATTTGCCTTCCTGTATTAGTCCATTTTTGTGCAGCTGATAAAGACATACCTTTGACTAAGTAATGAATAAAGAAAAAGAGGTTTAATGGACTCACAGTTCCACATCACTGGGGAGGCCTCGCAATTATCACAGAAGGTAAAAGGCACATCTTATATGGCGGCAAAGAGAGACAATGAGAAAAGGGAAGCCCCTTATACAACCATCTGTTCTCATGAGACTTACTTGCTACCACGAGAACAACGTGGGGGAAACCGTCCCCATGATTCAATGATCTCCCACCGTGTCCTTCCACAACACATGGGAATTATGAATTACGGGAGCTGCAATTCAAGATGAGATTTTGGTGGGGACACAGCCAAATCGTGTCACCTCCAATATCTGTTCTTTCTTTCTTATGGTTATGAAACTTTTATGTAGGCACAGAGTCGCTAAGGTTAAACTGCCAGCTTTCCTTGTAGGTAGTTATGGCCATGTTACTAGGTCTGGCCAATGATATGTAAGCAGAAGCGACAGGGAAACTTCTGGGTTATGCCCCTAAAACATCATTTTTACTGGAAGTTGAATATGAAGCCAGGAGTTGGAGTAACCATCCTGAATCTATTAAGGAAGCTGTACATTGAGAATAGCAGTGACAAGACAGAAGACTAGGCCCCTGATGTCTTCAAGTAGAGTAGCCAGCCTGGACATAAGAAATAAATTTGTCTTATTAAAACCGCATTCAGCTGATCTATTTCTTCGATCTTATACATACAAACAGGGCATATACAAAATACTGTCCTGTTTGTTAGGTGGTTCCATTGTAAACTAAAGTGAGAGCATTTACTGAGTCCAGGTTCTCCTCAAACAAGGGCTTGGCTTTGTGGTCTAAAATCTAACATATCTTGGTAGCAGAACTTTTATTATTTTTTTTAGAGGCGGGGTCTTGCCCCGTCACCCAGGCTGGACGATCATAGCTCACTGTAACCTCAAATGCTTAGCAATTCTCCTACCTCAGCCTCCCAAAGAATTGAGATTGCAGGCATGAGCTACCATGCCTGGCTGACTTCTACATTTTAATGCTCTCAAAATATAAAATATAGAGCAAAACTAGCATCCATGTTTTGGTTTCTAAAACCATCGTTTGATTAAAATAACCAGAGCTACTGAAAGTAATAGGCTTCTAGGACTGTGACAGGAAACATCAGCTAACTCATCAAGCTGGTGAGAATCTGAGCGCACACATGGGCTGCCGTGGGCTGCGGGAGGCAGCTGTCCTGGGCTCCTCACAGTAGTATGCTACCTAGCAGGAAACTAAAAGAAAGTGGATTCACACAGACCTGCAGAAACGCACACAGGGTGTGAAGAGGGTTTAAATTTCCAACATGGAGGACTAGAATGTCTTGATCTATTTCTAGGCCATCTATTCTATTCCAGTGGCCTATTTGCTTACTTCTAAACAAATGCGATTACAATGTGGTGGCTTTATAGTATAAAAGAGTATAATAACAGGTTTATGTATGTAAATTGAACAGAGATCATTTAATGCAATAACTTGTGTTAACAGGTTAACTCAATCTTACAGAACTCAGAATAAAACTCATCTTTCTTTCCAACTCTGTGTATGTATTTGAACTTTTAATTGTACTTTAAGTTCTGGTATACATGTGCAGAATGTGCAGATTTGCCACACAGGTATACATGTGCCGTGATGGTTTGCTGCACCCATCAACCTGTCATCTACATTAGGCATTTCTCCTAATGCTATCCCTCCCCTAGTCCCCAACTCCCTGACAGGCCCCGGTGTGTAACGTTCCCCTCCTTGTGTCCATGGGTTCTCATTGTTCAACTCTCACTTATGAGGGAGAACATGCAGAATCTGGTTTTCTGTTGATGTATTAGTTTGCTGAGAATGATGGTTTCTACCTTCATCCATGTCCCCGCAGAAGACATGAACTCACCCTTTTTCATGGCTGCATAGTGTTCCATGGTGCATATGTGCCACATTTTCTTTATCCAGTTGATCATTAATGGGCATTTGGGTTGGTTCCGAGTCTTTGCTGTTGTGAACGGTGCTGTAATAAACATACATGTGCATGTGTGTAGAATGATTTATAACCCTTTGGGTATATACCTAGTCATGGGATTGCCTGGTCAAATGGTATCTCTAACTGTATTTGAACTTTCTTACAACTATTAATAACAGAAACAAGCGAATGTTAGACTATTACTGTGTAAAGGAGCAATGGTCAATCTTAATCTGATTACAAATGTTTGAAAAAAGAAGCCTCACTCTTATGATTGCCATTATAATAAGCAATGGCTATAAAATTAAACTTGTAAAATTATCTTAATCAAATATTACTTTTCTGATTTTTATATATATATATTTATTTATATATATATTACTCCATATGATTGTTTATAAAATGGGTGCCATCCAGTACAAATTTTTAAACTATTGTTCTAACACATACATTTGTGCTGCTTCCAATAGCAATGATTCAACTGCTAATCTGGGTATATAATTCACATTCTCACCAAGTATACTCTTTCAAGTGTCTAGTTCAGTCACTTTTATAAAGCACATTCATGAAACTGTGCATTGATTATCACTAACCAATTCCTGCTGGATTTTTTTTTATTATTTAAAAAAATGGAAAAGCAAAACTACATTTTTCATTCGGTACAGGTTTCATTCTTATATGGTTTTGTTGCAGAAAGTGAAGTCCATGACTTTAGAATGATAGCAGTTTACCAACCAAATAATCCATCTTCACACAGTTTCAATAACTGCAGCAATTTCCTTGAACTGTCTGTAGAAATTCTGGAGAGAAAGGGGGAAAATAGTATTAATTTTGCTTTTAGAAGATACTTAAGTAGTTATTTTAATGATATCTGATTACCAGAGACTACGTAACATATTAAGTTTGCATTTTAATGTTACATCTCAATTACTGAAGGTTGCAATAAGAAATAACCAGGTGCAATTTGGTACTGTAAGCAAAAATACTAGTGTAGAGTTAGATAATTATCTCATGACTAAACTTTTAATAAAAAGCACATAAAAAAGTCCTTTTAAGATCATACCAGAGGCCGGACGCAGTGGCTCATGCCTGTAATCCCAGCACTTTGGGAGGGCAAGGCAGAAAGATCACGAGGTCAGGAGTTCAAGACCAGACTGGCCAACACAGTGAAACCCCGTCTCTACTAAAAAATACAAAAATCAGCTGGGCATGGTGGCTCATGCTAGTAATCCCAGCTACGTGGGAGGCTGAGGTAGGAGAATTGCTTGAACTGGGACCTGGGAGGTGGAGGTTGCAGTGAGCCAGTATCATGCCACTGCACTCCAGCCCAGGCTACAAAGCAAAACTCCATCTCAAAACAAAACAAAACAAAACAAAAAACAAATCACACCAGGTTTATTAAATATCCAGCACTGTCCTAGACACTGAAAATAAAAATAACAGGTCGGTTCCAGGCCTCAAAACACAAAATCTAGTAAAAGACTGCATTTCAGTGTGGTAGGGACTGTCTCATTTAAGATTATGGGTTCAATTACTAGAAGAAAGATCCAACATTAACAATGGCTTATATGGTAGAAGTTTGTTTCTCTGTCATTTAAAAATTATGCTGGTATAATGGTTCTCCTATAGAAGTCATCTGCTTCTAAATCTCAGGTAAGAAAGGAATCAAACAAATTGTTCTTCTGTCTTCTCTTGTAGCTGCCACAAAGCTAGGAGGCAAATCTGAAACTTAACCTTAGCAATCAAGATACCGTCTAATAATTTACACATCTGCATTTTTCTTCTTAGTCTTAATTGTCTATTTTGCTACTAAGAGGATATGTATTGTTTTCATTTATATGTAAGTTTGTCACAGAATGAAGCAAAGTGTATCTATTTCTTTAAATATATGTACTGATGTTCAAAATTTTAGTTATCAGAAAGATGTAAATTGAAAGCTCAAAGAATGTTCCTTAGCTCTCAGTCATGTAATGTGATTAACAGGCTATCTTGTGGTTAGTTTTAAGCCATGTAAAAACTATCTTTAAAAGAGTTGCCTCTAATGAAAATATTTTTGTGTATATTTATATTTAATATGTTTATAATGTATGCATATATTTTATGTATATACTATATATTTGTATACATACATACAATGGAATATCACACAACCATAAAAAGGAAGGAAATCCTGCCATTTGCAACATGGATGAACCTGGAGGACATTATGCAAAGTGAAATAAGCCAGACACAGAAAGGCAAATGCTGCATTATCTCATACGGGGAATCTATAAAAGTCAAACTCACAGAAGCAGAGAGGAGACTGGAGTTTGCCAGGAGCTGCGGTTGGGCTTAATGGGGAAATGTTAGTAAAAAGGTACAAACCTTTGGTTATAAAATGAGTAAGTCTGAGATCTAATGTACAATATGGTGACAACAGTTAATAATATTGTATTGTTTACTTGAAGTTTGCTTTTAAAAAAGTAGATTTTACATGCCCTCACCACACACACATACACACCAAAAAAAAAAAAAAAAATAAGGTAACTATGTGTGGGAGTGAATATGTTAATTGGCCTGATTGTGGTAATCATTGCACAATGTATATCAAATCATCACATTGTGATACCTTCAAAATATACAATTTTTATTTGTCAACTGTACCTCAATAAAGCTGGGGAATAAAAGTTAATCCATTTGTGATTTTTTTTTCCTATGGGAAAAAATGCTTAGAAGTGGAATTAAGAGAGCTGCAAAGAATAACAAGAACAGGGCCAGCACCCGTGAATTACAAAAAAGATCAAAATGTATATTCTCTTTTCAAATTGACTGAGTCCTCATGTTTAGTTGAATGTTATTCCCATATCACAATATACATTTATTTCCTTTTCACTAAGTCTCAGTCCTTCCAAGACACTAATAATAATGTTAAATTTGTGACCATTATTTTTGTTTCAAAGCAGTGACAACTATTTTAAAGAAAAAAAAAATCAGGCTGAGCATGGTGGCTCACACCTGTAATCCCAGCACTTTAAGAGGCTGAGGTGGGTGGATCAACTGAGGTCAGGAGTTTGAGACCAGTCTGGCCAACATGGGGTGAAACCCCATCTCTACTAAAAACACAAAAATTAACTGAGCATGGTGGCAGGCACCTGTGATCCCAGCAATCGGGAGGCTGAGGCAGGAGAATTGCTTGAACCCAGGAGGGGGAGGTTGCAGTGAGCAGAGATCATGTCATTGCACTCCAGCCTGGATAACAAGAGTAAAACCGTGTCTCAAAAAAAGAGAAATCAAATGGAAAGAAATTATTTAAAATATAGTTTATAAAAGTAGAAATCAAAAGTATCATAAAGTGGTATATGAAAAGCTTTTCTTGAAAAGGAATCCTAGGAACAATATACTTTTAGTTTTATTAAAAAGAATCACTTTTTATTTCCATTTCATTCATGATGGTTGCTTTTCTTTGACTTTTAGAGTACTAACTGCTGTTTAAGTACTAAGTGTAAGCACTAAGTTACTACTAGTGTAAATGCTAAAAACAGATTCTTACCTATTCACTCATCAAAAGGACCAAACAAAGCAAAACTATATAGGACAGTTAAATTAATGACAAAACATCTCCCAATATGTACATTTAAAAGAAAACCTTATTTGTTGTCCATTCCCTTTCCTTTTATTCCCCCTTGGTTACAGAAAAGAGGTAGAATGATAATATGGTAACGTAACTCTAAATGACTGAGTTACTTAAGTCCCTAGCTGATAAAGTCAGCCAGCAAGTACAGTTGCTGTGACCTGCATTTTGTAAACATTATTAGTCAGAAAATTTAGGGTCAACACTATTCAAAGATTCATTTAGCTTAACATTCTTGAACATTAAGCCCAAAGGAGTAAGAATCAAACAGCTAAATGCAAAGTAAATATCCTGCCACTGACAATAAAAATTTCCTAAATATACTGAGACTGTTCAAGTGATCAAATGGCGCAGTACACAAATTCAGCACAATTAATTTATCAAATTCCCAAAGACAAATTCACATCTCTTGCATAGACTACCAGTAAAGGTAAAGTTTACAAATCAATTTACAAATAAAAACCATTAAAGTTTTCCCGTAGATTTTATACCTCTTTTTAAGCAACAATTATAGAAAAAATGAACTAAAACTGAATGAGCTAAATCACAAACCTGAAACTGTGGAATCGTCATTTCAAAGCACTTGGTCTTTATTTGGCCTGAACGATCTGCCACTTTTAGCATCACTGCAACATAAGGATACTTAAGCGATCTGCAAGTGTCTGAGCTCACAGCCATACCCAGTTTCCACTGGAAATCTACAAGCTTTAATAAGACAGGACAAAATAATACATTAGTAGCAACATTACCTGGAATGCAGATGTTTATTCAATTTTACTACTCTCACACTCAACTTTTAGTTTCAATGATGACCATATTTAACAAAAATATGGTCATTTTAATATTGCTAGAGGAACAATAATCAAATGAAAACTGGAGCGGTAATAAGGGATACAAACACAGTTAGAAAACACCATCACAGTAAAAAATGGAAAAAAGCAAAAAGTGAAAAAACAAATATCCATTCCAATGTATAATGGAAGTGGAAGGAAGATGTAGCAGTACTGGTTTTCGTTAACAGGCTTAAATTTTGCTCCTGTGCATCGGAGACTCCAAATGCTTTGGAGTATCTTTTACTTCACTTTCCTGTTCCATGCTCAAGCCTTACATTAGCATGTATAGTGATAAGGTGGTTTTGGATTTCAGCAGTGTTCATGACAGATACATGCCCTGGGTGATGTGCTATGCAGTTTACATGTGTTAAATACCTCAATGAATCAACATAACATCATAGGTTATTGTTTCCACTTTCCACATGACAAAAGCCAACTTCAGACAGCTTAGGTAATGTGCATAAGGTCACACATTTCTGGAACCAGGAACTGAAATCAAAGTCTGACTCCAAAGATTACATGCTTAGTGACTACTGGTTGTCTCAATACTTTTTATCTAACTCCTGTCAATGACTGTTAAATGATGCCATGGCATAAAATATGCAGCTATTAATACTGCCTCAAAAACATGACTCTGAAACACAAAACACAGGGGCCAGGCGCGGTGGCTCACACCTGTAATCCCAGCACTTTGGGAGGCCGAGGTGGGCAGATCACGAGGTCAAGAGATCGAGACCGTCCTGACCAACATGGTGAAACCCCATCTCTATGAAAAATGCAAAAATTAGCCAGGTGTGGTGGCACATGCCTGTGGTCCCAGCTACTAGGGAGGCTGAGGCGGAAGAATCGCTTAAACCCAGGAGGCGGAGGTTGCAGTGAGCCAAGATTATGCCACTCCAGCCTGGCGACAGAGTAAGACTGCCTCTCAAAAAAAAAAAAACCCAGGCCGGGTGCGGTGGCTCAAGCCTGTAATCCCAGCACTTTGGGAGGCCGAGGCGGGTGGATCACGAGGTCGAGAGATTGAGACCAACCTGGTCAACATGGTGAAACCCCGTCTCAACTAAAAATACAAAAAATTAGCTGGGCATGGTGGTGCGTGCCTATAATCCCAGGTACTCAGGAGGCTGAGGCAGGAGAATTGCCTGAACCCAGGAGGTGGAGGTTGCGGTGAGCCGAGATCGTGCCATTGCACTCCAGCCTGGGTAACAAGAGCGAAACTCCGTCTCAAAAAAAAAAAAAAAAAAAAAACACCCCAAGAAAACATAAAACACAGGGATAGAATACTGTCTGTCTTGTTTCCAAAGCTTAGCCTGATACATAGCAGGCACTCAAAAAGTACTTGCTCACTGACTGATGCCTTTTTCTACCAAACTAATGCTCACTGGACAAAAAACTTCACTTGCTAATGTATTTCTTTTTGTAAAACTTAAGATTTTTGTAAATCCCACCATGTATCCTACCACATATCCATCATGAACACTGATGAAATCCAAACCACCTTATCACTATTTACACTAATGTAGTATTTGAGCTTGAGGACTATGGTGAGAAAAAGAAATGGAATGGTTCCCAAGCGTGCTTCAATCAACTATGAAAGTTATATAACCCATCTTCTATTTTAGGACTTTTGGGGTATAGAATAGGGGAAGGCATTTGTAAATCCCCCATTTTTATAAAAGGGGGATTTTATAAAAATTCCTCCTCTCGCCGGGCGCGGTGGCTCAAGCCTGTAATCCCAGCACTTTGGGAGGCTGAGATGGGTGGATCACAAGGTCAAGAGATCGAGACCATCCTGGTCAACATGGTGAAACCCCGTCTCTACTAAAAATACAAAAAATTAGCTGGGCGTGGTGGCACGTGCCTGTAATCCCAGCTACTCAGGAGGCTGAGGCAGGAGAATTGCTTGAACCCAGGAGGCGGAGGTTGCGGTGAGCCGAGATCGCGCCATTGCACTCCAGCCTGGGTAACAAGATAACAAGAGTGAAACTCCGTCTCAAAAAAAAAAAAAAATTCCTCCTCTCTCAGACTTGCTTTGCATCAATCTCCTAGAGCATGAAGTCTCAGCTTGTGCTGACAAAAGGTTAACATCTTTTATAAGTAAAAAGATTGAATAAATTCATTTTAAAAAAACAAACATTCTCCATATAAAAATGGAGAAAGGCAAGTCACAAAGTAACTACAAATGTCTAATAAACACATGAAAATGTGCTCACCTTAAGAAACAGGAAATTAAAGCCACAATTAGATACCACTACGCAGCTACCAAAATGGCAAAAAAAAAAAAAAAAAAAAAAGGGAATGTCTTTGGCAGCTTTATTCATAATAGCCCTAAACTGGAAACCCAAATGTTCATTAGAAATAAAATGGATGAATGAAATGCTAGACAGCAATGAAAATGAACTTCAGTTACATGTAAAACCAAAAATGTTAAACAAGTCCAAAATTTATGATTCTGTTCCAAGAAACTTGAGAAACAGCTGGTAAACTCTAGAGATGAATCTGACTATCCTTTGTGGTGGAGAGAAGTGATTGAAGAGGAGCATGCAGTGGGCTTCTGGGGGACTGGCAACACTCCATTTACTGACTTTTGCTTGTGGTTATATGAGTTTTCACTTTTAAATAATTCATTTTTTTGTGCACTTTTTTGCATATGTAGTCCAGAGAGAGAGCAATATAAGTGAGCATATTTCAGGTTGAAAGTAAGAATTTACAGTAGTATAGGGAGCTAAGGGAAAGCTGTACAGAGGCATAACATTTAAGCTCTATTTTGAAGAATAAATAGAACTGGAATTGGGAGGAAAATGTGTTTTATTTGTATATACCATAAATGCACACCTTGCAAAGAATACTTAATAAATATTAGGTGGAACCAACTACAGATGAAAAGAGTCAAAATTTGGTTTAGGGATGGAACATTTACCTCTCTTAAAGTAGATGGCTCTTGTAAGCAGGTATGGAAAATGAAGTCAATGAAAGTGATCAAAAAGTCAGTAATTCTTTGCAAACTGAGCTCTCTGAGGTTTTCACATTACTTTTATATCCTTTATTATAGCACGGAAAAGTTACCATATTAAGTCACTTAAAAGTTCCCTGTAGGCATTGGGGATACACTGAATGTTTTTGAATAGAGAAACTGATATCAAAATATTGATTAACAGATATTCAGGCTGGGCACAGTGGCTCACACCTGTAATCCCAGCACTTTGGGAGGCCAAAGGAAGTGGATCATTTGACTGCCAGGGTTCCAGACCAGCCTGGGCAACAGCCCTGTTTTTACAAAAAATACAAAAATAAGCCAGGCGTGGTGGGGCACTCCTATAGTCCAGCTACTTGGGAGGATAAAGTGGGAGGATCACCTGAATCCAAGAGGTCAAGGCTGCAGTGAGCTGTGAGCATGCCACTGCACTCCAGCCTGGGCAGAGCAAGACTCCAGTTCTTAAAAAGAAAAAGAGACAGAGAGAGAGAGAGAGAGAGAGAGAGAGAGAGAGAGAGAGACAGAGACAGAGACAGACAGACAGAGAGAGAGAGAAATGTTCACCTGGTGGCAGCAGAACACAATAATCCAAGTCTCAAGTTATGTAAGTGCCTGAACTAAGCTGGTGACAACTAGGATTAAACTGATCTTATATTAAGGATGTGTGACTAGGTCTTGATTCCTGACAGAATACAACTATAGTTGTTTATAGATAACTACAAAAATTTGAGCTTGGATAACTGGGAGAATGTTGAGGTATCAAGTCCAAAAGTATCATTAAGAGATGATACTAGGGATCCCTCTCTCAATAGGAATGTTCAGAAAGTGGTTAAAAATCCAAAAACAGAATTCAGGGGAGTTCATGAGTAGAGAGAGTTTCAATTCCAGTTCAACAGTGATATCCAAAAACTGAACCAGGAATTTCTTTCCTTTCTTTTTTTTTTTTTTTTTTTCCAGACAGGCTCTCAGTCTGTTGCTCAGGCTGGAGTGCAGGGGCATGAACATGACTCACTGCAGCCTAGACTTCCAGGCTCAAGCAATCCTTCTACCTGGGCCTCCCTCCCCTAAATGTCTGAGTAAGAAATAAGCAAGCAATTTCTTACTCAACATTATTTAGCCTGTACATCTTAATGGAAGAAGTTCCACTTCTAACATCCACATTAAAGTGGTAGATTAAAGCACTGCCTATTTGATTCTCAGAATCTGAAACAAAACTGGAAGATTTCAAGCAGAAAAGCAATGAAGGTGTGCAATGCTGGAAAATTCACTATTAAAACAGTGAAACTGTCAGGGGAGGAAACAGGGAGAGCTGCCATCAAGACACTGTGCAAAGTTAGTCTTCACAACTGAAAGAAAGCTAGGACTAAGTTTATAAGATGTGAATTTCCAAAACTCTAACCTCAATATTTAAATGCAAATTGAAAGCAAACCTTCCGATAAATGTATTTTGGCCTTAAGTAGGAGTGAACTGCATAGATTTTAAAAATAAAGGAACATAAAAGAAAAAATCAGAACAGAGAGCACTTAACACTATGGAGAATGTTAAGAATGAACCAACATACATGGTAGCCCCAAAATTATTGTATAATGAAGTATTAAAAAAGGAAAACATACAAAGAAACAAAAAGCCAGTAGTAAAAAAAGGAAATATAAAAACATCCAGGAGTAAAATGAACACAAAGAATCAGAAAGTAAGTATATACAAAGGTAAACAAATCAGCTGTAGTCACATCAAGAACTGATGTGAAGGCTGAAGCTACTAGTAATAAAAAACACGACTATAAAAACTGTCTATAAAGATAAAACTGGCAATTCCGATGTATTTTAAGAAAGAGAGGCCTCATTATTAAGTATTTACAAAGCAATACTACGTTCTAGGCTTTAGAGATGTGAAAAATAAAACAGAGTACTTGACCTTCAGAATTCTAGTGGGGAAGGCAGACAATAAACAAAAATATAATGAAATTGTAGTAATATTATTATTAAAAGTGTGACAAAATGCAGGGTAAGGTGACAAGGTGACCAGAAAGTCTATTTAGATAGAGCCTGAGAAGACCTCTTTCATGTGGCTTTTGAACAGAAAGAGAACCAAATAAAATGAAGAGAAAGCCACAGGATTTCTGGGGAAAAGAACATTCTGGACTGAAGAAGAAGCATGCTTGCTGTGTTTAGGGAACAATGAGCCCCAGGTGGTTGGAGCAGCTTGAGCTAGGAAGAGTAGTAACAGTTGAGGAATCCATTTACGAAGGTCCCTGTAGGCCAAGGTAAATACCTAAGACTTCTCCGTGTGACAAGAATCTCTTAAAAAGCTCTGAGTATGGCCAGGCACAGAGGTTCATCCGACACTTTGGGAGGCCAAGGCAGGTGGATCACGAGGTCAGGAGATTGAGATCATCCTGGCTAACACAGTGTAGGGTATCTACTAAAAATACAAAACATTAGCCGGGCGTGGTGGCGCGTGCCTGTAGTGCCAGCTACTCCAGAGGCTGAGCCAGGAGAATCGCTTGAACCCAGTAGGAGGAGGATGCAGTGAGCCCAGATCACACCACTGCATTCCAGCCTGAGCGACAAAGCAAGACTCCATCTGGAAAAAAAAACAAAAAAAAAAAGCTCTAAGTAGTAGAGATACCTGGCCTAACTTAGATTACAAAAGGCTCGTCCAGACTGCCAGGTGAAGTACAAAGTTTAAGAGAGAAAACTGGGAGACCCTATTAGGGGGCTACTGCAGTATTGCAGAAAAGAGAATAGCAGCTTGGACCCAGGTGGCAGCAAGAGGAGGTGAATTTGGAGCCAGAGAGAACAATATGCTGATGTGACTATATGTCAGGTGTGAGGGAGAGTTGGGAGCCACAGCACTTTGTCAATTACAGTTTAGGCACTGGTTTCTGCTGTCAGTTGTGATTCTCTGTATTCACATTTTGTCTCCTCAATTTGGAAGACAGCAATTTGCCCTGTGATCTCGCTTCTCTGATAGATCCAAGAGGAGTTGTTGATTTTTTTCAGTTTGTTCAGTTTTTCCTTGTTGTTAGGACAGGGTGATAACTTCCAAGTTCCTTACGTGCTGGATTACAATGTAAAAGTCTACTGCTTTTTGTAATTTTCTTCATAAAACTTTTAAATATCTTCTGTTAGATTTATTGCAAGGTGCTCTGTAATTTCTTTCTTTTTTTTTTTTTTTTAGAGACAGGGTCTCACTCTGTCACCCAGGTTGGACTGCAGTGGTGTAATCACAGCTCACTGCTGCCTCAAACTCCTGGGCTCAAGAGATCTCGTCTCAGCCTCCTGAGTAGCTAGTACTACAGGTCTGTGCCTTGAAACCTGAATACTTTTTTTTTTATTTTTAGAGAGATAAAGTCTTGCTATGTTGCCCAGGCTGGTCTCAAACTCCTGACCTCATGGGATCCGCACTTCTTGGCCTCCCAAAGTGCTGAGACTATAGGTGTGAGCCACCACTCTGGGCCTTCAGAATATCTTACATACAAAGCTTAACGTAAGAGAATGGATAAAATGACTTATGAAAGATTGAATCGAAATGCACTAAGTCATATAACTAAGCAAAGCCAGGTAAATGGTTGACATATCTTTGACTTCCCCTCCCTCCCAGGGTCCTCGAAAGCACGATCAGTTAGAGAAAAATTAGAGAGCACTCAATGGACACCTCTTTCAGCCCCTATATTCGAATTATTTCTTACCTCATCCCTTTCTTATACTTTGTATGAACTTGGGTAACTCCTGGCCTAAAAATACTCTAGTTTTAGTGCTCCTATTCTGGGAAGTGTGTTATAAGTTATGTGCCTAAAAATAGTTTTATTAGCTAAAACAGCACAGTAACACTTGAAACAGAAATGGGACTAAGGTATACGTTAATAGTCAAATTCATATTCCTAGCATTATGAATCCATACTCTAAAAGGCTAAAATGCTATACTGCATCTTCAAAAATAACCTTTTTAGAGACTAAGAAAATGTTTGGGGTGCTGCATCTGAAAATTTTAATAACTTCTTCTATACCCATGACACTAAAATGCCGTATTTCTAGTTTCGAATAAACGTCGCCTAATCAAAGCCCAGCAATCCTTGATCTGCACTTTGGGCTAGAGCAGACACATTACAATAGCAACGGCTACCGGCTCAGGTGCAAAGCAGAAGCAGCAATGCAGGGACGCGGACTGAAGGTCATCGGCTCGCGAACACAGGACTGGGGAAGACCCGGGGAAGGCTCAGGGTGGCACGGTCGCGCGGCCGTGGGAGGCGGGCCGGTGGAGGACAGGGCGGGGCGGCCGCTCACTCACCTGGTTGGTGACCTGAAACGGAAGCAGAAACACAATTTAGGAAGACATCTTTCTTGTTCCAGAGCCTCGCTGCCCGCTCTCCTTCCAGGCTGGGACTCACCTCGGACTTAGCATCCAGCGGCGGCTCGCTGGACACCTCCATGGCCAGCACGTAAGAACAGCGCAGCAGACTCCAGCGAACGCTCCCCAGCCAGCGCTTCCGCTTCCACTTCCTGCCCCCTCGCGGCCTGGCGCACGCGGCGGGTGTAGCGGGGGAAGCTGAAAAAAAGCTTCTTATTATAGCTCAATTATTTCCTAATTAAACATTAGTTTTAAGGAGACACTGAGCTAAAAGAAAATAATTGTATAGGAAAAGCCAAAGGCTTGGGAGATACTTTGAAAAGAGAAGCACTTATTAAATTTAGGATGCCGCTTCCTCCCCCTAACACTGACACGTGGGCTCTTCCAGTCTGGAGCGGGGCGGGGCACGTCAGCTCCAGACTGGAAGAGCGCAACCAAATTCGGAAGCCACTGGACGACCACACCGCCCTGCCCATGGGAGTTTGTCCTGCGTGGGAGGCATGTGGGAGCTACAGTTACAGGGTGAGCTTCGGTCACTCGGAGTTACTTCGCTGGCCTAGCTGTGGGCGGGGGATGCTTTCCATTATCCCTGCTGTCCCTGTCCTACCTCAGCCCTCAGTCTGGCTGCGGTACCTTCCCATCTGGACTTCCCATCTCTTTCCTATTGACCTCAAATCCATCCTACACAAAGTATCCACAGTGATTTTTTTTCCCGCCAACTTTTTATTTTCAAAAATTATTTTTTTTTTCAGAAAAATTGCAAAAACAATTCAACGAACATCTATATATCCTTCTTCTAGATTGACCTACCATTCGCATTGTACACATTTGCTTTACCTCGGCTTGTGGTAAGGATGATACTTCACTCCTAAATGCTTGAGCATGTTATCTCCTAAGAGCTAGGCCATTCTTCTAAATAACCACAATACAACTACCACACTCGGGAAATTTAACATTGATAAAATACTATTATCTAATAAATAGGTCAAATTAAAATTTCCCCAGTTGTTTCAACAATATTCTTTAAAGCTATTCCCTACCGCATGCACAAACAGAATCTAATTAAGGGCCGCCTGGAATTTGATGATCATGTCTCTTTAGTCTCCTGTAATCTAGAACTGCACCAGTAAAGTGTTAGCAGGCCTGTGTTCCTCAGTGAAGGTTTCGGGGTGGTGGGGTTTGGAGCGTGAGACGAAAAGGGAGAGCTCTGCTTTCAGGCTCATTCGGGTTGTTGGCAGAGCTCAGTTCTGTGCAGTTTCCTTGCTGGCTTTTAGATGGGGATTCCCAGCTCCTAGAGGCCATCTGCATTCCTTGGCTCATGGCCTCTTCCTCCATCTTCAAAGCCGGGAAGGGCAGGTCAAGTCCTCCTCAAACTTTAAATCTCTCTGATCTCCCTTTCTGTATGATTTCTCCTGTTCCTGTTCCTTCTTTTGCCACATCTCTCTGATTATAACCTGAAAAAGTTCTCTGTTTCTATGGGCTGAAATCATTATTAGATCAGGTATAACCAAATAAGAATAACTTTTTTTTTTTTTAAACAGTCTCACTCTGTCACCCAGGCTGGAGTGCAGTGGCATGATCTCAGTTCACTGTAACCTCTGCCTCCCTGTTTCAAGCAGTTCTCCTGTCTCAGCCTCCTGAGTAGCTGGGATTACAGGCATGCATCACCATGCCCAGCTAATTTTTGTATTTTTGGTAGAGATGGGATCTCTCTATTTTGGCCAGGCTTATCTCAAACTCCTGTCCTCAAGTAATCTGCCCACCTCGGGCCTTGGCCTCCCAAAGTGCTGGGATTACAGGCGTGAGCCACCGTGCCTGGCCTCTTTCTATCTTAAGGTACATAAATTTTAATTATTTCAGATCAGTACCTAAATTAGTGTTTCAATGAATAATCAGGATGGAAATCTTTGGAGGGGGAAATTTTTAGAATAATGCTTACTTCAAATGCCCTCTTAGGATTGTTGGAGAATTACATTAGTTAATGCATGTTAAGCACCTAAAAATATCCCTGGCACGTAGTGCTCAGAAACTAGGCAAAAAAAAAAAAAAAAAGAAAAAGAAAAAAAAAAAAGCCCCTGATTCAAAGGTCATTGGACCTGATAAAATGTACTAATTAGCTTGGGAGGATGGTCCCTGAATGAATCAGATGATTTCTTCTCTATGAAAGTCTGATGAAAAGACAGAACACTGCTGTGCATCCAGCTGGTCAGTACATCCGTTCTATTTGCCAGGAAATCTTTTTCTTGAGCTCTTGGTGTCATCATGGTGAGGGGGTGAGGGGATGGTACACACACACACACACACACACACACACACGCCCCTTAACTTTGTAAAAATGTGTCAAAAAGGTGAAAAGATACATATTTTAAGAGGCCATTTTTGTTATTTCTTAGTATTTTTCATGCATTTGTTTAAAAACTGTTTACTCTTGTTCTAATTCAACATGAGTGCACTTCAAAAACCTATTGATCTGCTTTGGGAGAGTATAATGTCATTACCATTTAGGGTAATTTCTGCCGATTGTTACTCCAGCAACACATGTGATAAACTATTTATGTTTCAGATCTCCATCTTACAAGAGATCAGAACTTACCCAGACTTTGCACTTGGAAAATACAGATGTTATGAATACAGTCAAAAAATGCTAACGTTAAAAATGCATGAGTATAATTTTGTTTTATTTATTTTTACATAATGATGTATAAGTATAACATATCAGAACATGGAGCTCTTACAATAAGCCTAGTACTATCACATGCATAGGAAGAAATCCATAGAACTATATCATAAACTCTGATCTCATGAGCATTATGGTGTAACGTAGAAAATGAAATTGATACTCATGAAGCAGGCACCCCTTCAATGTAAGTATTTATTTTAAGGCTTTTTGTGCCAAGTGATATGCAGTTGTTCCTCAGTATATTCAGGAGATCGGTTCCAGGACCAATTAAGGCAGATGACAGTGCACCCAAATCTGCATCTACTCCAGTCCTGTTGCCTGTCCTGCCAAACTTGAGTAGAGGAGAAGTCTGCTTCCTTGTTTGTGGGTTTAGCATCTTGGGAGTATACCAGCTTTGATCTGAGATTGGTTTTAAAAAAAATCTCACCAGCCCACTTCAAACCCATGTTGTTCAAGGGTCAACTGAAATTGGAGCTTGAGGTAGCCTAGGCAAAGTAGCAGAAATTACTGTCTCACAGAGGCAGCTTCTGAAATGTAGCAGGGAAGCCAGCTGCAGGGTCAACAGAATTGTTAGATTTAAATAGCAAAAGTGCCCATCTCCACTTCTCAGTTGTGGCCTGGCCTTCTGCTTGTCTGTTGGCTGCGTTCTCTTCAGCTTCTCCATACGTTGTTGGAGAGTGGTGTATATATATATAGAAATATGACCACCAACATCTCTGGTTTCACAGCCTTATGACTCATGATCCAGGAGAAAGAGGAAGCTGCCCATCCATCTCCATTCTCAGAGAAGGACTCTAGTTGATCTGCTTGGACCATTACTGGGTCTGGAGTGATGTATTACTATTTTTGCCCATGCTGCCTTCTGTGTCCGTAATGGGTAGAGTTCTGTGATTGGTAGTGTCACTGGAAGCAAAAGGGGTGAAAAGATGTGCTCTATAGGAAATAGAGGTGAGAACGATGCAATAAAACTTGGATGAAAATATGCTAGGGAAACAAAATGAATGTCCACTCAACATATTTGCTATACTGTATTATACTGCACTATCCTGTGTAAGACATGGATGTGGTAGGCAGAATAATGGCCCCCAAATATGTTAATTTCTAATTCCCAGAATTTATGGATATATTATATTGCATGTTTAAATAGCAAACAGAGGCTCTCTAAAAGCATATATTTGGGGGGTGGGGAGGGAGTTGAGGGTGGAAAGGGATAAAATGGGGAGAAATGCCAGATATAGTATGCACCTAAAGTAAAATAAATTTTAAAAAATAATAAAATATTTATTCACTCATAGGGCATCGCAGTGGAAATATGTATGCCATAGTAAACTATGTGCATATTCAGAAAGGTAAAGGAAGACAAAGGTTTCTAATGGAAAAATGAGAAGGATTACATAATTGGTTTGTGATAATGATCCTTGCCAGCAAGTATTAATAACAAGGGTGATGCCAGTCGGAGTCTGGACAGGCAGTTGCTGGGCAGATGGCCTTGCAAAAGTATTTTTTGTGTAAGGATGCAATGGCCTTTGTGCAAGGTTGTGGTTTTGGCAGAGTCTTTTGTGGTGGTTTTTGTTATCAAGCATTTATGCATGAAAGCTCTCTCATGGCCTTCCCAGCTCTATTTGTCAAGGTTTCTTTTTTTTCTTCTTCTTCTTCTTTTTTTTTTGAGACAGTTTCACTCTTACTGCCCAGGCTGGAGTACAATGGCATGGTCTCGGCCCACTGCAACCTCTGCCTCCCAGGTTTAAGCGATTCGCCTGCCTTAGCCTCTCAAGTATCTGGGATTACAGGCATGTGCCACCACACCTGGCTAACTTTGTATTTTTAGTAGAGACGGAGTTTCATCATGTTGGTCAGTCTGGTCTTGAACTCCAGACCTCAGGTAGTCTGTCTGCCCTGGCTTCCCAAAGTGCTGGGATTACAGGTGTGAGCGACTGCACTGGCCCCCTTTTTTTTCTTTTTAACACATGTGACTCCATTATGGTTCTTACAACTTTCACAGTTACATAAAAAGGAGGAATTAAGGTTGCTAATTAGCTGACCTTAAAAGGAGGAGAGTTTCTTGGATTACTCAGATGAGTCCAATGTATTCACAGGGTCCTTAAAGATGGAAGACAAAGGCAGAGGAGTTAGAGTCAGAGAGAGAGAGTGTGTTAGAGTGATAGATTCCACGTGAGAAAGACTCAGTCAGCCTTTGCTGGTTTTGAAGACAGAAGGAGGCCAAGAGCCAAAGAAGGAAGGCTACTCCTAGAAGCTAGAATGGGCACACCAGCAAAGACGTGGAATCAACCTAGATGCCATCAGTGGTGGACCTGGATAAAGAAAATGTACATGTATACCATGGAATACTATGCAGCCATAAAAGAGAACAAAATCACGTCCTTTGCAGCAACATGGATGGAACTGAAGGCTGTTATCCTAAGCAAATTCATGCAGAAACAGAAAAACAAATACATATTCTCACTTATAAGTGGGAGCTAAACACTGAGTATACATGAACACAAAGAAGGGAACACACAGTGGGGCCTACTTGAGGGTAGAGAGTGGGAGGAACCTGAGGATTGAAAACCTACCTGTCGGGCACTATGCTCATTACCTGGGTGATGAAATACTCTGTCTGCTGAGCTCCCTCAACACACAATTTATCCATGTAACAGAGCTGTCTTGAACCTAACATAAGTTGGAAAGAAAAAAAAAAAAGCTGAAATAGGAAAGAAAATGGATTCTCCCTTTATATCTTCCAATAATTTCCAGATGGAACACAGCTCTGCCAGCACTGTTTTAGCCCAGTGAGCCCCATTTCAGACTTCTGAACTTCAGATCCTAAGATACAAATTTGTGGTTTTTTGTTTTTGTTTTTGTCTGTTTTTTGAGACGCAGTCTAGCTTTGTCACCCAGGCTGGAGTGCAGTGGCGTGGTCTCAGCTCACTGCAAGTTCCACCTCCCGGGTTCAAGCGATTCTCCTGTCTCAGCCTCCCAAATAGTTGGGATTACAGGCAGCTGCCACCATGCCCAGTTAATTTTCATATTTTTATTAGAGACGGGGTTTCACCACGTTGGTTGGCCAGGCCGATCTCGAACTGCCAACCTCGTGATTCGCCCGCCTTGGCCTCCCAAAGTGTTGGGATTATAGGCATGAGACAATGCACCTGGCCACATTATCTCCATTTTAAAGGTGAGAAAACTGAAGTTCAGGAATGATAAGCAACATCACTTAGCTAATAAAACTGTCTAATATTAATTTACATCTGAAATCTAATTTCGGAGAGCTCTGGAGAGATTCCAAACTCCCAGTGTATCTGCTGAAATGTTCTTCAGCTACTTTCTGCTAATTGACTGTTTTATTTGTACTCCAGGCTATTCAAGATGAGTGATTCTGTGTGTGTTGTGGTGGTGGTGGGGTGGGGTAATCAATGAGCAGCATCAGTTAGATGCAGAACCAGGAATAAGCATGATCACTAATTCTAGAATCATGGAAGTTTCAGAGCTTAAAGTAGGGCTTAAAATTTTTAGCCTTTGGGCCAAATTTGGCCTACACACATGATTGAAAAACGAAACAAAAAACCATCTATATCAGAAACTCTGAATGAGAATGCGTTTAGAAAAGTTTGATGCCTTCCAGCTGTCACAGTCTTCACATCACTCTTTCATTTCACCTGCCTACTTCACACATTGGAAACCTTTAAGACATAGTTTTCAACCTTCAGCTTAAAGGTTGAAAAATCTTGTGTTTAAAAAAAATGAGAGCAGCCAGGTGCGGTGTTTCACACCTGTAATCCCAGCACTTTGGGAGGCCAAATCAGGTGGATCACTTGAGATCAGGAGTTCAAGACCAGCCTGGTCAACATGGTGAAACCCCGTCTCTACTAAAAATACAAAAATTAGCCAGGTGTGGTGGCGCACGCCTGTGATCCCAGCTAATCCGGAGGCTGAAGCAGAATTGCTTGAACCCAGGAGGCGGAGGTTGCAGTGAGCCGAGAGCATGCCACTGCACTCCAGCCTAGGTGACAGAGCGAGACTTTGTCTCAGAAATAAAATACAAAAAATTAGCCAGGCATGGTGGTGTACACCTGTAGTCCCAGCTCTTTGGGAGGCTGAGGCACTAGAATCGCTTGAACCCAGGAGGTAGAAGTTGCTGCGAGCCAAGATTGCCCCACTATGCTCTAGCCTGGGCGACTGAGCGAGACTGTCTCCAAAAAAAAAAAAAAAAAAAAGACCTAAGTAGGTTAAGTGCCTGGTTTAGAGAAACATAGCTAGACTTCTGATCAAGTGTAGAGAATGAGTTCATTCTAAGGATAGACAAGGCCAAATTATGTAAGGCTTTGGTACATTTTCAAGCACTGCCACCAGGCCATGTTTAGGAATGATAGTTTGGCAATACAACGACGTACACTCAAGGCAGAGACAGGGTATAAACCCATGCAGCAGGAAGAAAGCTGGACATACTGCTATTAAGATAATATAAGATAGTGAGTAGTCAAGGTGAAGTGCCATGAATGAGTTACAGTATACAGAGAGACTGACCTCCCCCAGCCCCCACAGCCCTAGGGGCAGCTAGGTGGGGTCTGAACCTGAAAGATTTCCCTGGGCTGGTTACAACTGTGATGACAAACTGAAGTCAGGTGTTGTACAAATAGCAAATTTCATCAGTTCTTAGACATGTATCTCTTTATATTTAACATCAGGAATTATAGTGAACATTACATCAGATGGCTTCTTAGAGTGACAGTTAATCAGGGCAGCAGCTGTGACTCAATTGTTTTGGCAGGTGCATGCATGAACTTCTTCATAGCTCTTCTACACTTCTATAGAGTTATGAGTATTGTTTGCTGTATACTTACTATGTTTAATTGCCATTTATAGCACAATAGGGTGACTAGAGTCAATAATAACTTAATTATACATTTTTAAAATAACTTAAGGAGTGTAATTGGATTGTTTGTAACTCAAAGGAGAAATGCTTGAGGGGATAGATACTCCATTCTCCCTGATGTGTTTATTTCACTCTGTATGCCTGTATCAAAGCATCTCATGTACCCCATCAATATATATACCTACTAAGTACTCACAAAAATTAAAAAATAAAAATTTAAAACATCGACATTAAAATGTCTTTTAAAAGACTATGCTGTGATTTGGCTTAACAAAAGTTTACTGGGTATGGAAATAAGCATGAAAACAGAACAGCAGTTTGCAAGCATGTAGTGGTGAGGCAAATATGGATTATTGGAGGAGCAGTCACAATTTCATGTATTCTTGCAAAGCAACCAAGTAATTTACAATTCCTTAAAAAGGTGGATAACTTTGAGTAAATAAGCTACTCAAATTGTTTACTTCAGTTTAAGGTTGAAGAAACCACCAGATCCCTCAGACTATAAGGAAAAAATGTGTAAGAATGAGAGAACAGTTTTTGAGTCACAAGTACTCTTGTTAAGGCATCGCACATTAATTTGTCAAAGACTTCCTGCTGTCTTTGAATAGAAGCTATTAAATTTCCAAAGATGTATGATTCAGCAGTTGCTGCAAAATGTAACTATACGTTTAGTCAAGTAGGAAATGGCAATAAACCTTTATATTCTTTGACAACCATCAACATTATACTGTCAATGCTAAAGACACCAAAAGTGTGTGGATTTATGTAAATAAGTGGCATGACACTATGACTCTGTGCATAGGCATGCCGCTATATTTAATTGAAAACTGTAAAATATTTAATAAAATCTCCTGTGATAATACTGTGCATACTCACAAGAAGGGGATGTGCAGTGCTTTCATTGATGATCTATAAAGTTGCCGTGGGCACTGAGTTAGCAAATACTAAATCATTGCTTCTAGGGGAAATACAGGTTAGGTTCCTATGAGTGTGTGGTCACAGTATTTTCATTAGCTGATCAACATATAACCTTGTTTTATGTGCATTTCTGTTTAAAAACACCTTATTTAATATATATTGTGGATTCATTAGCATTGAACTGCAGCCAACTGCACTGTAACTGAAAACCTGAATAAACCTTATCTAATATGCGTATTTTCTCTGTAAAGTACGTGAAAGCCTTCTTGGGCTTGGAATCACTAAATAGCAATTGAGCACTGTGCTCGAGGGCCATGTTAAACATTGAATTCACTGACAAAAAGCTCAAAAATGGGAAAACTAGCATTAAATAGACCATTAAGAGGACACTTGTTTCCAGTATAAGAGCTGAAAGAAGAAGGTAGAGTATCATCTTGCTCAATCTTGGCTGGGAACTAAAATGTTTTGCCACCCTGTGAATATTTGTGAATGACCATCAGAACTCTGTGAGTATAGATTTGGGAATCACAAATAAATTTTAGCATGTAGGCAGGTTTAAAATGCAAAACCCATAAATAACAAAGATGGACAGAACTTTGCAAAACTTCAAAGTCATATGTGGGTAAAGGGAAGATTAAAAAATTGGAACCAATGATGCCAAATCTTGAGCTCCATCTCAGACTTACTCAGTCTCGACCTGCATTTCCTATTCCCCAAGTGTTTGTATGCACATCTGAGACACACTGCCCTTGATACCATGATAGGCACATCTGTACCAGACAGTGAAAGTTAAACTGTATAAGCCGTATAAACCAGATGGTGGAAGTTAAATTTTACAGTTTAACTCTACAAATTGGAGACCTACATTTGTAAAGTGTTTTTGGTGGTGGTCTAAAGGTCTGGGGTGTGCTAGGGCAACCTCTGTAAGGTGAAAGACAATGTATTGCATCTTACAATTCCTATTAATAGCAAAGGGCAGAGCTCCTCGTGGATCTCTCTGTCTTTTAGAGATAGACTATTCACTTGGGAATACAGATTCAAAACATTTATTGGGTGGTATGGAAAGCTGTCAATTTGAGTGGATCCCTAGCAAGTGAGTGCTCTGCAGCAAGTCCCTGCTGGGATGCAAACTGTCTTGCTGTCTGGCCTTGTGTCTCAGCAGATCCAATGCTGCTAGAGTCCCTGACAGATAAAGATACTGTGTGAAGTCTCAAGCCCCTAACAGGTGAATCACAGTGCAGAGCCTCAGGGATCTGGAGCAAGGCCTCCTTTCACAGTAAGTAATTTGAAAAGCAGCCACTGGCATGCACTGTGCCCAGCAGAGACTAAGAGTCTGGCCATGTAACTCTAGTGATAACGCAACTAAGCCCATCACAAGCTGGACCCTGCCAGTTTTGCCAAGCCAAAGTGTTAGATGATCATAGCAGCAATCCATTAGACAGATAACAACGAAGAGGAGTTAGGATAATGAAATGCCTCTGAGGTCAAAGAACAGTGGCCAGAAGAACATGGGTGGGAGAGTTGGAAGTTTCCCAAGAAAGCAAAGCTCAGCATAATAGTACTATCTTTTTCTGATTCCCGAACTGCTCTCTCCCTGAATTTCCTCTATTAGGTGCAGAATAGTAATATGCACTCTTCCCCAGGTCAAATTTATGGAGTCATCATTGATAACTTCTGTTCATCAAAGAGATCATCCCTTAAAACAGTATCTCTTTAATCTGTGCCTTTCTCCGTGGCTACTGTCTTAATTGTTTTCAGCATTTTTTTCTTACACATTTTCCACGTTATTGACAAGGGGTGTTTCTGCATATCTGATCATCCCATTTATTCTTTAAATGTTTAGTGAGCATTTTCTGTGTATCAGACACTGGGTTAGGCCCTGGATAAATAATATGAAGAAGAAAAAAGAGACATTGCTGCTGGCCTCCTGGAATTTACAGTTTGGTGAAAAAGACACACAACACATCCTGCTTAAGATCATTCAGGGTTCCTTGCTGTTTCAGGAAGCCCAGATGTCTTGACTGGGTTTCCTCTGCTTACCTCTCCAGCATCACCTCTAATCAGCGCCCTTTACTCTACAGCTACAATGCATTTTCCCTGCTTTACAGCACCCTCCTCTCTGCCTGGGTAAAGTCTACCAACTTTTAAGGGTTCAGTCCAGGAATCCAGTTTCTCAGGAACACTTCCACACCTCATGCCATCACTACCATGTGGGTACCACGCTTTTTATCCTGATTCTCTGTTGTCTTGTCCACTGCTAATACTGCACAGTGAACTCAACTTTGTGTCCGCAACACTTAGTACAGTGATTTATAGTACTCGACATTTTTTGTCAAATGGAATCGGATATATAGAAATACCGCCTGCCTCCCGCAAGAGCAGACAAGGCCAGCCCATCACTCCTGCACCCCGACAAAGGAACAACAGCTGCACGGCCTCCACCGGCCTTGCTGCCTGGCAAAGGGTAGCCACGGGGCGTGTGTCTCAGAATAGAACTCCGCGGCGCGCCTCCTAGCGCCGTCTGTTGACACTGCAAGAATGCGAGGGGGCTGGTGAGCACGCGGTCCCAGACCAGCGCCCGGCGCATGCGTAGAACGTGAGCGCTCGTCCCGGCCCGGCTCGGAAGAGTCCAAGCGTGAGGGGAGAGGACTGTGGATTTAGATACTCTTTTCCTCCCGAAATAGGAACTTGGCTCTTATTTTTTTCCTACTCAACAGCATCTCAATTTGAAATATGACACTTGACCTAAGGCCCTGCAGGGAGCGGTTAAGAGGGTGAGAGGCTCGTCAAACTCTTTTTGGTGCTTAGGCGCCCTCCTCGGGGCGGTGGGTTGGGCGGGCCCAGGTCAAGGCGCGCGTGGGCGGAAGCGGCGGCGGCGGCGGCGGCGGCTGTCAGAGCTGGAGGGGCCGGGCACCGCGGCCATGGAGGGACAGCGCTGGCTGCCGCTGGAGGCCAATCCCGAGGTGGGCGCGCTTTGGGACAGCCCTGGGGCCCTGGGCAGGCGCAGAGGGAGCCGGGTTGCTGCCGCGAGTCCATGGTAGTTTGTCTCTAAAGCGTGTTCTCTGTTTCGTTTTCAGGTCACCAACCAGGTGAGTGAGGTGTCTGCCGCCCGGGACCTCGGAGTCCTTTCTGTCTGCTCGGTCCGCTTCCCTGCTGGACTCCACCTCCACGCTTCCAACGATTCTGGGGTTTAATTTCTTGAGGGCCCCTCTCGTTCGGCTTTACGCGGGTCCACCTTTTTCAGAAAGGGCCGTCTCCCTGCCACCTGGCTCCTGAAGATGCTCCCAGCTGGGAGCGTCTCAGCCTCTCCTCTGGTTCTATTCCCCAGCCACGCGTATCCTGGGGACTCCGGGTCTGAGGTTTGGAGAGACTCTTACCCTGTATTCCTATTCCTCTTCCGTCTTCGTTTTACCTCCTGTTAGTGCCGATTCCATAATTTTTCTACTGGTGTACCTTCTGGATGACTAATTAGCCCACACTTCCTGACTCCAAGCTTTGTAAACTCGCCCACCCAGTCCTTGTAATTTCATCTACCGCCTGCACTATGAAATCATCTTCAATCATCTCTTGCCCCACCAAGTCCCTTTTCTTCCCCGCCACGCCCCCTTTATCTTTCAGTCTTTTAAAGATGGACACTTAGTTGCTGTTATATCAAAGAAAGCTCACTTTAGTAGTTCCCAGGCCATTCTTTGCCATCTACAGCGATTGAAGTTCCTTTTGGGTGTTGAAGGTCAGAGGTCAGAGGTCGGGGAGGGGCGAGGGAACATCACCCAGCCATTCAAAAGAACAGTAAGTGCTACCAGGTATAAACTTTTGATCTGCTCAGGTGTGCCTTATCTTACCCTGTTTTGTTTTGTTTTTTTAATTCTCAACAGCTCATTTACTTTTTACTGCTCTCCAAGTTTATCATACTCGCCTTATCTCCATCATCTTCCTTCTCATCACTGAGAAACAATTCGCCGTGTTCTTAAAAAACTTGGTTTTTGGTTTCAAAGCTTGTGGCAAATTCCCTAGACAGAGAGACATCTTGTCTTGGTCTCTATCTTAGGGAGGAAGCATTTGCTCTTTCTTCATTAAGTATGTTTAGGTTTTTGGTAGATGTTTTTCAAATCAGGCTGAGTTTCTCTTTCCCCCTACGGGGAACTGATTCTTATGAATCAGTGTTGAATTTTTGCAAATGATTTTTCTGCATCTTTTGAGACATGATCATTTAAGGAAGAAATAATGCCAATTCTACATAAACATGAAAGATGGGAGTTGGCTGGGTGTGGTGGCTCACGCCTGTAATCTCAGCACTTTGGAAGGCCGAGGTGGTCAAATCATCTCGGGAGTTCGAGACCAGCCTGACCAGTGAAACCCCGTCTCTACTAAAAATACAAAAATTACCCGGGCGTGGTGCCGCGCGCCTGTAATCCCAGCTACTTGGGAGGCTGAGGCGGAAGAGTTGTTTTAACCCGGGAGGCAGAGGTTGTAGTGAGCCGAGATTGCGCAGCCTGGGTGGCAGAGCAAGACTCTGTCTCAAAAAAAAAAAAAAGAGGGGAGAACACTTCCGAACTCATGCTAGCATTACCCTGACACCAAACTAGACAATTCATAATAAGAAAATCTGCAGTCCGCGTGTGGTGGTACGTGCCTGTAATCCCAGCTACGCGGGAGGCTGAGGCAGGAGAATCACTTGAACCCTGGAGGCAGAGGTTGCAGTGAGCCAAGATTGTGCCATTGCACTCCAGCCTGGGCAACAGGGCGAGACTCTGTCTCAAAAAAAAGAAAAAGAAAAAGTGCAGATCACTATCCTGTATGAACATGGATGTAAGAAATCCTCTACAAACTATTAGCAAATAAAATCCAGCAATAAAGATATAAAAAGAGTAACATATGACCAAAAGCAGTTTATCCTGGTGCTGCAAAGTGGGTTCACCATTACAAAATCAATGTAATTAGCCATGTCAGTAGACTAAAAAATGAGACTTTTTAGATGATAATTGTTTTAACAAACTGTAAGCTTGTGTAAGTGGGAACCTACGTGCTGTGCTTCAACTGCTAGTGGACCTTGTTCCTAGGGTGTCTTGAAAAATTATCAAACACATTAGCATTTTGGGGGCACCTTTTTAAATACCAGTAATCTGAACAGGAGCTGGTGACACTTTGGTGATTAATAAGAAAAAGACCATAGTGCTCTGATAGAGACCATCGGGGAAAATTTAATAAGTGGAATAGTGACAGAAGACCTTTCTGAGATGATATAAACAGAGAATGTTATTTAACATGTGATTGCACACTATATCGGCATGTTTTAACATGATTTAGCTTGTTTTAAATTTATTTTTTAAAGAAATGTGCTTTTAGTTGGAGTATGGGCAAGTATGTAAGAAGTGGTTAGTTTTAACTAAAAATTTTGTGGTTTCTTTATTCTCTATGTTTTAGCGGCAGAACCAAGACGAGGAAATGAATAGAAATGTATTTAACTGACTTAGAATTTGGAGAATAACCAAACCCTAACCATCCACCCTCTTATTTCCTCAACCAAATGGAATGGTAGGATCTTGAACTCACTCTGTTACCATCTGGTAATTGCATGTGTTGTTGTTATAATCAGTGTGAGCAAATACTGCTTTAGGTTCTGATGATGCCTAGTGATGTATAAGAATGGCCATCACGTGTGTACTCTATGCAGATGAGTATTGTTAGACATTAGCTGGTAACCATGTGTCTCAGCAGATGTGGTAGACAGTGATTTCTCTTGTTGGTTGGAATGCTGTCAGCCCCTTTTAAGGATGCTGTGTCATGCTACAGGTAGGACTTAATCAGAATAAAATGAGTTAAGTGATCAAAAAACTTATTTAAACATTTTAAGCTCTACTTTATTTACCTATGCATATGAAGGGGTAAATGCAGCTTGCAACCGATAGAAAGTTACAGATAATTGAACATCATGAATTATAACGTTTTTTAGAAGTATAGAATGTGGTCTAGGTAAATCATTATTATTTATGACTGTACTAAATCTTTATTGTGATTTTTTTTGTGATTTGAGTACAGTACAACCATATTATATGTATTTTACACATTGTTGTGTTTTAGAACTAATGATTTTTTTAATATGGATCTCTCTCCCCCAAGGATTATTCCTACTTGTGATTTTATTGAGGAGGCAAAATATTTTCTAGCATAATATCAAAAGGGAAATAAATTTACTACAGCATAACTATTCTATTTAGCCTCTATGCTTAGAGTTAGAACAAGAATTACAGGTCATCTGCTGGCTTATTGCCATAAGTACTCACAAAAAATAAATCATATAAATTCTCATAATAAGATTTCTCTAATTAGTAGATACCATTTTAGGAAAAAAACCTTTGTTATCCTGTCCTCCTTGAGCTGCTGCCTTATCTGTTTTCCTCCTTTGTAAACTTCCCACAAGGAATTGTTCATATCTGCTGCCACTGCTATTTCATTTCGCATTCTTTTCTGTATTTGTTCCTATGTAGCTTGCTTCTTTGTCTACCATTTCATAGTAACTAACTTTTGTCGGGTTTACTAATGATTGTCAGTTTGCCAGATCCAGTGGTCACTTTTCTGTCACCATATTTCTTGGCCTTTCAGGAGCATTTGATAGAATAGCCCACTCTATCCTTATTGAAACATCTTTTCTTGGTTTCTGGGATAATTCTGATTGTCTTCTATTTTCCTAAGTGCTTCCAAGAGTCTCTTGCTAGGTCATCTCCCTTCCAACTTTTAAGGAGCTCCTCAACTGCTTCATCCTAGATGTGTTTTCTTGCCCCAATAATGTTTTCTGTTGTATAGCTCTAATACCATCTGTTGTCACATAGATGACCCCATATCCCTCTACACCCTGACATTGCCACCAAATTGGAAATCTGTATATTCAGCTCTCTTTGGTGTCTCCATCTGGATGTCTTATAGTTACCTTAAACTTAATATGGCCAAAAAAGAAATGGATTTTCATCTTTCCATCTCTGCTCTAAACCCATTTCTTCCCCAGTCTTCCAAGGGCATAGCCATCCATCCAGTGTTCAAGGTGACAAGTTGATGCCATTGAGTCTTCTTTCAGATTGCCATTCTGGGGAGGCCGTGGTGTCTTGATTTTTGGATTGTAATCTCTGCTTTGCTATCTACCAGCTTTGAGACCATGGGCAGTTATCTAACCTCTTTATGCTTTAGTTTCTTAATTTCTTACTTTCTTTTTTCTTTTTCTTTTTCTTGTTTTTTTGAGACAGAGTTTCGCTCTTGTTACCCAGGCTGGAGTGCAATGGCATGATCTCGGCTCACCGCAACCTCCGCCTCCTGGGTTCAGGCAATTCTCCTGCCTCAGCCTCCTGAATAGCTGGGATTACAGGCATGTACCACCATGCCCAGTTAATTTTTTGTATTTTTAGTAGAGACGGGGTTTCACCACGTTGACCAGGATGGTCTCGATCTCTTGACCTCGTGATCCACCCGCCTTGGCCTCCCAAAGTGCTGGGATTACAGGCTTGAGCCACCGCGCCCGGCCCTTTTTTTCTTTTTTTTAAAGACAGGATCTTGTTCTATCTCCTAGGCAGGTTGGAGTACAGTGGCACAATCATAGCTCACTCTAACCTTGGAATTCCTGGGCTTAAGCAATCCTCCCACCTCAGCCTCCCAATTAGGTAGGACTATAAGCTTGCACCACCACACCCGGCTAATTTTTGCATTTTTTTGTAGAGACAAGATGGTTTTACTCTGTTTCCCAGGCTGGTCTCAAATGCCTGGCCTCAAGCAATTAGTTCCTTCATTTCTTATAGTCTCCTCTAATCTTGTAAGATCACTGTAAGGATCAAACAAATTACTACATGGAAAATATGTAGAACAGTGTCTTGAACAAAGCATTTTCTCCCTGAATGTCAGCTATTTTTTAATATTCTGTTTCTCAGTCCTCAGATCTAATTGATCTGCACCTCTTACAGACTCTTCTTACAAAGGCTATTCCAAATACGGCTATTCTATTTCAGCTGTCACAGTGCAAGCCAGCATCATCCTTAGCTTGGACAACTGTAGTAGCCTCCTAACTAGTTGTTCTGCTTCTCCTTTTGCCTCCCTAAAATCTGATTTCCATTTACACCCAAAGTGGCCTTAAAAAAATGTGAATCACATCTTATGACTTCCTGCTTATGATACTCTACTGGTCTTCCAATGCTTGTCCGTAGAATAGGTTTACTTCAAACTTCTTTTCTGTTTTTTTAAACTTTTAGCTTCAGGGGGACATGTGCAGATTTATTATATAGGTAGACTCATGTCACAGGGATTTGTTGTACAGATTATTTTGTCACCCAGGTGCTAAACCTAGTACCTAATAGTTATTTTTTCTGATCCTCTCCCCAGCTTCCACCCTCAAGTAGGCTCCAGTGTCTTTTCCCCTCTTTGTGTCCATGTATTCTCGTCATTTAGCTCCCACTTATGAGTGTGAACATACGGTGTTTGGTTTTCTGTTCTTGCGTTAGTTTGCTGAGGATAATGGCCTCCAGCTCCACTTCAAGCTTCTACCGTGGCTGAATGAGGCGGTACTTCCTGCCTCTGTCCCACTCATGCTGTGCTGCAGTTCTTTGAATGTAGAGTCTGTTCCTGCTTCAGGGTCTTTACACTTGCTCATCCTTTGCTTGAGTTGCCACTCCCGGTTGTTTCATGGTAGGTTCTTCTCATCTGTGGCTCAAGTTCAAGTCATCGCATCAGTGAGTCTTTGAGTACACAGCTAATTGTACTGACATCCTCTCTTATTTTCTTCATAGTGCTTCCCACCTTGTGAAATTATCTTGTTTATGTGTTCACTTGTTTCTCTGTGTATCTTACCACTAGAATGTAAGTTTTGTGAGAGCAGGGATGTATCTAAAGTATGAAAATGGTGCTTGGCTCATAGGGGGCCATCATCTGACAAATATGTAGTTGTCAGATGAAAGAATGAATGGATCTTATGAAGCTGCTTTCCTGCTCCAGAAGATCTCCCAACATGATCTTTAATGTGGTCATGAATCCTTTGCCTAGTTCAATGAGCAACATGCTATCTCTTAAAGTGGTTTACTTTTTTTATTATAGTAGTGAGAATAATATATAAGTAGAAGAATTATATATTTTATTGAAACAAAATCTGCTTTTCTGTAATTTTCTCCAGTTGTCTATCATTCTTCCCATTGAAACCATACAGAGTAAATCTAATTGCTCATTAAAAACCTTTTTCAATTAAAAACATTTTTTTCTTTTTGAGATGAAGGTCTCACTGTGTTGCCCAGGCTGGCCTCCAGCTCCTGGGGTCAAACAGTTCTGCCACCTCAGCCTCCTGAGTGGGTGGGACTACAGGCATGTGCCTGGCTCCTAATTGTTCTTTTATGATATTACTAAAACTATCTAGGGATAGGATTCATAGTAATTTTAAGTCCTCTCTGAACATGCTTAGAAACTTCAGCTGTGGTGTCTTCCAGAACCTTATCATTCTGTTCACCTGCCTTTGGGCGTCCTTTTCTTTATCATTGACTTTCATAAAATATACCTCCTATAGCATATTTTCTGTTGAATAATCCCTGTTGAGTACAGTGGGCTATTAACATGATCTGAAATGATCCTTTTAAAGCGGACTGACATTATATCACTTTTGTTGACAATTTTGTAGTTAGTCCATATTGAGCCTGCAGTGAAGTAAACCTCATTTTTTTCTTAATCTGCACATAAAATGTTTTCAGTGTTTCCTTATTATGTACTTTAATAATTTCATTAAAATTTTTTTTATTCTGTCTCTATTAAAATCTATTTTTACTAGTTTCTACACTGCCATTTTCTCATTTAACTAATAGTTATTCTCCTAGTTCTGCATTTGTCAGTTAATACTAGTATACTGTTACTGGTGGTACTACCATGCAATTACTAGGTAAGTAATAATTTTACATCGTAATTCAAATCACTAATAAATTAGTAACAAAGCAGAATCTCTGGCTGCCTTGAGCAGACCATTAAAGACCAGAGGAAGTGGCTTTAAGAACAAATTTGAAAGGAAAGTGAATTTTATCTATTTTTTACAAAATACATAAAATCAGAGTTTTTGTATTTGTCACCTAAAGAATGAGGAAGAATTTGTTGTAATTTAGGGACAGGAATAAGCAAGTTTTTTTTTGTTTTTGTTGTTGTTTTTTTTTGAGATGGAGTCTTGCTCTGTTGCCCAGGCTGGAGTGCAGTGGTATGATCTCCGCTCACTGCAACCTCCACCTCCCACATTCAAGCAATCTTCCTGCCTCACCCCCCCAGTAGCTGGGATTACAGGCAGGTACCACCATGCCTGGCTAATTTTTGTATTTTTAGTGGAGATAGGGTTTCGCTATGTTGGCCAGGCTGGTCTTGAACTCCTGACCTCAGGTGATCCACCTGCCTCGGCCTCCCAAAGTGCTGGAATTATAGGTATGAGCTACTGCGCCCAGCTGATGAACAGTTTTTTAAGACAGAGGAGTCTAGTTTGTATGCAAAAATCTGGAGGGAAGCGATGGTTATTGACACTTTGAAAACTCTCAGGAGTTCATTTGGCAAAGTTAGAGAATAAAATACTGGTAAGATACTCTGGACAGAGAAAAATGAAGCTGGAAAAGTAAATCGGTGCCAGAGTATTACAGCCTAGTTTTGGCAGTGTGATCTTCAAAACTCACTTAACCTCCTTCACATCGTTTTCTTATTTGTTGGTAAAAGGATACACTGGGTTGAGTGCAGTGGTTCACACCTAATGAGCACTTTGAGAGGCTGAGGCCAGAGAATTGCTTGAATGTAGGAGTTTGAGACCAGCTTGAGCAACATAGTGAGAAGTCTCTACTAAAAAATAAAAAAAATTAGCTGGCTGTGATGATGCATGCCTGTAGTCTCAGCTACCTGGGAGGCTGAGGCAGGACGATCCCGTTAGCCTCAGGAGTTCGAGGTTGCAGTGAGCTGTGATCGTGCCACTGCACTCCAGCCTGGCCAGTGGAGCAAGACCCTGTCTGGAAAAAAAAAAAGAGCATAAAATGAAACCTGCCTTGCCATGGCAGTAGAGGGAAAGTGGATCATTCCTAGCTCCTCACATACAAGGATCCAAAAACATATTTACAAGTAATTTTAAATACTCGAGCTGGTGAAAAATTTATCACTGGACGATAGAATAAAAAGAATTGACTAAAGATTTTTTGACAACCAAATATTAGAATTTATCAATTATTTTTCTCAATTGGCCAAAATTTTAGAGGCATCGTGAAAATTTGTTGAGATGATCAGTCAGAGGTTTTTTTTGGTTGCTTTATTACCCAATATGTAAGTTAGAAAAGCCAGAAGACTGGTGTTAGAGGTTATGAAACCTTTGATCCTGCTTGATGTCAATGGGATGCTTCTAATTAAGTGTCTAGGGATGGCTTTGCAAATGCATATATAGATATTTATCTTCGTGAGTAGTCTGGAAAAATTTTTTTAGTGTACTTTAAAGATCATCATTTTGGGTTTTCTCCCAGTTTGGTAAATTTAAATAGAATACATATGTGTATCAGTTTTACAGATTTGTAACTTACAACTACATATAATTATTGTAAAACTAATTAATTTAAAACATACTAGAAAATAAAAAGTGGAGTCACACTACCCAAGCCAACTGCTAACATTTTAGAAAATTTCCTTCCTATCTTTCTGTATTTGCATATGATCATTTCAAACACAGATTTGTTTTTTTAATTGCAAAAGTAGGACATTTTAATATGTGTTTTTTTTTTTTTTTTTTTTGAAAAAGTGAGAGGTCAAAGTTGAAGACCCTCTTTACCCTTTCTCCACTTCCCAGAGGTAGTCTTTATAATTGCTTTTATTTGTATTCATATAGTTTTTGGTGAGCCTGACTTACGGCAATCTGGAGTCAGGATGTAACTAATATATTTAATAGACATTAGCTGCATTGAGCTTCTTTATATCTGTCTCATTTAATTGTTGATATGAGTAAAAAGTTAAAAAGCATGATTCCTGTAAAAATTTAATCAAGTTGTGCTTTTATCTACAGTTTAATCATTCATTGTGCCCTCAGTTTGATACAAATTGGTGTTACTACAGTTGCTGCCTTTGGTTCCTAGTACTTTTTGTACTTGTTGGCTTTGGCTGACATGGAGTAGATTTGCAGTGAACTGATTTACAGTACTTACTGATTTTGTCCAGATCTTTCACTAAAATATTCCGTGACTTTTAGTTTGCAGCACAGGTGTTAAATTGCTCTGTTGTATGTACCATCTTGTTTTATAACTTTATAACAGGATGACTTTGGGGGTATATAAAATTAACAAATAGATTTAAGTACTTTTATCAGGGTTCATGATGTTTTTCCTTAAAAGGCAAATTTCGGTAGTATTCAGATTTGATTAAGTGAATGCCAGGTTTTAGATTAAGAGACAAATGTATCTTTTCTACCTCTTTTCTTCATTGTATACAGGCTTCAGTGATGTATATACGCATACAGAGAGCTAAGTTATCCACTAAAGTAGGGATGTAATCTTTAGTCAGTTCTAGAAAGCTAACTTGGGTGCCTGTGATTCAGCCACGTATAGTGCTAGGTAATGGGATTAAAACATTGAATAAGACAGTTTTTTTCCTTGACTTTGCAGTAAATTTTTATTCTTTTTGGGTTTTAGATAGAATTGAATACTGAAAAAGCATAGACTGGGAAGTTTGGAGGAAGTGGAGAAGGGAGCGGGAAGTGGTTTGGAGTGCTTTAGTGAACTGTAAATAGAATCAAGTGAAGAATGGATATAATGTCGAGGAGCCCATTGATCTCAGCCCCGGACTCTTACAGGGCATGTGACTTGATGCAAAAATGAAGCTGATCTATACTGAGCACATTCTTCGAAGAAAGTTTTTATAAATCAGTACATTTCTTATTAAACACACTTAGAACCTTATGTTTGACCAATGATATCATTGGCAAGTAGGTTATCTTCTACAAGCAGAGAAATGAAGGGATAAAGGACAGTTGCCCTTTAAACAGGAAGGCCTTGTCTTGCAAAACTCAAATGTGTGAGATGAATAACACTGTTCCTATAACACATCATGGCTTCCATTGGTTTTACAAGACCTCATTTGATGATCTAAGTACATGTGATCATTCTTCAGGGACAAATGCCTATGGCACCTTTTTGTTTGTTTTTAATTTTAAAATTTCAGATGTTAGACCAGCAAATACCATAATGTGTTCTTGAGGTAAGATATAATGATGTATTTTTAATGTGATTTTTGTTTATTCCTTTTTTCTGTCATCTAAAACTTAATTTATAATGACGTATTTTTTAAAAATCGGCTTCCTTCAATATGAACAGTTATTAATTTATTGTGAGAATGACATTCTCATTTTTTTCTGTATGTGATAGATTAAGGTCTGACATTTTATTTTCCTGTGACATCTTAGGAATTGTAAAAAAAAAAAAAAAAAAGTACTGATCTTTTGTTATAGTTATTTTGCCAGATATAAGAGAGGCAATGAAGTTAAGTAGGTTTCATTATGTAGTAGAGGTCAGGAAGCCAGCAGTTTACTTCCTATATCAAGCATTTTCTGTTGTCTGTACAATGCATTAGATGCATTTTTGCCTTATATTTCTCTTTGGTCATTGATAGAATTCACAGCTATCAATTGATCTTTAAACCTCAGACATCATTTTTGGTAAATAGGATGAACTATGCTGATTTCCTGATAAAATATTTATTTACTATAATGTAAATGCCTCTCCTTAAAAACCCAGTGCTGGAAATGAGTTTAAGATATCAACCAAGCCAAGTTGTATGTATTTGATGAAGTCCAGGCTTATTAAATTTAGTTCCAAAGAAATGGATTTTGAAAAAAGAGGTTGTATTTCATGCTATGAATTTTAAATGTTTCTTATGTGCTATAAATAAATTGCTATTGGCCAGGCGCAGTGGCTCACACTTGTAATCCTAGCACTTTGGGAGGCCAAGGCAGGCAGATCATGAGGTCAGGAGATCTAGATCATCCTGGCTGTGGTGAAACCTCATCTCTACTAAAATACAAAAAATTAACCAGGCATGGTGGCATGTGCCTGTAGTCCCAGCTACTCAGGAGGCTGAGGCAGGAGAATCACTTGAATCCGGGAGACAGAGGTTGCAATGAGCTGAGGTTGTGCCATTGCACTCCAGACTGGCGAAAGAGCAAGACTCCATCTCAAAAAACTAACTAAATAAATAAATTGCTATCTTTTCTCACCCTATTCATAGAAAATCTGCTTTACTACATTCTTTCCCCCCAGTTTTATTAAAGTATAATTGACAAAAATTGCACATATTTATGGTATACATTGTGATGTTTTGATATATGCTGCTTTACTGCATTCTTACTGAATATCAGTTACATTTGTATTATATCCCCTTATATGTATTAGATACACAGTACCTATTTGCTGATCACTTCCCTTTTAACACTATGTATAGTATACTAGTTTTCTTTTACCAACTAATGTTCCACTATTTTTTTTTCTTTCTTTCTTTTACCAGTTTCTCAAACAATTAGGTCTGCATCCTAACTGGCAGTTCGTCGATGTATATGGAATGGATCCTGAACTCCTTAGCATGGTACCAAGACCAGTCTGTGCAGTATTACTTCTCTTTCCTATTACAGAAAAGGTAATTGTTAAGTAAAATAGAAAGTTTCTGGTAAATACAATTTTTGTTTTATTTTATCTTATATTTTGAGGCAGGCTCTCACTCTGTTGCCTAGGCTAGAGTGCAGATGTGTGATCGTGGCTCACTGCAGCCTCAACTTCCCAGGCTCAAGCAATCCTCTCACCTTAGCCTCATGAGTAGCTGGGACTACAGGCATGTTCCTCGACACATAGCTAATGCTTTTATTTTATTTTCTTAGAGACAGGGTCTCACTATGTTGCCCAGGCTGGTCTCCCAACTCATGGGCTCAAGTGATCCTCCCACATCTGTCTCCCAAAGTGCTAGGCTTATAGGCATGAGCCTCTGTGCCCAGCCCAATTTCTTTCTTTATCTTTTTCTTTAATTTGCAAAATTTTTGTTAAATACAATCTTCAAGAGTAAATGATCCTTCCTTGCATAAAACTAGGCAATCTAGGCAGTGAAGAAATCTTAAAAATGTTTTTATTAAAGAGATGATATTTAACTTTTGATGACAGTAAAGTCCTAGGTTAGTGCTTTAAGCTTCGGTAGTTTTATTCTTTTATAAAATTTGGTTAGTTTGCCTCATTTGTGTTTTGATGTCACATGTAATCACATTTTGACATATATTTTAGAGATTTTGAGTACTAGAATAAACTTAAATAAAATTTTTTCTGTATATATAAAAAAGGAATATCCTTTGCCTATTTTAAGTTGGTAGGGGAAACTGATAACGTGGGTTACATTATTTTCAAAATAAACTTGATTTGAGTGGGAATCACTAACCTTAAATACATTTAACTGGCAGATTTAGGGTGTGTTGGGGATTATAAATAGGTATTTTTTGAGCTCTGTATTTAAATTCAAGTCTCCGTATTTTAGTCTTTTCTTGTAGAATGATGTGTGTGTATGTTTCTGCGTGTAGGTATATATATGTATATATGTATGTATATGTATACACACGCACACACACGTAGTGGAGCCAGAACCTTTAAGTGTATTATATAACAGATTTTGAGGATATATCATTCTGATTTTTATTTTTAAAATTAGAAACAGTAGGATGCTTTTAGTAGTTACGAAAAATGAAGAAGTAAGTGTTTGGGAAGATGTGAGAGAAATATCTCTCACATTGATGATTTGGCATATTTGTGTTCAGGTCATCCTATTCTTCAGGACTAACTGGAACCAAATCCCACAGGATTTAAGACTTACACTTTGCTTACTCCTGGAAATTCCTGGATCATTTTCTTTATGCCATAACAAATTAGCCTCAATTCAAGATAAATTAAATAACATTGAAGTTTTTCTTTCTTCTACTTAAGTGTTCTACAAAACAAATTATTTAATAAAAGAAATATATTTCTCTGTCTTTGCTAAATTTGGAGTTAGGAATTTCTTAGTGATTGTCTGATATTAGACCAAACCCCTTCACAATGATAAGGTTATGAGTATTGATATTTGTAGGAGTTAAGACAAAAACTTGAATTTACTCTCTTTAAATCCAATATTATTTTTGCCTTTTATTGATTACAAAAATAAGCCAACAGATAAGTATCCCAGGACCCCCATTGTGATGAACAGTGAAGAATCAAAAAAAAAAAAAAAAAAAAAAAAATCAGTTGCCTAAAGCTTAGGGTTTCTTAGCTGATGGGAAGTTTTTGTCTGAATTGGAAATTTCCAAACCATTGATTTTTATGACTTTTTTTTGTGAAAAAGAAATTAGATTTGATCGCTTCTATCTAGAGTCATCAGTATTAAAAAAGCATATTATTCTTATTAATAGGATTTAATTTAGTAGATTATCAGAGCTAAAAAACTTGCCCCATTGAAAGGATGAACACAGTTCTAAAGTATTTTTGTAAGTTTGTACTTACATAAGTAGAAAATTTATGTAAGTAAATACAAAAGTAAGTATAAATACTTAATATAACTATTAAGTTACATTAAATAACCTAAATCTGCCATGTTATTTATAATAACATTTATGTAGAGAATACAAATAGCGTGTACCACTTTTAGATATCTGTTACAGTTTAGTAGATCCCTATTTCAGCTTATAGGTGGTATATGGCAAAATTATTAAGAGGATAGCTAGTGCATTCTTTAGGAGCTGCAAAGTGTTTGTCTTTGAATTTCTAATTTAAAAATTGAATATGTAGTTGTGAATGACTTAAGCATACTAATAGCAAAGGAAATGTCATGGGCACCTTATTATCCTGTATGTATGTATGTATGTATGTATGTATTTACTTATTTTTTGAGACAGAGTCTCACTCTGTTGCCCAGGCTAGAGTGCAGTGGTGCCATCTCGGCTCACTGCAGTCCCTGACTCCCAGGTTCAAGTGATTCTCCTGCCTCAGCCTCTGGAGTAGTTAGGATTACAGGCATGTGCCACCATACCTGGCTAATTTTTTATATTTTTAGTAGAGACGGGGTTTCACCATGTTGATCAGACGGGGTTTCACCATCTTGGTCAGGCTGGTCTCCAACTTCTGACCTTGAATGATCCCCTGCCTTGGACTTCAAAAGTGTTGGGATTATGGGTGTGACTCATTACCCTTTAAACTCAATCATGGTGGGTTTTTAACAATAAATGTTATCGTGTGTACTTGAAGTGTACAACATGATAATAGGATTCATAAACATAGTAAAATCGTTGCAATACTGAAGCAGATTGACGTCTGTCATCACATAGTTCCTCTTTTTGTGACAAGAGCAGCTAAAATCTACTTATTTAACAAGTCTCTAATGCAATATAGTTTTAACTTTAGTCTTCATGTTGTACATAATTTCTAGACTTGTTACTTTTTTATCCTACATATCTGCTATTATGTGTCCTTTGACCTACATCACATCACCTCCATGCTAACCACTGTTTCATTCTCTGTCTCTGTGTATTTGAGCTTTAAAAAAAAATTCCTTGGCCAGGCGCGGTGGCTCAAGCCTGTAATCCCAGCACTTTGGGAGGCCGAGGCGGGTGGATCACGAGGTCGAGAGATTGAGACCATCCTGGTCAACAAGGTGAAACCCCGTCTCTACTAAAAATACAAAAAATTAGCTGGGCATGGTGGTGCGTGCCTGTAATCCCAGCTACTCAGGAGGCTGAGGCAGGAGAATTGCCTGAACCCAGGAGGCAGAGGTTGCGGTGAGCCGAGATCGCGCCATTGCACTCCAGCCTGGGTAACAAGAGCAAAACTCTGTCTCAAAAAAAAAAAAAAAAAAAAAAATTCCTTGTATCAGTGATACTATGCAATATTTTTCTTTCTGTGTCTGGGTTGTTTCACTTAGGAAATGTCCTTCAGGTTTATCCATGTAGCAGTTGTTAGGATCTCCTTTTTTTAAGGCTGAATGATATTGAGAGAGAGAGAGAGAGAATGTGTGTGTGAGTGAGTGTGTGTGTGTGTGTGTCTATACCTGTGCCACTTTTTCTCCCAACCAAGTTCTAACCAGGTCTGACCCTGCTTAACTTCTGAGATCAGATGGGATCGGGCACATTCAGGGTAGTATGGCTGTAGACTATACCATGTTTTTATCCATTTAGCCATCTATGGACATTTGGGTTTTTCCATATCTTGGCTATTGTGAGTAATGCTGCAGTGAACATGGAAGTGCAAATATTTTCACAAGGTAGAGATTCATCTCCTTTACAAAGTGATTCGTCTTCTTTGGCTATGAATTGTTGGGTCATATGGTAGTCTATTGTTAATTTCTTTAGAAATCTCCATACTGTCTCATAATGGTTGTACCAATCTGCATTTCCACCAACAGTGCACTTGGGTTCCCTTTTCTCCACACCCTTGCCAGCATTCATTATCTCTTTTTGATAATTGCCATCAATGATAATGTTCTTTGTTGTTGTTGTTCGAGACAGAGTCTTGCTCTGTTGCCCAGACTGGAGTACAGTGGTGCAATTTCAGCTCACTGCAACTTTTGCCTCCCTGGTTCAAGTGATTCTCATGGCTCAGCCCGTGGAGTAGCTGGGATTACAGGCATGTGCCACCATTCCCTGCTAATTCATGTATTTTTAGTAGAGAGTTTCACCATGTTAGCCTGGCTGGTCTTAAACGCCTGACCTCAGATGATCCACCTGCCTCAGCCTCCGAAAGTGCTGAGATTATAGGTGTGAGCTACCTCTCTCAGCCAATGATAGTGTTTTGAATGTGTTTCTTGTGGTAGTGCGGTCCAGCCAGTAAATCATAGGCAAAGGGGCTACAGATTTATTTCTCTCTGATATTTATATCTCTTGGCCTTATTTTTTATATTTTGGTCTACCATAATTTCTTTTTTTCCTTTACTTGCTTTGAATCATTTTAGGAATTTTTCCTACACATTAAATCTTGAAATCATCAAATCTTATTTTGCTTTGTCAACAGGAACATTAACAAGACTGAACTGTAGAACTGGAAACTTTCAGCCTAAGACCTTAATATACTGAACCTTTCCAGTTTTTTATCAGTCAAACTTAACATGAATAACGTCCATTTATTCTGAAAATGTTACTTAAAATTTAATTTCGAAACACAATAAAATTCATATTTTGAGCATAGATACATTTGTTGTTAGAAGCAGTTTATTATTTTTTTCTCTTTAGGCAAGAGAGTTTAAACTGCTTAAAGAAGCAGTTTCTTAACTAATTGTAGGTTTTCTATAGACATCATTTGTTTCTTTTATTGCAGGGGATCAGGAAAATGTTCCTGTAAAGGGACATATAGTAAATATTTTCAGCTTTGCAGGCTTTCAAATCTCTGTTGCAATTATTTGACTTTGCCCTGTAAACAGCGGCAGACAATACATTAATGAAATTTTCCTCATGAAAAGAGGCAGTGGCCCAGATTTGGCCTGTAGGTTGTCATTTGCTGACCCTACTCTATTGGAAACAGGAAGTTATGGGAAAACTCTAAACCAAACAATATTATCATCTTTCTCCTCTCCACCTCACCCATTTTTTTAACCTTTTTTGCCATTTTTAACTCTTTCTTACTATTAGGAAACTAAAATACAGAGACATTAAGTAATTTGCTAAAGTCACACAGCTAATAATATCCGAGCCAGTTTGTGGGCCCAGGCAGTCAGCTGTAGAGCCCACATTTGTGATGCTTATTTTTATACCCTATTGCTTTTATAACCAGTTATTATAGATAATGCTTAATGTCAGTTATGGATTATATAATGTGAATTTTATTAATATGGTATGATTTTCCGAAAGAAAAATATTTTTGCCAATGATAAACCATATAGAAATGTACAAATGTAAAAATTAGCAAGCAAAAGTTCTCCAGTAATCTCTTGTCCGAAAGATAACCTCTATTAAGTTTCTGCATACTCTTTCAGACTTTCTAGTGTGTGTATATGTATTTTAAAAACATAAATGGGAATTGTTAATACATACTGACCTATAACCACGCTTAGTCGGGGACAAAGTTCTAAATCAGAATATGTAAATCTACAGTGCTTTATAGTATTCTATGACAATAACTGTAATACATGTTGACCAAATCTCCATTGATGGTTATTTATAATTTTTCCAGTTTTGTGCTCTTAGAACTATATATATCATTTTAAAGATTATGTTTTAGACTAATCTCCTATAAAGGAAATTGCTTATTGGAGTGTATGATCATTTAAAATGTTAATACATATTATCATATGCCCTCTAATGGGATTGTACAAATATACGCTTTCAATAATGGCAGAGGAGAATGCCTTTTTGCTCATACCTTCACCATCACTGGCTACTGCTATTCATTTTTCAGTCTTTCGTCACTTTGGTAGGTGATGAATTATATTTTAAACTCTTTCTTTTATAAAAATAATTTTTATCATTTGCAGTTTTTCTTTTACAGACTGAAGTTTTTAACGTTATTTTCCACATGTACACTATTGACTTTTTAATAGTATGAAGTATTCAGAACAGAAGAGGAAGAAAAAATAAAATCTCAGGGACAAGATGTTACATCATCAGTATATTTCATGAAGCAAACAATCAGCAATGCCTGTGGAACAATTGGACTAATTCATGCTATTGCAAACAATAAAGACAAGATGCACTTTGGTAAATGATTTTTTCATTACTGCATTTTTCCCCCCTTAAGATATAAGTTGATTTCATTGAGCAGTAGGTGGTGCTCTAATTCTTTCTTTCAAACTGTAAAAGAAAGCATTTCCCCCTTCTTTTATGATGGTAATGTATATACTGTTAGAAGAAATATTAATCCTTCTCATTCTTTTATATTGTTGACTAATAGAGGTTAAACAAATGGACAAATATTAATAATGTGAGGCTTACCATTTATAACAAGATTCTTATATATCTCTAACTTACCAGTGAAAGGATTTTACCTGAAAAATAGTAGCATACTTCTAGTATTTTCATTTATTGGTCTCTCTGCTATATCAAGCCTTTTTAATTTTATCTTCTTTCCTATTTGCAGAATCTGGATCAACCTTGAAAAAGTTCCTGGAGGAATCTGTGTCAATGAGCCCTGAAGAACGAGCCAGATACCTGGAGAACTATGACGTCGGTACCTTCTTTCTGTTTTGATCTCATATGTGGGCAAAGTTTTGTGGGATTGTAGATGTATTTGGGGGTTTTATCTTGAAACCATAGTTTTGAGCAGTTACGGATTTTATTGTATCCGTTAATAAAAGCCTTTTGTACTATTTAGATAGCTTCATCTGAAATATCCATAAATGCTGATAAATTGCCACTTCTTTTCTATGTTCAGAGCTGACTGAATGGATAAAAGCAGTTTGATTGATAAATTTTTTTTTTTTGACATGGAGTCTCACTCTGCTGCCCAGGCTGGAGTGCAGTGGTGCTCTCTGCTCACTGCAACCTCTGCCTCCAAGTTCAAGCAATTGTGCCTTAGCCTCCCTAGCAGCTAGGATTTCAGGTGCGTGCCACCGTGCCTGGCTAATTTTTGTATTTTTAGTAGAGACGGGGTTTTGCCATGTTGGCCAGGCTGGTCTCAAACTCCTGGCCTCAAGCAATCCCTCTACCTCAGCCTACCAGAGAGCTGGGATTACAGACATGAGCTGCCATACCTGGCCCTGATTCACAAATTAATAAAATACTTTATGACTGACTATTCCTTACCATCCCCTCCATAAAATAAATATATGTCTGGCGGTACCCTGTGTATCTTTCATTGGGAATTTGGAACAAGGCTGAAAATGAAAGGAAAATGCAAAGGTTTACAGGTAGACATTGGACCATACTGTAGCTATTTTATCAGTGCAATAACCAGGCCACATAAACTAGGTTTTATATATAATATAGGTTATATTTAATGCAGGTGGTAATGATTGTACCACTTCATATAACTGTTCTGAAATTGTTTTTAAAATTTACTACTTTTAGAATGAATTTTTTCTTTTGAAATCTTTTTACCTTTTAATAACATTATTAAACAGATTATAAGTTCCTTGAAATTAGGTGTATAGTCTACAAATTATTTGACTAGAACAATACCTTATGTAAAGTTTGTGCCTGATAAATTAATTGGTTTGATTATGTTATTAAGCATTCCTGTTTTTGAATTGTTTTTTAAATTGTTTTTTTCTTTAAAAAAAAACTGGAAACTTCATAAGACATTTTTATTATACATAAAAATAAACAACATGAAAATCAGTAATCTTACTAATGAGAGGTAGATAAACATTAATATTTTTATAGGGAATGTATATGTATATACACAGTTTTTTAAACAAAAATTTGATCACACTGTAATACTGTTTTATGACTTGCTTTTTTCACTTATCACAAACGTATTACATACCAGTAAGTATATATTTGATATTATTTAATGGCTGCATAGCTTTCCATTATATAATATTGTATTTCACCAATAAATTGTTAGAAATGGAATAGTTTTTCACTATTTTAATAAATATTGCAAAGTATATCTTTGTAAATGTCCTTAATTATATAAAATTATGTAGAATTATATGTAAATATATAAACTACTAGAAGAGAAATTGCTGGATAAAATAGTTTGCATGTTTTTAAGGCTTGGATATGTATTTATTGCCAGTTGCTATTCATAAAGGTTGTACTTTCACCTGTAATTTACTATTGTACCCATTTCTCTGCATCTTTGCAAATAGTGGGTACTGTAAGAATGGTTTATTTTTTAGTTCAGGAAACTAAATTCTGTAGCTTCTAAAAAATGCATGAGTTGTGCTCCACATTTCTAAATTGCTGACTGAAACTGCATGATTAAGCATAAATACAGCCAGAGCTGCAGAGGAGCATGGAACCGGGAGAAACAGATGAGATAAGCTTCTTTAGTCTCTATCTGTGAAATGCTTACTTTATTCTAGTCTCAATTGAATAAAGTGTTAAGTGTTAGTTCTAACAACTGAATAAGTTAAATGGCCCCTACTTACAGCCTGGAAATTACAAATAATCAGATATTCAGTTTCCTAAGTCTTTAGAGATTTGTGGGTCACATAGTACGGCAATTCATTTGATTACCCAGATATCATAAGCTGTTCTTAAATTTCCTTCAATTTGTTGTTTCTTTAGAAGACTTTAGATGTTAAATTTTGACTTTGTTGTTGTTTTCATTTTAAAAGTTGGGTATGGTCATTTTTTCCAGTGAATACCTTTATTCTTATTACAGGCCATCCGAGTTACTCACGAGACCAGTGCCCATGAAGGTCAGACTGAGGTATTTCACATTTTTTCTAAATTTTTCTTGCTATGTGTAAATTTAACGATAATGTTATTGTAGGACATAGAGTTTTAGAAAGTTACCTGACCTTTTGTTTTTTTCCTTTGAAAGAATTTGCTTAAGCAAAAGCAGTCATAAAGCAGCAAAATAACATATTTTGACAAGCTGTTAAGATGCTGCCGTCTGCTGTTTCAGTTCATCTAATCATTTAGACAGATTGTCGGTAGTGTGCTGTTTGTGTGGCTACTCGGTGACTTGTTTTTCCTGTCAGATTCCTTTGATTTCCAAGTATGTTGAGAAAAATACCTGCACTATTGTACAGTTAGAGAGCCTGTGTCTTTCGCATGTCCTGCTTCCAGCAGAAAGCCGTATCATTTTCTTTGCTCAGTAAATTTGTTCTAGGGTCACATAATGATCTTTACCATCTTTACCCTGTTAGCCAGTTCAGCTGGGTGGCTTTTCCTTTCTTTCTCATCTCTTTTTTCGTTTATTGGTTTCATTTTCCTTCTATCTTTCCTCTCTTTCCTTCCCTCAAGCCCTGACTATATCACTCTAAGAGGAAGTTTGTCAGAAGGTATTTTAGTCAAAAAGAATTTAACTAAAGCTGTTTGGTATGTTTATAGCACATTTAAGGGTTAATACCAGAGAATTAGAGGTTTTCTTCTTTCTTACCCCATATGTGACATGAAACCACAGTTTTTCATGTAAAAGATGACATTGCCTTTATACTTAAAAAAAACTTGAAAAAATACTTGATTTAAAAATCATGGATTTTGGCTGAGCATGCTGGCTTACACCTGTGCAATCCAAGTGCTTTGGGAAGTTAGAGCACGAGGATCATTTGAGGCCAGGAGTTTGAGACCAGGCTGGGCAACAAAGCAAGACTCTGTATCTACAGAAAGTAATAAAAATTAGCAGGTGTGGTGCTACAGGTGCTGCACGCACCTGTAGCACTAGCTACTAGGGAGGCCGAGATGGGAGAATTACTTGCGCTTAGGAGTTTGAGGTTATAGTAAAGCTATGATTGCACCATTGCACTCCAGCATGGGGCACAGAGTAAGACCCTGTCTCTCTCTCTCTGTGTAGGTTGCTCTTAGGTGCCGCCCTCAAAGGTGTAGATTATTGATTTTCACCAAGTTTATCCGTACACAAACACAGAAGAGGCCAATTGAAATGTTTTTAACAGCAGATTGGAAATTAATGAAATGCTACTTTGTATTGCTTTATGTGATCCTGAACATATTCATAGTCTTCACTATGCTTTGCTTTTTTGTTTGCAAATTTATCGTGTTAAAATTAGTGATGATGAGGATCAGCATAAGTTTATTGTAAGATATGAAGACAGTTACTTGTAATAAAGCAATTAAATGCTTTAACAGATATTCACTGCAAAAAATACTTAATTTTGCCATACTTCTCTTGCCCACTTTTTGGAGCTTCATCCAAACTATGGATTTACATTTACACTTCTTTTTAAATGATCTTCATGCCTGTGTTTTCAGACCTAACCTAGTTCATTCCTTCCAGTCTTGGATGCCTGTTAGACGTCATCTGAATGACCTACGTATTTTAGAATGCATTTTTCTTTGTTTGAGCTTACTATCTGTATCTTAAACTTTTTCTTCCCTTTATTGCTTCTGTTTCTTACAATAGTTTCACCATACGTTTTCCTGCTGTAACTAATCTAATACAAATTCATTAACTTCTGGTTTAGAAGATCTGCTTCTTATGCAGATTCTCAGTCTTTATTCCATTTCTCATCCATTTTTACACAATTCTTCTGGATTCCCTTTTCTGAAATGTACCTGAATCAGGTGGCTGCTAAAATTTTTCTAGAGGTTTCCTAATGCGTAGAGCAGTAATTCTCAAGGTGGAGATAGAAGTTAGGATTTTCTGGAGTACACTGCTGTGTACTCCCATCAGAATTAATCTTTTCTACTCCTTTCCCATCTCCCACAGTTTAGAATCACTACTAGAATGAACCATATTTTTAATGTATGTTATAACCCTAAAATGTGCAGGAGTTAAAAAAGTTTTTGCGAATGATTCCTCAAGCTATACAATCAATTTCAGGCTGTTTAACCTAGTTGCATTCAAGGTTTTCCTAACCCTTGTGTGTCTGTCTTTTTTTTTTTTCTATTTTAACTTGTCTTTCTAACTTTAAGTATTTCTTTTTAGCCAGCCCTTACTTCATTTTATTATTGCTGTTCTTCTCGCAGTACTCTCTTTCTGAAAATATTGTTTTCCTCAATCTCTTCCACTTTCTACTTCTATCCATTCTTCAAGACTCAGCTTAATATGGTCTTCAACATGAAGCAGTTCCTGATGATCAGACCTGCCTATATTTTATCCTTTATATGAACTCTTTATATGACTTCTCCAACTATTTGCATTTTAACTATTTCATATTCTCTTTCATTTTTTAAGATGTGCATTTTTTCACATTTTAAAAACTCTGAAGTTAAGATGTATCTTACAATTGATAGCACAGTTTACTTAGCGTTATTCCCAACTTAGTGGTTCATAAAGTGGTGTGTCGTGTAACTGATGGTGCCTTAGTTTGATGAAGTATGGTATCATATCTCCTTTTCTGGGGCTCTTAGGCCTAGGATTGGCTTCTGATTCATTTGCGCATGTTCCAAATTATCCAGTACTGTTACACACAAGTACAACACATGTGTGTTAATTAACCAGAATTAGCCCAGAACTGTCCTTGGGTAAGTGTAAGAATTAATAATTTAAAAAAAGCAGGGGGAGGGGGACAAACTTTAGTTTTCTGTAGTCCCCTGGGTACATGAAACTTACCCATTAGCAATTGTTTCCAAGAAGGCCAGTGTTAACATTTTGGAAGGGTTCAGTTCTTTTTTGTGTTGGACTGTTCTGTGCACTCCAGAGTTGGAATATAGTGACCTCTAGTTGCTGTATGTTAGTGTCTCACAATCACTGAGGTAACAAAAACCTGCACCATATATTTTTGTGATCATCTCATCTAAGATTCATCTCCTGGCTGGGCGTGGTGGCTCACACCTGTAATCCCAGAAGTTTTGGAGGGCGAGGTGGGCAGATAACCTGAAGTCAGGAGCTTGAGACCAACCTGGCTGACATGGTGAAACCCCATCTCTACTAAAAACACAAAAATCAGCCAGATCTGTGGCATGTGCCTGTAATCCCAGCTACTCAGGAGGGCCAGGCAGGAGAATTGCTTGAACTTGGAAGGTGGAGGTTGCAGTGAGCTGAGATTCCACCACTGCACTCAGGCTGGGTGACAAAAGTGAGACTCTGTCTCCAAAAAAAAAAAAAAAAAAAAATTCATCTCCCATCTGTGGGCTTAAGTGTCTTCAGTGTATTATTATCTCTACTGCTGTTTGTGTTCCAGCCCACTGATTTTTTGTCAGTTCATACAAAGTACCTAGGTCTTTCCTGTCTGTATTAGTCTGCTTGGGTAGTCATCACAAATTATTACCAGGCGACTTTAACAACAGAAATTTATGATCTCACAGTTCTTGATGCTAGAAATCCAAGAGCAAAGTGTCAGCAGGGTTGGCTCCTACTGAGATGTCCCTTCCTGGCTTGTAGACTACCACCTGCTCAGTGTAGCCTCACATGGCCTATCCTGTGTGTTCGTATCGAGTGGGTGTGGAGAGAGAGGGAAAGAGAGAGATCGACTGCTCTCATGTCTCTTCCTCTTATAAGCACACCAGTCCTATTGGATTAGTGCCCCATTCTTATAACCTTACTTAACATTAACTATTTCCTTCAAGGCCCTGTCTTCAAATATAGTCACATTGAAGGTTAGGGCTTCAATGTATTAATTTGACAATGGGGACACAATTCAGTCCATAGTACCATCTTTGTGCTTTCTAATGACCCAGCACACTTCTGGGTATACCGCTTCTCTTTGCAGAGCTGGTGACTTCTCAACTTTCAGGTGTCACCTTTAAAGTCACTTTTCAGGCCGGGCGCGGTGGCTCAAGCCTGTAATCCCAGCACTTTGGGAGGCTGAGGCGGGTGGATCACGAGGTCAAGAGATCGAGACCATCCTGGTCAACATGGTGAAACCCCGTCTCTACTAAAAATACAAAAAATTAGCTGGGCATGGTGGTGCGTGCCTGTAATCCCAGCTACTCAGGAGGCTGAGGCAGGAGAATTGCCTGAACCCAGAAGGCGGAGGTTGCGGTGAGCCGAGATCGCGCCATTGCACTCCAGCCTGGGTAACAAGAGCGAAACTCTGTCTCAAAAAAAAAAAAAAAAAAAGTCACTTTTCAGAGAAGCTTTCTTTCATTACTGCTGAATAGGTCCTTCTGTCTTATTTTCTATCATAAAATCCTGTTTATTTTCTTCCTGGCACTTTTAAATAATCAATAATAAGTTTTTTTCTTCCTTGTGTATATTTGTTTATTCTGCTACTAGAATTAAGTCCCCTGAGGGCACAGGTCTTGTTTGTCTTGTTCACTTGGAATCCCCAGGACAAAAACTGAACATTTATAGGCATTTATAAGGAATTACATAGTTTAGGCCTGGTGCAGTGGTTCACGCCTGTAATCCCAGCACTATGGGAGGCTGAGGCGGGTGGATAATGGTGTCAAAAGATCAAGACCATCTTGGCCAACATGGTGAAACCCTGTCTCTACCAAAAATACAAAAATTAGCTGGACGTGGTGGCAGGTGCCTGTAATCCTAGCTACTTGGGAGGCTGAGGCAGGAGAATCGCTTGAACCTGGGAAGCGGAGGTTCAGTGAGCCAAGATCACGCTACTGTACTCCAGCCTGGTGACAGAGCAAGACTCCATCTCAAAGAAATTACATAGTTTAAAGGTAAGAGCACAGGACGTAGGTTTGTAAACTGGCTCCACTGCTTATCAGCTTAGGCAGGATACTTTCTTCAGTACAAAATAGAAATAATGGCATTTACTTTATGGGATTATTGTGAAGATTAATGAATTAATTATGTAAACTGCTTAGAATAGTGCCTGGAATTTAATGGGCATTCAATAAATATTAGGCGGTAATTTTATTTTACTAGGCATCCAGTAAAATGAATCTGAATGGCAGAAGATGAGGCTGAAGTAGTAAGGTGAAGCCATATAAAGGGGTGCTTGGATTTTGTAGATGCAGAACCATCAAATACGGTACATTTATTTTTTAGCCTATTGAGCTTAAGGTGAGTTTTTTGGGTCACATGTATAGGAGTCTAGAGCTCAGGTAAGATAACTGGAGTCTTTTGTGTTTGGGTGGTAGTTAGAACCCTGAGAATTCTTCAGAGGGGGAGTAGTGGTAGACCAACAATAAATCCCTGGGGCGTGTAGGTGTTGAAGGAGTGAGTAGAGGAAGAGGAGCCAATAATAATATAGTGTAATAGCAAGTAGAATCATTGCTGACATCATTGGTACTCTTTGTCAGAACATTTTCATGGGAATGGAGGAGGCAGAAGCTTTTATTGCATGCTGAGATTTGTAGACTAAGTAAGAAATCTATAGTTGAGTCAACAAAATACAGTAGTCTTTTCAGAAGATTGGCCATAATGTACTGCTCTAGAGTAATTGTTTGCTTATGTATGTTTCTTCATCCCACCATGATTGTTTGGTAGATTGGCTAATACAGAAGTCTGAACAGTAGCCCTGCCTCACTTATGCTTCATTAAATTACACTGAAAGGTATTACTTTCATTTTTCACTTAAGATTAAAAACATAAAAGAAGAACAAGGGGATATGAGAAAACTGAGGAAATTAAATTATTAGTGGCAGAGAATGTTTTCTTTTTTTCCTTTGATTTTCTACTTGCTGCAACCACCATTTTGTCCTTTATTCTAGATAGAATAAAATAGTGTTATTGGATTTGCATCTTTTGGGTAATGCTACAGAAATTTGATATGTGTCATTTAATTCCAGTAGCAGCCCTATGAGGCATTACCATTGTCCCCACTTCTACACATGAAGCAACTGAGGCACAGAAAGTTTCAGTTACTTGGTCCAAGGTCACATATTTGCCAAGTGGTAGAGTCAGAATTTGAGCTCACACCGTCTGGCTGCAGAGTCTAGTCCCAGTTCCTCTGTCCTCCTCACCCCATCTTCAAACACTTTCTTTTTTTGAGGCGGAGTCTAGCTCTGTCGCCCAGGCCCGAGTACAGTGGCACGGTCTCGGCTCACTCACATCTCCACCTCCCAGGTTCAAGCAGTTCCCCAGCCTCAGCCTCCCAGGTAGCTGGGACTACAGGTGTGTGTCACCAGGCCAGGCTGATTTTTATATTTTTAGTAGAGATGGGGTGTTGTCATGTTGCCTAGGCTGATCTTGAACTCCTGGCCTCACATGATCTTCCCACCTTGGCCTCCTAAAAAGCTGGGATTACAGGAATGAGCCACTGCGCCTGGCCAGACTTTCAATAAATGTTTGACAGCTAATTTTGTTGCAGTGCTGTTAGACTAGTGCTTTGTATGAGGCTTAAAGTGACTATTTATATCCTAGCTTGGGATAGGAAACAAATTGAGTGAGAAATACTAAATTGGTAACTTTACAGTTGCTCCTGAATTTTATTTCTTTATAGTGGGTTCATAATTGAGTTTTAAAGCAATGTGTTAGAAAAATTAATAATAGACATATAAAACTAAGCTTTCAACTGACTAATGTATTGGTCGTGTGTTATGGTAATATGTAACCCTAAACGAAATACAGTTGAATGTTCTACTAGAAAAACGTATACTGATTTTGCAGTTAATATAACCTGATATATGCATGTCCAGTTAAGAATTTAAAAATGAATGTATACAGTCAGCCTGCTGTAACAGTGAGTTCCTTATTTGTGGTTTCAACCAGCCACTTACGGAAAATATTTGAGGCTGGGCATGGTAGCTCATGCCTGTAATCCCAGCACTTTGGGAGGCTAAGAAGAGAGGATCTCTTGAGGCCAGCAGTTTGAGACCAGCCTGGGCAACATAGTGAGACCCTGTCTGTACAAAAAAAATTAGCTAGGTATGGTGGCACACACCTATAGTTCTGGTTACTCTGTAGTCCCAGCTACTTGGGAGGCAGAGGTGGAAGGATGGCTTCAGCCCAGGAGGTTAAGACTGTGATCATGCTGCTGCACTCCAGCCTGTGTGACAGAGTGAGACCTTGTCTCAGCCAAAAAAGAAAAAATATTCAAAAAAAGAATAAAAGATGGTTGTGTCTGTACTGAATATGTACAGACTTTTTTTCTTGTCATTATTTCCTAAACAATATATTATAACAACAACTTATATAGCATTTACATTGTATTAGGTATTACAAGTTGTCTAGAAATGATTTAAAGTATGCTAGAGGAGGTACATTGGTTATATGCAAATATTACATTATTTTATACAAGGCTTGTGAGCATCTGTGGATTTTGGTATCTGCAGGGGGTCCTGAAACCAATAGTCCATGGATTTCAAGGGATGACTGTATATTCATTCCAACTAAAACCTTTCGGAATGATTGTAGAATAATAAGATCAGCAGGAAGTTCCAAGTTAATATGATCTGGGCTTCCACTAAAGTGTCTAGTAGATTAGAAAATCTCCTTATTTTAAGGCTTTTCTATTCACAGAACATTCTAATAAGTGTCTTTAAAATTGTGAACAAGTATCAGTGATGCAATAGTGGAAACAGTCTGCAAGTCAAATATGAAGGCAAGAAAGAAAAATCCAGAAGGGTATTTTATTTGTCTTTGGACCCTACTTTTACTTCATTGACACTTAACTAAAAGGTAATTTCCAAAATTTGTGATTTGTCCATATTAATCTAGGAGTCAGCCCAGATATGAATAGAGATCTCCTGATGATTTATTGTTTAACTTTTTGCAAAAAGAGTAAGTTTGTTGTACTGCCTAGAACTCTCCATGTAACTTAATAATAATAATGAAAAATAACAGAATACTGGTATGTTAAAAAAACATACCAGTATGGAAAAAATAGCAAAAGACTTTTAGCAACTACCATATACATTTAGCAGCTGCTATGTATATTTGTGGCCATTCTTTTTTTTTAGTACATTTTAAGAATAGTTGAGATCAAGAAATTTTGACTTTTTTCTTAACATATTACCATGAACATTTTCTTGTTTCATCAGCATCAAATAAATGAAATTTATTTTTCATTTCCGTAACTTTTGATGTTTAGATCAATTTTAGTTTTTCAAGTTAAAAATATAACTTCATTGAATATCCTTGTTAATCTAAATGTTCTTTCAAGTTCATTAAGGTAGTTTCTTGTAGGTGGAATTACTGATTCAAAGGGATGAACATTTTTATGGTTCTTGTTACATAACATGAAATTGTCTGTCTTTCATTTGTTCAATCAGATAACCTGTTTGAGAACCTACTGTACTAGGCACTGTGCTTAGACTTGCACATACAAAGATAAGTGAGACATAATTTGTGTCTTCAAAGATCTTTTCCTTCAGTAGTGACCGCATCTTTGAAAACCGCCCTTGCCAGTATTGAATTCTATTTCTAAATTTTTGCTTGTTTGATAGGGGGAAATAACATGTTTGATTGCTAATGATACTTAAAAGATCTTTAGTAAAAGTTTATGAAGTTAATTTAAATCATAAAATAAAATTATAATTGTTTTACAATGAAATGTTAGTATGTAATCTATTTTGGTTAATGTTGTTAACCTATAAAAGAGCGATTATTTGACCACTGGGGTAAGCAGTGCATAATTTCTGATTTCAGGTATGTGATCATAAATATATATACATAATTAAAGATACGTGTTTGTGTTTGTATGTGTGTGTATGTGTGTATTCTCAATTTAGGAAAATCCTCTGTTTAGAATCTTCTTGGCTTTTTTGGCCTAGCCAATACAGACTGTCAGTAGGAATAAACAGCATAAAGTTTTATCTTCATTAGATGTATTTGTATAGTTGCATGACTTCATTTTACTATGGAGTATAGTCTTTATTTTTATTATATTGGGATCACAAACAGATATCAGAAATTATTCCAATAAGCCAAAAAAGATTTACACACATTGAGGTACTCACATATTTATTCCCCTCCTTTGGGAATTTATTTCCTTCTTTCCTTCCTTCACTTTGAAAGAATCTGAGGATATTAGGAAGAAATTTAGTTCTTAAATAATGTAAAATGTAAGTTTCTGATTATCTTGAAAGAATCAGGTGGAAACAATAAATATATAGTTCAAAATGTAGAGTCCAGTTTTGTCAAAAGTCTGAAACTGCAACTTTCTGATCTTTGTTTTTCTTTACTTTTAATACCTCATTTTCTTTATTCTGTTCCAACATGACTTAAAAATCTTTTGGGAGTAATTTTATTTTATTATATTTTTTAAAACCAGAAATGCCCTGGGACTCCCTAGCTTGCTTCTGTGTCTCTTCGTTTTTTGTTTCTTCTGAATATCATTCCCTTATAACAGAGGCCTTCCCTTTTCCCTTTTCTCTGCCTCCCTCTGTTCCTCCCTTCTTTTTTCCTCTCCATCTCTCTCCTTTCCTCCTCCCTTATTTCTTCTTACTGATCTCAGAATTTCAGAAATTGATACATTATTGCTTATTTTAAAGGAAAATTCTTAGACTGAACTCACCAGTTCACCCTTCCAGATCCGACTAGATGAAACTGGTCTCAGAATGCTTTCGGCAATAAAAAGAATTGATGTTGCACTTGGTGATGGTGAAAGATTTCTATTAGTTTTGTTTTAAATCACAACTTTCCAGAGTAGAGTATAATGTTAGAATACGTGATTTTTTTTTTTCATTTGTAATAAAGGAGAACTTTATTTGGGGCTACTCTCAAACTGTAAAGAAAATTTCTGGGAATTAGTTTGAACAGTTTAACAATGGTAAGCTTAGGTTTAATGTAATATATAGATGTATAGGTGTTATATTAATAGAGATTTCTAATATGGAGAATTATAAACTTAAAGGAGAAAACATAATTGTTAAACCAGTAGGGGAAAAAAGTCTTTTAAGAATATCTTGATGTCTGTGGGCATCTTGATTTATTAGGTGAGCAAAATGAAGAAACTTACCATTTATCCAGATTTTCCATGGAATAGGTAGTGGTATTTTGTGTATTTTGATATCTATCCCATATTTAACTTGTTACTTCTTTGCCAACCGAACGTGGATACTCTGTAGGAAACTTTGCATCTTTTGCATGGATCTGGTTCTAATTTCCTTTTTAAAATTTGAACGTTAAATTTACTGTGATCCAGTGTATTACAATGAAATTTACTAAAAAAATCTACATAAATCCATTTAAAATTAATTTATGATTTTGATTTTAAACTCATAAAGTTATGCACGTATGTGTTCTCATGCATGCTCACACACATGCCCTTACACATACGTGTACACGCATTTATAATCTGATTTTCATAGCATTTGGCAGCTCTAAAAATGTTCCCAATGATATTCTTTTCCATGTGCCATATTTTACACTCAGTGGTCTAGTCCTTTCCTTTCCTTTCCTTTTTCCTTAGAGATGGCGGGTCTCACTCTGTTGCCCTGGCTCGTCTCAAACTCCTGGGCTCAAGTGATTCTCATCCTCCTGAGTAGCTGTGATTATAAGCAGATTCCGCCATGCTCGGCTAGACTCAGTGGTGTTTCTAAAGTCTTAAAGAATATCCCCCATTCAGGAAATAATGATTCAATTTAATTGTCATGAACAAATGTGTATTTGATCAATCAGACAATAAAAGGAACTGTGATCTAATAATCATGAGAAGCTAAAATCATTTTTAAACAAACTAAGGAAGTTGTATTTTATCCCCATTTCTACCCTGTTTAGGAATGGCGAAGGCAGTGCATATTGTTCTCTGTTAGGAATCCACAAATATCTTAGGCTGTCAACCCAAAAGAATCTCATTATGAGATGACTGGGGTTGCTAGAAACATTGGGGATTATTTCTCAGTGCTAAGTGTCTGTGTGAATTTCTTGACTGCTCTTGTCATTTTTGGGTGAATACGATGGAACTGCTTTGAGGTGCTCACCAGCTTTCAAGTATTCTCATCATCTTAATTCTTACTCCTTTTGAAAGTATGTCTGCCATATTATTATAATGTTGGTTACCATTTTCTGAAATCATGTCATGGGGTAGACTAAGTGTTGTATGTACCCTAGTTTGATCCTCTCAATTTCATAAGATAGCTGTTACCCCATTTTGCAGATGGGAAATCTAAGAAATTGCTAATATGTTCAGGGTCACACAGCTAGTGGGTACTACCGTGCTCTTAAGGCAACAAAACATGTAGGTAAATTAAATTACTGAAACAAAGTGAAATGAGGTTTTTAAAATTTGAATTTTTCTTTTTGCCCTAAAAGCAAGGCTATTCACAGCTAGAAATTTAATGCAAATATGTAATAAGCTACAAATAGTCATTCAGAGTTGTGCCAAATACTTTGTTCTTTTTTGCCATTGCATCTAAGTCGGTTCCTATTTAATGCACTACATTTTTTTTTTTTCTATAACAGGAAATCTTACCCATAAACTAGCCACAGTCTTTTGGTAATCATGTTAGGTATATTTTAGAAAATAGTAAATTATTTTAACTATCTACCCACTAATGATCCCTTCATGTTCAAGAAATTACATAGTTACAGGGATATTTTCTTAATAATAATATGTCAGTTTAAATGAGAAAATGCTTTGGCTGTAAACCAAAACCTACTTACTTTATTTTAGAATTTTAACATAATTTAGATTTAAGCACTTACAGTACCCATCAAACCAAACACTTGATTTCTTTCTTTCTTTTTTTTTTCCTTTGAGACAGGGTCTTATTCTGTTTCTCAGGGTGCAGTGCAGTGGCTTGATCTTGGCTCACTGCAGCCTTGATCTCTTGGGCTGAAGCTATCCTTCCACCTCTGACTCCCAAGTAGCTGAGACTATGGGCATGTGCCACCACACCTGGCTATTTTATTTTTTTATTTTTAGTAGCAGTGGGGGTCTCTCTATGTTGCCTAGGCTGGTCTTAAACTCCTGGGCTCAAGTGATCCTTCTGCCGTAGCCTCCCAAAGTCTTGGAATTACGGGTATGAGCCACTATACCTGGCCAAAATACTTGATTTCTTAATAGAGGAGTACTCTTAGGCAGACCCTCTGCTTTCTTAGATTTTTTTGAAAAAGTATAAATCATTTCTTTTTAGCCTTCAGAGCATTTCTAATACTTTGGTTATTTTATTAAACAGTTTAAAGAGTAATTTTTTTTTTTTTTTTAAATAAAAATGTGCATGCATGCTAGCTGAAGGAAAAGTAATTTGGCCTTTGAGGACCTGGGTGATGATTGTTGTTTTCTGAACTAGTTCTAAGTTTGACAACTAGAAGGTAGATTTGCATTATATTCAGGAATTCAGATAGAAAATAATAATAGATGTGCCTTTATAAATCAGTCAGATTAGTTGACATTTGATGGACGAGTGGCTTTGTGTGCAGTGGAAAACACTGGAATTGGAGCCGGGAGTCATGAGTCTGCCTCTGGCTTTCACACTCACTAGTTATGTGGCTTTGGGCAAGTCAAGTAGGTCCTTGTGCATCTGAATAAACCAAAACTGTCATGCTTATGGTCTGTATTCACATAGCTCACTTTCTCTGTGTAAGTGAATGTGTGTTTTGTTTTTAAACTCAGAGGGTTTCCATCAGAATCAGAATGCTTAAAAATCTCATGCAACAATTACCTATTAAGTATCTTAGCGTTCTTTCTGAAGAGTAAATCATTTAGTCAGCTTTTTAAAATTCCTCAGGTTTCTGAAAAACCTATTCTAGGTTTTTTGAACTGTAATGAAGAGATGAGTTTATATTTCATGTAAAATGGTATATCTTCAATCACATTACACTGTTGCAATGCTCACAGTCAGCAGTGAGGGCCTAGGTTCACTGTTAATGTCCTGGCAGACACTGGTGTCATTAATAGTTTTAATAAAATAATTATTAGTGATTTTTGACACCTCACCGGAATGAAAAAACTGGGGAAGTGAGCTCTCTTTATGACTTTTATGAAAGATTCAAAAATAAACTGTAGATATTTAATCTTTTCCAGTTAGTATGGAGGACAGTGTGAATTTAGCCATCTAGCTAAAGATTTAGCTCACAGTTTAAATTTTCATATTTGAAAGCAGAGCTAAAAATTAGGTTGCTTAAGCAATTACATTAACAATTAACATTATAAAGATTTAAAAGTTGGTGCATGTGTCTTTAATCTTTGTAATTCTAAGAGGAAAGTCTATGAATTTTAGGTTTCCACAATAGCACATTTTATTTCAAAGTCCTTCCATCTCTTGAAATGTTATTGTTTGAAAGTCTTTTTCTGAATTATATCAGCTCTTTGAAATTGAATATATATATGATGTACACTATTATGTCTATGTTATGAATTATCTCTGGAAATTATACAGTTGAAGATAATATGTGTATGGTGTGTTTAGCATTAGGATGTAAAAATAAATATGACTAGAGTAAAAATTTAGAATTATTAGTTCTAATGTTTAACATTTTGACATACTTGATAGAAATAATCTTTAGTATGCTATCACAGGAGTCATAAGGTAGTGGATAAAAGCTTTGCCTGCCCCCAAGCCTTACAAAGTAGTTATATAAACAATTTTAAAATATTGATATGCTATCCTATCTTGAATTTTGTAAAACTTTAGCCACTTACAGACACATACTCACACAAACCTTGATGTATGGAACTCATTTAACAAAGTGTACTTTTAGACTCATTATCCTTTTCTCATTCTTGCTTCTGTTATTTAAGTTTTTATTAGAAAACATGATCAAAAGAAAGCTAAAATTACTAGTCTGATAACATTGGGCAAAATTATTCTTTATCTTTAAAATAGAAATAATAATAGTATGTCCCTTCTAGGATTATTGTGAAGATCTGTAGCATCTATAGTTGAGAACATCTGGTATAAGATAGTAAGCACTTGATGTTAGCTATTATATTGTTGTTTTATGAATCATCTTGGATACCAATATTACTACTGTTGACTGATGCATATATAGATACTTGAATGCACATTTTCACTAAAGCATAATTGTAGAAAACAAGAAACAATCTAAAGGTGCGATATTATACTTATGATACGTCTATTTAAGGAATAATATGTTGCCATAAAAAATGATGTAGAGATATACTTATTGAGATGAATAGAAGTGTTTCATTACCCAAAGTTTATGGGTAATGAAACACAATAGCTAAAAATTTTAACAAATTGCTTAAGGTCACGAGTCGGCGACCATAAGACTATAAAATCCCTGTAAACAGCCCTGAAGGGAGAGCTCATATCCACTCTCTGCAGACCTCAGTGGGTGCTGATGAGATTGAGTGGGGACAAGATAGGAGAGTACAGGCCTAGGACAACAAAGAATTCCTCAACAAACCCACCATTAGACTAGCAAGCACCAAGAAACAGGTGTCAAATGTGTGGGCATGGTTCAATAACATGGAGAGAGACCTTCTCTGAGGCATAGCCTCTGAGCTAAAGCCTAAAGCTTAGGGTAGAACAAGAGTATTGAAAAAGAAAACATCCTGCAACCCAACTTCCCCTCAAAGCACAAGGTTATGCCATATGGTATTTTAAACCAATGGTATTTTCAGGGTAATCATAGCAGCAATAAAACCCAAACAGTTAAACTCTCGATTAGGTTGGCTCATCCTAATACACTAAGTCATAGCAGAAGATGAGACATACCCATTTTTAGACATACATATTATTTATTGCAGTCTCTATACTCCTACAGAAGGTGTCTGGCTTTTAAGCAAAAATCGTCTAAGACAATAAGGGAACAGGATAAATATCAACATATTGTCAAGCAAAAAAGCATTTAACAGAACTAGATTCAGATATGATCTAAATGTCAAACTATCAGACAGGGAATTTAAAATATATTAAAGACTCACGTGGAAAGATGGAAAACATGTTTTATCACATGGGTAATATCAGCAGAATTGGAAACTATTAACGTAAGAGAGAATCAAATGGAAATGCAAGTAATGAAAAACACAGTACTGGAGATAAGAAATGCCATTAACAGATTTACCAGCAGACTCGACAAGTTGAGAAAAGAATCAGTGATTGTGAGGATAAGTTGCTGTATATAACCCAAACTTACCCACGAAGGGAAAAATAGTGGAAAAGGGGGCAAAAAAACCACAAAAAACAAACAGTTCATCCAAAAGCTGTGGGGGCAATTTCAAGTGATGTACTATGTGAAAGTGGAATCCCAAAAGGAGAAGAGAGATGGAAAGGTATGATGGGGACGGGAGTGAGTGAGGGGTGGAGCCTTGAGACAAAAGTATTTGTAGGGTAATGGCCAACTATTTTCCAAAAATAATTAAAAGACATCAAACCACAGCTTCAGGAATCTCAGAGACACTAGGAAGGATAAATACCTTATCCTCCAACAAACAAAAACATACCCACTGAGACACATTAAAGTTCAAAGATAAATGGAAAATGTTGCTGAAGAACAAAGATAAATGCAAAATGTTCAAGGTAGCCACATGAAAAAGACAGAGTAGATGCTAAGAAATCTTAAGAACTATAGCAGACTCCTTACTAGAAGTTATGCAAACCAGAACACATGGAATGATATATTTAGAATGCCAAGAGTTCAATGGAACAAAAATATCTTTTAAAAATAAAAACTTTGAGACAAAAACTGAGAGAGCTCATAGCAGCTTACTTGCACTGTAAGAAATGTAAAGGAATTTTATTATGCTGAAGCAGTACAATGCCAGACACAAACTTAGAGCTAGTACAATGCCAGACAGAAACTTAGAGCTAGTACAATGCCAGACACAAACTTAGAGCTATTCAAATATTTGGGAAGCATTGAAAATGGAACAAATGAAGGTAAATGTAAAATAAATTTTGTTCTTATTTTTGATTTCTTTGAAAGATGATTAGGATTACTAAATCAACAATAGCAACTATGTACTATAAATTTATAACACTTATAAAAATAAAACAATAGCACAAAGGAAGGGAGGGAGAAATTGGGATAATGCTGTTATGAGGTTCTTATACTACATATGTAGTGGTGTAATACTATTTGAAGGTATCCTGTGACTAAAGATATATCTTGTGAATCCTAGGGCAATTACTGAAAAACTTAAAAAGTATAAATAAGAAGCCCATAGTACAGATAAATAGAATAATAAAAATTATGCAAAAAGCAGAAAAGTAAAAAAGCAGATGGAAAAATAGAGAACTGACAATGTGGATTTAAATTCAGCCACATCAAACATCACATGGAGTTAATGAAATGTCAACGTAAAGATTGAAACGTCTATAAACCCTCAACCTGAAAGAAAGATCAGTTTAGTAAAAAAGCAAGACACAATTATATGCTGTTTATAAGAAAGTCATTTTTAAAATACCTAAGAAGATAGCAATAAAAAAGATGGGAAAAGATAAACAATACAAACACTCATCAAAAATAGCTGGAGTAGTTATATTGACATGAAGTGAAGTAGACCTCAGAACATGGAATACTACCAGTGATGAGGAAGGACATTGCATAATGATACAGAGGTTACCTCACCAAGAAGACATAGCATACACGTAACAGAAAGTACCTGTATGCAGCTAACAATTAGAGCTTCTAAATATATGAGGCAAACACTATTAGAACTGAAGAGAGAAATAGACAGATTCACAATTAGAGTTGGAGATGTCAACGTTCAGGAATCAATAAAACAAATAGACACAGAAAGTTAGTAAAAAATTGAAAATTTGAACAACATTGTCAAAACAACTTGACCCTTTTGATATTTGTGGAACACTTCATAAATTGGAAACACAACAGTTAGAAAATATAGTCTTCTTAAGTGCACATTGGATAGTTACAGGATAGACCGTATTCTGGATTAGAAAATCAATCCTAAAAATTTTTTTAAGAATTATACAAAGAATGTTTTCTAACCATAGTAGAGTTAAACTACAAATCGACAACAGAAAAATATCTAGAATATCCCCCAAATATTTAGATATTAAATAGCACACTTCTAAATTACTCAGAGATCAGAGAAGAATTCCCAAGAGAAATTAGAAAACATTTTGCATTGATTGAAAAGAAATATACCAAAATTGACAGGATACAGCTAATGCAGGGGTTGGAGAGAAATCTGTAACATTAAATGCTTATAGTAGACAAAACAAAACAAAACAGGAGTTAGAGGGAAACTGTAGTATTACATGCTTATAGTAGAAAAGGAAAATGGCTTCAAGTTGGAAATAAGTTTTTACCTTAAGGTAGCAAAAGAAGAACAAATTAAATCCAAAGTGAGTAGAAGGTAGAAATAACAAAGATAAAAGCAGAAGTAAGTCAATGAAATGCAGTACTGTAGTAGAGGTCTTAGCCAATATAGTAGGGCAAGTAAAAGAAATAAAGGGAATATAGTTTAAAAAGGAAAAAGTAAAGCAGTCTCTAGTCACAGGGAGCATAACATTTTAAATAGAAAATGATTTATGAAAAAATAGGGAAGCAGTTATTTAAAACATAAAAGACAAAGACTGTTTAGAAAAGTTCCAGGTTAAAAGATACTAAGGAGACATGATGAATAAATTTAATACCTGTACTTAGATTAGACCCTGGGGGAAAATGCTATAAATTTCATAACTAGATAACTGGCAAAATTAAAATATGATAGGACATTAGGCAAAAGTATTATATAAATATAAAATTTTGAGGATGATAACTGCGCTGATATTAATGTCAGATCATTCCCTTAGTCCTAGGAAATACTGCAGACTTTAGGATTAAAGTGCTATGATGTATATACGTTATCCTCAAATTATTCAGGAAAAATGGTTATATAGAAAGAGGAAAAGAGAAAAGAAAGGAGAAAAGAGTGTAAGTGCAGATGATGAAGTAAATGGACATAGAACGTCATAGTCAAATCTAAGTGTTTCCTGTATTATGCTTGTTTTTGTTACTCTTTGTAAATTTGAAATTATTTTTTTTGAAAAAAGTTTTCAAAAAGATTCTTCAAAAATGACAAAAGAAGAGGGCCGTCATACTTGAAGTTGGAAATCACATTTCTTACAGGTGTGTTTGGAGTAAGCAATCTTAAAGGATGAGGTAATGTCTTTGCCTGTGGCACAAAGAACCTGTTAGCTTACTGCTTGCTGTAAACCAGTGGTTTTCCCCAAGCTCAGTGTTCCTCTCCTGTAACGCAGCCTACTCTTGGTGCACCTATCCACCCTAGCTCTGTCTGTTGTTCTTACGTGAATTGGCACAAACATATTGATGATCATGTTCCTTGCTGTGCTATGAGTAATAATTTTTTTTTTCTCTGACCCAGGCATCTCATGCCTTTTGCCAAATGAAAGAGACAAACTTATTAAAATGAAAGATAAAACTCAAATTTCAGACCTGACAGTCTACTCTTCTGAAGACGTTTTCCTTGTTTCTATTTCTATTCTTTTTCTCACTTAATCTTTGCCAAGAATATTTTCCTATTTCACCCATTCCAACCTTATACATTCTTGTCAGTGTACAACTCTGGTTTAGTAATATTTCCTTTTCTAGATTGTTAGAAATTTTTTCCCTCCAATATTTACTAGTCACCTTTCCTTCTGTCTCTTCTTTTACACAATTTGTTTCCCTTTTATTTGTTTCCCCTTTCTACCCCTGTTCTCTCCTTCTTTCTTTCCTGTTATATGAATATAATCAGACTGAATGTGATGAATTTCTGATTAAACTATGTCTGTGAGAGCAGATACTATCATATAAACTTTTGTTCCCATATAGAACCAAGTATGGAATTCATTTATGTGTTTTTGATTGATTCTTATTGTTAGCAGCTAAAATGTTTGAACATGTTTTTTACCCCCCCCCCCATAAAAATGAAAGCTTTTTTTTAAGGTTTGTATATTGTTTCTTTAGATTGAAGGTACTAAGCAAGATTAGAGAATTTTCAGAGTTGAAAAGAGTTTTAGAAATCATTTGGAAAGTAAAACTCCTCATTTTCCTAAAGAGAAATCTATTATGGTTCTTATAGTTAGCAAAAATCTTTATCTCTGAGCAAGGATTTATATTACCATTCTTTTTATTTCTTCTCACTTTGATTATAGTGATTGTAATTTTGTCATACTCCCTCAAATTAATTTTTTTATTTTATATACTGGTGTTATTAATTGAATGCGACAATTATGAAGTCATTTGGATTACTACTATTATGTTATCGTATCCTTGTGTACTTCATAGAAAACTCTTGGCTAGATTTGCTTTTTGTGGTACAATAGTGTTTGAAAAGGTGATTCCCCAAATACCTAATCTTACCAGAATTACTCCTCTCCTTATCAGTATCTGGCCCATGTTTGCATTAACATATTTTTCTTGATCACTTTGACTATACACCATAGTGATTAAGATCATTGGACTCTAGAATCTGATCTTCTGGGTTTGAATCCCAGTTCTGTTACCTGCTGGCAGTGTGACTTTGTTTATGTTACTTTACCCATTTGTGCTCTGATTCCTCATTTGTATAACAGGAATAGTGGTGCCTGTGAGTTACTGGAGGTTCAATTAACCGATATATGTCAAATCCTTAAAAAGCACCTGGCATAAAAAAGATGCATATTTTAATTAATGACATTGTTCCCTAAAAGATAGTTAAGAGGCCGTGATATTTTCCATGTAATTTGTCAGCCGAAGTAGGAGGATAGTTTATTCAGATTGTCATCTTTGGAGGGATTAATTTTATTCTTGTTTATAGTTTTGTTTTGTTTTGTTTTCCTCCTTGGAGCTTATTACTTTTAGGGAATTCTTTTTCCCAATGCCTATCACTATACAGCTTTCTTTTACCCATTATTCTTTGTGCATTTTATATGTGTTACATGGGTTTTGTGTGTGTGTGTGTATTAGTTTTTAAAAACATTTTGATGTAATAATTTTAGTGGCTTTTAAGTATTAATTTCCAAGGGTCTGTGCTATGCAAATGAGGATATGTGAATATTTTTAATGTACACTTATAGAAGTATGGCATATAACCTGATACTTGGTTATATATTTCCACTTTACTGGCTTTGAACCAATATTCACATATGATTCTTCGCTAGATTATGGTTATTAAAAATAGTAGACCATGTGAATTACAAGCATGACCATACGTTGCTTTTAAAAACAAATGATCACCCAGTAACGTGGTCTAAGTAAAATATTCTCTTTTTTAATTATGTAGTCCTCCTCGCCATCCTCATCACAGCCTCATTCTAGCCACTGCAGAACGAAGGCCTCATCATTGTGTCACCATGCATCCCTGCCCTGGGTCAAACGTAACCATGTAGGCCCTGCAAAGGCTACCAGTCCATCTCTCCGTCTGCGTCGCTGGCGACCCTTCTTACGCCTACCATCTTTGGGTCTCCATTCTGTTGTAAGTTTAGTCAATCTTCCATGTCTTCTTCCAGTGACAAGGGCTATTCATTTTTTTTTTTTCTCTCTCTCTCTCTCAAACAACTTCAGTCTTCAGAGTGCTTTTCTCTTGGTTCACTCAACCATTAGCTTTCTCTCCCCCAATAAGATTGCAAGCATACCTCTATGCTTTGCAGTCTAGCTTGACTTTCGCCAGTGCCTCGGAACATCCATCTTTCCACTCCATATCCTGCCAACATAACGGCACTTGCCTTTTGATGAGTACTGATCCACATTCATGATAATGTTTAAGTCTTGTTAATTGTTAAACTGAGTATGTGTTCTCTTACGCCTCAGCTTACTGAATTCATTTAGTTGACTTAGGTCAACAAATGTTGCATACTTTCTGAGTTCTTTTCCATCTATTACTTTATTATTTTTAATGTTTCTGAGCATGACTTTAGTCTCTTGCCATGCTCTGGGGTTACTTTACTTACTCTATCCTCAATCTAAATCCTTCATGGTGTAGGGTGTTTCATCTAAGCTATTGTTTTATTCCCTGAGGTGGCTCAGGTACTTGGTTTAATCTTGATCTGATCTTTCCTGCCTATTCAGTTTCTAAAGATCTTTTTCAAATAGGAAATGAAGATTTCCTCCATGTGTATTGATGTAGGTTTCCCACAAATTTATGATTTCTCTTTTATAGCCTAATGATATCTGTAAACTATTAAAAATGCAATTTTCTTACAATCTTGCTAATTATCTTAAATATTGAGGCCCATGATGGCAGTCTAGTAATTCTCATAATTGAGATACAGTACAGAATTAAGCAACTACAGCTCTTGTCTTTCTGATGTTTTAGACTATTAAAGGCAATGACTGTGGTTTGGCAGAGCCTCCCTAGAAATGCAATATCTAAAAGCTTTGGTGTGTGCCATACATTTGTAAGAAACTTGACATTTCTGTAAATCATTGTGGCTTTTGAAGCCAGAGGAGGAAGTCCGATTATATGTACATTTAATGCTTAAGAACAATTAAAAGTCAATGCCAAGGATTCTTTTCTTCCCCTTATTTACCCTTCTAGTGCTGTACTCAAACTGTGAAGTGGAATCGTTCCTTAAATATTTGCTTCCTCCAAATATCAGTATAGTCATCAAATGCCTTTTCATTTGTGCCAAGTATCAACAAACTGGTGTCTCTCTTTCTATTTCATTGTCCTCATTGGGTCATGGCATTCTTCATTTTTAATCATTCATCCATTTGATATTTGTTGCTTCTCTACTGTGCCATATACTGTTTGGCACAATGAGAGATACAAAGTGAATTAGATGACCAGGGTAGACTCCTAAAGGTGTAAATTCTGACATGAGCACAGTTGATCCAATTCTAATATGAATTATTTCTTTTCTACTTAAAAATGTTCCAAATATAAATGAACATATAAAATTTGTCATTTCCTGTTTTATATGCTTTCATATAATGTTGATCTTAGCTCCATATTAATTCCATTTCCTTGTAGCTTTAAATATTTTTATAGTATAGTAGTTAAGAACATGGATTCTAGACGTATACTGCCTAGGTTTGAATCCAGATTCCATCACTTACTAGCTGCATGACCTAGAGCATGTTTCATAATGCTTACAGAAGAGTTTTCTTGAGAGTAAGATGGGTATAATCATATTATATACCTGATTGGGTTTACATATAGGTTGAGTATCTCTTATCCAAAATGCTTGGGATGAAAAGTGTTTTGCAATTTGGTTGGATTATTTATATTGTACTTACCTGGTTGAGTATATCAAGCCAGAAAAATTGAAATCCATAATGCTCCAGTCAGCATTTCCTTTGAATATCCTGTTAGTACTCAGAAAGTTTGGGATTTTAGAGCATTTCAGATTTCAGATTTTTGGATTTGGATGTTCAACCAGTATGATGATTAATTATTTGATATATATAAAACATTTAGAACAGTACCTGGTATATATATTAAGTGCTATACAATTATACATTAAATTTAATGTATATTTTAATGGAAGTTTATATTTAGTATTTGATTAATTTATATCTAATTGATTTTTTTTAGCACTTTTTAATTCTTTGAGTTAAACTTTGTATTTAACTCATTCCGTGAGTTAAAATTCTATGAATTTAATCCTTTGGGTTAACTAAGAAGTGTAGCATTCTGAATTTTATATATATATATATATGTGTGTGTGTGTGTGTGTGTGTGTGTATATATATATATATATATATACACATAAAATGTATCTCCCTAATTATATATTAAAAATATATATATATATACACACACACACACACGCACACACACACACGCATATATACATATCTCCCTATGTTCAGGAGGGATATATGTATATAAATTTGGGAGATATATATTACATATTTTCTTCATATATATGTATATGAAGAAAACTATTACAAATTAAGTAATTACAGATTTTTAGACTCTGAGACTCATTGCAGCTGACCAAAGAAAAAGCTTATCACAGGTACTGAGGTTTTGTGGAAGGCTTAGAAGTTTTGAGCTTTGCTTATCTTTTATAATAGTTCGAAGGCTTTTCATACTCTCTTTAGAGTTTTGTATTTTTAGTATACACTTTTAGATTAAAGGTAAAATGATGCACATTTGGTAATTGCTTACATTGGTGATAATGTAGTATTATTGGAGTATATATAAGGCTTATATAATTCTTAACAGTTTGCAAAGTACTTTCATGCAACTCATTTAAACCCCGAGATTGATAAGAAAGGCTTACAGGGATTGGGTCCATATTCAGTTCTGTGACTCCAGTTGTATGACTTTTACCTCTAGCATGGTTGTGTTTACTGGCACAACATGAAAAAAATGAGTTATTCGATGTGTAATTCTTAAGAAGAGATGGTGCTAAGGTAGCTAATAGTTTATAAAAGCGTAAAGTTCAAAACATTTAGAATTACTTCATATCCTATTGGAAAGTTGTCTTAAAATGAGTAAAACAAGACTCTTTCCTAGTTGAATAAATAATTCATTACAGCCTTTTTATTATAGAATTGAAATTATAGTTTATATAATTACCTAGGTTTAGCCTTGAAAAATTTGATTCTAATATAAAATGGAGATATTAGATTGAGTGGCCACTAAACTTTTTTATTCCCTGGAAAGTAAGGGAAACTCTTTATCACTCTGTCTTCACATATTTGAAGAAATATGTTCAGGAGAGATTAGATTTTTTTTCTAAGATGCTGGAAAATACAAAGAGACATATCTTAGCCTCAGTATGAGGGAAAATTCTAACAAAACAATGGAATGGACTGCCTCAAAACCTAGTGGAGGAGCCTCTGGCATTAGAGGGGCTACCACAAGATGGGGCTGTGGTAGAGAAAAGTCCAGTATCGGAGCAACAGTCGATAACCCTGATTGCTACCACTTGTGGCATTCTGTAGTTCTAGAGTGAAGTTAAAAAGAGCTGGCTTGCTACATCGGTTTATATTGAATTTCTTCCATTCATAATTTGAGGGCAGTGATCTCTGAAGAATAATGTGAGATTAGGTGAGACACTGTATATATAAATGTTTTAGAAACATTATGTAAATCCAAGATAGTAATGTTTATTCTATACTTTTCAATATCTGCATCATAAAACTTCATATTACAACTGCTTGAAAATATATAGTTACTTGATGAAAAGAATGTAATTTTTTTAGTTAAGAAACTATCTGTTACTGAAAGGATATTAAGTAATCTGAGATATAATTTGATTTATGCCTCTTGAAAACTTTTCCTTTAAAATTTGTATTCTACTTGCATTTGTAACAGTTACTGTATTTCATTTCCAACCATTTAGATTTGATGTATAGCTAACACTTATTAATATTAACTGTCTAGTTACTATATATCATAGAAAGTGCCAGTTAATCAGTGTATTGACTTTGCATATGTTATCTGAATGTCTTAGAAATGTCGATACTGCTCATGCAAACTGATTGGTATGCTAAAGAAATGTATATGTAGTTTTAATTTCAAATTATTTATTAACTGTCAAAGTAAGAGAAAAAGCATAGGCTACTGTGAATTGTACTTTAATTTGTTCTTATCTTTTTTCCCTTTTAATCATTGAGGCCATTTTCCTGCATATATTCATTTTGAAACTTTTAAAATTCAGTTAGTTAAAATGCTTATTTTACTCAAAGACTGTTCGCACTGCACTGTTCATAACATAAGATTATCAAGTTCAGATCATTAAGGGAACAGCTCTTTTGATGTCTTAAAATTTAACTGGAAAAGAGTTTCTTTAAGATGTTATGGGCCGGGCACGGTGGCTCAACGCCTGTAATCCCAGCACTTTGGGAGGCTGAGGCAGGTGGATCACGAGGTCAAGAGATCGAGACCATCCTGGTCAACATGGTGAAACCCCGTCTCTACTAAAAATACAAAAATTAGCTGGGCATGGTGGCATTCGCCTGTAGTCCCAGCTACTTGGGAGGCTGAGGCAGGAGAATTGCTTGAACTCAGGAGGCCGAGGTTGCGGTGAGCTGAGATCGTGCCATTGCATTCCAGCCTGGGTAACGAGTAAAACTCCGTCTCAAAAAAAAAAAAAAAAAAAAAAGACGTTATGTATAAAAAATTTTAACTTTCTTATTTCAAATTTTAAAAAGCATACAAATCAGTTTATGTATTCATTTCAGTCAATAAGTATGCATTGTGCATATTCTATATACCAGGCATTGTGCTGAGTGCTGAGGCTTCTAAGGTGAACACAATTTTTGGTTTTTAGATAGTAGAGATTAAGAAAGTTGTGCTTTTAGTCACTGTTTGTTTGCTGATGAATGAGCACACTGTCACAGACATAGGAGTGGTCACTCTTTGTCCATTATATCACACATTAAGCCTTGAATTATATTGGATAAATGTTCTTTTATATCATTTGATGTCATTTGTGTGTGTTTATATATACATGACTAATTTGTTTGCCTACTAATGTATATAATACATATTTTTTCCCTCCTATTCCAGGCACCAAGTATAGATGAAAAAGTAGATCTTCATTTTATTGCGTTAGTTCATGTAGATGGGCATCTCTATGAATTAGGTAAGAACTACTTTAATTTGTCCTGGGGAGAGAAATGGTAAATGGGAAAGTCTCTACTCACAATAAACAGGACTATTGATAGTTACTGTGTTTACTTAAATTAACTGATTGCCCTATAAAATTGATTCAACATAATGACAGTTTTCCTTTTAAGACAGTTTACTAGAAAAATGTTATTTTATGTTTAAGCAACTTATAATTCAAAAATTTTTGCATGCCATATTCTCATTTTAGCAAAGCAAAAAGTAAAAACAATTACAGGAAACTTCTGCAAATCACTCTGGCATTTGTTACGAAATTATTGACTGGGTTATCAATATATGGCTGAACCAATCAATATCTGGCTGAACCACCTTTAGTTTTAAAAGCTAGTGTAATAGTCATAATGACTAGGCTTTGTATTCAATAATGAGTGTCACTAGTTTTCCAGGTTTTGTACTATCCCTGTGTTTTTTTAAGACTTTGCAGGAGGCTTTGTTTTCTGGCATTGGTTTCTACAGGCATATGTCAGAGTACCCATGATTAGTTACTTTGTATTTTGGCTTATACCTGTACTTTTTTTAAAAATTTTACCTTTCGGTGGATGATTTCACTACATGTTGGAGGAGATCACATAATTTTAAGATAATTTACTCAGAATAAACTTCTAATTTTTTCATAATTGGTATACAATATTTATTATGAATCTTATTATTTTCCATAAGGCCTTCTTGAGTTTTAAAAAAGCCAAATAACAAAAAAGAAGTTCTTTTCAGTAATTTTAGATACTGTGATTTTTGGTTCTATTACCTCTCAGTTGCTCTCTAAATATTACCTTGTCACATTAATTTTTTTTAAGTTGTATAAAGGTAGAAGAGTTCTGAAAGAACACAGATTGTGAACTCTAAATGTGATCCATAAAATTAGTTGGATTTTGTGTTTGGAATATTAGCAACAGATCGCATACTTTATTAGAAAGAAATGGCCCTTTCAAAGGGGACAAGGAAAAGAAAGAACATAGTATTTATAAAAATGTGCAACCCTGAGGGTTGTCTACAATAGTAGAGTGATTTGAGGAGTAATAAAACTTAAATGAAAAGAAGTCATTGTTCTGGTAGTATATAATGGACCTGCAGGACAGTTTGGAAGATACACCTAGCTAATTCAGTTTATAAAATCTGCAGAGATAAAAATATAACACTGATTGGGGACTTCAGATGTCTGAGTGGTTGCTGGAAGCAGATTTTCTGCTCTGAATTGTGAATAGTAATTAATAGCTAGTGGAAGAGGAAGTAAGGAGAGTGCTGGGACTTAACAGATACATTCTGTTGACTTCAAGAAAGTAGATTTGGCCAGAACAAAGATATGTATGATTCCTAACCAGAGACTATAAATGTGATTGTGACTTTCAGAATGAGAGACTTACAGAGCAAACAATAACATCTAAAAGATATTTAGACCAAAAGAAAACCTCTCTAATGATCTCAATGGGAAGGAAAGAGTTGTCTTAAAAAAACAAAAAACAAACAAACAAAATACTCGGTTTTACTAGTTAGATAGTTCTCTTGGCTCAGTGGCTAAATGGGCATTAGAAGGAAGGACATATTATCAAGGGTAAGCTACATATGAAGAATGATGCTCTTTTGGAGCATGCCAAGATCAACACAAAAAGGATTTAAATTTTTTTTTTTTTAAATAAGAACTTCATAAAGAAAGGCAGAACTACTGAGGTCTTGTTTGGTTTAGATATTCTTTATCAAGAAGAATGATCTGATGGAGCATTAGAAGCCTATTGGAATTAGATTTTTTAAATGAGTTTAAAGAATTTCAGAGTGGTAAAGAATAGCAGTAATCTTTGAGATGACAGAGCAATGGTAGGTACAATACAAAGATGGTTAGTTGCTGATTCATTGCTAAGGAAACTTGTAGTAACTCTGGTCTGGATCTAATAAATTCAAAAGGACTGTTGAGCGAGGAGTATTGAGTTAGTGCATAGAAAATGGTGATTAAGAGAACAGCACTGGGCACAGTGACATGTTCCTGTAGTCCCTGCTACATGGGAAGCTGAGGCAGTAGGATTGCTTGAGCCCAGAAGTTTGAGGGTATAGAGTGCTATGACTGCACCTGTGAACAGCCACTACACTTCTTCCTGAGTGACATGGCAAGACTTCATCTCTTAAAAAAAAAAAAAACAAAAAACAAACAAACAAAAAAAAAACAAGAGAAAAGAAGACACTATATAACTTTTAAGAAAGAAGTCATTTCAAAGTACCGTTGGCTCTCTGTGGGTTCTTGCATTGGTAGATTCAACCAACTATGGATTTAAAATATTAGAAAATAAATACCAGTACAGCGATAAAAAAAAATTTTAAAAACAGTATAACAAATATTAGCACAACATTTTTATTGTATTATGTATGATAAGTAATCTAGAGATGATTTAAATTATTTCAGATTGTGTAGGTTATATGCAAATACCATAACATTTAGGCAGAGTATGTCAAGGGGCTTGAACATCTCAAAATTTTGATATGAGAGGGGGCCAGTGTTCTGGAGTCAGTTCCTCTCAGATACTGAGAGATGACTCTAACTTTATTTTTACAATAAGGCTATATGATTGTAGACGTGGTGCAAGTTAATTTCTATAGAATAACTATATTTAACAGAGAATGTTGGTAGTCTTTAATGTATTCATTCCCTAGTCTAATAAATTGTAAGGTTAACCAATGAAAAGAACAGAGTTCTTTCTCTTTTGTTATCACCCTTCCTTTTCCTTGGGGCCTCATGTAGCTTCTGGCATATGTAAAGGGGAAGAAGTACATATTTTAAAATAGATGTAATGACTCCTTACAGATAGAGTAGAGCATTGGGATTTAGAGGTGAATTTGGAACTGATTGAACAATCAGATTAAAAAACCATTAACTAATAAATTACTGTCTACCTGAAGTAACAGAATACTTTGAAGCAGCTTTAGAAATTTTATTTTGAAATAATTTTAAATTTTCATAGAAGTTACAGAAATAGTATACAGAGCTTCCATACTTCCTTCCACAGATTACCTAGGTTCCATTCATATTTCTGAACCATTTGAAAAAAGTTGAAGACATGATGACCCATTATCTTTAAAAGTTCTATGTGTATTTTCTCAAAACAACTGGATACTCTCCTATGTAACTATAGTATGAATATTAAAATGAAGAAATTATTATAACATTGATTGAGTATTACCATCTAATTGACAGACCCCATTACAGTTCTGGTGATTATCACAATAATGTCCTCTATTCAGGATTATGTGTTGAATTTAATTGTCATGTTTCTTGGTCTCCTTTAATCTGGAACAGTTCTTGAAATTTTTTCTTGTCTTTCATGGCTGTGACATTTATTTTAAAGAGTACAGGGTGGGCAAAAACTGGAAGCATTCCCTTAGAAAACTGGCACAAGACAAGGATGCTGCCCTCTGTCACCACTCCTATTCAACATAGTATTGGAAGTTCTGACCAGGTCAGTCAGGCAAGAAAAAGAATTAAAGGATATTCAGTTAGGAAAAGAGGAAGTCAAATTGTCTGTATTTGCAGATGACATGATTGTATATTTAGACGACTCCATCATCTCAGCCCAAAATCTCCTTAAGATGATAAGTAATTTCAGCAGATTATCAGGATACAAAATCAATGTGCAAAAATCACAGGCATTCCTATATACCAGTAACAGACAGAGAGCCAAATCATGAGTGAACTCCCATTCACAATTGCTACAAAGAGAATAAAATACCTAGGAATACAACTAACAAGGGATGTGAAGGACTTCTTCAACCACTGCTCAAAGAAATAAGAGAGGACACAAATAGATCGAAAAACATTTCATGCTCATGGTTAGGAAGAATTGATACCATGAAAATGGCCCTACTGCTCAAATTAACTTATAGATTCAGTGCTATCCTCATCAAGCCACCATTGACTTTCTTTACAGAATTGGAAAAAAACACCTTAAACTTCATATGGAACCAAAAAAGAGCCCGCATAGCCAAGACAATCCTAAGAAAAAATAAAAACAAAGCTGGAGGCATCACACTACCTGACTTCAAACTATACTACAAGGTTACAGTAATAAAACAGCATAGTACTGGTGCCAAAACAGATAACTAGGTCAATGGAACAGAATAGAGGCCTCGGAGACAATACCACACATCTACAGCCATCTGATCTTTGACAAACTTGATGAAAACAAGCAATAGGGAAAGGATTCCCTATTTAATAAATGGTGTTGGGAAAACTGGCTAGCCATGTGCAGAAAGCTGAAACTGGATCCCTTCCTTACACCTTATGTAAAAATTAACTCCAGATTGATTAAAGATTTACACATAAGACCTAATACCATAAAAAGCCTAGAAGAAAACCCAGGCAATACCATTCAGGACATTGATATGGGCAAGGATTTCATAACTAAAACACCTAAAGCAATGACAACAAAAGCCAAAATAGGCAAATGGGATCCAATTAAACTTAAGAGCTTCTGCACAGCAAAAGAAACTGTCATTACAGTGAACTGGCAACCAACAGAATGGGAAAAAAAATTTGCAGTCTATCTACCTATCTGACAAAGGGCTAATAATCAGAATCCTCAAAGAACCTTAACAAATTTATAAGAAAAAATAACCCTATTACAATGCGGGCAAAGGATATGAACACTTTTCAAAAAGACATTTATGCAGCCAACAAACATAAGGAAAAAAGTTCGTCATCACTGGTCATTAGAGAAATGCAAATCAAAACCGCACTGAGATACACTCTCACGTAAGTGAGAATGGCGATCATTAAAAAATCAGGAGACGCCGACTTTCAAGATGGCCGCCTAAGAACAGCTCAGGACTTCAGCTCCCAGTGAAAGTGCAGAGGGTGAGTGGACGCCGCATTTCCAGACGAACTCTTATTGCCCACAGACCAGGAGATACCCAGGCAGAGGGGTCGCCAGCGTCGCAGTCCCAGCCGGTGCGGCTGTTTTGGCCCCCGCGGGGCTGATTCCGCCCGCGCAGCTGCTGTGACCACTCCCTGTTGCTGCGGTTCTCCATAAAAAACCACTGGTCTGGGAGCCTTCTTAGCTGGCGAGCAGAGCCTTGAGACGGCAGAATAGCCCATTCATCTGAAATAGCGAGCCAGGCCAGGAGATTCCTAGGCAAAAAATCCGCCAGGAGCCGGCGCCGCGGTTCGAGCCGACTCCGTGAGTCGCAGCACGGGAGATCCCGGCGCCTTTTCAACAAGCGACCGGAACGCGGGGTCGTTCAACTTAAAAGAAAAGACTCTGAGTCAGGGAACCAGGTGATCAGGCTCGGTTGGTCCCACCCCTCCACCCCCAACAACAACGAAAACAAAAACAGTAATTGGAAACCCTCTGGGTTGAGCCCTTCAAACCAAGCACAGCTGAACCGGGACGGTCCGGCTCCGTGGGGGAGGGGCTTCCGCCATTACTGAGACTCTCCACCGCTATGGAGGCAGGCTGCCGTTGCCGAGGCAACCCGCTGTTGCCAAGGCAACCTGCCACAACAGAGAGAGTCCGCCATAACAGAGGCGGGGCCACCATTGCCCAGACAGTTCTAACTACGCCCATATAAAAAGGACTACAGGGAAGAGCTCAGGGCAGCTGGGCGGAGCCCACAGCAGCTCAGCAAAGCCCCTGCGGGCAGGCAGAGGCTAGGCGTGCTGCTAGCTGGGCGGGTCCGACCTGAAAAAAAAAAAAATCAAAAAAGGCAGTAGTGCAACGGAAACTCATAAAGCTCCAACTCCCTGGGACAGAGACAGACAACAGGTGGATAAACCCACAAAAATGGGTAGAAACCAGCATAAAAAGGATGAAAACTCCCGAAACCAGAACACCTCTCCTCCTAAAAGTGATCACAACTCCTCACCAGCAAGGGAACCAGACCGGATGGAGAAGGAGGGTGATGAAATGACAGAATCAGACTTCAGAAGATGGGTAGTAAGAAACTACAATGAGCTAAAAGAACATGTTCTAACCCATCGCAAAGAAAATAGGAACCTTGAAAAAAGATTGGACGAACTGCTGACGAGAATGGACAGCATAGAGAGGAGAATAAGTGAATTGATGGAGCTGAAAAACGCAACACGAGAACTTCGTGAAGCATGCACAAGCTTCAACAGCCGAATTGACCAAGCAGAAGAAAGGATATCAGAGGTCGAAGACCAACTCAATGAAATAAAAAGAGAAGGCAAGAACAGAGAAAAAAGCGCAAAAAGGAATGAACAAAATCTTCAAGAAATGTGGGACTATGTGAAAAGACCTAATCTACGTCTGATAGGTGTACCTGAATGTGATGAAGAGAATGAATCCAAGCTGGAAAATACTCTTCAGGATATTATCCAGGAAAACTTCCCCAACCTAGCAAGGCAGACCAATATTCAAATCCAGGAAATACAGAGAACACCACAGAGATATTCCTCAAGAAGAGCAACCCCAAGGCACATAATCGTCAGATTCACCAGGGTTGAAATGAAAGAGAAAATGCTAAGGGCAGCCAGAGAGAAAGGGCGGGTTACCCACAAAGGGAAGCCCATTAGACTCACAGCAGATCTCTCAGCAGAAACCCTACAAGCCAGAAGAGACTGGGGGCCAATATTCAACATCCTTAAAGAAAAGAACTTTCAACCCAGAATCTCCTATCCAGCCAAACTCAGCTTCATAAGTGAAGGAAAAATAAAATCCTTTGTGAACAAGCAAGCACTCAGAGATTTCATCACCACCAAACCTGCTCTACAAGAACTCCTGAAAGAGGCTCTACACATATAAAGGAACAACCAGTACCAGCCACTCCAAAAACACACCAAATGGTAAAAAAGCAGCAACACAATCAAGAATCTGCATCAACTAACCAACAAAACAGCCAGGTAGCATCAAAATGACAGCATCAAATTCACACATAACAATACTATCCCTAAATGTCAATGAACTAAATGCCCCAATCAAAAGACACAGACTGGCAAATTGGATAAAAAGCCAAAACCCATCAGTGTGCTGTATCCAGGAAACCCATCTTACATGCAAGGATACACAAAGGCTCAAAATAAAGGGATGGAGGAAGATCTACCAAGCAAATGGAGAGCAAAAAAAGGCAGGAGTTGCAATTCTCATCTCTGATAAAATAGACTTTAAAGCAACAAAGATCAAAAGAGACAAAGAAGGACATTACATAATGGTAAAAGGATCACTGCAACAAGAAGAGCTAACGATCCTAAATATATACGCACCCAATACAGGAGCACCCAGATACATAAGGCAAGTTCTTAATGACTTACAAAGAGACTTAGACTCCCACACAATAATAGTGGGAGACTTTAACACCCCATTGTCAATATTAGACAGATCAACCAGACAGAAAATCAACAAGGATATCCAGGACCTGAACACAGACCTGGAACGAGCAAACCTAATAGACATTTACAGAACTCTCCACCCCAAATCCACAGAATATACATTCTTCTCAGCACCACATCACACCTACTCTAAAATTGACCACATAATTGGCACTAAATCACTCCTCAGCAAATGCAAAAGAACAGAAATCATAACAAACGGTCTCTCAGACCACAGTGCAATCGAGTTAGAACTCAGAATGCAGAAACTAACTCAGAACCGCACAGCTTCATGGAAACTGAACAACTTGCTCTTGAATGTTGACTGGATAAACAATGAAATGAAGGCAGAAATAAAGATGTTCTTCGAAACCAATGAGAACGAAGACACAACATACCAGAATCTCTGGGACACATTTAAAGCAGTCTCTAGAGGAAAATATATAGCAATGAGTGCCCACATGAGAAGAAAGGAGAGATCGAAAATTGACACCCTATCATCAAAATTGAAAGAGCTAGAGGAGCAAGATCAAAAAAACTCAAAACCTAGCAGAAGACAGGAAATAACTAAGATCAGAGCAGAACTGAAGGAAATAGAGACACAAAAAACTCTTCAAAAAATCAATAAATCCAGGAGCTGGTTTTTTGAAAAGATCAACAAAATAGACAGACCACTAGCCAGATTAATAAAAAAGAAAAGAGAGAATAACCAAATTGATGCAATAAAAAACGATAAAGGGGATATCACCACAGATTCCACAGAAATCCAAACCATCATCAGAGATTATTACAAACAACTTTATGCACATAAACTAGTAAACCTGGAAGAAATGGATAAATTCCTGGACACCTGCAACCTCCCAAGCCTAAACCTGGAAGAAGCCGAAACCCTGAATAGACCAATAACATGGTCTGAAGTCGAGGCAGCAATAAAGAGCCTACCACCCAAAAAAAGCCCAGGTCCAGATGGGTTCACAGCTGAATTCTACCAGACATACAAGGAGGAGCTGATACCATTCCTTCTGAAACTATTCCAGACAATCCAAAAAGAGGGAATCCTTCCCAAATCATTTTACGAGACAAACATCATCCTGATACCAAAACCCGGCAGAGACTCAACAAGAAAAGAAAATTTCAGGCCAATATCCATGATGAACATAGATGCAAAAATCTTCAATAAAATACTGGCAAACCGATTGCAACAGCATATCAAAAAGCTCATCCACCATGATCAAGTAGGATTCATCCCGGGGATGCAAGGCTGGTTCAACATACGCAAGTCCATAAACGTAATTCACCACATAAACAGAACCAAAGACAAAAACCACATGATTATCCCGATTGATGCAGAGAAGGCTTTTGACAAAATTCAACAACCCTTTATGCTAAAAACCCTCAATAAACTAGGTATTGACGGAACGTATCTCAAAACAATAAAAGCTATTTACGACAAACCAACAGCCAATATCATACCGAATGGGCAAAAACTGGAAGCATTCCCTTTGAAATCTGGCACTAGACAAGGATGCCCTCTCTCACCACTCCTATTCAATATAGTACTGGAAGTTCTAGCCAGAGCAATCAGGCAAGAAAAAGAAATAAAGGGTATCCAAATTGGAAAGGAGGAAATCAAATTGTCTCTATTTGCAGATGACATGATTGTATATCTGGAAGACCCCATCATCTCAGCCCAAAATCTCCTGAAACTGATAAACAACTTCAGCAAAGTCTCAGGATACAAAATCAACGTGCAAAAATCACAAGCATTCCTATACACCAGTAATAGACTTCAAGAGAGCCAAATCAAGAACGAACTGCCATTCACAATTGCTACAAAGAGAATAAAGTACCTAGGAATACAACTAACAAGGAACGTAAAGGACCTCTTCAAGGAGAACTACAAGCCATTGCTCAACGAAATAAGAGAGGATACAAACAGATGGAGAAACATTCCATGTTCATGGTTAGGAAGAATCAACATCGTGAAAATGGCCATACTGCCCAAAGTAATTTACAGATTCAACGCTATTCCCATCAAGCTACCAATGACCTTCTTCACAGAACTGGAAAAAAACACCTTAAACTTCATATGGAACCAAAAGAGAGCCCGCATAGCCAAGTCAATTCTAAGCAAAAAGAACAAAGCGGGAGGCATCACACTACCGGACTTCAAACTATACTACAAGGCTACAGTAATCAAAACAGCATGGTACTGGTACCAAAACAGAGATATAGACCAATGGAACAGAACAGAGGCCTCACAGGAAATACAACATACCCACAACCATCTGATCTTCGACAAACCTGACAAAAACAAGCAATGGGGAAAGGACTCCCTGTTTAATAAATGGTGTTGGGAAAACTGGCTAGCCATGTGCAGAAAGCAGAAACAGGACCCCTTCCTGACACCTTACACCAAAATTAACTCCAGATGGATTAAAGACTTAAACATCAGACCTAATACCATAAAAACCTTAGAAGAAAATCTAGGCAAAACCATTCAGGACATAGGTGTAGGCAAGGACTTCATGACCAAAACGCCAAAAGCAATGGCAACAAAAGCCAAAATAGACAAATGGGACCTAATCAAACTCCACAGCTTCTGCACGGCAAAAGAAACAGTCAGTAGAGTGAATCGGCAACCAACAGAATGGGAAAAAATTTTTGCAGTCTACCCATCTGACAAGGGGCTGATATCCAGAATTTACAAAGAACTAAAGCAGATCTACAAGAAAAAAACAAACAAGCCCATTCAAAAATGCGCAAAGGATATGAACAGATACTTTACAAAAGAAGACATACAGGAGGCCAACAAACATATGAAAAAATGCTCATCATCACTGGTCATCAGAGAAATGCAAATCAAAACCACATTGAGATACCATCTCACACCAGTTAGAATGGCGATCATTAAAAAATCGGGAAACAACAGATGCTGGAGAGGATGTGGAGAAATAGGAACACTTTTACACTGTTGGTGGGAATGTAAATTAATTCAACCATTGTGGAAGACAGTGTGGCGATTCCTCAAGGACCTAAAAATAGAAATCCCATTTGACCCAGCAATCCCATTACTGGGTATATATCCAAAGGATTATAAATCATTCTACTACAAGGACACGTGCACACGAATGTTCATTGCAGCACTGTTTACAATAGCAAAGACCTGGAACCAACCCAAATGCCCAACGATGATAGACTGGATAGGGAAAATGTGGTACATATACACCATGGAATATTATGCAGCCATCAAAAACGATGAGTTCACGTCCTTTATAGGGACATGGATGAACCTGGAAACCATCATTCTCAGCAAACTGACACAAGAGCAGAAAATCAAACACCGTATATTCTCGCTCATAGGCGGGTGTTGAACAATGAGAACACATGGACACAGGAAGGGGAGCACTACACACTGGGGTCTGTTGGGGGGAAATGGGGGAGGGGCGGGGGGTGGGGAGGTGGGAAGAGATAGCATGGGGAGAAATGACAGATACAGGTGAGGGGACGGAAGGCAGCAAAGCACACTGCCATGTGTGTACCTATGCAACAATCTTGCATGTTCATCACATGTACCCCAAAACCTAAAATGCAATAAAAAAAAAAAAAAAAAGAAAAAAAAAAAATCAGGAGACAGCAGATGCTGGAGAGGATGTGGAGAAATAGGAACACTTGTACACTGTTGGTGGGAATGTACATTAGTTCAACCATTGTGGAAGACAGAACAGCAATTTCTTAAGGATCTAGAAATAGAAATATCATTTGACCCAGCAGTCCCATTACTGGGTATATACCTAAAAGTTTATAAATCATTGTATTATAAAGGCACATGTACATGTATGTTTACTGTATCACTGTTCACAATAGCAAAGACTTGGAACCAACCCAGATGCCCATCAATGGTAGACTGAATAAAGAAAATGTGGCAGATATACACCATGGAATACTATGCAACCATAAAAAAGATTTAGTTCATGTCCTTTTCAGGGACATGGATGAAGCTGGAAACCATCATTCTCAGCAAACTGACACAAGAACAGAAAAGCAAGCACTGCATGTTCTCACTCATAAGTGGGAGTTGAACAATGAGAACACATGGACACAGGGAGGGGAACATCACACACTGGGGCATGTCAGGTCGGGTAGGGGGCTAGGGGAAGGATAGCAGGGGATGAGGGGATTAGGGAGGGATAGCATTAGGAGAAATATCTAATGTAGATAATGGGGTGATGGATGCAGCAAACCACCATGGCACGTGTATACCTATGTAACAAACCTGTATGTTCTGCACATGTACCCGAGAACTTAAAGTATAGTAATTAAATTTTTTAAAAAAGTATAGGGCAGTTTCTTTGAGATTATCCTCCAATTTGGGCTGTCTGATTTATCCTCATGATTTATGCATTTTTGGCAGGAATACTCTAGAAGTAATGCTGCGTTCTTTTCAGTGCATCATATCAAGTCACGTGATGTCAATTTGCCCCATTACTGGTGATGTTTAGTCACTTTTATGTAGTTTCTTCACTATAAAGTTAACAAATATGTCATGTAGTTTCTCATCAGATTTTGCATCCATTTATTATTCATGACTGGATTATCATTATGACTGCTACCAGATCGCAATTAAAAAAAAATTCCCCAATCTTAGAAGCTTTGCTTTTCCTCTCATTCATTCATTTTTAATCAGAATGGACTTAAGGAATCCTATTTTACTTACATGATTATAATCCATGATATCATGTATTTTTATGCTCAAATTATTGTCGACTTGGTCTTTGTAAGGAACCCCTTCAAACTGCAGCCTTGATGTCCCAGGCTCAAGCAATCCCCCTGCCACAGCCTCCTGTGTAGATGGGACTATAGGCCTGTGCCACTATGCCTGGCTAATTTTTTTTTTTTTTATTTTGTAGAGATAGGGTCTTGCTATGTTCCCCAGGCTGATCTTGAACTCCTGGGTTCAAGTGATATTCCTGCTTTAGCCTTCCAAATTGCTGGGATTACAGGCATGCACCACTGCACACAGCCCATAGTTTTAATTTTTTTTTTTTTTTTTTTTGAGATGGGGTTTCGCTCTTGTTACCCAGGCTGGAGTGCAATGGCACAATCTCGGCTCACCGCAACCTCCGCCTCCTGGGTTCAAGCAGTTCTCCTGCCTCAGCTTCCCTAGTGGCTGGGACTACAGGCGTGTGCCACCATGCCCAGCTAATTTTTGTATTTTTAGTAGAGACGGGGTTTCACCGTGTTGACCAGGATGGTCTCGATCTCTTGACCTCGTGATCCACCCGCCTCGGCCTTCCAAAGTGCTGGGATTACAGGCGTGAGCCACTGCGCCCGGCCTCATAGTTTTAATTTTTAAGTGTTATTCTGTTCTCTTGAGTTTTCATAGCATTTGAAAATATAGCATTCTATTCTTTTATGTACGTAGAATTTCCTCATTTTAAGGATAGTAATAATTCAGTAATACCTCATTTGATTGTACTTTAAGTATATTCCTTTTTTTTTTTTTTTTTTTTTTTTTTACAAATTGAAGGTTTATGGCAATCTTTTTGTGAGCAAGCTTATTGGCACCATTTTCCAACAGCATGTGTTCAGTTTGCATTTCTGTGTCACGCTTTGGTAATTCTCCCAACATTTCAGACGTTTTTATTATTATATCTGTTATGGTATCTGTGATCAGTGATCTTTGATGTTACTATTGTAATCGTTTGGGGGTGTCACAAGCTATACTCATGTACAATGGCAAACTTAACTGATTTCTTGTATATGTTCTGACTGCTCCATTAAGCAGCCATTTTCCCATCTCTTTCCCTCTCTTTGGACTTCCCTATTCCCTGAGACACAATAATATTGAAATGAGGCCAATTAAATCTCTACAAAGGCCTCTAAGCATTCAAGTCACATGTCTCTCACTTTAAGTCAAAAATTAGAAATGATTAAGCTTAATGAGGAAGGCATGTTGAAAGCCAGGAGGGTCTGATAGCTAGGCCTCTTGTGTGAAACAGTAAGCCAAGCTGTTAATGCAAAGGAAAAGTTCTTGAAGGAAATTAAAAGTACTACTCCAGTGAACACATGAAGGACAAGAAAGCAAAACGGCATTATTGCTGATATGGAGAAAGTTTGAGTGGTCTGGATAGAAGATCAAACTAGCTACAACATTTTCTAACGCCTAATATGGAGCAAGGCCCTAACTTTTTTCAGCTCTTTGAAGGCTGAGAGAGGTGAGGAAGCTACAGAAGAAAGTCTGAAGCTAGAATTGGTTCATGTGGTTTAAGGAAAGAAGTCATCTCCATAACATGAAAATGCCTGGTGAATCAGCACATGCTGATGGAGAAACTGCAAGTTATCCAGAATATCCAGCTCAGATTTTCCATGAAGGTGGCTACGTAAACAGATTTTCCATGTAGATGAAATAGTCTTCTCTTGGAATTAAGATGCCATCTAGGACTTCCATAGCTAGAGAGGAGAGGTCAGTGCCTGCCTTCAGAGATTCAAAGGACAGGCTGATTCTCTTGTTAATGCAGACAGTGACTTTCAGTTGAAGCCACCACTCATTTGATATTCAGAAAATCTTAGGGTGCTTAAGAATGATGCTGTATCTTCTCTGCCTGTGCTCTATAAATGGAGCAACATAGCCTGGATAATAACATATCTGTTTATAGCATGGCTTACTGAATATCTTAAGCCCACTCTTGTGACCTACTGCTCAGAAAATGATTCCTTTGAAAATATTACTGCTAATTGACACTGCACCTGGTCATCCAAGAGGTCTCAGGTAGATATATGTACAAGGAGATTAATATTTTCAGTTCTGCTAACACAGCATCCATTCTGCAGCCCTTGGATCAAGGAATCATTTAGACTTTCATTTTTAGTTATTTAAGAAATACAGTTTTTGAGACGGTAGCTGCCATAGTGATTCCATTGATGGATCTGAGAATAGTAAATCGAAAACTTTCTGGAAAGGATTCACCATTCTAGATGCCATTAAGAACATTCATGATTTATGGGAAGAGCTCACAATATCAACATTAACAGGAGTTTGGAAGAAGTTGTTTCTCTCCTCATGGGTGACTTTGAGGGGTTTAAGACTTCATTGGAGGAACTAACTGCAGATACGGTGAAAACAGCAAGAAAATTGGAATTAGGAGAGTCTGAAGATGTGACAGAACTGCTGCAATCTCAGGTTCAAACTTGAACAAGTAAGAAGTTGCTTCTTATAGATGAGCAAAGAAACTGATTTCTTGAGATGGAATCTACTCCTAATAAAGAAGTCATGAACAGTGTTAAAATGATCACAAACCACAAAGGATTTAGAAGATTACATAAATGTAATTGATCAGCAGCAGAATTTGAGAGGATTGACAACATTTTTGAAAGAAGTTCTGCTGTGGGTAAAATGCTGTGAAATAGCATCACATGGTACAGAGAAATCTTTCATGAAAGAGTCAAATGTGGCAAACAATCAGATGTGGCAGACTTCATTATTGTCTTATTTTAGGAAATTTCCACAGCCACCCCAACCTTCAGGAACCACCATCCTGTTCAGTCAGGAGACATCAGCATCAAAACGAGCCCCTCCATCAGCAAAAAGACTACAACTTGATGAAGGCTGAGATGATCATTAGCATTTTTTGGAATAAAGTGTTTTTTAATTAAGGTATGTACATTGTTTTCTTAAACATAATGCTAATGTACAACTAATAGACTACAGAGTAATATAAACATAACTTTTATATGCACTAGGAAACAAAATTTGTGACTCCTTTTCCTGTAATATTTGCTTTATTGCGGCATTCTGGAAGCTAATCCACAATATCTCTCAGGCATGCCTGCACACTCTTTAAAAGTTTTTATTTCTGTATAATCTCTGTTTTTTAAGCCTATTTTTTATTTTATTTATTTATTTATTTATTTATTTTTTAAAGATGGGATTTCACCATGTTGGTCAGGCTGGTCTTGAACTCCCGACCTCAGGTAATCTGCCCGCCTTGGCCTCCAAAGTGCTTGGATTACAGGCGTGATCCACCACGCCCGGCGTATATTTTTTAAAAGTTTTTATTTCTGTGTAGTCTCTGCTGTTTAAACGCCATCATTCATGTTATTGGCTGTCCTTGGGTATTTGATGGTAGCTGATCTTGGTTATCTGCAACAAAAAGCATCTCATGGTGTTTGTCATGTCTCTGTCTCTTGTCCAACTCTGCTGTCACCTTTCTCTGAGGTCTTGTGCTCAAACTATGCAAAAAACAAGTTCTGAATGAATTGCTTAGTTACTACCAAAAAATCAGGCCACTGTTGTCTTCCCTGTCCAGCCTGTAAGTGGCACAGCCCATTTGGACTGAGATTTTTAGGTTACATGACCTATGCACAAATTGCATTTTTTTTCCTGCCTCTTTTAGAAGGGGCCTGTAAGTGTAACAGTCTCTGAGCCTCATGGATTCTTCTGCAGGGTATGCATTTACTTAAATTACACCCAAAGTTGTTGGCAAATGACAGTTTTGTGGTAGTGGTGTTTGGAACAACAGCAAATTTTAGATTTTATTGTTTTGGCAAAATTTTTCTGTAAAATATTTACCAAGTCGTAAATATTTTAGGTTTTTGTGGGCAACATACTGTCTTTTAAAAACATAAAAACCAGTCTTAGCTTAAAGGAGGCATTAAAAATACAGTGAGGGCTGGATTTGGCCCATGGGCTGAAGTTAGCCAAACTCAGGATTAGAATAAAAGTAAAAATCATAATAAATCTTTGTTCTGTACCGCTATTCTAAAAAGAAACTACACAGTTCTGACATTTCAGGATCAATTGTTTAACAATCTTAGTCTATAGTAATTGAAATTAATTATATGTTACTTTAGCTGCATTCGAAGGAAAATTGCTCACTGCCATTTATTTTTTATTTGTATTTAGTTATTTTATTATTTTATTTTTTTAGAGACAGAATCTCACTCTGTTGCCCAGGCTGGAGTGCAGTGCAGTAATCATAGCTCACTGCATCCTCGAACTCCTGGGTTCAAGTGATCCTCCTGCCTCAGCCTCCCAAGTAGCTGGGACTATAGTCTTGTGCCTTTATACCTGGCTAATTTATTAAACTGTGTTGCCCAGGCTGTTGTTGAACTCCTGGCCTCAAGCAGTCTTCTTGAATTACAGGCAGGAACCACCACACCCAGCCATAACTGAATTTATTAGCTCTTTAGTGTCATGATTGACACACAAAAAGTTGATGGAAACCAGGAAAATACATATATTAAGCTGGGCACTGTTGCATGTGCCTGCAGTACCAGCTGTTTGGGAAGCTGAGGCAGGACTGCTTGAGCCCAGGAGGTCAAGTTGAGCCTGGGCAATATAAATGAGACTCTATCTCTAAATTAAAAAGAAAGAAAAATACAAAGGGAAAAAATGTATATCAATTTATAATTTGGATAGGCAGGGAACAGCCTACATTGTTTATTTATACTTCTGCTTTTATGTAAAGATTTTAAAAAATCCAAAATGGGATGGCACGTAATGAATATGATAGTCAAATAACTATAAACAGTCTGTTGAAGAATAAGCATTTGCCACATAAGGATATATTGGAATATGTTTTATATTATTGAGAAATGTACATTACAATTTAGAAAGGTGGTATAAGTTCATAGAAATAGAGATAATTAAGTGTTCATGTGTAATATAGTTGTAGGAAAATGTTTCCTAAAGGTTCTTAGAAATTTTAGGAATTACATCCTAGGCATTGTAATTTAGGGAAAAGTTTCTTTAGGATTTTGAATATTTATCTCAATGTTAGTCCAAAAATAGGAATCACAAATTCTGATGATATAATTTACAGAAATTAATATTATTTTATATGGAGATGTATTTATATGTTAATTTTTATTCATTTTCTAAAAAGTGTCTAACAAAGTCTATTACTATATGCGTATTCAGAAATTTTTATTATGGTTAGAAACCATGGAATTGTAGAAGGGGCTGTGTTTTGTGGGTTGAACTCAGTGAGGAGCCACTTACAAGACATCTGAAATTATGGATTTGGATATATAATTATCAGTTGACTTTGGGTTAGCATGAGTTTAAATAATTCTGGAATTTTTCTTTTTTTATAATATTCAAAAAATACTAGTTTGTTTAAGTTGATTGTGAACTTGGTTATTTCGGTGATCAGTAAAATAACTCCGGGCTATTTGGATTATTCCGCTGTATCACTGCATTGGTAGTACACAATTAGTGGTAGTGTTGTATAAGCCATGATAGTGTGGCTCCCTTTCATTGTTTTTAACATGTCTGTCTTATTTGAGATCTTCCTATTTAAAGTGAGAAAAGAAATTTTTAAAATTTCTAAGGATAAAAGCTTGGGTCATAATTTTTTAAAAACTAACAATAATTTTGCATATTATTTTCAGGAAACGAAAGCCAGCATTGTAATAAATTCTGTTCATGAAGATAATTTAGGCTTTCAAACATGGAAGCAAAGGTCTAACTAATAACCTTTCATTAAAAATCTTCATGGCTAGCATATCAGAACATTTGTTATAGCATATGTTATTTAAAATGACATTTTAACTTTTCTTGCCTCACTGTGGGAATTGGAAAATGGAAGTTGGAAATACATTATCCTGTAAAAACAGCTAAGCATTCAATTGTTTGTCTGTTTTCCACAGATGGGCGGAAACCATTTCCAATTAACCATGGTGAAACTAGTGATGAAACTTTATTAGAGGTAACAATAAAACTTGCTGGCCCATCTGAAGTGCCATTAATATGTTGTCATCTTTAAAACATCTCTAAAGGTCACTGGCATAATATTTTCTCTGTATCTGGATACCTCTTTATCCTTGTTCTCTCTAGAAAATTCGAAAAGGAAATTTAAGTTAGCATTAAAAATCTACAACAAAGAGATTTTCAGAGCTCTTTCTATGAACAGCTGTCAAATTTGAAAAGACAGGAATAGTATTGAAAGACTTACTCATTATATCCCAGATTTCATCAAATCCAGGATACCATTAATTGATTGTATCTTCATCCTGATTTTAGAGATTTTAAAACATGAATAAATTGTGTGGCTTAGAATCAATGAAACGTGATTTTTAGGTGAAAAGTTCCTTAATAGCATTTTAAGAACACTTGCAGCCAGGCACAGTGGCTCATGCCTGTAATCCCAGCACTTTGGGAGGCTGAGGTTGGTGGATCAACTGAGGTCAGGAGTTTGAGACCAGCCTGAGCAATATGGTGAAACCGCGTCTCTACTAAAAATGCAGATATTAGCCAGGTATGGTAGCATGTGACTGTAGTCCCAGCTACTAGGGAGGCTGAGACAGGAGAATTGCTTGAACCCAGGAAGCAGAAGTTGCGGTGAGCTGAGATTGCACCACTGCACTCCAGCCTGAGTGACAGAGCGAGACTCTGTCTCAAAATAAAAGAACACTTACTGTATCTTATACTTTCGTACATGGCAAATGAGGGCACCCAACTATTCACTCCTCTGGTGTTAATTCCACTTTGGAAAAGGAAGTTTGCACTATAAAATTAGTATGAATTAGAAAAATATGAAGTTTGTCATTTGTAAACAAAACACTTATACACTGAAAAATCATACTTTCTTTTTGTTTTTTTTTCTTCATAGGATGCCATAGAAGTTTGCAAGAAGTTTATGGAGCGTGACCCCGATGAACTAAGATTTAATGCGATTGCTCTTTCTGCAGCATAGCTTGTCAATAATGGAAACACCAAATACTGTATTATTTGCAACAACATTTAAATTTTCTCTGCCATACACTAACTCAGAAATTTTGATATTTTCATTAACTTGATGATTAAACTTTATGTGAATTAAACTTTGACTTAACCTGTGTTTTATTTTTGCTCCAAGTTAAAGGTGAAATACTTTCCTCCTCTTTCTTTCTTACGAAGGATTTATCTTGTTTGAAAACTAGCAATAGCTTTCTTTTTAGATTTTATAGAAAATTTTGTATTGGGATATCAGGCACAATTCCATCTGCATAATATGAATATATATTATATATGTTAACATTTATTTAGAAAACATTTATTGGCTGGGTGTGGTGGCTCACACCTGTAATCCCAGCACTTTCGGAGGCTGAAGTAGGTGGATCACCTGAGGTCAGGAGTTTGAGATCAGCCTGGCCAACACGGTGAAACCCTGTCCCTACTGGAGGCGGAGGTTGCATGAGCCGAGATCGCACCACTGCACTCCAGCCTGGGTGATAGAGCGAGACTCCATCTCAAAAAGAAAACATTTGTTAAGCATTTACTTGTAATGAGATGGATGCTGTTCTGGGTTCAGAAGTTAAAGCATTGAACGCTGTTGACAAATTTAATAGTCATGGAGCTTATGCTATTGTGAGAAGAGATAAATAACAAACTCATTAAGATAAATACCAACTATAGATGCTGTGTGGAGAATTAAAGTAGGATTTGTGTAAGGGAGTGACCGAGTAGCTACTTTAGATGTTATTGTCAGGGAGGCTTCTGTGGGAAGGTGACTTTGACGTGGAGAGCTGAATGACTAAAAGCCTGTCATATAAAGGTGATGGGGAAGAGCAGAGGAAGTAATTAATGTGGAGTCCCTAAAGCAGGAACGTCTTGCTGTAGGACCAGGAAGGAGGTTCAATTGGCCAGCGCAGAGAAAGTAACAGGGAAAGTAGCAAGAGATGAGGTCAGAAAAAGAGGGGCTTTGCCATACAGGAAAAGGCATTTGGATTCATTGCAAATGTGGTAGTAAACCATTGGAGAATTTTAAGCAGGACAGGAACCTGCTTTTTTAAAGGGTCCCTCCGACGACTCTATGGATAATATATTGAGGAGGGGAACAAGAGTAGAGGTAAAAAAACTTGTGAGGTGCCCACTGTAGTTGTTCAGTGGGATGATGATGGCTGGGTCTTAAAAGTGGTAGATCAGGCCGGGCACAGTGGCTCACGCCTGTAATCCCAGCACTTTGGGAGGCCGTGGCAGGCGGATCACGAGGTCAAGAGATCAAAACCATCCTGGCCAACATGGTGAAACCCCCTTTCTACTAAAAAATATAAAAATTTGCTGGGTGTGGTGGTGCACACCTGTAATCCCAGCTATTTGGGAGGCGGAGGTTGCAGTGAGCTGAGATTGCACCACTGCACTCTAGCCTGGTGACAGAGCAAGACTCTGTCTCAAAAAAAAAAAAAAAAAAAAAAAAAAGAAAGTGGTAGATCAGCGGCCAAGTGCAGTGGCTCATGCCTGTAATCCCAACATGTTGGGGTGTGTGGCCAGGAATTCGAGAGTAACCTGGGTAACAACGAAACCCCATCTCTACTAAAATAATAATAATGAAAAAATCAGCTGGACATGGTGGCATGTGCCTGTAGTCCTAGCTAGTCAGGAGGCTGAGGTGGGAAGGATTGCTTGAGCCCAGGAGTTTGAGGCTGCAGTGAGCCATGATTGCACCACTGCACTCTAGACTAGGTGATGGAGGCAGACCCTGTCTCAAAAATAATGAATACATTTAGATGGTGGTACATGAATGAATTTGGGGTGTGCTTTAAAGAAGGAAGGGCTTCAGTTGAGTCTTTAAGAATAAGTGGATAGGCAGTGGAAAAGTGAAAGGGCATTTATAGAGCTGGGCCGGAACAAAGAGCTGGTGTGGTGACAGTGTTCAGTATTTTCTTGGGAGGGGTGTAGTCATTACTTGGGTGTAAAAATTTATAAAAACTCATTGAATTGTACATTAAAAATCTGTACTTCACTGTATATGCATTTTACCCTAAGGGGAGGTAGTAAGGGTTACTTGGAATATGCATTTATCATAACTGAATTGTGCATTTGAAGTCTGTACTGTACATACATTTTATCTTAAACCAGGGTTGTGTTGAAATGAGTATAGTAGTTAGAGAAAAACCAGATAGGTCCAAAATAAAGTTTTTGATTAGTAATTGAATATAGATGTTTATGCACAATTCACTGAGTTAAGAGTGGTAAGGCATGGCTTTCGATCTTTGTTACTCAAGTGTGTTTGCATCAGTACTACCTGGAAGCTTTCTAGAAATGAGAAATTTCAGATCTCATCTGCAAAACCTGCATTTTTAACAAGATCCCTGCTTATTCATGAGCAATAAATTAAGTTTCAGAAGCACTAGATTAGAAAAAGTAGACTATAACAAGGAAAATAACTTGGGAAAATATTTAAGCTTACCATTATTCTATGGTTGAAAGGGAATGGGTGAAATGTTGGCAATAGGGATGAAAAAATAATCTGAAACAATTTGATAGACTGTATATGCAGATGACGCTTACCACACCAATAATAACCAGGTGTTCTATTCCTGTTACATTGTTTATCTTCTGTGTGTTATCTTAAATATTTTTAACATTCCTAAGCAGTTGTCTTCCTGTTGCCTTGCTGGATTTCTCTTAATCATACATTTCTTAGTAGATCCTAAATCAGTGGCACATTATCTAGAATTTACATAGTTTCTCAAAATATGCTATAAGGAACACTAACTTTGCAGAACTCTTAATGAGTAAGAAAGATTATGAAGTTAAGTATCTCTAAAATACTGGGTTAAACATTTTTTTTGAAAGTTACAGGTATATTTGGAGGGGTGCAATAATAGAATGCCTCAGTTTTTTCAAAAAATATTCCGTGTATTATGAACAACATTTTCTGAGCATTTTATGGAGCAGCACTTAGAGCTAGCATTCTTTGGCACACAGTTTAAGGTGGTAGTTCCTGTGGAACAGATAGCTTGAAACCTTCTTTCCTTCTCTCTTCTTAGGTTATGTGTAAACTTTTAGTTCTCCTCAACTCTATTCCCTACAATACTTTTCTTAGTCCCTTTCTTAAAATTTGGCACTTGTAGAAAAGATTAATAGTTTACTTTGTGGCCGGGCGCGGTGGCTCAAGCCTGTAATCCCAGCACTTTGGGAGGCCGAGGTGGGTGGATCACAAGGTCAAGAGATCGAGACCGTCCTGGTCAACATGGTGAAACCCCGTCTCTACTAAAAATACAAAAAAAAAATTAGCTGGGCATGGTAGCACATGCCTGTAATAATCCCAGCTACTCAGGAAGCTGAGGCGGGAGAATTGCCTGAACCCAGGAGGCGGAGGTTGCGGTGAGCCCAGATCGCGCCATTGCACTCCAGCCTGGGTAACAAGAGCGAAACTCCGCCTCAAAAAAAAAAAAAAAAAAGTTTACTTTGTGTGAAAACTCATGGAGACGATAAGGTTGGTCAAGTTGTGGGTTATTTCGGTATACTGCTATTAATGACCATGGTAGCGGGGAAAATATAACTAAAGTGAGAGCTGGAACTAAATGTTTTTGCTTGGTGGACTTTTGGGAACATCATCTTTCACTGGGTCTAATGGTTTGCTTTAAATTATTGAAACAGATGAGCTTTTATGAACCCCAGAATACTTAACCCAAATATTTTCAGTGTTCATTTGTGAGTAAAGCAGAAATTATCTGTATTCTATGGCAAATTGAAGTTTAAGCTGTCTTAAATGAAATTATCTTTGATTCCTTATAAAAATGTTTAAATGAATCTGATTTAAATTTGTTTTATTCCATCTTTGATTTGTGTGCAAGCTTTATTTGGCAATCTTTATCACTGGGCTGTGTATAACATACCACCTGCTTATTTAATGAAAATAATATAGCTTAAAAGTATTTTTAGCCGTTAATGTTTGTTTACTACTATAGCTTTCAAAAGAAGTATCTATAGACTTATGATTCCTCTATTGGTGCTGCTAAGAATTGCAAAGAGGCATACTTCCATCACTTTTTAAAAACTTTCTATTCATAGAAATTTATTTCTTTTAGGCAAATCTTATGTGCATAAATATATATACTCATATACATGTATCTACATGTATATGTGTATGTGTGTGTGTGTGTGTGTGTGTGTGTCTACATTTATATATATACATGTTCACACATTCACACAAACAAAAGGTAAATAACCTTGGTCTGAATCCTCTGTTTTATTTAAATCCATGGCTGAAGTTAAGTAAAACCACTTTGAAAAGTGTGTAACCAGTTGGGCATGGTAGCTCACGCCTGTAGTCCCAGCACTTTGGGAGGCAGAGGTAGGCAGATTGCTTGAGCCCAGGAGTTCAAGACCAGCCTGGGCAACGTGGTGAGACTTCATCTCTCCTAAAAATACAAAAATTATCTGAATGTGGTGGTGTACACCTGTGGTCCCAGCTACTTGAGAGATTGAGGTGGAAGGATTGCTTGAACCTGGGAAATGAAGGCTACAGTGAGCCAAGATCACATCACTGCACTTCAGCCCCAGTGCCAGTGAGATCTTGTCTCAAAAAAAAACACAAACAAACAAACAAACAAACAAAAACATTATATAAGGTTTTAAGAACTGATTTAGAGGGATTTATATACACATACATAAAGTTTAATAGTTAATGTTACCAGATTCCCTGGTAAGATCTTAAAATGAGCTTCCTTGGGCTCTCAGCAACATTGCTACTAAAAACCAAGTGTGCACTATATTCTTTTCAGATAGCAGCAAAAATGTTTTCTCATTTCTTTTGCTTCTGTTGATTTTCAGAACTTTTACCTCCTTAACGTGCATAACTATCGTGATGTAGAAGATTCCACATCATGAAGGGCATTAATTTTCTTGTACCACTGGTGCCAGTTGATCAGACCAACCTTACATGACTCAGTTTCATGTGTATTCTCACTTGTTTTCCTTTTGAATAAAAGTTGTTCTAAGTCTTTCTCTTGACTTCTTTGTTTAGGATAGTGGTTCTGAACCTGTCTGTTGCTTCTACCTACTTGATAGGTGAGGGTTTTCAGTACATTTTCCCACAGGCCGCAACTAGATATTATATAGGAGGTTATAAAGACAATAAAAGGCTGTAGATTATGAGCAATTATTTATTGTCTAATTGATAAGGAAACCCCTGGTTTAGGGACACTAAATGTATATGACCTATACTGAAAACTATTTTGCAACATTAATTTAAAATTGCTTAGAAATATATAATGTAGCTCATAATCCACAAGGTAGATATGAATATAACCTGAATTATTTAAAATAAAAATCAGCTAAGTGATGTGAATGGCATAATTTAATTGTTTGGTTCGGAACTGTGCTCTTTTTCAACACGTAAACATGGTTGATATTCAAATACATAAGTTACGTTTAATATATGTGTCCTTTAAGAGCTAAAGGACCTCTGTGTCCTGCACATGTTTTATGACTACAAGACGAAAACGATTGCTTGAGGTTTTATTTGTATCTTAAACATGAAAAACTTGAAGCACATGCAAAGGTTGTAAATTAGACTGTTCTTTAAAAATGCAGTAAAACCTGTCTGATGAAAAGTTGCATTGCTTACTGAGAGTTTACCTGTGGGAGGAGATGACCAAAACAAAATCGCGTCTGAATTTCCTGTGTGGCTAAGACAAGAAAGTACTTTTCAAGAGGGGCATTTTCTTCATTCTCCCTGAATACTAAGTATTTGAAACCAGAAGTCTCTCCCTTCTTCCACCACTACAGAAATATTTACGTTTGATACCAGTGTGCAGGGAAGGTATAACAGGGAATGTTACTCTGTGTGTATTTTTCACCATCATGACCAAAACATCATATTTCATAGTCTGGGTATGACTTAAAAGATGCATTCTTCTGAAGAACTAATTTTAAAACAAAATGCAAATACCTTAAATATTTTTATAGTAATATGATAAAGACATTTGTTCTTATAACTACATTCCAATACTACAATCAGGTACTTTGAAGTATTCAAGATAAGAGCACAAAAGTACTGATTTTAAGAACTTTAGAAAATATGGCTTATGGGCAATATAAACTTGAAGAATATCTAAAGCAGACTGTGGTTTGAATCTTGTTTTTCCCATTTTTGGAAGAGTAAAGCATGTAGGCCAGTTGCTACAAGTATTCAAGTGAAGGCTTTTAGGTTTTGAAGGACTAGGAGCCATCTTCTGATTTTGTTTGTTTGTTTGTTTGTTTTTTCTATTTTAACTGTACATGAAATACCAAGTGCAAGAGACTTTTTTTTTTTTTGCCTTTTTGTTTTTATGAGTGTAAAGTAGATGTATATATTTATGGGGTACGTGAGATACTTTGATACAGGCATCCAACTTATAATCATTACATCAGGGTAAATGGAGTGTCTGTCACCTGAAACACCCTGGCCATGTCACTCCGGCCGCCTCTGGATATTACCAACCATATTGTGGGTAGTGGGGGGCGCCCACAACCCCCCGCGATATGGCAAGTAATATCACTCCGGCCACCCCTGGATATTACGAAGCATATTGGGGGGGCACCCACCTTCCTCCCTCCCCCACAAACATTATGGCTAGTAATATCACCCTTGCGGCCCCTAGAGATTAAGAACCATGGCCGGGCGCGGTGGCTCAAGCCTGTAATCCCAGCACTTTGGGAGGCCGAGGCTGGTAGATCACGAGGTCAAGAGGTCGAGACCATCCTGGTCAACATGGTGAAACCCTGTCTCTACTAAAAATACAAAAATTAGCTGGGCATGGTGGCGCACGCCTGTAGTCCCAGCTACTCGGGAGGCTGAGGCAGGAGAATTGCTTGAACTCAGGAGACGGAGGTTGCGGTGAGCCGAGATCGCGCCATTGCACTCCAGCCTGGATAACAAGAGTGAAACTCTGTCTCAAACAACAACAACAACAAAAAAAACCATAATGCGGAGTTTTGCGCCTTGATATTAAGAACCATATGGCAGGGGAGGTGCCCACCGCCCCCCCCACGTCATGGAAAGTAATATCACTCTAGCCCCGCCTGGTTATTAAGAACCATATGGCAGTGGGGTGCCCACACCCCATCCAATCATATGGTGAGTAACATCACCCCGGCCCCCCCTGGATATTATGTACCATATGGCAGGGGGGTGCCCTCACCGGCTACTTTGGATATTTGGAGTAATATGATACTAGGAACAATATCATAGGGAGAATATAATGTTATTCTGTTTCTTTTTTGATATTAGGCACAGTAACACTAGTTGGAGTTTCACTTCTGTGACATTGACAAAAATATCTTCCTTGCTCTTCTTGATATTAGAATCGAAATCACGGGGGGGCTACACCCCATGCAATATTTTGTTTAATATAATTTTTTTTTCTTGTGGATATTAGTAACAATATCACAGGGTGGTGAACACCTCTTACCATATTGAGAGTAATATTGTTTTTTTTCTGGATATTAGGAACAATATCACAAGGGGGTGTTCATTCCCTGCGATACTAGGAGTAATATCATCCTTTACCCCTGTATATCAGGGACAGTATCCCCGGGGGCTCTACATCTTTTTCAATATTGGCAGTGATAACGGATTCTCTTTGTCTGGATGTTAGGAACAATATCACAGTCAGAGTGTACAACTCCTGCAATATTCAAAGTAATATAATACTCTGTTCACCTTGATATTCAGAATAATATTGCATGGGGTATATACCATCTTTGCAATTTTGGGAGTGATATCATTCTCTTTCTCTGTGGATAGTTGGAACTATATTACAAGGACAGGTGTACACCTTCTATGCTACCGGGAGTAATGTCCTCTCCCCCGCTGGATATTAGGAACAGTATCACAAGGGGTCTTCACCCTCAGCGATACTGGAAGTAATATTATCCACACTTCATCTGTACTGAATGACTAATGCCACAGGAGGGGTGTATACCCTCTGCGATTTGGGGAGTAATAGCATTTTCTCTTCCCTGGATATTAGGAACAATATCACTGGGGGGTGTACAATCCCTTTGATATTGAAAGTAATCTCCTCTTCTTCCCCAAATATTAGGAACAATATCACAGGGGGTGTACTCCCTCTGCTATATTGACAGTTGTATCATTGTTCCCCTTCTGGTAAATATTAGAAACAATAACATAATGGTTATGTACCCCCCCCCCGTGATATTGGGAGTAATATCATCCTCTCCCCTTCTGTAATTATTAACAATATCACAGGCGGGGTGTAAACCCCCCCTGCAATATTTGGAGTAGTATCATTCTCTTTCCCGTGGCCATTAGAAACAATATCATAGGGAGGTATACACTTTCTTTGATATTGAAAGTAATATCATTCTCTTTCTCCTGGATATTAGGAATAATATCACAGGGGGGATGTACACCCTTCTCGATATTGACAGTAATATCATTCTCTGTATCCTTGGATATTACTAACAATATTACAAAAGGAGTGTACACCCCATGCGATATTAAGAGTAATATTATCCTCTTTCCTTCTAGATATTAGGAACAATATCACGGGGGGCGGTGTACACCACATACGATATTGGGAGTAACATCACCTTCTTTTCCCCTGGGTATTAGGAAGGATATATCATTCTGCGAGAACAGGAGATTAGGAACAATATACACCTTCTGCCCGACCAGGAGTAATGTCATTTTCTCCCATCCCTGAATATTAGAAACACTATCACAGGGGGTTGTGTACAGCTTCTGCCATATTGGGAGTAATATCATCTTCCCTACCTTAGGATATTAGAAACAATATCACGGGGGATGTGTACACGCCCTTTGATATTGACAGTAATATCATCTCCCCTTGGATATTAGAAACAATATCAAGGTGGGGGGTGTACACCTGGTATGATACTGGGAGTAATATCATCCTATCACCCCCTGGAGATTAAAAACAAACACTAGGGAGATGTACACCCACTGCGATATTAGGAGTAATATCATTCTCTCCCCCACTGGATATTAGGAACAATATCACGGGGTCGGGGGGGAACCTACACACTGTGTGATATTGGGAGTAATCTCACCCCCACTTCTGAATATTAGAAGCAATATCAGTGAGGGTGTACATCCCCAGCAATGTTAGGAGTAATATCATTTTCTCCCCCCACTCCTGTATTAGAAACAATATCACAGGTGGGGTGTACACCCTCTGTGATATCGGGAGTAATATTTTCTCCCTTCCTGGATATTAGGGGAGGTTTACACCCCCTGCAATATTTGTCAGTTTCTTTTGAGTTTCCTTGAAATGGCTATTTTGAATTCTCTATCTGAAAGGTCACATATCTCTGTCCTTCCAGGATTGGTCCCTGGTGCCTTATTTAGTTTGTTTAGTGAAGTCATGTTTTCCTGGATTCTCTTGATGCTTGTGAATTCATTGGTGTCTGAGGATTGAAGAGTTAAGTATTCATTGTAGTCTTCACAGTCTGTGCTTGTTTTCACCCACCTTTCTAGGTATTTGAAGGGACTTGGGTGTTGTCATCTAAGTGTTTGGTCACTGCAACCATATCTGCATTAGCCTAGTAACATAGTGGTCCTTGCAGACTCATCGAGGCAACACCTTGGTGGTCTTGAATAAGATCTGGAAGAATTCTCTGGATTACTGAGCAGAGATTCTTGTTCTCTTTCCTTACTCTCTCCCAAACAAATGGCCTTCCCCTGCCTCTCCGTTTTGAGCTGCCTGGAGCTGGGAGAGGGGTAGCACAAGAACGCCTGTGGTACTACCACTGAGATTATGCTGGGTCAGAGCTGAAACCAGTACAGCACTGGGTCTTGCTCAAGGCCTGATGTAACTGCTACGTGGCTACCACCTGTGTTTGCTCAAGGCCCTAGGACTCTACAATCAACAGCCAGGCTTGTGTCCTTCCCTTCATGGTAGTGAGTGCTCCTGGGCAATGGGTCAGTCCAGAGAAGCCCTTTGGGAACCAGGGCATAGAGTAGGAAATCTTAAAATCTACCTGGTGCTTAATTCAGCTGTGGCTGAGCTGACGTCCAAACCCCAAAAGTTCTTCCCACATTTTCCTCCTTTCCATAAGCAGAGGAGTCTGTCTCTGCGACCACCACCACCCCAGGCATATAGTGAGCAGAGCCCTGCTACCACTGGTGTTCACTGAAGCCCCAGGGTGTTTCCAGTCAGCTTGTAGTTGATTGATTGCTGCCAGGCCTGGGACTTACCCTTCAGGGAAGCATGGAAATGGGCTCCTCTGTGGCCCAGGTCAGGTCCAGAAATGCTGTCCAAGAGCTAAGGCCTAGAATCAGGGACCTCAAGAGCCCTCTTGGTGTTCTGCCCCACTATGGTTGAGCTGGTATGTAAATTACCCCTTTCACTCTTCCCTCCGTGTTTCTGAAGCACGAGTCTCTCCTCATCACCAGCATGGTGGGGCGTGTGCTGGGTCACTCCTGAAGCCAGCACATCTCAAAGCCCATGGTATGTACTACCTGTTTGCTGCTGATGATGATTCAAGGCCCAAGGGCTTTTTAGTTAGCAGGTGATGAATTCTTCCAGGGTCTTTTCTTTTCAGGGCAACAGCGTCCTTTCTGGCCCAGCATGTGTCTAGGAATGTCATCTGGGAGCTAGTTTCCCGCCCGAGGGCCTCCTGGCTCTGCCTGGTGCACTATCCTACTGTGGCCGAGCTGGTTTGCAAGTTGTAAGACCCAGTCCTCTACTCTTCCCTTTCCTCTCCTCAAGTGGAAAGGAGTCATTTTCAGAGCTGTGAGCTACGCTCCCTGGAGGAGGGGTGGTGCAAACCCGCCTTTGGCGGCCCTGGTTGATGTTCCCTACTAGGTCATGTGCCCCCCAAGTCCAGACTTTGCTGCCTAGATTGCCTCTCAAGTTTATTTAGGATTCCAGAACAGTTTAGCCTGCCGTGGCAAGGCTTGCCAGAACTTGAGTTTCAGGCACTGGGATGAATGAGTTCACTCTGGCTAAGGCTGGTCTAAATGCTCCCTCTGTGGGCATTGGCTGAGTTCTGCAAATGTTGCGTTCCACTGTGACAGGGCAGCATGGAGTTTCAATGCAAAGTCCCGTAATCACTGTACTCTCCCCTCCCCCAAGCACACAGATTCACTGCTGCTGGGGAATAGGGGAAGGAGGGTGTTAGCAATTCATGACTGTTTTCCTACCCTCTTCAGTGCCTCTTTCAGTGATTTTAAGTTAAAACAAGGTAATGTAATTGCTCGCCTGATTTTTGGTCCTTATGAAGGTGCCTTTATGTGTAGTTAGTTCTTAAATTTGCTGTTCCTGTGGGGAGGATGGTTGGTGGAGGCTTTTAATTTGGCCATCTTCTCCTGATCTCTTGAAAGTGACTTCTATAGCTAAAGTAACTAAATATAGGAGAGAAAGTGTTGAAAGCAACTTATTCACATGTATTATATATTCTAGAGTTGACACCTATGTAGATACTGGGGATTTATTGAGTGTATCCGACCATCCTTGCATTGCTATAAAGAAACACCTGAGACTGGGTGATTTGTAAGGGAAACAAGTTTAATTGGCTAATGGTTCTGCAGGTTCTACAGCTTCTGCAGCCTCTATAGCAGTGCTTAGAGGCTTCTAGGGAGGCCTCAGGAAGCTTACAATCATGGCAAAAGGTGAAGAGGGAGCAGACACCTCACATGGTGAAAGCAGGAGCAAGGGAGAGAGTGAGGGGGGCAGTACTACACAATTTTAAACAACCAGATCTTGCAACAACTCACACTATTGGTGCAAGGACAGCCCCAAGAGGATGGTGCTAAGCCATTCATGAGGAATGTTCCCATGATGCAAACATCTCTTGCCAGGATCCACCTCCAACGTTGGGAATTACATTTCAACATGAGATTTGGGCAGGGACAAATATTCAAACTGTATCACTGAGCAACCAACAAGGTTTTAATATGAAATCCAGTTGTTCTCAAACTTTTTAACACCAGGAGCTCCTTATACTCTAAAAATCACTGAGCATCTTAGAGAGTTATGGATCTCTATCTCTTAGAAATTAAAATAAACTAATTAGCTGGGCATGGTGGCAGGTGCCTGTAATCTCAGGTACTTGGGAGGCTGAGCCAGGAGAACCACTTGAACCCAGGAGGCAGAGGTTGTAGTGAGCAGAGATTGCACCATTGCACTCCAGCCTGGGCAATGAGAGCAAAGCTCTGTCTCAAAAAAAGAAAAAATTAAAATTAATTTTAGGAATATTTGTTCATTTAAAACTAAGAACAAGCCTATCACATGTTAACATAAATAACATTTTTATAAAAATATTTTCTTAATAAAGTTAGTGAGAAGAGTGGCACTGTTTTTTTTTTTTTTTTGCAAAATCTCTTCAATATCTGACTTAAGCAGGACAGCTGTGTTCTCCTATTGATAATAAATAAAGAGTGCTTCCCAGAATTGACAATTCAAGAAATCAGTGGTGATCTATGTCAAAATGATTTTGGGGATAGTAATTCGAGGACAAGGACTGTGTCTTTTGTAGACCATTTTATCCTTAGAGTCTAATACAGTGCTTAGCACATAGTAATGGCCAGATATTTGGGAGGTGACTAAACCATACTGCAGTGTGCTGAGAAATGAACAGAAAATATGGATTCAGAAAGTATAGAAACTTCCTTCATGGCACTTGGTTGAGAAAAGAAGAAAAGCGGGGGAAATGGGGGTGCAGAATCAGCAGAGGACTTTTTAATACAATGTTTTCATGTGAGGAAAAGAAACCAATAGAGAGAAATTAAGAAAACAGGAAAGAAGTGGAATAATGAGGAACCTAGGGTGGGATAGGGTAGCAGGGCATTTCAAACGTTAACGAGCATATGAGAGTCTAGATCTTATTAAAACGTAAATTCTGATTCAGCTGGTAGGTGAGGCCTGAGATTGTGCATTTTTAACAAGCACTCAGATAATCTTAAGGCTGTTGGCCCCAGGGTCACACTTAGAGTAGTGATTTTCTAGAACTCAGTTGGGGAAGTGCTCTTGCACAGGAGAAATGCACGCCTCTGGCATTGAGTTTGGAGATTCTATCAGATGTAACTTTTTAAGAGAAAAAAAATAATTTTCCTAATATCCAATTGATATCCTTTCCCACTAAGTGGCTGCATTATGAAAAGTGCTTCACTTTGAAACTTCTGGTCCTGGTAATATAGAATTTCAGTGTTCTCACAGTGCTTGATTGAGAACATGATATTGAGATCATGGCATAAAATATAGTGGTTGTACCAAAAAAAAAAAAAAAAAAGACATTAGGATCTCAAACAATTATGTAAAAGTCATTGCTTCATGAGCAGAGCTCAAACTTTGATGTGAGACCTGGTTTTATTCTTGGCGCTTACTCTGAGTGCTCTTGGGCAAATTAATACCTTAAGCAAGAATATTCTCATGTAGAATTTATATGAGAATTATAAATGACATACATAAAGTCCAGCAGTCACAAATGGTATCTATTATCATTATCATCATCCTAAGATTGCAATAAGCTATGTTGAAAGGTTGTTGCATAAATCATCAGATTCACCTAATTTTCAAAAAAATTTAAATAAGGAGATGGAATGAATAAATTGCATTTTGTTTCCATGCACAGGGGAACTGCGCATATTTCTCCTGTGACTCGGAAATGGTTTAACTTTTTAAAATCCCCAAATAGCTGAAGTTAGCAGACATGCAATTTAGCAAGGATGACTGGAATTTTGATCTTTCCTGTAATAATACTATACCCAAGCACACTGCTCATTAGGAAAACATTTTTATCTGAATCTTTTACTCTTGGGGGCAAAGAATGCTATTTTTCTGTTTGATAACTATGTTTATAAAACCTAAATCACCCTGAGCAATTATTTCAACATCTCTAGTTATTATTACCATTCATGTTTCATTTATAGCTATTTGAATTTTGATGAATTTCAATATGGTGCTAGAGTGTGAGTATATGTTCAAATAAGTTCAATATATGGGTATGGTGTAAAGCTATTTTAATTTCTTATTGCAACTGCTATGAAGAAAATTCGGATCTGCCACATTTTCACATTTTACAGTTGGATGTCTTCTGATGTTCTCTTCCAGAGAACAAAGCTCAGAGCTCTGGAAATTTGAGCACAACTGGTATGTGCTCATGTCTGCATCTGCGTGGGTGGGCTGTGTCTCAGGGACAGAGTCTGCACCAAAAAAAAAAAAAAAAAAAAAGGTAATAACAGTTCCTTGAATACTTTTATATTATTACTTTGAAAGAACTAAGGCAGAGCATCTCCATTTGGCTTTTCTTCGGGAACACATGTAGGTGGAAAAGAGGAGGTCAGTAGGAAGGCAAGAAGTAAATGCCGGCAACTGATATAAAATTAAGTCAACTTTGTAGACTCTCCCCAGGCATTTTCCTGTCCCGCTCCCACCCCCGCCTTTTTCAATTTAAAATTGTTATGGGTACTTTGTAGGTTCACATGTGCCTGGGGTACATGAGATACCTTGATACAGGCGTGGAATGTGTAGTAACCACATTGTGGAGAATGGGGTATCCATTCCCTCCCAGGCATTTTTAACTTCATTTTTTTATTGTCAGTAACCACAAGACTGGAAATTGGTAACTCCCTCTTATCAATGTTGTAATCATTGTTGATCCCTTGCACTGGTAGAATATGCCTTGGCAGGAGCAAATATTGTTAACAGCATAAGACATGTTGTAGTTTCTAAGGCGCTTTTACATGCAACATGGTAACTGCTTGCAGAAACATCGACTGAGCTACTACTCAGAGCCATGTTAGGCTTGTGCGTCCAGTATTATTAAGTCCTGCTGGAATTTGCTTTGAAAATTTTTTTACTCATTCTTTTTCTCAATCTTGTAATTGTCCATAAGTACTACCTTCATAAATAAAATGTTTTTACTCTGATGATGTCTTTAAGTACTTTAAGAATTATAAGTCTAGAGCACCTTTCAAGGGATCAACCCAGAAATGGATGCTTAGGGCAACGTGTCACATTGATTTATGGCCACTCTCCTAACCTGACATTAGATACACTCAATGCATCTGGCAGTAAGCGTAGAGCATACTAACGGGTTTTGATTTTCAATGATTTTTTTTTATGCATAAGATTTTATTATGGTTTATTGTGTTGGCTGAATATATCAGGATACCAGTTGAAAGCAGATCTTAAATGTAATAACTCCTGCTTTTTTTGGTTTAGTATTCAATAAGCTTCTCTTAGGCCATGAGGACTTAATGAACAAAATACCTCTTTGGCAAAGAATTTTGCCAGCACAAAATGTTACTATAAAATTATTTTGTTGAAACTAAAATGAAAGATTAATTTGACTTTGCAGTTATTTTTAAAATGATAATTCTTGCAAACCACTAGAAAAGCAAAAATAATTTTAAGTGTCTCTAAAATTTAAATTAACCTTAAAATATTGTTAGTATTTTCTTGTGTTTGACTTTTTTGGGGACCAGCATTTATTTGTTGTGGCATCTCTACTCAACAGTATTATGCTTTGGAAACTCAGTAAAATATTTGTTATTGCTCAATAAATATTTGTTGATTTCTTTTCATTTTTTTCTGTATTTTTTTTAAACTTTCCCAGTCATTACTTTTTACACAGATATAATTTTGAGGATTGAACAAAATTCAGGAAGGACTATTCTCATTAAGGTAATATTTTTCTGTATTTTCTAAGGCAGAATCAGAAAGGCCAAAGCATTTTTTTTTTTTTTGGATGTAGAGTCTTGATCTATTGCCCAGGGTGAAGTGCAGTAGTGCGATCTAGGCTCACTGTGACCTCTGCCTCCTAGGATCAAGCGATTCTCGTGTCTCAGTCTCTGAAGTAGCTGGGGTTACAGGATGCCACAATGCCAGGCAAATCATTGTACTTTAGTAGAGATGAGGTTTCTCCATATCAGCCAGGCTGGTTTGGAACTCATGACCTTAAATGATCCACCTGCCATGACTTCCCAAAGTGCTGGGATTATAGGTATGAGCCACTGTGCCCAACTCCAACCAAGCATTAAAAAAAAATTAAATTGGTAATTTATTTTAGGTATCATCAAGTAAAATTTTTCTTTCAAAACAATGAAAACTTTGCTTACTGAAATTTTCCAATTTAGATTTTTTTTTTAGGAATGTTTTGCGAGATAAAAATTACTGAAAATCTGACTGTGGTGTAAGCAGGAATGAAACTTTGGAAGGTGACGTGATGGGTAATGCTGTTTTCCCCAGCCTGTTCTACTAGTGGGAGAATACAGTCAGTTTGTAACACATAATAAACAGGTGTTTTTAAAAATATTCCTAAATATTCAAACTTTCGGAGATACATCTCTTTTAATTTTCAAATAAATAGAATGCTTTGAATGACCATCCCAGGCTTCCTCCAGTATCTCATGGATTATCCAGGGTGTACATACTCTCATTCAATGGTTTGCTTCTGCTGACTTGTCAATTTCTGTTTCAGTCTCCTCATCTATGATAGACAGTGATCCTTCCCAGGGAGCACTTTGCCTCTGGTTGGGCGTTGGCATACCCTCCAAGGTGCCATAAAGTAGAGCTATGTCTCCACCTTGACTGAAGGTTTCCACACTTCAGGAGAAAATTAGAATACAGCAATCCCACCACTACTGTAAACCTGTATTTTGAATATAACTATTTCCAAAATCTAAGGCAAAAATATTAGACCCTTGGCAGCTTTATCCAGCTTCCAAGCATCTCTGCTCTATGTCAAGATCCACCTGCCCTCATGTGTAAGAGAGAGCACCTTTCATAAACGTTTCATAGGGCCAATTTCCCGTACGTTAAGAATATTTTACTCACTACCTGGAGGACGTGGTTTCACTCTGGAACTTACTAGAACTTCATGTTCAGGGAAACCCCACTTGTATTAGTCTGTTTTCATGCTGCTGATAAAGACATACTGAAGACTGGGCCATTTACAAAAGAAAGGGGTTTAATGGACTTATAGTGCCACATGTCTGGGGAGGCCTCACAATCATGGTGGAAGGTGAAAGGTGCGTCTCACATGGTATCAGACAGGAGAAGATAACTTTTACAGGGAAACTCCTATTTTTAAAACCATCAGATCTCGTGAGACTTACTCACTATTACAAGAACAGCATGAGAAAGACCCGCTCCCATGATTCAATTACCTCCCATCAGGTCCTCTCATGACACATGGAAATTGTAGGAGCTACAATTCAAGATGAGATTTGGGTGGGGACACTGCCAAACCATATCAACACCCTTAGACACAAGGATCCACACAGGCTCACATATTCTAGAATCTGAGTTGTAGAAGTGGTGGGAACAGTGGTGAATATCTATAGCACAAAAATATAAGATGGTGGTCGGTGTGAGAAATGCTGCCTGTGTTGAGGTTTCTCGGCTAGTAGGAAGTAATCAATCATGGCTTTTTTTATTCTTCCTGATTTCTTTTGGTCTTCTCTGAGTGCCTTTTGAATAAAACACATTCACACAAGATCTCCCAAGGTCAAACAGTTATTCTCAAGGATTGGACAGTCTGAACACATATTAAGGGACAGAGATATTTCTCTAAGGAAACTATGTCTAGCAAATAACTTCTCTTTTCCACAATAAATAGCCTTTTGTATTTATGTAGCATTATTTCAGGCCCTTCTTCTCATATTCTTCTGATTATCTAGACCATGCCCAGAGAACTATCTCTGCAGAAGTCAAATAGAGATTGTGACTGCACTTTCTTAAATAACAGAAATTGATAGTCCTTTAACCATGTGATGGTCCAGCAGAAGACGTGTGTGTGTGTGTGTGTGTGTGTGTGTGTGTGTGTGTGTGTGTTGATTCATATTAAAGTCTTAGGCAAGGCTTCCTCTCCAGTTGATTTTCTCAATAAGCAGAAATGAAGCTGTAGATAGATGTCTTCTCCCTCTGTATACAGAAAGCCCTAGGGTTATGGATTTGTTTTTTCATAATTTCAGTTACAAGAGATTGAAGTAGTTTGGCCTCACTGTTCTATTTCTGTCCACAGGGGCCAAAGAATTTTATAATAGAGTAATGGATAAAACATTCCTAGTCCAAGAGCTTGCGGGAGACTTTGATGGTTTACCTTAGAGATCATCTGGTGTTGTTCATGATGCCTATGAGAATTCTAAACTGATCTTCATATTCAGGGAAACTCCATTACTTGTTTCATAGAGAATCTTCTGATGGAGCTGGCTCCAAGGCTTCCCTTTTCTCTCATGATTATTTTCAACTCTTGAGGGAGTACCAGACCTGTCTTGGCACACACGAGGTTTCAAGGCCATGCTGAAGCTCTGAAGACCAGCCAAAGACTTCATTTCATAGCTTTTTGTAAGGTTTCTTCACACTGTGTAGAGATGAGGGTGAGATTTGCTTAAGATCACTGTGCTCTTACAAGGGAGGCCCAGATTAACAATAATGGTAAACCTAGGAATACAACTTGGGTCTCTTGTCTCCAGGCCAATCAGTCCTGTAGTCTTTAATTCTTTCCTTAAAAAACATTTTTGAAAATGTTATTGTGATAAACATTAGATCTACTGTATTAGTCTGTTTTCATGCTGCTGATAAAGACACACCTGAGACTGGAAAGAAAAAGAGGTTTAATTGGACTTACAGATTCCACGTGACTGGGGAGGCCTCAGAATCACCGTGGGAGATGAAAGGCACTTCTTACATGGTGGCAGCAAGAGAATATGAGGAAGAACAAAAGCGGAAACCCCTGATAAACCCATCACATCTCCTGAGACTTACTCACTATGATGAGAATAGCCTGGGATAGACTGGCCCCCATGATTCATTTACCTCCCTGTGGGTCCCTCCCAGAACACATGTCAATTCTGGGAGATACAATTCAAGTTGAGATTTGGGTGGGGACACAGCCAAACCATACCATCTACCCTCTTAACATATATATATATATATATATATATATATATATATATATATATATATATTTAAATTTTTTTGAGACAGGGTCTCACTCTGTCACCCAGACTGGAGTGCAATGACACAATCTCAGCTCACTGTGACATCCACCTCCTGGGCTCCAGCCATCCTCTCACCTCAGCCTCCGAAGTAGCTTGGACCATAGTTGCATGTCCCCACACCTGGCTAATTTTTCTATAGAGACCAAGTTTCGCCATGTTGCCCAGACTTGTCTTGAACTCCCAGGCTCAAGCAATCTGCCCAGCTCAGCTTCTCAAAGTGCTGGGATTACAGGCGTGAGCCAGTGTGCTCGGTCAATATATTTTCAAGTGTACGATACATTATCGTTGACCATAGATACTATCCTTTCCTTTTTGAAGCTAAAATATTACTGGTATCCACCTTGTAGTCACAGAATACAGGGGAAAAGGGGGTTATTATAAAAATGGGAGTTTAAACTTTTATAGGAAGTATAAATTTCCTATAATATATGGCTTGTTTCCTCTCTGAATCCAATTTCAGAATGTAAACAAGAATTGCAATTACAGTTCTAAAGAACACGTGGTCCCCAACTTATAATTTTTTATCTTTACGGTGATGCAAAAGAGATACACATTTAGCCAAAACCATACTTAAGAGTATTCATACTGTCAGTCTTTCACTTTCAGTACAGTAGTCAATAAATTACATAAGATATTTGACAACTTATTATTTGTGTTAGATGATTTTGCCCAACTGTAGGCTAATGTATGTGCTCTGAGGATGTTTAAGGAGGCTAGACTAAGCTATAATGTTTGCTAGGTTAAATACTTAACAATATTTTCTACTTATAATGGATTTATCAGATGTAACCTATCATAAGTTGATGAGCATCTGTATTAATAATTCAGTGCATACTGTGCTTAAATATTTTTCCCTGCATTTTTAGCAGAACAGTTTGAACTGAGAGTAAGGTTATGTCTCTTATCAAATAAAGCTAATGAGTGATCAGGTAGAAATTCTCTACCAAAAGACACACACACACACACACACACATACACACACATGCACACACAAATATATTTTAGGAAAAACTGGACTTGACTATTTTTATCTTTGATTATCCTTACTAAAGATATCCTTCTAAGAAAAACACAGAGTTTATTTTTTTTCATTTCATGGGCTTCAGAAAGAGAAGCTTAGTAAACACACATTCTCTCTTTCCTCTTTCCCAGAAGCTGCAATAGTTTATTTTAAAGCTAATTCTAGGGTAAGTCCTTTTGATCTCACTGCTATCACTTAGAGAATTATAATGTGGTTTTGCAAGTCTAGCTAGAATGGGGGACCTTTAAAAAAGGTCTTGAATTTATGTTAAATGATTTAAGTTCAATGATAGAAAACCCCTCTACTTGATTTAAAAAAAAAAAAAAACTCTTCAGATCTTTATAGTAGGGAGAAAACAACTGCTGTTTAAATTATAGGGTTGGTCCCATGTTTTGAAAGTTCCCATCTCAGTTGATTTCTTAATGAGATGTCTGTGTACATGAGACGAAGGTCGATAAGAACTTGAGGGCTTCTCATCTATCCCTTCTCAGTTGACAGTCCGGTAGCTTCAGAAGACAAATTTAGGACCTTGCCTTAGTCCACTGGGTGAAGCATTCCTCATCCTAAAGCTGCACTGGGAACTTCCTGAAGGGTTGTCTTCTTTTTAGAGGAGTGTTGGGATATGGGATTCACTTTGTTTTTCTCCTTTTGCTTTCTGGTGCATACACGTTTTCCCTATTATGTTCATTTCTTAATCATTTTCTGTAACATGTTGGCTTCTTTTTTCTCTGGCTTTGATTTCCAAATATGGAATTGAACCTTCCTGTCTGAATACCATTATTTAAGTACTGACAACATACCTTCTTATTACTGACACTGAAGGATGTATTTTTTGTGGGTAGAAATGGGATAGAGAGAGGATAAATATAATTCTTATTAAATATGCTTTTAATCTGCCTTCTAGGAGTCTTTATGTTAAATAAGCTGTCATATAAGCATGAGAAATACACACATATTCCATATGTTGGTTATTTCTGAACTTATAAGGGCAGATACTTTTTTGAATTATAACCAATCACAGTTGGTTATGATTCAAAGAAAGAACCAATTCAGTTCTTTTATCAGAAGAATTCCTACCGTATGTTTCTTCTTTCAATTATTTCCAGCCAACAGGGCCTCCTCTCTCATAGTCTCTGCCCAGGCACCATTCAGCCCCATTCCATCTTCCTTTACAACACAGTAGCCTTTTTCTGCCCAATTCATCCTAACTCCTCTCCACCCTACCCTGCCACTTGCTGCAAGAAACTTGGGCCTAAGGTTCACTTTTACTGTAGAAAAGCATTTCCCAACAAAGCCAGTTTCTCTATGTAGAATATCGTCCTCAATGGGGGTGGGAGGGGGTGTGCGATTTGCCCCCAGGGGACATTTGGCAGTGTCTGGAAACATTTTTCTTTATCACTTCTACAGGGATCCTGCTGGCATCTAGTGAGTAGGGGCCAGGGATCCTGCTAAACATCCCACAATGCACAGGAAACTCCCCATAGCAAAGAATTATCTGACCCGATTGTCAATTGTCCTTCTGTTGAGAGACGCTGCTGTAAGGAAATTCTTGTATCAGTGGAACTAAGCAAGGATATTTTCTACTCTGCTCTTAACAATGCTTTATTAATTCTGTACATTAAGTTATAAGTTTTACATATACACAGTCTAGTTAATAAACAGTTGTTGAATATTAGATATGTGTCAGGCACCAAGCCAGGCCCTCTTAAATTGCTTAAGGTTCAATGAGGGAAAAGGGGCCCTCGTGCAAGGGGCTATGATCGTGTAAAGAAGACATGCCTCACCTCGCTCAGGAGGATTTGCTAAGTTTTTTGAATTCTGAGAAGGAAAAGGCCTGAATTGAACCTGGAAGAATAGGTCAGAGAAAGCGAGGCAAAGGGAGGGAGAGAAACACATTTCTGGGAAAGGGAGAAGCACAGGTCAAGATGCAGTTAGAGAAATGGGCAGGAGCAGATCCCGAAGGACACCACTTAATATGTTGGCCAACGTCAGATGGTTTTTAAAGGCCACTGGGAGCCCTTTAAAGAGGGGTTAGTTGGGTCAGGAGTGGGGAGAGTGCTGGTGATTTGAGTTAGATTTTAAGAAGGTCATACTGTTTCTGAAATCTAGCTGAGAGCTAATGAGAGACTGAACTAAGGTAGTAGAAATAGAATTGACAAGACTGGGAATGGGGTTGGCATTGGGATGAGAGATGAAAAGATCTTGTGTGACCCTCAAATTTTAGGCATGGTACCATTTACCAAGTCAGGAAAGGAAGGAGGAAACTGAAGGTTGTGGGATGCGCAGAAAGTCAAATTTGGGCATACGGTCATCACTCAGGATTTGGGGGAATTGGTTCTCGGACTCCTGTTCATACCAGAACCCCACAGATTCAAGTCCCGTATATAACATGATACAGTATTTGCACAAAACCTACATAGTCCTCCCATATACTTTAAATCATCTTTAGATTACTTATAATATCTAATCCAATGTAAACACTATGTAAATAGTTATTATACTTTTTTTTAACATTTGTGTTATTTTTAATTGTATTGTTATTTTTTATTGTTTCTCTCACTCTCTACCCTCTAGATCCACAGTTGGTTGAATCTGCAGGCGTAGAACCTGCACATATGGAAAGCCAATTGTATTTCTGTGTCATACAGATGTTCTCATTTATAAAGGTAATATACATATCTTTTGCAAAAACACTTGGAAAGAGAGAGAAGCACAAAATCTCCACTTGGAAATAGCCACTGTTGGCGGCTGGGCACAGTGGTTCATGCCTGTAATTCCAGCACTTTGGTAAACTGAGGCAGGTAGATTACTGGAATTCAGGAGTTCAAAATCAGCCTGGGTAACATGATGAAACACTGTCTCTACAAAAAGTACGAAACTTAGCCAGGTGTGGTGGCATGTGCCTGTAGTCCCAGCTACTCGGGAGGCTGAGGTGGGAGGACTGTTTGAGCTCAGGAGGCAGAGGTTTCAGTGAGTGCCATTGTATTCCAGCCTGGGTGACAGACTGAGACACTGTCTCAAAAAACAAAATAAAATAAAACAAACTGAAAAGAAATAGCCATTGTTAAAAGTTCAGTGATGTTTTTCTCAAATTCTTCTATGTGGCCAAAATCATACATTTAAAAAATACAAACCCAAACAAAGGTGCTTTATACACTGCCTTTTTTTTTTTTTTACTTTGCAATATATTTTAACTCTTTCCCTGTGCCACTGAATGTACTTTTACATTTTTTTCTTTTCTGTTCTTTTTGTTTGCAACAGAATCTCTCTCTTGCTCACACTGGAGGGCAGTGGTGTGATCTTGGCTCACTGTAATCTCTGCTTCCTGGATTCAAGCAATTCTTATGTCTCAGTCTGCCAAGTGGCTGGGATTACAGGTGTGCACCACCATGTCCAGCTAATTTTTGTATTTTTAGTAGAGATGGATTTTCACCATGTTGCCCAGTCTTGTCTTGAACTGCTGAGCTTGAGCAATCTATCCACCTTGGCCTCCCAAAGTGCTAGGATTACAGGTATGAGCCACTGTGCCCGGCCTCCCTTTACATTCTTAACGACTGCACAATATCTCACTCTATGGAGGAGACATAATTTACTCCACTATCTCTATTGTTGGGGCTTTTGGTAGCTTTTGGATTCTCATTCCTTTTTTTTTTTTTTTTTTTTTTTAATACAGAGTCTCCTTCTATTGCCAGGCTGAAGTGCAGTGGTGCAATCTTGGCTCACTGCAAACTCTGACTCCCTGGTTCAAGCGATTCTCCTGCTTCAGCCTCCCGAGTGGCTGGGATTATAGGCATGTGCCATCACGTCTGGCTAATTTTTGTATTTTTAGTAGAGCAGGGGTTTCACCATGTTGGCCAGGATCGTCTTGATCTCCTATCTCGTGATCCACCCACCTCGGCCTTCCAAAATGCTGGGATTACAGGAATGCGCCACTGTGCCTGGCTAGGGTTCTCATTCTTAATAAGTCATGCTTAATGCCATCACAAGTTGAGTCTTCAGAAGCTGACAGAAATGGCATTGGTGGTGTAAGGTATTAACTAGGGCTGGATCCCTGTGAAGGGAAGAGGGAAGGAGCAGGGATGGGCGAGGGAGAAGGTGAACTGTGGTACAGTCCCGTGGCCTCAGCAGACCCCAAAGTCTACAGCAGACCCCAGTATTGTGTCATTGGGTGGAAATTGCTGGGTTTTTATAATCTTAAGCCATTCATTGACCAGATGAGGGCTGCCCTGGGAGGGGAAGGACCTCAGGTGAGGCTGCACTCTGCAGCTTAGGCCAACCCTGAAGGGGCTTATAGCTGGGGGTATCTGTTGACCACACTCTCCATTGCTGGGTAGCAAGTCCTCCTGTGAAGCAAATCCTCCTGTGAAGCTCCTATGGGGTGTCTCTGTGCCTACCGCCATTACTTATTCTGTGCATATGTGTTTGCGCAGGTCCTTGGTATAAATTCCAAGAAGTGGAATTGCTGAGACAGAGCATGGGTATTTGAAAACCTTTTTATATTTACTGGCAAGTGATCTTCCACAAGGATTGTATCCCTTTCTCCCATCAAGAGTTCATCACTAATGCATACATACAATTGTACTGTTTTATATTTTTAAATATTGAAAAGTACCTCAATTGCTTTGGAAACTAAATACAAATTTTGATGTTTTATTGTGAATTTCATTTCAAACTCTGAAGGCAGGTATTGTACCTTTCTCTATAGAGCTCTATAAATCTTTCCTGAAGGGTAGAATGCTCTAATGACTGATACTAGGAGGCTAAGAATTATATCTGGGTCTTCTCAGTTGGAAACTTTCAACATTAAAGAAGCCAAGCAGTGATTGGTGCCGAAGCTGACTTGAAACAGGATTTGCAAAACCCTACAGCAGGCGTCCCCAAACTTTTTACACAGGGGGCCAGTTCACTGTCCCTCAGACCATTGGAGGGCTGCCACATACTGTGCTCCTCTCACTGACCACCAATGAAAGAGGTGCCCCTTCCTGAAGTGTGGCGTGGGGATGGGAGGGGGGCGGATAAATGGCCTCAGGGGGCCACATGCGGCCCTCGGGCCAGGCCGTAGTTTGGGGACGCCTGCCCTACAGCCTTTCTTATAACTATTTGAACAAGTATATGAAATCCCCATTTTTTAGGAAAAATCTGACACACTGTTAGAAAAAGAGACCAAAGGGAAATAACCTTCAACCTTCATTTATTGTCTATTCTATGCTAAGCAATACCTTGGGCTTTTATATCCACCATCATATTTAATTCTCACAACAATCCTTTGAAGTATTATCACATTATTCAGTTGAAGAAATTGAACCTTAGTGATTCTGGTAGTTTGCTAATGTAAGGCATTCAGATCCCCAATCCTGTGCGCTTCTTAACATTCTCGGCTGCTGCCCCCAAAGCTACTTACACAGCAGTGGCTTTGAATGGTGTAATGTATGTATATATTAACTCTAGTAATAATAATCCTCATGAAGCTTGCAGAATGTCCTACTGGACTGAATAGTGCATAGGAGTCAGTGTCTAGGATTTTAAAATGTTGTATCACTTATAATATCTAGCACCTATGAAGTATTCACTAAATACTTAAAAGTTTTTTTTGTTTGTTTTTTGAAATGGAGTCTTGCTCAGTCACCAGGCTGGAGTGCAGTGGCACAATCTCGGCTCACTGAAGCCTCCTCCCAGGTTCAAGTGATTCTCCTGCCTCAGCCTCCTGAGTAGCTGGGACTATAGGCATGTGCCACGTGCCTGGCTAATTTTTGTATTTTTAATAAAGACAGGTTTTCACCATGTTGGCCAGGATGTTCTCAATCTCTTGACCTTGTGATCTGCCCACCTCAGCCTGCCAAAGTGCTGGGACTACAAGAGTGAGCTACTGCATCCATCCTTTTTTTATTTTTAGATGGAGTCTTGCTCTGTTGCCCAGGCTGGAGTGCAATGGCATGGTCTCCACTTACTGCAACCTCCGACTCCCTGGTTCAAGCGATTTTCCTGCCTCAGCCTTCCGAGTAGCTGGGACTACAGGCATGTGCCACCACACTCGGCTAATTTTTGTACTTTTAATGGAGATGGGGTTTCACCATTTTGGTCAGACTGGTCTCGAACTCCTGACCTCATTAATCCACCTGCCTTGGCCTCCCAAAGTGCTGGGATTACAGGCGTCAGCCACCACACCCCGCCACACTTAAAAGTTTTTTGAATAGCCAACAAGAGAGAAATATCTTCCCAGTTTCTTTCATTATTCCATTTTCTTTTAGGGTTTGGCTTGATCAAAGCGTAGCCAAGAGGCAAACAGGTGGTCCAGTCAGTGACTTCCATTTCAGCAGGAACAGTTGTATTCCTAAAGCTTGTCAGCTTTTCTAAACAGACCCATGGACTGCAGACAGTGCCAATAAAAAGTGGTTGAACAAAAATGAACCTAACAAACAAAAACCACCACTCCAATCTGGAGGAATGTGGGTGGTGAACTGTTTACTCAGAAGAGATAGGTTCCAATCCAGCCTTGAGAGCTGTAATGAGAGGACAGGAAGTACAGAGAGAAGAGAAATATGTTGAAGACACCACAAAGAAACCTACGATAAATCCAGAAGACAGTCTGGTTTTTTCAACAAGACAATGTCATTTCAAGAAAAAGGGGGAGTGGGGAGGAGGAGGAGTCTCTTCTAGGTGAAAAAAGATGTACTCAAATAAACTGGGTGGTCATGGATTGAATCCTGGTCTGAGTAAGTCAGCTGTAAAAGACATTTTTGGGTCACTTGGAAGAATGTGATATGAGTTGATAATTATTGCTAGTTTTAGTTAGGTGTGAAAATAGTATTATGGTTATATAGGAAAGTGTCCTTTTAAAAATGATATGTATATTGTACCATTTAGGGGTGTCTGTTTTTACTTTAAAACTGACCACCAGGTGTGATGGCTTAGCACTTTGGGAGGCCAAGGCAGGAAGACTGCTTGAGGCCAAAGTTAAAGACCAGCCTGGACAACACAGCGAGACTCCTCTCTCTAGAATAAAATACAGAGATTAGCTGGGTGTGGTATCACTCGCCTGTAGCCCTAGCTACTTGGGAGGCTGAGGCAGGAGGATCGCTTGAGCCCAGGAGTTCAAGGTCACAGCGCGCTATGATGACGCTACTGCACTCCAGCCTGGGCAACAGAGCTGTCTCTTAAAAAACAAACAAGTAAATAAAATTTAAAAAATTAAAAAATAAAACCCTCCAGCAGAAAAGGTGATGAATTAAATAAGGCAAAATGTAAACACTTGTTAAATATAGACCCCAGGTTTTAGATAGCACTTCTTCTACTAGCCTCTGCTCTGTATCTGATGCTTTTCTTCATAAAAAGTAAACAACCAGAAGAATAAGAACAGGGTTTGCTTTCGTTTCAGCAGAGTAAGAACCGGTCTTTCTTTTCCTCCAGAGATGGAGCCATCAACCTGTGGCCTGGACAGTGCCTCAGGCGCGTGGCGTGAGGGCCCAGGGAGCGTAGACAGACGAGCAGGCTCCTTTTTGCACACCTGCTTTCAGCACCCTGTGAAAAACCCGCACAAGCCGACCCGTGCGCCTCCCGGCCGACGGCCCTGAACACCTACCCAGGGCCGCTGCGGATACCGAGTAACATGCCACCTCGCTGTCCCCTGAATGTCCTCAAACCAGGAAGGGTGGGAGTTTTGACGCTCAGCGCAAGGGCGGTCGCAGGGCCTGGACTGGGCTGAGCGGGCGGGAAGTGGGGAATGCAAGGTTCCCTCCCGCTCCCTCGAACCCTCGGCGTCGAGCCGGGGTGGAGGGGCGGGACCCTCCTTCCACCACCGCACCCAGCTGGAAGGCGGGCAGAGCGGGGCCCGACTCTGCGGAAGCGGCCGCACGTGCTAAGGCCACGACTCTCCTCTGCCGCCGGGGGCGGGAGCGTGGGAGCGGACGGCGAGCACCTGGCGGCAGGACCGGACCGCGGAGGGAGCGCGCGGAGCGGGCTCGGCCGGCCGGGCGGCAGGTGAGGGCTGCGGGCCGCGCTCCCCCGCAGCGGGTGTTTCTTGGCCCGGAAAGGTGCAATTGTGTGCTGCTATTCCTGGTATGTCAGGCGGGCCGGGCGGCCGCGAGCCGGGAGGGCGCAGCTCTCTGGGGCCCGGGAGAGGGAGGGCGGGCCGGCGGTCAGTGGGGCGGGTGCGGGAAGGACGCGGGCGCGACGGCGCATCCCCCTCGGGGGAACCCGAGCCTGGCGGACGGTGGCATCCCTCGGGCCAGACAGTCTGACCGCAGAGGCGGCCGCGGCCCGGAGCCCCGGGGAGCAGCGGGAGGGGCGGACGGAAGCGGCGACTTGGCGGGCCCGGGCGGGCGGCGGCGGGGCCGGGGCGGGGCCGGGGCGGGGAGGACGGCGGCGGCGCAGCGACTTTTGAAGTCCAAACTGTCGTCGGGGCCGGAGCCGCGCGCTGCCTCTGGGCGCCCGCTTCGCCTCCTGCGTCCTGCCAGGCTGCCCGGGTCCTAGCGGACCTTGGGTCGCTTTCAGGAGTTTAGAGAACGCCAGGTCTTCACGTTCTTGTGAGTTCGAGACCTTAACGAACTGCAGAACGCAACAAAGGGAACGAGAAGCCGGGCGCCCTCGCAGCCGGAGCCTGGCGGCGGCGCGCGAACCCTCCCCGCCAGTGGGGCCCAGACGCACCGGGACACCCCCGCCCCTCCAGGCACCCACTGAGTCTCTCTCCCCCTCCCTTGTCCTAGCCATGGAAGGGCTGGAGGAGGCGGAGGCAGACTGCTCCGTGGCGTTCGCCGAGGCTCAGAGATGGGTGGAGGTGAGTACCTTTCATGCTTCCTCTCCGCAGGTGTTGGCTGCCTCGGGGCAGTGGTCGCTACGTGACTGCAGCCCGGGACGCTCTACACTTTAGCCTCCTTGGGCGACCCAACCCGTGCGAAGAAGCTGCTTTGCTTGTGCACTGTTGGGGACTCTGCGGCTTCTGCCTCTCCTGCCTCTTAATGTCCCGCTTTGATTAGCGCTGCCTAACCCCTGGCTCCCGACGTTGTCACTGGCTTCCTAGGGCAGAGGTGAGCGCTCGCCAGCCGCGTGCCGGCCCTGCGCGTCCGGGAGGAGCAGCGCTGGTCGGTCCTGGCTCGCCCGGGGTGTCTCTCTGCGGGGCACAGCCCAGAGCGCGTGGTGCAGAGCTGGGCCAGGGCACTCGGGTGCATTCCCTCGGGGTGCATAGAAGTGCAGATGCTCGACCTATACCTGAGAAGCCAGTGTATTCAGTGTGGAGGGGGAGCGGAAAAGAAAGGTGGGTGGGAGGGCAGGTGGAGGTGGTAACACACCGGAGGAGCACCTGGAAGGATGATTTCTCTGCAGCCGCATCCCAGCCCCAGGGGGTAGGGGCCCGGCCTTGTGCTGCTTCATTTTCAGCTTTGATGAGACTGAGATCCTAGGGTTGAGGATCTCAGGATCTCAATGATCCTGAGATCATTGAGAGTTGTTATGCTTCCAGCTGTGCCTACCAGACAAGATCTTCCATTCCCTTCTTCCCCTCTGAAAAAGAGCGGGTCTCTTCATCCACGCCTTGGGGCTACATTTATCTGTAGAAGTTTAACATCAGGACTTCTAGCCCTTATTCCACTGGACGAAAAGATGACTTTTAAGACGAGGCAAAAGTCTTCCAAGCAGAAGTGAATCAGGAACAACTGTTGAAAATTGTGGCATGCACCAGCATTGCAGTCATTTAGGAGTTAGTGATGCCACGTGCTGGTTTAATCAACGCATTTAAAACGTCGAATTAGTCTTAAAGATTATTCCACGGAAAAAAACAACAGGTTTACGAATTCCAAGGTGAACAATACTTGAAAATAATTTATTTTTCCTTAAAGAAATACATATATGTGCATGGAAAGAAAGAATAAACTTTCAGTATTACATTTCTTGCACTAAATAAAGGAATGTGAAATGTGAGTAGCATTACAACCACGGGACAGTTGGGAGGTCTAAGGAATGAGGTTTTAGTGTCTTTTTAGACGGAAACTTTGAGCTGGTCTGAAGGTGACTTAGATGTAAAGAGAGGGCATGGAAAGTTGGGAGACGAATAAACACGGTATTTTGAATTGAAATGAGAGTGGAAAAATTTCAGCAATATAGTTAAGAGAAATAACTTCCCTCATTCATAAACTTTGAAAAGCCAAGACTTCCAGCTGTAATTTTCCATTAGCAGTGTGTGTTCTGCATAATTTTAGAAAACAAACTTGCCATTTTGTGTTTGAGTGCTGGGGATTGAGGGAGGGAGAAGGGGAGACGTGGGGACATATTTTGGTCATACGTGGCTTCTGCGTGGAGTTTGCAAATGCATGCTTTGTATTTGTTTCAGGAAACGTGAATACGAATGATTCCGCACCGTTTCCTTTTTTTAGTATGCAGATTTTGGAAAACTAAGCATTCCTTTTTTGTCTCTGCTTGGTGATAACTATGTAGGGTTTCTCCAAGAAATGTGTATTTGATGAACTAGGGAAAAGTGTATTGTGATAAAAGATATCATTAGGCATAGTACATGTGGCCTCTTTTCACTCTCATCGCAGTCTATGTAAAGGTGTTTATCAGCAATGATTTGGCACCTCTATAATTTATTTTGTTCATCATTAGCAGAAAGCTGGATCTTCCTAAAGGTACTGTCATATCTTTTTTTTTTTTTTTTTTCTTTCTTTGAGACGGAGTTTCGCTCTTGTTACCCAGGCTGGAGTGTAATGGCGGGATCTTGGCTCACTACAACCTCCACCTCCTGGGTTCAAGCAATTTTCCTGCCTCAGCCTCCCGAGTAGCTGGGATTACAGGTGTGTGCCACCATGCCCAGATAATTTTTTATTTTTTATTTTTAGTAGAGACAGGGTTTCACCATGTTGACCAGGATGGTCTCGATCTCTTGATCTTGTGATCCACCCACCTTGGCCTCCCAAAATCCTGGGATTATAGGCGTGAGCCACCGCACCTGGCCTGTCGTATCCTTTCAATATAGTTAATGAAATTAAAATTAAATATTTTTTTTCATGCCACATGGAGCAAGGCAGTATGTTTGCCTTCACTGTGTATATGTGAGGAATTTACATGTTCACATAGTTTTAGTATACTCTGGGCATGTGAAGTGACCACAGCGTGTTCACTGTTGGGGCTATTTTATTTCTGCGGCCACTGTCCACATTTATCTCTCTTCTCAGCTTTGCCTTTGCCACCAAAGCACATATTTTAAAATACTGTTCTTGCCAAAAGAAGCAGGACGAATGACTGTCATCACCACAACCTCTTTAAGAACCCCTAATTTGAAGATGAAAAGTTGATTCCAATGTGTATTTGTATTCTTTTTCCTGCTTGCTAATATTCTTGCTACATTTTGCCCTATTCCTTTACACATTACTGAAATATAGAAGGGTTTTTAAATGTACATGCTGTATATGTATGCACATATATATTCTATGTGTATTAGATGTAATCTGTTACTTTTATTCTTGCTGCAGTTTTGAGTACCCCAATGTCACTAACTCCAATAACCTTGTAAAATTTTGAATGATGACTGGACTCCGTTTCAGCATCTTCTTGCCATTTCAGTTTTCTGTCTGTGATTTAAAATAGCTAATATGTAGTTCTCATAACCAAACTTTAAATTTATTTTTTAGAGTGGAGGAGATTGAGGTAAGAGCTAGTGGTTGTTATTCTGCCAATTATTAGCGTTTTTATCTTGTTTTTATTCATTTCAAATTGTATTTACATACTTGAGTATGTATACAAACTGGCTTGTCTTCTGGTGCTAATTTTGTAATTCAAAGCAAATGTAGGAGTGCTACCCTTTAAGATAACATGATGATATTGGATTATTATTGATTGGAAAGGCTGTTTGGAACATTAATAATGTACCAGGGCTGGTTTATGATTAAACACCAGTTTAAAACCAAGTAATGTAATGGTTTGAAGGCAAAGGCAGAGGGGAAGCTTGATTCTAGCAAGGCTACCTAGTGGGTGATGAAGTGGTAGAAAATACAGCCGGGACTCTAATTTTAGGCCTCTTCTGCAGTACCTTTTAATTTTCTCTGCCTTATAGTTGCCTTTGTCTCTCTGTTTGGGGTCACCTGAAAGCCTTGACAAAATACTAATGAGATTTAAACTAAGGTACGTAGCACTTTGCACTGGTAGGTCACAGTTTTCTAGTCTCCAAGTTAATGTTGCTATCTAGGTTGAGGTTCAAATACAAGAGTAATTTTTATGGCTGGAGCAGAACAGGATAACTTAATTCACCATCCTCCTGCTCACCTGCCCTTCCTGTTATCTTTGGATTGAGTTTTTTCAGTATTGCTGTCACCCTGTAAGGGATGCCAACCTGAGCTCATCGCCAAGTCTGGCACTAGAATATGAGTCCTTCCTCACTTCTAATTGGTCTGTTTCTCTACCTGCCCCAATTTTTATACTTCACGCATGTGCTGTTCATCACCTTTTAACTGTTTTACCTTTGGTACTAATGGAAGTATTTTTGGTAATTATGTACAGTTTCAATCAACAAGTATTAAACCATTATGATAAATATGTGTTAAAAATTGTAGTGTTACAAAGCGATTCTTATTCTAGCTGCTGCAGCTAAAATCATTTTAAAAGTGTTTCGTGTTAAGGAATTGCACTCTGGGTCTTCCATTGATATTAGCGAAATTCTTCTAAATGGTTTCCCTCTTTCTTCATAAATATCCCTTCTACTAGCGGCTGTCAGTCTGGTCTGGTTTGAAAAAGTTTGCCTGCAGTACATGAATCTTCATTGCATGTCAGCATTGTCAACAGGCTAAATGCAGGTCTTATGCATTTGTACTGTTGCCTTTGAAATGTATGTAGAGTGACAAAGACATTCATTTGAAAATGTTACCGAGTTCTGGAAGCATTTTTTGGTAATCACGTATAATTTCCATCAACAGATATTAAAGACACTGTGATTAATATTTGTTTAAAAATTGTAGTGTTAGCAATTCTTTAGCTGTTGTAGCTAAAATCATTTTTCTCAAAATATAAACCTGATTTTGTTAATTCCTTGTTTTCTGAGAGTCATAAAAAGATTTTAAAGTCCAGAACCCTTAGTATAGCCTTCATGGCCCTTTATAATCTGGTTCCTGCCTGTTGATCTAATCTTGATTTTCAGTCATTTTCTCCATTACTACATGTGTGGCTGCCAGATAGCATAGCAGTTAAGCGCACAGTTCTGAAGTCAAATCATCGTTCAAGTGTGGACTCTGCTATTTAAATCCTATATGTCTTTTTTCCTCTTAATCTTCCCTGGTGGTTGTGCCAGTTAAGCGGATGCTGATGGTAGAGCAACAAATGCTCCCTAATCCATTGCTTGTGTTTCTCCTTGCACACAATGCAGTTTTGTCACCTCCATGTTTTTGTATGGATGGAATACCTGTTACTCCTTGTTGACCTAGTAAACACCTCTTCATTCTTCCATACTTGGGCGAAAATCAAGCTTTATGTGAAGGTTTCCTGAAATCAAACCTCCGGCCCTGTCATTCCTTTCTCCCCTGTCTTACTCGCATAAATCTCTCTTTTTGCATTGTGTGGTATAGTTCTATTTGTTTTTCTGTATTCGTCTGTGAGCTGACTGAGGGCAGGAATCATATCTTATTTATTGCTTGAGTGTTTGGCATGGTGCCTGGTGAATGCTTGTTGAATGAAAGTGTGAATAAAGTTACAGCTTTAACAACATTAAAAAATAGGGGTTTTAGCCGGGCGCGGTGGCTCACGCCTGTAATCCCAGCACTTTGGGAGTCTGAGGCAGGTGGATCACGAGGTCAGGAGTTTGAGACTAGCCTGGCCAATATGGTGAAACCCTGTCTCTACTAATAATACAAAAAAGTCAGCTGTGTGTGAAGGGGCAAGCCTGTAGTCCCAGTTACTCGGGAGGCTGAGGCAGAAGATCGCTTGAACCCGGGAAGCAGAGGTTGCAATGAGCTCAGATTGTGCCATTGCACTCCAGCCTGGGTAACAAAGCGAGAATCTGTCTCAAAAAAAAAAAAAAAAGATTTTAAGGAGCAGAACTCATTCTCTTTCTAGTGGAAACTTGCTTCAGTGTGCTAAGCTTTATTGGTTACAGTTGTTTGGTTGCGACCTGCTGCAGGATGTCTTCATCTGCCAGTGTGTACTTGTCTATTTACTTAGCATTTCCTCTTCTGCCTCAACCCTGTTCCTGAGTCACCTTACTCTACTCCTGCCCTCCACTTGATGATCTCCCTCATGGGGACTTACATTTAGTCATCTCAGAAATACCTACTATGTGCCTACTGTGTGCCAGGCACTTGCTGGGCTTATGGATTCAGTCACCAAATTCTTAGCCCTTACCTGGACCTTCAAAGAGAGGCAGCTCCCATGAGAGGCGGATGTGCAGACCCAGCAGTGCTGTCAGATGGTGAAGTTCATCTGGTGCACGTGATGGTATTGATGAGGCAGCCCGAGTCTTCCTGGAGAGTCAGGTTAAGAGCACAGAGAAGGGCAGCATTTGAGCCAAGGCTGCGGTGGGGCTGACCCATTTGCCCACTAGGCTGGGGCATTTTGGCCTTTTTTAACTTGTCATGTGTGAAATCTTGAAGTTGCATACAGCATAGCTCCCAAGAATTGCTGAGAGTACTTTTGCTGAAGTATCTTACTGAGGTCATGTTTTATCTGCAGTGAAATGCACTGATTTTAAGTATACCATATAGGAGTTTTGTCAGACCAGTATGCCTAAGTCGCCAGTACCCAGTCAAGATACGGAACACTTTTTGTTTTTGTTTTTGTTTTTTGTTTTTTTGAGATGGAGTCTCTCTCTGTCACCTGGCTGGAGTGCAGTGGCGTGATCTCGGTTTACTGCGACTTCTGCCTCCCAGGTTCAAGCGATACTCCTGCCTCAGGCTCCCGAGTAGCTGGGCCTACAGGCACATGCCACCACACCCAGCTCATTTTTGTATTTTTAATAAAGACGGGGTTTCACTATGTTGGCCAGGATGGTCTTGATCTCTTGACCTCGTGATCTGCCCCCTCAGCCTCCCAAAGTGCTGGGATTACAGGTGTGAGCCACCAGGCCCGGCCAAAGATACAGAGCACTTTTTATCACTCAAGGGAGTTCCCTGCCAGAGGGCACATCAATCTCCGCTCCTTTGGTAAGCGCATCCACTTTTTGATTTTTAGGACAATGGATTTCTCAAGGTAGATGTGAATGGCCAAGAAATGTCTTAATGTCTTAAATTGTCATCTCATTTTTTTCTTTTACTTTTTTTTGAGACAGGATCTCACTTTGTTGCCCAGGCTGAAATGCAGTGGTACGATCTTGGCTCACTGCAACCTTCGCCTCCCGAGTTCAAGTGATTCTCCTGCCTCAGCCTCCTGAGTAGCTGTTACTATAGGTGTGCACCACCATGCCTAGATAATTTTTGTATTTCTTTTTTTTTTTTTTTGGTAGAAATAGCGATTCCCTATGTTGCCCAGGCTGGTCTGAAACTCCTGGCCTCAAGTAATCTACCTGCTGTGGCCTCCCAAAGTGCTGGGATTACAGGGCATGAGCCACCACACCTGGCCCCATTTTTTTCTTTATGCAGTGTTTTATAATTTCTTGAACATGGCATCTTTATATGGCAAATAAGAAAGGATCCTAGAAAAGATAGGGGTGGCAAGAGATGAGGGAGTTCATGAAATCCTCTTGCGGGGGAACTGATTCACACAAATAGGAGCCTGGGTGGGAATGCCGTTAGAACAGCCTGATTTCAGGAAGTGTAAACAGATATGTCAAAGTGTTTCCTGAGGAACTGGGAGGATTCCAGCACTGTGTCAGTCATTCTGGATTCTTCCAATGTACTGATGCAGTGAAAGCTAGAAATGACCTCTTTCATAAAGTGAGGAAAAATACAAAGAACTTGTACCTTTGTTAAAACAGGGTGTCAGCCAGGCATGGTGGCTCATGCCTACAATCTCAGAAGTTTGGGAGGCTGAGGAGGGAGGATGGCTTGAGGCCAGGAGTTCAAGACTCGCCTGGTCAACCCAGCAAAAAATCTACCAAAAAAAAAAAAAAAAGGTGGCACACACCTGCATCTCAGCTGCTTGGGAGGCTTAGGTGGGAGGATCCCCTGAGCCTGGGCAGTAGAGGCTGTGGTGTGCCCTGATCGTGCCACTGCACTCCAGCCTGGGTGACAGAGTAAGACCCTGTCTCTAAAAGTAAATGAATAAATAGAGTATTCTTGAATTAGTCAGGGAAGGGGACCCACTGGGTGAAAAATAATGAATGAATGATTTATGGTTCTTGATACACATCACCAAAGATACCATCTAAAACCTTTGTGGCAGTTTGCACAATGAACAGGGATTGAGGGCAACATTTTCCCCATATTCTGGCCCAAATTAGAAATTGTTATTTGTATTTTTCCTCTAAGTGAATAGATGAAAGACACATGTTTTTGTAATTTGTCCTCAGATTATTTATTGGTGATATTAAACATTTTTGTAACAGATGACCCATGGGGTTTCCTCCATTGAGGAAGGATGAAGCTGAGAAAAGGTGAGTTCTGTGTTTTCTTCATAAAGTCACAAAAGGCTCAATGAAGTCACAATTGGCCCTTGTGAAGAAGCCTTGAAACCTTGGTGTTTGTTGAGCCATTTGTAAAGGACAAATCCTTAAAGCTTCTCCTAGGCTTAGGGAGAGAGGAATAGTGTCCTGGATTGGATGGCAGAGAGTGTGCCGATTTATTCAGTCTGCGCTGGTTCTTGTCTTTCTGGGAAGTGCTCTAGCTGTCTTTCTCTCTGGATGCCACGGGTGCTTTGGGCAGGGAGGGCCTGCTGTTGATACTAAACCCTCCATTCACCTCCCCCCTTCCTATGAAGACTGCTTCTCAACATACCAGCATTTGAGTTCTAGAAACACACTAGCTCTGTGAATGCTAGTTAAGAAAAGCAAAGCAACATCAACATATTTGCTCAATCCTTTTAGTTCGGAGGAAATACACCTTGCAAGTGAACTCTGTCTTTGAGTTAGCGTCTGCAGGTTGAGTTGCTTATGTTGTTCCTGTGCCCTACAGTTCCTGACAGAACGTTCCCAGATGCTCGTTGAATGAATGAATATTTTGTGTTCAATCAAAAGGTTGGCTTATGGCCGGGCGCGGTGGCTCAAGCCTGTAATCCCAGCACTTTGGGAGGCCGAGGCGGGTGGATCACGAGGTTGAGAGATCGAGACCATCCTGGTCAACATGGTGAAACCCCGTCTCTACTAAAAATATAAAAAATTAGCTGGGCATGGTGGCACGTGCCTGTAATCCCAGCTACTTAGGAGGCTGAGGCAGGAGAATTGCCTGAACCCAGGAGGCGGAGGTTGCGGTGAGCCGAGATCGCGCCATTGCACTCCAGCCTGGGTAACAAGAGCGAAACTCCGTCTCAAAAAAAAAAAAAAAAAAAAAAGGTTGGCTTATTTAATTGATGTTTCCAGATCTCCTTAAGTCTGTTAACTGTCAAAAATGTGTTAGAGCCTGAGCAAGTGATAAATTATGCATACCTGTACTTTGGTTTCAGAATGTGTTAAATAATTATTGGTTGTGTTTCTTTAAGAACACATTTGATGTAGTCAAAGCTCTTAATAAGGATAATAGCTGTCATATACGCACAACTTTGAAACGGAGGTTTAACATACTCGACCTGCAGCTTTGCTTCAAGCGATGGACATTGGCAAGTTCCACTCTGATGAGTCACAGCACAGTCCTATGAACAGCCTTGCCAAAGATTAGGAAATATCCCAGTGGTAGGCCCAAAGACTGCTTCTCACTTCTGGGTACAGAATGCTGAGTTTGGTGCTGGAGTGCGTTTTTATGTTGGTAGACAGCACTAGACCTCCTGTCAGTCAAGCACAATGGGATTTCCATGTAGGAGAGATTAGGAAATTTTTGTATGGATTCAGAGGGCAGAACTGGTAACAACTGGTCACAGTGAGACTTTTAACTCAGTGTTTTGAAGACCTTTCTGTGAATATAGCAGTGCCCTACACTAGAGGAGCTGACTTGAATAGTAAGTTAACTATTAGTGAAGGTTTTTTGTAAGAGAAGCTGAATAAATGACAACTAAAGCAACTAGTATTCTTCAGTTACTGCCACATGCATGTTAAGTGGCTAGTGCATTATACCCATGTATTTTATAATGAAGGACTATTATTACCTGAGGATGTTCTTTTCCAATGAGAGAAAAGAGGGGTGAGAGGTAATTTCTTCAAGGAAACACTAGAAGCTGTAAGAGCTAGCTGAGGATTTGAATACTGATGGCCTGGCCTCTTAGTCATTATACTCTGCTGCCTGGGGGTGGTGCTGGCCAGGTAGTTCATCACTGTTAAGGAATTTAGAATTAGAAAGGAATGGGCTCTTTGTCCTTGTTCCACCTAAAGCTGTAAGATTTGCTGTTTTTTGTACATGACAAATCCTATACAACTCCCATGCACCAGGACAAATTTGTTCTTGTGATGTTAGTGCCATATTAGTACATGATCATCAAATATATATAAGTTACAGAATTGCCAATAGACATTTTTTTTTCCTTTTTTAGAGACAGGGTCTCACTCTGTTGCCCAGGCTAGAGTGCAGTGGTATGATCATAGCTCACTGCAGCCTTGAACTCCTGTGCTCAAGTGATCTTCCTGCCTCAGCATCTGGAACAGTTGGGACTATAGGCACACACTACCACACCCAGATAATTTTTTTTTTTTTTTTTTTTTTTTGGTAGGGACAAGGTCTTGCTTTTTTTCCTAAGCTGGTTTTGAACTCCTGGCTTCAAGCAATCCTCCCAAGTTGGCCTCCCAAAGTCTTGGGATTACGGGTGTGAGCCACCATGCCCTGCCAGATAGACACTGTTGAGCAATTGCAGACTTTAGGTTTATATATTTGATTGTATTTTACTGACTGTTAGTGTTCATCAACCCTTTTTTTTTCTTTTTTTTTTGCTCTGTTGCCCAGGCTGGAGTGCAGTGGTGTGATCTCAGCTCACTGTAAACTCTGCCCCCCAGGTTCAAGTGATTCTCCTGCCTCAGCCTCCTAAGTGGCTGGGATTACAAGCATGTGCCACCACACCCAGCTAATTTTTGTATTTTTAAGTAGAGATGGAGTTTCACCATCGGTAAGGCTAATCTTTAACTCCTGACCTCGTGGTCCGCCCGCCTCGGCCTCCCAAAGTGCTGGGATTACAGGTTTGAGCCACTGAGTCCGGCTTCAATCAACCGTTTAAAGTATTAAAAAAGGGAAACATTTTAATATGACATGGAGTTATACTTTGAGCTAGACTAGGAAATAGATCTCGAAGTAGTTCCTTCCGTAGGATAATTTATAAAAGTATCACCTTCTCTTATGTGACCTACATTTCTATAGTTCATGCGTACTAAAATTGTACAGATGGTTATTGTACAGTGCTTCAAAATATATGTCATGTTTTTGATTAGGATACTTTCTAGTTAGTGTTTAAACTTGTTAGTACAAAGCTGGGACCCTGATGAAAAGTTTTTGTGTTAGATTGAAATTTGATCTAGATGTGTGAACAGGGAAAGAAGTATTTTGAGTTATTTTGTTATACCACCATTTCGTAACATTCAAAGGAAGGGAGGTCATGAGACATTGCCGGTCTCATTATAAAATTTTATTCTGGCTTGACCCAGGAGTTCAAGGCTGCAGTGGGCTATGATTGCACCACTGCATTCCAGCCTGGATGACAGAGTGAGACACCCTGTCTCAAAAAAAAAAAAAAAAAAAAAAAAAAAGGAAGTTCATTTTTTTGTGGATTTGTAGAAGTTCATTTCTACAAAATAATGTAGAATTAATTTTTTGCATGGCAGTTTAATGTTTTTCATTCTATGTGAGGAAGGGGACAGTAAGTGAATGTATTGCCTCTGGAACAGCATCAGACGCATTTGGAATTTACCCTGTGGTCTGAAGAAAATATTGTCAGTCTATAAAAAGCATTAGATAGAGTTGGTGAAAACTTCCTTCTCAGACCCTTCATTGCCCTCTCAAACCATTTTTAGGTTTTTCTTTATTTCACTTGGTGTTTCTAATTTTTCTGTGCTCAGTCTTTCTAATTATTGTCATCAGTGAATGTTAGAACATCCAAGGACTTATCTTCTATGTCTTCTTTTCTTTGTCTACAATCTCTTCCTAGCAGTGTTATTAAGTTCATATACCTTCTCCATGCTGATCGTTTCCATATTTACATTCTTGACCCTGACCTTGTCCTTAAATTTTAGTAACTATCTACCCAAGATTTCCCAGTGTAGGTCTGATAAGCTTGTCACACTCACTGGGTTCTAAGCAAAACTCTTAGTCCCGCCCCCTCCCCACCCCTTCCTAATCATCTCCTCATCTCCCCAGCATTTCTGTCTTAGAAAATGGTATCATTGTTCAGCCAGTTGCTCAGGCTCCCAAATTTGAAGTTGTTATTGACTCTTGTTTTTTTATAGCATGACACCCCATATCCAATCTGAAGAAATCCAACTGGCTATATCTTCAAATAGACCCAGACTCTGACCACTTCTCACCACATCCACCATCACCTTTCATCTTTGCTGTTGCAGTAGCCTGGACTCCTTGCTTCCAAAATAGCAGCCAGTTTCCTCTTTAAAAATGGAAGTCAGAGATTATACATCCGACTCTGTACCCGTGCCCCTCTCTCCTGACAATGGCTTTCCATTACATTAAGAATAAAGCCTGAATTTTTAAGCCAGTCTCTCGGGCCCCACGTGATCTGTCCCCTGCTTGCCTATCTCGTCTCCACCCCTACTCTTCGACTTGCTTACTGTGTTCATGCGGGCTTCCAGCTGTCCCTCAGATGCACAGAAAAGGGCTTTATCTTAAGGTCTTCGTGTTGCTGTTTCTTCTACATGAATACATTTTCTTCACTTATTTGGGTCTTAGCGTAAATGATGCCTCCTCTTCCCTCCCACTGCCATTATCCTTCCTTTTCTCTACATACTCAGATTTGATTGCACATATTATCACTTGCCTCTGCATTTTATATATTTGTGTGTGTGTATGTGTTCAGCTATTTCCACTAGGATGTAAGTGCCTTAGGTACAAGCGCTTATTTAGTTTTTAAGTCATGAATAGTGGCAAGTGTTTACTAGGCACTCAATATTCCTGGGAAAAGTAAGTGGATGAATGAACAAATACCTTTTAATTCTCTGTACTTGAAATCTTTTTAGCCCTGTGACATGACTGACTACTTGGTTATGCTTCATTCAGCAAGAGAAGTTAGTTTTGTTGTATTAGTTGGGTTTTCACCTGCTTTTTCGAGTTCTGCTCTAGATTGAGCATGTTTTGAACATGTTTTTTTGAAAAGAGCAAGTTTTTAAACCATGCCAAATTGACTTTATTTAACCAATTCTAAAGATGCTTGAAAGTAAATAAGTATCATTAGGAAAAAAGTGCAAGTAAATTTGAAGATGAGCCTTTTTAGCCGAATACCCTGTGCTTGGGGATAATATGTCATCATGAAGCTTTGGGGTATTATTCATGACAAAGATTTCACAACCTGCTGATTGAGTTGTGTCCTGCAGTTTGAGCATGGTCTGTAGTCATAACTGGAGACAGAAAAGCAGAAAATAGCTTTACCCTGTTTAGAAATTAAAAAAAAAAATAGAAACTTTATTGAGAACAGGAAAGTTTCTGTCATCTGCTCCAACTTAAACATCAGAGGCCCATCTTAATGCTTTGAAAGGGTTGTACTTTATACCAGCTTTCTGATGGAATTATTCTGAAATGGCACACAAAACTGAGGGTGGAGGCTTTCAAATGTGTTTTGTTCAGAAGTGAAGGGAAAAGGGAAGCTGAAGCTCCTGATACAATTTTGTACAAACTGATTTTCTCTTAAGTTTCTTTTTCTTCTTTTTTGAGACAGGGCCTCACTCTGTCCCCCAGGCTAGAGTATAATTGTGCGATCATAGCTGACTGCAGCCTTGAACTCCTGTCCCAGCCTCCTGAGTAGCTGGGGCTATAGGTGTACCACTATACCTGGATAATTTTTAGCATTTTTTTTGTAGAGCCAGGGTCTTGAACTCCTATCCTCAAGTGATCTTCCCACCTTGGCCTCCCAAGGTGTTGGGATTGCAGGCTTGGCACACTGCTCCCAACCTAACTTGTTTTTTATGATTGTTTCTAGCCGTTACTTGAATTAAAAGATATTCTTTTAAAAAATGATTTTTTATATATATAATGAGAAAAAAAGAGGTTCAGAGAGGTTAAGCTTCTTCCCCAACACCATGCAGCTGATACTGGCAGGCCCAGTATTTGAACTTAGATCTGTCTAATAGAAAAATCAAGCTCTCAACCCCTTCATTCATCTTCCCTTGTTTCTCACCCTCCCTTATATAGCCCTGCCTGTTTTGTGGCATGTACACATTTTATTGTGCTATTGGCTGTTCTGTATATCTGCCTGTCTCACTCATTTTCTTGTTTCACAATGGAAGCTAAGTTAAAAAGGACAGAAAAGTGATTAGACTTACTATGGCATGTAGTGGCTGGGTTGGCGGCTCATACCTGTAATCCCAGCAATTTGGGAGGCTGAGGTGGGCAGATCACCTGAGATTGGGAGTTTGAGACCAGCCTGACCAACATGGGGAAAACCTGTCTCTACTAAAAATACAAAATTAGCCAGGTGTGATGGTGTGCACCTGTAATCCCAGCTACTCGGAAGCCTGAGGCAGGAGAATCGCTTGAACCCGGAGGCAAAGGTTGCGGGGAGCAGAGATAAAATATGGCATGTAGTGTAAATTCACACTCAAGTGTAAGTAGACACTATTAAATAACTTTCTCATGTTGGGATGGGACAGGGCCTTAGAGACAGTGTGTGTGGCGAGAAAGGGAACAACAGGGCACTTGTCAATCTACCAAAAGCATCAGAAAGAATGGGTGATAACTTTGCTCTCAAAACAGTCTGTTCATTGCCCTCTGGGTTCTTCTACTGTTTCACTTGGTGTGAAGTCCCTTCTGGTACTTGTTCTGTCGGGGAAGAAATAGCCACAGGACAGTATAAGAGTAAGTGCAGACATGTTGGACAGCAAACCTACAGGATGCTTGAGGATGGGAAAAGCATTTGGAAACTATTAGAGAAGGTTTTTCTTGACCTGAATCAGAAAGCTGATGCATGGGAAGTACCGTGGAAGGCATTCGAGTTGGGTGGGGTGGTGCAAGCATGAGGAGGCGTCCACTGAATTGTCCTATGGGCAGGACAATGCAGCTAGTAGTCTACTTAGTGTGGAAAGTGCTGATTTGAAGGTAGGAAGAATTATAAGATCTAAGACCAAATAGAGGGTATCAATTTCGATTTTTTTTAAATGCCCCATCAGATGATGTTAGAATCTGTCCTACAGAATGGGTCGGTGGAGGGGAAAGACCCTATTGCATATTGGAGGATTAAAGATTAAACCCCTTGGACAATGTCTTCTGTTAGGTGGACTGGAAGGGAAGGGGGAGGTGGTGGTCCAAATGCTAGTAGAAAACTAGGAATGTGTTAGAGATCTTAAGGGAAACACTGGTTTTATGAAAGGTAAGCAGAGAGAGTAGGATTATGAAGAGTGTTCCAAACTAGAAGTGATCAAGGGAAAAGAAAATGGGAGTAATACTGTTGAAGTTGGCAAGAGAGTAATCTCTCACTTGTTAAAAGTACAGATCTCGGCTGGTCCGAAGGTAGTGAGTTACCTCAATTGATTGTTCATAGTCAGTTACAGATCGAACTCCTTGTTCTACTCTTTCCCCCCTTCTCACTGCTGCACTTGACTAGTATTTAAAAAAAAAAAAAAAGAAGAAGGTATAGATCTGGAGTGTTGGTGGGGGAGCCAAGCCAAGCTTGGTAAAGTTTTGGTGTAGAGAGGCAGGCACTCCACAAAGGAAGAGATCAGAAGAGCTGTCCAAGCAATCAACATCCTCCCAAAGATGCTATTTATTTGTGTTCACACAAATTATTCCCTATTGTCAGCTTACCTACCTTTTTGGATACATATTAAAGGTAGAAATCTGTAATATCCAAGGAAATTATACTCTGAGACAACCAATCTGAAAGAATCATGTGGCCCGCTATAGGAGGTACTAAAGTTGATGCACACTGCTCTGTTTTAGAAATGCTTGATCCACTGAAGATTGTTTGGGGAGGTGACTTTAACCTTCTTCTGAGATAATTTCTCCTTTCAAAATAGGGGGAAATATCTTTCATATCTCCAGGGTTTTAGTTCACAGTAATTTGGTAAAGATAGTTTGATTTTAAAATATTATATTTTCTGTAGAGATGGGGTTTCACCGTGTTGCCCAGGCTGGTCTCCAACCGTTGGGCTCAAGGATTCCTCCCCCTTTGGCCTCCCACAGTGCTGGGATTACAGGCGTGAACCACGGTGCCTGGTCACATCTTGTTTCTTAATGATGCTTCATCATCCTCTCCCCGGAGATCCTTGTGCTCATGTTCGTACTTCTTTAATGTTCTTTCTTGTCAGTGGATTTATAATAAAACCTAGGACTAGTTGACTTGCCTGAAGTGTTTTATACTGAAGGAAAAAAATTTCCTGTTTATTGTACTGTTGAAAATGTGGACATATGTTCTTGCACTCTCTGTCCTCTTCCTTTTGGCTACTCTCTGGGTGAATTTTCAGATTAGAATTGGGTTTATAGGTTGCATGTATTAAGTTTTTTCTTTTCCAATAAATTTTTTTTTGTCTCTATACAGTAATGTTCATGGCTTTGTCTCAGCAATTCATTGTTCTTTATGTACTTTTTCTTTAAATTAATTTTTGTATTTTTCATGCATGTCTTTGAGTCATCTTATGCATTTAGCTCTTTTGGTGTATTCAGTTTGGAGGACGTAACTTGAAGGTCTTTCAAGAAGGACATTTTCTGATATCTTACTAAAAATGAGCCTTATGAGCTATGTTAGAAAAGAAAAGCTTTTATAGTTTCCACAAAGAAAAGCAGTTTTAGGTGTTTTATTCAAAGGATAAAGTTTATAAAACTGCCTGTTTTTAAGCCAATTTGCAAACATTTTTAGACTTGGAAAATGCTTGTAAGTCTTTAAAGGTATAACTTGCCAAATAGCTGATACTTTTGAAATTTGGCCTTAGTTCTGGTAAAAGAATGTGGTTGACAGCCACACTGCAATTTACAGTAACGCTTTTTATGTAAGGAAATGAATCTACTTGGCTTAATAAATTCCAGATGAGTTTCTAGTTCCTTGATTATTATTTAAAATTCAGGTTTCGTTATTCAGTTTAGTGTTTTTTTTTTTGTTTGTTTTTTTTTGTTTTTTTTTTTTTTAGATAGAGTCTCCCTCTGTCATCTAGGCTGGAGTACAGTGGAGCGATCTCGGCTCATGGCAACCTCTGTCTCCTGGGTTCCAGTAGTTCTTCCTCAGCCTCCCAAGTAGCTGAGTCTACAGGCGAGGGCTACCACACCCGGCTAATTTTTGTATTTTTGGTAGAGATGGGTTTCACTGTGTTGACCAGGCTAGTTTCAAACTCCCGACCTCAGGTGATCCGCCTGCCTCAGCCTTTTAAAGTGCTGAAATTACAGGCGTGAGCGACTGCTCCTGGCCTCGTTATTCAGTTAGTTACAGCAACCGTATCTGTACTTGTGATGGCCAGTGGGATGTTACAATACTTTGTAAAACTAAAACACTTTTGGGAAAAATTGCTTTTTTGGTAGGTTATTTTGTGGCGCAAGTTTATACCATTTTGTGACCAGTGCCTCCACATTTGACTTGGTCTGTGACTAAAAGATGTCAGGCATCCTCTGCTTGTGGATGGTCCAGGTCTTAAAGGAGATCAAGTGGAAGACCCTTAGGGAAGTTCTGCTAGTGCCATAAAGGAGAACTTTCTTGAAAGCCCACCTAAAAATTTCTGCGTACTTCCTGTTGGTTACCATATCTGTAAGGGTGTCTGAAAAAGTTTTTAGCTGAGTGTGTCACTGCTTCCAATAATATGGGTCACCTATGACTAGGGAAGAAGAGATTGACAATGTTCAGCTGTATCTCTGCCACATTTACTTTCTGATTGTTCCTGTTTCATAGCATTTTGGTTTTTTATGATTGCAATCTATTGTTTTAGCTCTCTGATATTATAATATACATTTTTTTCCCTTCCTGAATTGTTTCTGTTTCTTCCAAGTTCCTTTTAATTTTCCCTTTTGGCTTTGGTCTCTTGTAAGTTGGAGTCTTCTTTTAAACTTCGGGTAGATCCTTTTCCAACTGCTTTCTGAATTCTCAACCAATCTCTGTATCTCTAGCCCTGTTCTTTGCTACCATTCCCTACCTGAAGGACCTGTTGCCTCTAGATTCTGAGACTTTTCCAGGAAAACTTGCATGCTTTGCCACTGTAGTTTCCCTTTGTAGGTTTTGAAGTTTAAACTTCCTTCATTCTCTGCAGTCAAATACCACTCCTCCATCTACTTTCCATCTTCCAAAGTTTATTCCATGTCTTCTTCTACTGTTTTCTCTTTTCTGAGTCTCTTTGCTCTTGTGGGTTATTAACTTAAATTCATGCTGCCATTTTGGGAGGCAGTGAAGACAGAAATGCATAGCCAGTTCATTGTGTTTAACCACAAGTTCAGCGTGTGTGTGTGATGTGTGTGTGTGTTTATTTTTAGATATACATCATAGAAGAGTAGCAAACCATGGATTGAATGAAGGTTACAATTATTGCCAAGGCAGAATTTCATACAAGTAAAATACATACTGCTTTATTAAACTTTAAAAAAACTCACTTTATTATAAAATTGAATTGAGAGGGCTTACATAAATCGTAAATCCACAGAGTGTATTGAGTCAAAACTTGAATCATGAATTGAAGGGATAGTGAACATAGGACAAGCAGAACATGAACATGAGAAAGATAAACTAAACCATAGATGGGTTCAAACTCCTGCCATATGTTCCGGTATCTGTGCAAGTCATCGTCATAATCTTAGTCTTTCTAGAAGTCAACTCAGGGACAGAATCATGGCCTCATCCATGCCCTTTACAGCCCAGCTTTCCCCTATACTCTTTCATTCACCTCAGGACACGGTATCGAAGAAGAAAATGATCAGTGCGTAGCATGTAATAGATATTCAATAAATTGTTTTTTTTTTCTTCAACTTCTGAAGAACGCTTGCCTCTTCAAGGAAAAAAAGTTAACATATCTTGTGTATATTGAATATCTAAGTTCCAGTCACTTCAAGCAACTGTGTCTGACAAATAAGAAAACTGTAGATGAAATGGCCTAGGTAACTTGCCCAAGGAAGAGGAAGCCTTAAACTCAAACCCTGGACTCAGTCCTGGTGTGCTTTCTGTGATACCATAATTGCTTCTAGTGACGTTTATTCTGTGAATATTTTACTAAAGGAGAATGACACTCTTGTGTCACTTCAGTTAGTATTAGTTGTCTGTCTTTGGTACAAACTTCTTGAAGGGAGGTGCTAAACCATTCAGCACCAAGACAGTGCCTGGAGCCTTGATGATAGCTCAGTTGAAGTTTCTAAAAGGAAAACACGTTGAATGGATTCAGTGCTTCGTGCATAATATAGGTATTATAAAGTATTATTTATTGAGATCCGAGATAGTGACTTGGACCTGCAGCTTCTGGAGGGAAGAAATGCTGCGTAAGAGAAGGAAAGCCATCAGTACACCTGGTAGCAATCTGTAATGGCTCAGGTATTTTGCAGTTAAAGGAATACCTTACAGGTCTCTAATGACAGAGTCCAGTAAATAGTTTTCTGTTATCCTAGTGAATTTACCTTTGCAATTCTGGTACCATAAGTCAACAGATAATTCACAACTTGCCATCATGAATGTTAGAGATTTTTTATATTGCTCAAATATAAACTTAGGTAAGTTTGTACCTAAAGCCTAGCAAACAAATAAATTAGTGCACATATAATTTCACCGTGTGCTTCTCTTGGTCTTTGCAACTGCAGTGGATCTCTTGATAAAGAATGTAATTAAATCAAAAGGCAACACTAAATCTAGGTTTTATTTCATACAAAAAAAAAGTACCTTTCTCACTCTTATCCCTACACTATCCTCTACCTTTTTCCCAAATAAGAAATTTGGAATGTATTTTAAAATTTCTAGCAGGAAATAGTTCACAACTGACATGAAGAGACTTTAAAGAAGGGGAGAGCTTACAAATGTGTAGGAGACCTTCAAATAATTCAAGCTGCGGAAGGTAGCAACAGTAGGAAGACGTTGTCCTGAATGACCAAAAAGGTTTGAGAAAGAAATGCTGTTGCCGAAACCAGAAAAACAAATCTGGGGCCATCGTGAGGGCAATCAAGTGGAGTTTTAGTTTATGAGATTTCTTGAGACAATGAGAGAGAAAGGGCAAGAATTAGCCTGATCTCTCTGTTCTTTTTTTCTCATTTTTAGCCTACACATTGTATTGGTCTAATCCAGCTGGAAGCCACTGGCCAAATAGCCAAGATGATACAGTCTCTAGTGTGCAGCCTCCCATGGCACAGGAAGGGAGTGTAATTGCATGTGATAGAAGCCAGATAATAGATGGGGCTGGGGTGTGTCGAGGCTAGGGATGAGGCAAGCAAAATAACCAGCACAGAGTACATTTCCTCTGCCTCTCTCTTTCCCCATGGCCTAACATTAGGTCTAGACTGAGATTCTCCTTGCCATTTTCCTTACTTAACATGATTATATAGTCCAGTCTTATTACCCAGGATCTTGGTCTATTGTTTTTTTTTTTCCTCCTCCTCTTCTCCTATCTCAGAATCTTCAGTACATGCTTAGTAATACTTATTTTTCAAATAGTTTCCTTCCATCCCTTTTTAGATAATACAACTTCTCAATCCTTGCATATCTGCAAGTCTCTTACTACCTGAGAGGTGAGTGGTTTCTTATCTAGCTATAGAAGTTTGTTTGTAGAGCTTGTCCCTCTGAAG